>NC_141898.1:23569468-24194468 GCF_030686135.1 Camelina sativa | reverse complement strand
CGACTACTCTAGGTTGACTACATATTCACTCAAATTCGTATCGTTCTTTTTCTAATGCAACTCTATATAGAATTCCTAGTTGGGTTGCGACACTGAGACAACCACATGTCGATGTTATCTACCATTTGTTGCCTTACTTTGTTTACGCCATCTACCAAGCTGCAATCATTTGACTTACCTGACAGTGAAAAAATGTGTTGATTTCAAGACTCGCTTTTGACTTTTAATTTTGGACAAAACACACAAATTCTTATACCTTCAATGACCATTGGAGATTGAGGGCATCCTCTTAGATCAATTCCATGCCCACAATTATGACATTTTATGATATAAGAAGGCACTGGCGCATGAACTTGTTAGTGTCTTGGTAGAAAAATGCAAAATGTGGGGACAAAACTTAAGCAAAATCGAAGGGATAAGAGACTTTACTTTCATGAGATGAGTTCTGCTTGGAAGCATGACGCCATGGATCTTGTGACCCATTAGTGAATATGATTTTGGTTGCTGTATATTCCCGAAAAATTATCACAATGTGCAAAGACTAAAATGAGTTTTAAGGTGTTTAATGTCACATACCCTTAAGTCTATCGCCTCCATAGTACAAGTTTGTTGCATCAACTTTAGGGTAAACACCTTCCCCAAAAAGGCTCTTGCATAAATCCAAATGGAACCTAATCAAAGTAATTAATAAATAAAAATGTGACTTAACAAAATATATATAAATATATGATTCAAGAATAATGTTACTCTGTATTGATTTGCTGAGATCGAACGCTATCATTTTTTGGTGCCACCTGAAAATATCCTAGTTCTGTGCAAGTTTGAAACCACCATAACCGATATGCACCGTCTGCGGTAACTACAGTGTTCTTTCTTAGATGTTTCCGATTATATGATCTAACACGTAATCCCCAAATTCTCATGCAATACTCTCTAACATATTTAGAAAATGTTTCCTGCATTACAAAGCCAATAGAAAGTTAATTTCCGCGCGATTTGCAGCGCAAAGAGAGAGAAAATGTCGTGAGAGCTTACCACTAAATCACTACCATTCTTCTTTGCTTCAACAAGCGGGACACACAGTTTATCTTGATTTCCATATTGGAACTAAAAGATTTTTAACAATAATTATCACTAATCAGGCAAAAATAAAAAAAGATGGTGGAATTGAACAAAATTGATTAATTAGTGATAATCCTTACCGCCATAACTGCTGCATCTGCGGTTAAGTATAAAAAGTCAGCATCAACATCAAACTGTAGATTTCAAAAGCTAATTAGGCCGAAGTTGGAACTCTAGTTCTAATATTAATTAAATCAAAACAGCGCTGGAGAAAAGAGAGAAAGAGAGAGACCTCAGTGGCATTGAAGAGGGATTTCACTGCCTTGTTGTTTACTTTAAGTCCTAACTCCAGGAGTTTATTAGTCTCTTGTAATGCAGCTTTGCATTCTTGACCAGCTGACTCGCCTATCTTCTCATAATGTAAAATAGATCAAAACCATATTAGCGTATTTTTAACCCCAAATCTTGTAGAGAACGTTGTTTAATTCCATTCATGCCAAAGAATGACAATAAAGAAAACTGCGTATGCTACTAATACCTGCTTATCAAATTCAGAGAACTCATAGACTGCACGAACAACAGCAGAACTAGCAAGGCTTCCACACGTCAAATGCGGGAACTTAAGCCGAAACCATGCACTTAAAGCTCCAGCATAAGAAATCCCAAAGAAGAACCACGAATTTTCATTACCACCACTACTCATATTGAACTTAACATTCAAAGATTCCTACATCCACATATCATAATAAGCATAAATGAAACAGTTTCTCTAGCAAATGAAATGAAGCAAGACTTGCCTGGTAATGTTGTCGGAAAGCGGCCAAATCGAGAAGGGCTTGTTTCGATGAAAGGTATTTCAGATTCTTTGTTGCCAATGAGTCAAAGGGAGAGCTTTTCCCATAGTACCTATGTTCTAGTGAAACCACACCAGCTTCAAACCTCTTTGCTAGGACCTAGATTTGATTATGAAAACATTAATCTCTTTAGATTTATCTTCTTACAAGTATCAGATTAATTAGTAAAATCTTACATTTATATAATCATTAGCTATGCCATTACAAGGACCTTCACCACAGATTATCATAAACATAGGCCCATCTGGTGCTCGAAAGTAGTCCATAAATTCATAATAACGCTGTCTAAATTTGCGGTGATCCTGTGAACACCGAAATCAGAACAATAAATCTGATAATCTTTTGGAAAAAAAAGGAGTACAGTTAAATGATGAAACAACAATTAGATTAGAGACAAGAAATCCGTGAGGAGAAAGTTACATAATGAGAGTAATGATCTAGGGTTTGATTAAACCATAGTTCATTGGTAGTCAAGTAATAGCTGCTTCTGGAGACATTATGAGACACGCTACTCGGATGCAATAAGGCACGAGACAAGGTTGAACATGACACTATCGCAATGAAAGTGGTGATCAGAATAAAGCCGAGCTCCGACAACATTGTTTAAATCTAACTTTCCAAACGCACCATATACCACACTTAGCGTGAACAAAATCAAAGGAGGCCAAAGGTTTTTTTGTTTTTGTTTTTTTCTTTGGTCAGTAAAAGTAACATTACAAAAAGAAAAGCTTCAACCGCAAAGAGAGGAAGACCACTTTCTAAAAACGGAAAGAAATTAATGGCTACAAAGAAAAATAAAACATTGATATACATTAATTACAAGTGGATAACAGTATAATGTGGGTCAAAATTAAACGTTATAAAGCTCGTATTATAAAAATATATTAGATTTTAACCCGCAGTACATATAATTTTTATTATTATTTATATTTTATATTCTATTTGTTTGTTAAATATTGGATGTTTTTCAAATAGAGGAATAATTAAATTTTTTGACCGTTTGTGCGACTAAATGTTTATATTAATTTTTTAACCTGTAATATACTACATAACCATTTGTTTGTTATATTTAGTTTAGTTTTTTTTTTTTGGAGATTTTATTTTGAATTTTAATTGTTATAACAAAAAATAAGGGATCTTAATACATAGTAAGTCATTTATAATTTTATACGCTATGATTAAGTCACATTTTCCCTAATGATTTAATTATTTTACACAATCTTAGTTAAATCAACTTAATTTTTATTTACAAATAATAAAATGAGGATTCAACCCGTATTAGCATAAATTTAATAATAATTTATTAATTCCAACATGTCCTCTTTATAATCCATCTACCATATAACCATATTATATAGTATTTTTAATTTTTAAATTTTACATATTCATAATATTTAAAAATTTATTAAGTTTATATATATATATAATATTTAAATAAACGTTAATCGAAGTTGTTCTTACGTTAAGAATCAAAGCTCAAAGGTTTTGGAAAACAAAATAGGAATTTGTTTGCAAAAGATTCAGAGATAGAATATTTTTAATAAACAATTGAAAGTGTAGTTAAATATATCATAGTTTCTGTTTCCATATTGATTTTGCTGTATTTTTTTAGTTGGAATGGTATGTAAAATATTTAGGAAACAAAATCTGAAGTAATGCTATTTATAGAATTTTTTTAGGGATTAACTTTGTAAATAAAATTTTAAATAAGTACAAATATAAGGGTAGAACCCAAAATGTACTTAAAATGTATATATAGATTTGAGAAATTAATTCGAATTAAGTTATATCATTTAAATTTGTTTGTTAAATATTTTTGAAGTACTTAATATGCATGTACTTCAAAAATATTTGTTTGTTAGATAATTGGTTTCCTAAAATACTTAATCCGCATATACTGTAACATCCACGAACCAAGTATTGGGTTTTTGGGATGGGTGTCGATCGACACCAATAATTTCTGGTTCGACCAGATTGACTTAATTATCGATTTTGGTCGGTTTGGTTTAGGAAAAACCATTAAACCGAGTTATTTAAGTGGATTGTCGACAAAAAGGGTTTTGGAAGTTTATTTTTGTCGTCGTTCTTTTGTTTTTGAGAAAAAAGAGAGAAAATCAAGTGTTCTTGAGATTTTGGTGATTTTTGAGAAGAATATTGGTTGTTCTTAGGAGATTTGAGGCTAATGAGGAGCTAGAAGCTTGATAGGAGGGTTGGATTCGTTGCTATTGGTCTGAATCTTCCTGCAAAGAGGTGAGTGCATGACCATGGCTGATCTAAGCCTGAGATTCCTTTGTGGCTGGTGGGGCATTGTGTTTGTTTAACGCGAGTCACGGGAAGGAAACCTGGTTAGGGATAGGACTCTGACGTGTTCAAAATTGTTTGCTCGTGACTCTTGGGGGACGTTAGTTCTCCTAGTACCGCCATATACTGAGACTTTGTGGCTTGAGGGCATGGTTGGTATATCGACTTCAGATGACGATCCGGGGGCACGTTGTAGGATGGCAACCCGAGAGACAAATATTGGACTTCCTTATATATTATGGCATGCGGGCTTAGGCCCGATGAGGAGCCAACATTATGGCATGCAGGCTTGGGCCTGATGAGGAGCGAATAAAAACTCAAGGTTAAGGCCTATGAGTAAAGGAAAGTCCAAAAGTCGAGAGCAAATAATGCTTGGAACATGAGTCTATCGCCTAGAGGTGACATTCCGTTGATCGGTCGGAGGAGTGCGGGCCGTGGAGACGGTTGCACGGTAGCCAAGGACGAATCTATGTTGGTGGGGGAGAATTGTAACATCCACGAACCAAGTATTGGGTTTTTGGGATGGGTGTCGATCGACACCATGGTGGTGTCGGTAGACACCAATTATTTCTGGTTCGACCAGATTGACTTAATTGTCGATTTTAGCCGGTTTGGTTTAGGGAAAACCGTTAAACTGGGACACCAATAATTTATGGTTCGACCAGATTGACTTAATTGTCGATTTTGGCCGGTTTGGTTTAGGGAAAACCATTAAACCGAGTTATTTAAGTGGATTGTCGACAAAAAGGGTTTTGGAAGTTTATTTTTGTCGCCGTTCTTTTGTTTTTGAGAGAAAAGGGAGAAAATCAAGTGTTCTTGAGATTTTGGTAAATTTTGAGAAGATTGTTGGCTGTTCTTGGGAGATTTTAGGCTAAGGAGGAGCTAGAAGCTTGCTAGGAGGGTTGGATTCGTTGCTATTGGTCTGACTCTTCCTGCAAAGAGGTGAGTGCATGACCATGGCTGATCTAAGCCTGAGATTCCTTTTTTCTTGCTTGTTTGTTGTTGTTTTGTGTGTTTTTTCTTGCTGGGAATGGTTACTATAGGTTCCTACGGATGCATATGGCCTGGGTTTTGAGTATTGGACGATTTGGTGGTGATTGGAAGCGAGATTCGACTCTTGTCTTCGAACGATTCACGATTTGCAGGTGCAGTGTCGATCGACACCAGGAGGGTGTCGATCGAAACCAGTGAGTAGCATTGGTCTACACTGTGGGGTAGTGTCGGTCGACACCAAGTGCTAGTGTCGGTCGACACTTGGCTGGTGTCGGTCGACACCTCCCTTCCAGCGAGACTATGTGTTGCTTCCTGGTTTGTATGTTTTGTTTGTTGATTGTTTTAGATATTGGTATCTCAGTTGCTTGTGTGTATAGCCAAATAGATGGGAGGATTGCCTCACTGAGTGTTTATCAAATACTCATGCATCTCAATTTGTGTTTGTGGTGCAGGTAAAGACAAAGTGTGATCGTGGAATCAAGGCAACAAAGAGGAGGATGTTTTAGGGACTCGATTGGTTGTTGTGTGGCATTGCTAGGTTGCTAGAGTTGGGTCAGTAGAACATTGCTAAGTTGCTGGTTCTATGTTTTCCTGATGTTCGATTATTGGAATTGTTATACTTTGAATATTGGTTATTTAATTATTGGATATTTATTGGTTTAATGTTATTGGTTATGTTATCCGCTGTTATGTGTTTGTGGTTAGGTGGTTAGTGGGTATGAGACAACTAGCTGTAGGGTATTTATTATTAGGAATATTTCCAATCTAGCACACTTTAAAAAAAAAGTATTTGCTATTTAACACACTTTTTACTATTTGGACACTTTTTCTATATCTATTAACTATCTTACCCTCTAAAAACAACTCTATTAACAATAATACCATCAAAACTAGATATCTCTTTCTCTTATTATTTATCATTACCAAATTCACATGCTTCTTCTTTATCTCTTTCTCTCTCTTTCATCGCTCCCTTCTACCTCAATTGTCTGCAATTTTTGTTTACTATTTTTGAGAATTGGAGATTATGATTTTTTTTTAAAGCATTAACCAATCTAGCATCTTTGATTTTTGGGCACAGCGAAAGCAAAGAACCAGATAACGAGATTCTTCTTATATGTCATGGGCTTGATATCTCATTCTCATGGAAGGGATTGTTTTATCCTCCTCTCATTTTGAAAGCCAATTCAGTGGTGGGTTTGTGTTTAAATAATCTGAGGTTTCTAAATTTGAGATCTTTTTTCTCCCTTTTCATAATTGAAATCTTATTTAAAGTTTTAGTTAAAAATCCTAATTAACAATAGGAAGATCCAAATAAACAAAACAAAAGATCTTTGCTTTAGACAAATCATACAAAGAATCAAATCAAATTCTTGAAATTTGGAAAGAACCCAGAAAAAAATTACCCAGATTGAAGAGCAATTAGAAAAAGAAAAAAACAAACATTTAGGGGTCATTGTCACAAAGAAACTGACCATATAGTTGTTGATGCCACAAAGAAACTGACCATATGGTTGTTGATGCCACAAAGAAAGTGGCTATTGACCATATGGTCACTGTTTCGTGGACATCAACTTTCAGATTTTTTTCATTTGTTTTTTTTATTGGTATGATCAAAAGACAATTTTATTTGCATATCATCAGACACAAGAATCATCAGTTCACCAATTACTGTAAAAACAAAAATTATAAGGTGTACTGGACATCAACTTTAAGAGAACATAGTTTAGGCTTCTTTACACGGTGAAAAATTATTATTAAGATTTCTATGAAGTCATGTCCACTTGCTTACATAAGAGTATTGTCCACGAATCTCTGTTTGTAAGAATCTTAGAGTTTTAAGTTTGGTTGGAAATATAGCTATAGTGTATAACTAATCGGTATCCATAGCACCTGATGCAGCATCTTGATGGCTTCGGCAGTAAACCAAACGAGTCCTCGTTTGGTTATACGTATTATTGGTTTTTGCGTGTTTTGGTTAATTTCCTTTTCTTGTTTTCTAAGAAAGACTTCTTTGGATGTTTAAGTCTTTATATTTATCTTCTCCTACGTCGGTTGTGACCTAGGTTGGAAACTATATAAGTGTTTTTGGGATTAAGGTTTTGGGGCAGCTTTTGTTAATTAATAAACGAGATTTGTCTCTCATCCCTTGTCTTGATTTGATTAGCTTCATCAAAACAGGAAGTCGGTCTCAAGAGATTTGTGTAAATCTCTTGATTGAGCGAAGTAGGTCTCAAGAGAATAATTTCATTCCCTTGATTGAGCTACAACCAGTTCTTACGCTGCGCCAGGTTGGTATCAGAGCTCCACTACGATCCGTAACTATGCCGCGACCTAAGAAAGACGTCCAGCCAAGTGAGGGAGAGCTTAACCGCCAAGCCATCACAGAACTTCGAGCTCAAGTTCAGAGCTTAACAACGGTGGTTCAAGCGATGAGTTTGCGTAAAGCGGCTCCGGAGGAAGACAAATTTTTTGAAGAAGATGAAAAAAACAGAGTATGACGAGAATCCTTTTGGTGAAGAAAAGGTGAAGCTTATTCGTCAAAACGGAGAAGATGATAATGACGGGAGGTGGGAATCAAGCTTTAAGCTGGAGATTCCAGAGTTTCATGGAGGTTCTTCACCCGAGGATCTTTTGGATTGGTTTGTCACAGTGGAGGAAATTCTGGAGTTTAAACGTGTACCCTTAGAACGTTGTGTGCCTTTAATTGCGATCCGTTTTCGACAACGAGCTGCAGCGTGGTGGTCACAATTGAAAACAACTCGTTCACGTCAAGGAAAAAAAAAATCACATCTTGGGGCAAGCTTCGTAAGCATATGCAAAAAAAAATTTGCCATTCAATTACGAACAACTATTGTTCCAAAAATTGCAGAATTTACGTCAAGGGACTCGTACAGTTGAAGAATTTGCTACTAAATTTTTTCTATTAATCAATCGTGTGGAGGTTAGAGATTCTGAACAACAGTTGATTGCTCGTTTTATTGGAGGACTTCGTCAACAGATTCAACACACACTCAACTTGTTTCACCCTCTTTCTCTTGCCGAAGCTCATCAACAAGCAATCACCATTGAAACACAGACCAACGGCAATTATTCGGGTTGGAGTTCTTCCCGCCTGAATCGACAACCTACCCCTGCTACTTCTTTTGCTCCAGAAGTCGCTGTTCCTGTTCCAGCTAAGGAGACAGCTATTGTTCCTGTTGACACGAATAGAGCTGTCAAATGGTCCGTCCATGGACCATTTGGGCGAGTCCATCTGAACATTCTTTTGCATGAGCTTAAGTTGGACAGTCCCAAATGGACAATGGTCCACAAAGTGTCTATGCCCATTAAGACCATTTCCAAATGGTCATGACCATGGACAATCCATTTTTTTTATTGTCATTCACTTATAAAATCTGAATTTTATTTTTGTTATTTATTTTTGTTATTTACTTATAAAATCTGAATTTTATTTTTGTTATTTTCTTTTATAAAATATGAATTTATTTTTGTTGTTATTCACTTATAAAATCTGAGTATTATTTTTGTTATTTTCTTTTATAAAATCTGAATTTTATTTTGTTGTTTTTTTATAAAATCTATTTTTTTTTTGTTATTTCCCTTCTAAAATTATGAGTTTGGTGGAAAATTACGTAATTACAGTTTCTCCTCAAAACCAAAATTAGAGAATCCACATTTTTTGCCAAAACCGTAAAACTGTGTTTTCCCGCCAAAACCGTAAAATTACGTTTTCCCGCCAAAACTGTAAAACCGTGTTTTCCCGTCAAAACCGTAAAACTACGTTTTCCTGCCAAAACCGTAAAACTGTGTTTTCCGCTAAAATCGTAAAATCACTTTTCCGCAAATACAATAATTTATCTGTTTTATGAAAAAAAAATTATAAATGTATTTTATGAAAATAAAAATTTATAAATGTAAAATATAATAATTTAAAATTATTTAGTTGTAAATGGAATTTCTCATTTTGGTAAGTGGGCAACCCATTGTCCATTTGGTTAAGCCCATATGGTCAATGGACAAAAATGGTCAAATGCCCAAATAGACCATTTATTTTTTGGTCTGACCATGGTCAGCCCATATGTATATGGACATGGGCATGTCCATGGGCGGCCCGCCCAATTGACACCTATGGACACGAACCGACCAGTCCGTACGGGGACTCTCCGTTGTTTTGCTTGTGGAGAACCGGGGCATCGTCAGTCTGCTTGTCCGACACGCAATCGAAGAGGACTACTACTTGATGATACTGGGCGTGATGTTGAAGTAATATATGATGAGTATGAGGAGGATCAAGTTGTTACGGAGGAGTTAGAAGCAGATTCAGGTCACCTTTTGATGTTACGTCGTTCTTGCTTACCACCACGTAGCCAATCTGAGGCTCCGCAACGTCATAACCTCTTTCATTCACGGTGTACGATTGGTGGTAAGGTTTGTAATTTCATAATTTCATAATTAAAAAGTTGAGTATTCCCGATGAGCCACATCCTGTCCCTTATAAATTGGCTTGGTTGCAAAAGGGCAATGACGTGAGTGTCACACGACGTGCACTTGTGACGTTCTCAATTGGTGAAGCTTATAAAGACAAGCTTTACTGCGACGTGGTTCCTATGGATGCTTGCCATTTATTGTTGGGCCGACCATGGGAATTTGATTGAAAGGTTTTACATGATGGGTTTCATAACACCTACAGCTTTAGCTTTCAAAATCGCAGCTTTCTTTTGAAGCCTTCGTTGCCTGCTCAAGTATCGTCCCCCTCTAGCTCCATCTTAATTTTACAAAAGCGTCTTTTTGAAGCTGAAATGTGTGATGCGGGTATTGTTTTTGTCATGCTTTCGACTCATGGGACTATTCCAACAGAACGTGTTATTCCTTCAGTGTTTCAAGACGTGATTCATGAGTTCGCCGACATGTTTCCTGATGACCTTCCTGCAGGGTTACCACCTTTACGGGATATCCAACATCGTATTGATTTTGTGCCGGATGCAGTTCTCCCTAACAAATCCCACTATCGTATGAGTCCTAGTGAACATGAAGAACTTCGCCGCCAAATCGAGGAGTTGGTGTCTAAGGTTTTTTTGCGAGAAAGTCTTAGTCCTTGTGCAGTTCCGGCTTTGCTTATTCCTAAGAAAGATGGTTCATGGCGCATGTGTGTTGACAAGATTACCGTACGCAATCGCTTTCTGATTCCGCATCTCGACGATTTACTTGATCAGATTGGTAAACAAGTGTGTTCTCCAAACTAGATTTAAAAAGTGGGTATCATCAGATTCGAATACGTCCTAGAGATGAATGGAAGACTGCATTTAAGACTCGTGAAGGTCTCTTTGAATGGTTAGTTATGCCTTTTGGTTTATCTAATGCCCCGAGCACTTTCATGCGTGTTATGAATGAAGCACTTCGCCCTTTTATCGGTAAATTTATCGTCGTTTATTTTGAGGACATCTTGCTCTTTAGCTTGTCTCTTGAAGATCACATTCAAAAGCTCCGTGAGGTCCTTCTTGTTTTACGTCATGACAAGTTTTACGCTACTATGAAGAAATGTGAATTCGGGTCACCGGAAGTACATTTTCTTGGCTATATTGTCTCGGCTGAAGGTTTAGCAGTTGATCCTGGAAAAGTATCGGCTATTAAGTCCTGGCCTGAACCTAAAACACTCACTGATACGCGAAGCTTTCATGGACTAGCTTCTTTTTATCGTCGTTTTGTGCCACAATTCAGTAGATTGATGGCACCTATTACTGATTGTATTAAAGAAGGCTCTTTCTTGTGGAATTCAGCTGCTTATACGGCATTTGAGGTGATTAAAAAGAAATTAAGTGCAGCTCCAATATTAGCTCTTCCAGATTTTTCTTTGGTTTTCGGGTTACATTGTGATGCCTCAAAGACAGGCATTGGTGCCGTCTTAAGCCAGCGACAACATCCCATTGCTTTTTTTAGTGAAAAATTGTCGGGCTCTCGGTCACGTTACAGTACTTACGATGTGGAGTTTTATGCTATTGTGCAGGCAGTCAAACATTGGCGACATTATTTGTTTCACAAAGAGTTTGTTCTGTATACAGATCATGATGCTCTTAAACATCTTAGAACACAAGACAAGGTTTCAGCTAGACATGCTTCGTGGATTGGCTACTTACAACAGTTTACATTTGTGATCAAGCACACGTCTGGATCTAGTAATCGTGTTGCTGATGCTTTAAGTAGACGCTATGCACTCTTTGCTGTGTTAAACGTCTCTGTTCCGGGTCTTAGTACTTTCACAGATTTATATCCCATAGACCCTTTCTTTGGTCATATTCTACAGGACGTTGAGTCTGGTTCGTCACGGGATTATACACTTCATGAGGGATTTCTCTTCAAGGATTCTCGTTTATGCATACCAGATTGTAGCTTACGTTTGAAACTTATCTCTAAACTTCATACATAAGGTCATGTAGGGCGGGATTGAACGTTACAGTTGGTAGCATCTTCTTACTTTTGGCCTTCTCTTCGACGTGATGTCGAGAGGTTTGTGGAGTGGAGTGTTATTTGCCAAAAATCTAAAGGTCACACATCTAATACCGGTTTATACATTCCCCTTCGTGTTCCAACACAACCTTGGACGGATATAAATATGGATTTTGTCTTGGGTCTTCCTCGTACGCAACGCGGGTTTGATTCTATCTTTGTGGTGGTTGACCGGTTTTCAAAAATGATCCATTTCATCCCTTGTAAGAAGACAACTGATGCAGTTCAGGTTGCCAATCTTTTTTTTCGGGAAATATATTGTTTACATGGTTTGCCATGCTCCATTGTTTCTGATCGAGATTCTCGCTTCCTTGGTCATTTTTGGCGTTCTCTTTGGAAATTACTTAACACTAGCTTGGACATGAGTTCAGCTTATCATCCACAATCTGATGGGCAAACAGAAGTTGTTAACCGTTCTTTGGGAAATCAGTTACGGTGTTTGGTTGGTGAAGCGATTCGGTCATGGGATTCAAAACTCCCTCAAGCAGAATTTGCTCATAACCATGCCGTCAATCGTAGTTCTGGTTTTAGTCCTTTCCACGTTGTGTATGGTATTTCACCACGAGGACCGGTGGATCTTTCATCTTTGCCTGATCGTACTCGGCTTCATGGTGATGCTGAGGTTTTTGTTGATACATTAGCGCAAGTACATGCTGACACTAAAGCTCATTTGGAATTCTTGATATATCATGGTTTTTAGGTGTTTTTAGCCATGATATAAGTCTTATTTATAGAGTCTTTTTGGTATTTTTAGACTCTTTTGAGTCTTTATAGGATTTATCATGGATGGGAGCATAATGGAGCTAAATATGAGGATTTGGAGCACATTCAAGTATTGAGGCTAAGCTGTGAAGTTGGGAGACAAGTTCAGAGACTTGCATCGATCGATGCAAGTGATGGTGTCGATCGATGCATCATCTAACAGAAGAATCGGAAGTTTTCTCACAAGTTTTGAAGATTTACAAAGTTGCCATAAAATATTCCATATTTGCATCATTAGTCCCTGGACGTTTTTAGGAATATAATTAGGATTTTTGGGTCATTGTTTTAGACCTAAGTTATTTTCAAGTTTTATTTTTTGCCACCTTTTGAGAGAGAGACCTTGAGAGCTTTTTGGGAAAGACAAGAACTCAGCCCTGTTGAGAGTTGAGAGAAGTTTTTCTAAACTCCTTTGTTCTTTTCTTTTGAATTTAATGATATCTATTTTATCTATGGTTTTTGTTTCATTAATCATATATGAGTAGATCTCTTGTTAGATTCATGGTTTTTCATAGGGTTTTTATGATTTATTAGATCTGTTATTTTTAGGATTCTTTATTTTTCTAGATCTTCATCTTAGGTTGTTCTTCATATTAATTCTTGATTGATCACTTAGAGTTAATACCTAGGAAAATAAATTGATATGAGAATATAATTGATTTTCCTGATAAAACCTTTTGATGAGCAAAATTACTTTCTGCAAAGAGACTTGATTTAGTGATTTTGTGAACAATCTAAACTTGTTTTTAAAGCTGATTTATTACCTAGAATTTTGCAAAGAGATTTGGATTTTCTGGTTTTAAATTTAGATAATATTTGCAGTGAGAACTGGTTTATTTTACAGAAGAGTTTAGAGTTCTAGATATGATCTTAATTGCTTGAATCCTAATTTATTGATTGATTTAATATTTCATAAATTCCTGAGAAATTCCCTAAGCCTAGCTTTTTAATTCCCTGAGTTTACAACACTTTTTAATTTTGTTTATGCATTGTTTTTAAATTAATATTTTGATTTAGCATAATTAAAAGATTAATAAGTCTATTGTGTGATCTAGAGTCTCTGTGGATTCGACCCCTAGAGTATTACAACTGCAAGGCTGTTAGTACCATTAGGGTATTACAATTTAAACATATCAATCCTCTACAGCGAAATACAAAGCCTCCGCGGACACACATCGTCGACGTCTCGTTTTTAACACAGGTGATTTAGTATGGGCGGTACTCACTAAAGATCGAATGCCAGCAAGAGCTTACAACAAGTTAAAAGCTAAGAAGATTGGTCCTCTTGAAGTGTTGGAACGTATTAACGACAATGCATCTCGCCTTCGTCTTCCCTCCGACATAAACACTTCTGATGTGTTTAATGTATGCTACTTGTCTCCGTTTCTTCCTCCACCACTCCTTCCAGATTAGCGGCCGAATCCTTCTCACCATGGGAGTCCTGATGCAGCAGCATCTTGATGGCTTCGGCGGTAAACCAAACGAGTCCTCGTTTGGTTATACGTATTATTGGTTTTTACGTGTTTTGGTTAATTTCCTTTTCTTGTTTTCCAAGAAAGACTTCTTTGGGTGTTTAAGTCTTTTTATTTATCTTCTCCTACGTCGGTTGTGACCTAGGTTGGAAACTATATAAGTGTTTTTGGGATTAAGGTTTTGGGGCAGCTTTTGATAATTAATAAACGAGATTTGTCTCTCATCCCTTGTCTTGATTTGATTAGCTTCATCAAAACAGGAAGTCGGTCTCAAGAGATTTACACAAATCTCTTGATTGAGCGAAGTAGGTCTCAAGAGAATAATTCAATTCCCTTGATTGAGCTACAACCAGTTCTTACGCTGCGCCAGTACCTCATCCACATGATGGCATCCATAACTCAAACCAAAAATGTTTTGGAAAAATTTGAAACAAAAATGTCAAATTAAGAAATGAAGTTTGTTTGTTCAAGTTATAATATGATTATTCTATTAAAAAAAGTCTTTAGTTTTAGCTAAGTTTTGTTAATTTATGTCAAATTAAGTTTAGGGTTTAGGGTTTAGAGTTAGGATCTAATATATAGTTAAATGCTTTTGAGTTTGAAATTTAAAATTGAGTGGATAGTTAGGAGTTAAGGTTTAGAGTTTCATGTTTAGTATCATAAGTTTTTACAGTTAAGGGTTGTGTTTTCAAATTTAGTATTCAGGGTTAACAACAAAAATATTGAGTATGAATATGCTAACATACACGACTATTACTTTCATACAATTAAATGCATATATACATTTAAATCTGATTTTATGTGCTGTTTTTAGATGGTGCAAAGGAAGGAACAATAACTTTGCAAGATAATGTTTTAGAGTGAATTGGAATTAGTTGTTGATTCCACAAAGAAACTGACCTTATGGTCATTGTCTTGTGGATATCAACTTTTAGAGAACATAGTTGTCCACGAATATTTGTTTGTAAGAATATGAGAGTTTTGAGTCTGGTTGGAAGTATAGACATAATGTATAACTAATCAGTATCCATAGCACCTCATCCACTTGATGACATCCATAACTACTATTTCAGTATTTTGTTATTCAACTTTTATGCTTTTAGTTGACTTCTAAAAATTGTGGCACTACATGATGTATGTTAACATATAAACTTTCATTTTTTTTTGTTTTTTTAATCTTACAATTTTTGAAACTAATAAATCATAGAAAATCATAGAAAATAAGAAGAAAATAAATAAAATCTGTTGTTTAAATCTCAAAAATAAAATCAACTATTTAGTCGCTCATCTGAAATTAATATTTTCTAGATTAGACTTTCTACTATATTAAAAAATAATAAAATTTAATTTTAAAAGAAGCAAATTAGAAAGCATAAATAAGCACATCATGATCATACAAGTTATTTAGCTACAATTAGTAATAAAGTTGTTCAAAATAATTTCTCTAATTTTTTTTTGAGCAAGAAGCATAAATAAGAGTTAAGAATTTGTTGATGATAGAGAGAAGGGGAATCTAATGAGACATTGATGGTGTAAATTGTGAGTTGTCTTCGATCTTACTTTTTTTATTTGGTTGAAGTAACAAAGTAAGAGAGAAGAATGAGAAAGAGACAAAAAGATATTTAGTTTGGTTACCTTTTAGTTTGGTTATATTTGGGGAAGGGTAAAATTGTTCTAAAAATGGTGAACAATAGAAAAAAGTGTTCCAATAGCATAAAATGTCTAAAGTGAAAGAAATTTCATAAAAAGTGTGTCATTGTGTAAATCTCCCTTATTATTATTAGTATTATTATTATTATTTATAAAAAAACGGGTCGGGTCGTTTCATATACGTCCAAAATGTACTTCAAAAATCTTAAATATTTGGGAATATTAGTTTCCTAATCATTCAAAAATTAGATTCTCGTTTTTAGGATTT
Organism: Camelina sativa; assembly: GCF_030686135.1. Classification (NCBI taxonomy): domain Eukaryota; kingdom Viridiplantae; phylum Streptophyta; class Magnoliopsida; order Brassicales; family Brassicaceae; genus Camelina; species Camelina sativa. Next base: position 24,178,602 of record NC_141898.1, on the reverse strand, counting down.
TTATTAATGTTAAAATAATTATGGGATTGTAAACTTTTGTTATGAAAATCAGTTGTATCATTTAAATTTGAGAGATTATACCATCTCTAAAAATAGTTTTGAATATTTTATGGGAATAAAACTTTAATCGGTAGAGTAGTTTATGGAAAAAGCGAAACGTATAGATGTTGTCTAGATTTTATTGCAATAAATGTTAAAGATTTTGGTCGATTTAAGAAGTTTTAGTAATTGAAGTTCTGTGCAATGTTATTTTTGGAAATTGTTTAGGGGTTAATGTTGTAAAAAAAAATTAAATAAGTAAAACTTAAAGGGCATAACACAAAATGTAATTCAAAATTTTTAATATAGATTCCGATCAAGTTTTAGTCATTCGATTCCTAAGCTAGATGTACCTAAGCCAAAAATATATTATTTCAAAACCAACTAAAATCAGTTAAAAAATTTGTTGAAAACATTTTGTTTAAAATAAACATATTACTCAATTTTCAATTTTTGACCCACAATTTTTTTCTTTATAGATCAAACAATTTATATTCATTTTAAAAAATTCAAAACATGGCAATCGCGTACATTTTTATTATATGAATGAAAACAGAAATATAATCCTATAAAGATGAGAGGTAAAGTATAATAACTAATAACAAATTAATATAGTAAGGTAGATATTAAATTTTATGTTTATTTTGATTGGTTAGTCATTTTTAAAAAATTAATAATATATTTTTGTTTTTATAAGTTAATTAAATTGCATAAAATTTTAAGGTTATATTCAAAATGTACTTCCCAAACTAATAAAGAGGGAATACAACTAGCAAGAATGCAAGATAACGAACGAGTCCTCGATCGATCCATTTCTTATTAATATTTATTGTTAATACCTATTTCGTATTTTATTTAAATTCTCTTGTACAAGATTGAATCTGAAAAATGATTATATGGTTTTATTAAATGATTTGGTAAAAAATACTTAGTTAGAAAAATATTAAAACAAAAATAAGAATGCTTTTTTTTTACAACAATAAGAATGCATTTTATATATTAGATATTGGAATGCAAGTTTTGATTGGTTTTTGTTATTAATGATATATATTTAAGGGAGATTCTCAAAAACAACATCAAAATAATTTTTTTTTCCAAACTTAGCACAATATCTTTAAAATTTCAAAAATAGAACCAACTAATCATTCCAATTAAATCCTAAATTTAAAATACTAAACCCTACTCTTCAAAACTATACCCTAAATGTGAAATTGAGAACCCAAGCCTAAAAAAATCCTAAAAATTAATTTTAAATATTTTAATTGTTAAATAATGCTATTTTTGGAAATTTATGCAATGTGTGCTATAGTTGTCCATAAAACTTGTTTTAGTACTATTTTAGAGTATTTCTCTATATTTAATATATTTCATAGGTTCAAAGTGATTTTTAGTAATATTTAAAGTAATATCCTAAGTTTCTAAGAGCATGTGCATTGGTGAGGGACAAATTTTGGTCCCTCAAATATAATAATTTTATTTTCAGAGTTTCTTAAGTTTGGTATGAGCATTGGTGTCCCTCACAGTTGGTCCCCTGGAAAAAATAATAGTATTTTAAATTTAAAAAAATAATTATTTAAATTAATAAGTAAAAACATATTAAAGTTTTAATTATAATTAAAAATATAACATTGACATTAAAAACATAAGAAAATTACAAAGTTACAAAAACTTGAAAAAAAAACAAAACATACAATAAAACATTAAAAATAAAAAACATAAACCATACAAACATCAAAAATAAAAACAAACTTTTTTTCCTCTGCATAGAATTTTTTTAATTAATCTTCATTATCTGTAATATGTCCAAAGTTAGTCCAAATATGCTCTGTCAAATCTTTTTTTAACTGGTCATGGACTTGTTTATCCTGCATATTTGTTCGACGAGTAATCGTACTGCTCATATTTGAACCCAAACTGGCGGCACCGACGGTATATGTTTGATCTACATCTTCTCCGTGTTGAAATTCAGAAACAATGTTTCGGAAACTGTATGTCTCTCGTTCATCCTCGACAATCATATTATGGAGTATTATGCATGCTCTCATAACATTTGCTATTTTGTATTTATCCCATAAAGGAGATGGATTTTTAGCAATGGCGAATCTAGCTTGCAGGACTCCAAAGGCACGCTCAACATCTTTCCGCACAGCTTCTTGTTTTTTAGAAAAGAGAGAATTTTTCATACCTTGTGGAAGCCGGATAGATTGTATAAAAGTGGCCCATTTTGGATAAATACCATCCGTGAGATAGTACCCCAAATTGTACTCCCTTCCGTTGACAAAGAAGTTGACCTCCGGAGCTTTACCGTTAAGAACGTCATCAAAAACATTTGATCGATCCAGAATATTAAGATCATTCATAGTACCTGGAGCTCCAAAAAAGCATGCCATATCCAGAGGTCATAGGAAGCTACCGCCTCCAACACGATTGTAGGTTTTCCGGTTGATCGTGAATACATCCCTTTCCAAGCTGTTGGACAATTTTTCCACCCCCAATGCATACAGTCAATGCTCCCAACCATCCCGGGAAATCCACGTTTTTCATTTTCATAGAGTAGTCTTTCTAGGTCGTCTGGTCTGGGACGTCTTAGATATTCATCGCCAAACAAGTTGATTATTGCAGCGGTAAACTCGTGCAAACATTTCCGAGCTGTTGAAGCACCAATTCGTACATACTCGTCAACTGTGTCGGACGCAGTACCATATGCCAATTGACGAATTGCTGCAGTACATTTTTGTATAGGTGATAGACTAGCCCGTCCGGTTGCATCCTGGGATTGATGGAAATACTCAACTTCGGTAGAGAGATGTTGCACAATACGCATGAACAATGGCCTGTGCATGCGAAACCGGCGACGAAATAAATTGTCCGGGTATGTTGGAGTATCACTGAAATAATCATTCCAAAGATTATTGTGGCCTTCTTCCCGGTTTCTCTGAATAAAAATCCGTTTCTTTGGCTCGACTGGTTCTTGAATGATATTAGAATTTTCTAGAAAATTATCAAAATAAGCATCAAAATAAGCATCAAAATCATCCACACCATCTCTTTGGTAGTGGTAATGGTTTGATGAAGATGACATTTTTTCAAGAAAAAAGGTTGAGATCTTATTTTGATATTGAGGTGAAATGGAGTATAGAAAAAGAGTAAATAAGATGAGAAGATATGGTTTTGCATCATCGAGAAAGGAAGTATATATAGAGTAAATGAGATGAGAAGATATGTGATACCCGTGATTGTTTAATTTACTAGCATGTGACACATCGAAACAAATGACTATTTTGCTTGTGAGTATTGATGAATGACTATACAAAACACCTGACATACAAGCTTACAAGTTCAGAAAATTGTCACGGGTAATCATAGGCATACAAGCTTACAAGTTCATAGGGATACAAGTTCAGAACCAGTTGTATTTAGACATCACCACAATTACCAGTAAAGCAACGACAATAACTGTTGAGAAAAACCATCATTTCAAAACAATTTCTAAACTTATTTCTGCTCTTCCCTAGATCAAACACTATTTTCTCTAACTGGGCTATTTTCTGCTCAGTTTCATTACGGATGTGTGAGTCGTAGTCACTGGCGAATGTAATGCTATCTACCTTCTCCGTCAGCAGTTCACATTGTATGTTCATCTCTCTCATCTCCTCCATGACTGCTGCATCTCACCACTTGTGAATATGCATCTCTCCATCATCAACATTCCAACATGTGAAGAACCTCCATTAACATATAAAACATCGCAAATCAATTCAACCTCAGGTTAAAACATTGGAAATCACTTAATAATATGGCAATGTTAAACCACTTACCTTCTGTTCTCGCTTGAGGATAGAATAGGCTGACCACCACAGTAGCATACCTTGGGGAATCCGAACTCAACCTCAGGTTGGGGAGGGTTGAGTCGCCTGAGTATTGAGTAAGTTACTCTCAGCCTCATCCATCCGAATCAAAGCTTCTATTTCCCTCTGCTCAGTGTCCTGCGAATATCTGTCATACTCCTCTGAGGAATCAGGCTGAGAGTAGCTGTAGTCATGGCCCATCAGATACTTAACCTGGAAATAACATTATTCAAGAACAGTCGTAGCTCGAAGGTTAACAAAGAGAACACATAAATTTATAGATAACAAAGAGAACACATAATTTAATACTGAAACAGAAATTCAAACTTATTCTACTAAATTAGGAAATACAAAGTTGCTTCTTAAGTCAATACATCAATCTGCAAAATATTGTGCCACTATCTTATCCTTTATAAGTTGATCAGCTCCACTAAGTGGCTCCGGTTTGGCAAGAAGTGTGTCTAGTATGCCAAGCTTCTGTAGCTTCTCCTTTTCAGCCATATCCACCCTCTTGACTTCCCACATGCTCGTGTACTCAGCAAGAGCCTTTCCCTGAGAGTTCTTCCTGTCAGCCTTCGCAGCCTTGATACCTTGAGGCCTTATCTCAGAGTCTTGTTCAGTGTGGGTTGCCTCGGATTGATCAGCTGCACCAACTGGTTTCCTCTTTGTTCTGACTGAAGGTGAGGGGGTGTTAATCGCGTTTTGGTTAAGGAATTTCTGCTCAAACCTTAACAAACACCAGCAATGCTCCATTGTAAACTTCGTCTTATAGTCAGAGAAGTATATCTCGTGAGCCACCTTCAGCACATCGTTCTCAGAGTGTCCACTACTGTTTAGTCTCTCTACAGCTGCATAAGCCCCACAGAACTTGTTAGTGAACTCATTGATCTTGAACCACCTCTGTTTACAGTTTATGTTCAGCCCCTGTTCACCGTTGGCTATAGCATGAGGAGACTTTGTATAGTATTTTTGAATCCTTTGCCAAAAGCTTCCTCCCTTCTGTTGATTAGCAATAATCGGGTCCTGCGAAGTATTCAACCACGCACTGATCAAAATTTCATCGTCAGCCGGATTCCACTTCTTCCTATCCTTCCTGACAGGTGCCTCTTGAGAAAGAGGTACATCCGGGGATTGTTGAGAGTTCCATTGAGGTATTTCGTAAGGAGAGTTGTCTTCGTTAAGTGACTCTCCTTGACTATTGAGAAGATCTAAATAACTAGAAGACTGACTGAATGTATTGTAAGAACTCATAGGAAGAAGAGTTTGAGATGATTAGGAAAAGAGTGAAGTATGGTTTGGTGTTTAAAAGAAGAACCAAAAAACCAAGAACCAAAAACGAGAGAGAGAAGATGATGGAGAAAGATTGAAGGCTGGTTTGGTGTTTAAAGGGTGAAAAAGTATCAAGTAATAAATTACCATTCGTAATGACCAAAGCTTCAACTACCTAAGTCTAATCAAAATTTATGACAACAAATATCAAGTACACCAACTACTTGAAGTCTAAAACTATTTTAACAGAGATCATCACCAATAACTAGTCTACCAAATCAATAAATGAGACCACTACATACCACAAGTATACAACAAACAACAAGAAATTGACATTTTTGATGCTAATGGAATCGATTATTTACCTTTGACTGGCTGATTGTTGCTACTTGTTCTGTGATTTCTCGTAATGTGAGGCTTTCTTTAGGTGACGCTGAGGAAACTCATAAACAACAAACAAGTGCAATGTTAAACTCGGTTAAACATAAAAGAATCCGGTTTCACAACAAATAAGCGCAATGTTAAAACTCGTTATTATTCATAAGAAAAGCAGTGACTAACGCTTGCTATCACAAGAAAGGCAGTGACTAACGCTTGATAGCAGATAAATCTATAGTCATAAGGCCAATTTGGTTGCCTTACCATGTAGGGATTGACTAACGCTTGCTATCCCATTCGAAATACGACCAAAGAAACAAACTTTATCCTTTGAAATCTGCATCCCCAAATAAATTTCGTAGAATTAGAACCAATTTTAAGATAGTCATAAAATCAGAAACTAAAATCAGAGTGAAACTAAATCGAAACCCTAAAAACTAAATCGAAACCCTAAATCGAACCCCTAAAAACTAAATCGAATCCCTAAATCGAAATCCAAAACATATTACGAAACCCTAAATCGAAATTAAAATCAGAGAGAACATATACATAAACACAGATAGTCAACAATCGAATCAAAACTCAGAGACAAATCTATCGAATCACATAAATAATTGCCTTAAACCCAAAATAGATAATACATCTAAAAAACTAAATCATCTACCATCGGAAACGAAGTTGGAACACAAACCTCTTTCTATTGCAACCGGCGTGAGGAAATTGACGACAAATTTGTCTTTGTTTCAGCCAATTTTCAAGGATATCGGCCTTCGGAATCAAATCGTCGTCGAGAGAGAGAGTAAAGAAAGAGAGACGGAGAGAAAACAAATGACTCGAGTAATCGATTTTTTGGGTTCACCCTACCCAAACGACAGCAACCAATACCATGTCGCCACGTGTTATGAAGGACGGACGAAAATACGTCCCGTTTGTAGATACGTTTCTTCGATATTTCATTCATTTCGATTTAAATTTCAAATTTTAATTATGTGGGACGGTGCACACATATGCTGATGCACATACTCTAACGTACTTGTTAGATATGCATAAGGTTTTTTTTTTAAAAAGAATATTAAATTTGTTAGATATGATTAGGAAGACTTTTTAGGTAACCTTGTGGATAAGTAATTTTTTTAAAATATATCACAAACGTTGTAAATCTAATTTCAAATGGATATTACTTATTTATATACTTCTAAAATAAAATTTTCAAATGGTCTAATGATAACAGTTGGATTAATCTACTTAACTAACTTCCTAATTTAAAAAATTGAATTAATAATTTACTTAACTTTAGTTAATGCTTCTGTATTAATAGTGATTAGATTAAAAGGTTCAATATTCACTTTAAATTCGATTATATTTATTGTTTTCAGAAAATAGTGTACAATACTTGTTCTATTTCAACTAATTCTATTTCCCGTTTTATAAAAACTGGGATATCCGGATATAATTATTATTGCATTGCATCACAAGTCTCAAACACCAAAGAATGTCAAGATTTTAAGCGGTATACATTTTTATATTATAAAACCTAGAAATCACATCAATGCTTGATTTCCACTCATAAATTAAAGTACGCAAACGAAAACATAGCATGAAGTAATAAACATCCATACAAACCACACGTTCGATAAGTCGTAACTTCAAAAAAACATAAGCATATATGAAATCAATCTACAAGGTGATTCAATCGTCTTTAAGCTTGTTTTGATAAATCTTGTTCTATTACGCAAAATTACCTTAAAACAATAAACTTTATCACAATATATTCCCACAATAACAAAAAAAACAACTAATCTTATAACAGTTATGAATTTACCTTTGAAATCAGAATGTATGAATCCCTTGTCTCAAATCTTTTGTCCACACTGTGAGCTGCCAAAATCATGACACGGTATCCTCGAAACACTTCATTCATTGTTGGCAATAAATTGAATTTCCTCTTATGGTGTCAAACAAATGCTCTATAGACAAATGCATAGATTCGGATTTCATTTTGATTATGAATAATCATCCAAGTGATCTTGTACATAGTCACTTTAGGCTTTTCTAAAAAGAAAAATGGAAAAGAATGTGATCTACTTCTTAATTCATAAATATTACTAAATGACTAATTTCCATTTTCATGTTGATATAATTATTTTCTTTGGAGAACATAAACAAAATGTTTGTGTGAGTGGTACATTTTTATGATTTACTCTATATATATAGGTTCCGATTGGTAACGGCTGTTACTTATGGCTGTAAAGACTTTAACTTTAAAATTTTAGCTGTAGAGAATTTGGCTGTAAATGCTTTAATTGTACAAACTTTAACTGTTAAAATTTGATTAGTAACAAATACTTCTAAAGCTGTAACTGTTACTTTTATTATTAAAAATATTGAAATGATGATATTAACGATGATAATAAAAATAAAAATAATTATTATTGAAATGAATCTTAAAAGAAAGAAAAAAAATTAAAAATAATTAATTTCTAAAAATAAAATATGTAAAATATATATATAAACTTGTAGAGAGCTTTATTATTGTTTCAATCATCAAGGAAAATAAGAAAGACAAAAAATACCTACAACTTTTTATTATTTATTTTTTAACAGCCAAAAAAGTCTCACATTGGTGGTTTTAAAAGTTTGTACATACAAACTTAAAAAGTGGGCAATTAAACTTTTCAAAAACTTTTAAAAATAATAAAGTAATGAAAGCATGATTGCTAAAATTTTAACTTTTAAAACTTTAAATTAATTTTAAAGTCTTTAAGGTTTCTTCCGATCAGAATCATTGTCTTTGAGTAGATAAGAGCATGGTTGTATGCGGAACATTGTTGGAAAATGTTTGCACAAGCAAAAATAAACTCATGATTTAATATAAGTGATGTGTATGAAGTTTCATATTATAACCTCTCGAGAAGGATCCCTCGAAATCTAATGTTTTTCTTTTATTGTTACATGTAATTGAGAGTAAAGAGCATGATGTTTGATTTACAAGGGGAGAACATAACTGTGATGTTAGCAGATTAACAACTTCGATTAGAATTCAGTTTCGGCCAATAAGTCTTCGCAATGTTCTATTTAAAGTCATAACTGATATATCATGGTTTTTAGGTGTTTTTACCCATGATATAAGTCTTATTTATAGAGTCTTTTTGGTATTTTTAGAGTCTTTTGAGTCTTTATAGGATTTAACATGGATGGGAGCATAATGGAAATAAATAGGAGGATTTGGAGCATAATCAAGCATTGAGGCTGAGCTACGAAGTTGGGAGACCAGTTCAAGAGTAAGCATCGAACGATGTTTCATATGTGTCGATCGATGCATAGCCAAAGAAGAAATCGGAAGTTTTCCCACAAGTTTTGAAGATTTACAAAGCTGCCCTAAAGTTTTCCATATTTGCATCATTAGTCCCTGGACGTGTTTTAGGAATATATATAGGACTTTTATGGTCATTGTTTAGACCGAAACTTTATTTTTCCGGCAACTTTTGAGAGAGAAAACTCTGAGAGATTTTAGAGAATTTTTGGAGAGAAGAATCAAGACTCCTTCCAGAGAAGATTCAGAACTCTTTTTCTACTTCTTTAAATCTCTTAATGCTATCTATTTTATTCATGATTTGTGTTCTTACAATTATGTCTGAGTAGATCTGCTTGTTAGGTTTAGGGTTTCTCATTAGGGATTTCATGGATTGTTAGATTGATTAATTGTTTGGATTCATTATCTTTCTTGTTCTTCACCATAGGTTGTTCTTAATGCTAGATCTTTGATTAGTCATCTTGATTTAGATCTTAGGATTATTAATTGATATGAGAATATAATTGATTTTCCTGACAAAAACCTTTGGTGAGCAAAATTACTTCTTGCAAAGAGATTTGAATTAGTGATTTTTGTGAACTTATCTAAACTTGATTTTATTGCTGGTTTTTAACTTGAATTTTGCAAAGAGATTTGAATCCTGCTTGCTTAATTAATTGATCTGATTTTCCATGATTTCCCGAGAATTTCCTTAGGCCTAACGTTTCATTCATCTGAATTTACATCTCTTTTATTTTCTGTTTAATCTTGCAATTTAATTACAATATTTTGGTTTAGCATAATTAAAAGATTATTAAATATATTGTGTGAATCTAGAGTCTTTGTGGATTTGATCCCTAAGTACTACAATTGATCTCTTAATTTGAGAGAGTAGCTCTAGGGTAAATTTGAGCATATCAAAAAGCTTTGTTGAAAAATATCCTTCAGATGAAGTAGCTTTACCATAAGATTCTAACTGCTTGCCTTTACTGAGAGCCTTTTTAACATCCATAGTGTCATCTACAAACTGGTTTTCCTGAACTGAATGGATAAAAGGGGCATCTTGTTTTATCATGTGTCAACCTCTGACACTGAAAGCATCTTTTGCGAATTCTCTCATAATCGATTCCAATATTTACCATCGACCCATTAGGAAGTTGAAGCTCTTTAAAGTTTCTTAATCCCTTGGAAACATCAAGTGAAATCCTAATACAAACATAATCCTTGTTTTGTGCTTCTTCCTCATCAAAAGGCACCTCTAAAACATGTCCAACAAACCCAGCAATTTTTGAAATAGTATCCTTTATATAGTGATTCAATGGAATATTATGAAGTCTAATTCAAACCGGTAGAAACATTAGATAATCAGGAGGAGGATCTTCAACCCATCTTTCCATAACTACCCCCAATCATCTTGAGTCCATACCCCGGTCTTTAAAATCTCTTTTATATCTTCTTCATTCTTGAAGATGAACTGAAACCTGATAAGGCAATTCCTCTAACCCTGTCATATAATCTCCAAATCCTTGGCATCTCTAATATCCAATTAGACATTCACTGATAACCAGGGTTCAAAAATCGACCCAGAATACTTCACAGATTTCTTTCAGATGAACTAAACTTAGGTTTATTAGATAAAAGAACCAGAGGTTTTTCTTCTTCTTCTTCAATCAACATCTCTTGAAGATATTGATCCAATTGCTTCTCCATATCGATTACCGAAACCAAAAAGAGATAACAAAACCGTACAATACAACAAAGAACCAAAACAAGTGAAACCAGAAGAACTGGAGTAAAAGATAAACCCAGAACTTATTTTGTCTGAAGCCGGACAGAAAACGTTGAAATCTCCGGTTAATTCTCTCCTCAGTAGTCTTATTCTGAGAGAGAAGTTATTAAGCCCAAAAGAAATTGGGACGACAGCGTTTTTAACAAGATTTAGTATTTTGAATTTAGATTTTAATTTTACAGACTAACTATATAATATCTCGCGCATATACGCGGGTTGTTGTATTAGTTATGTTAATTCATTTTAGTTTATGTAATAATCGTAAAACTATCAGAATTTTCTGAGAATTTTTTTTTAGTAATATTTAAAAATATGGTATTTCTTAAAAGTGGAATTGAAAAAAAAATATTTTTTAAATTTCCCTAAAAATACATATATAACAAACAAATTTTCTAAATGTCAATAATACACTTTATTTATTCAAGTCATACAATATCAAAATATATTACTTATTTAAAAGATGTTGTTAATGATAAAAATCAAAATTTACTATATGATATTCAAAATTTACTTTAAAGTTTTAATAATTAAATTCTAAAATTATTTTTTAAGTATCAATTAAATATATTTCCTATAAAATCATATGAAATGCAAAAAAAAATCCCAAAGATTAATTTAATTTTCAATTTTTTTATATTCACCTTAATTGAAGCTATATTGCTAGGTTAAATTCTAATGATTTCCTCTGTAACACCCCCGAACCGTTCTAGGACTAAGAACGAATCAGACGCATTACTTGTAATATCCGTAGACGATCCAACCGAGGCTATTAGAACAAATCCAACACCTTAGTCAGTCCATCCGCGGGTATCGTTCCTCTCGAACACGGCCTAAGGCTTTTCAACCCGTACCATGTCCGTGAGTTGTGTTAGTCCGGACAAGACTAATATCGAGTGGAACACAAGGCTTTTAATTAAAAAAATCTCATTTTATTAATCTTCAAAATAACTTAAAATACATACGCGTTTGGCGCCAAGGCCTAATGCCCAAATCGAGTCATACAATACATATTCCAAATATTTCTTTATAAAGGCAACAAACTCTACACCAGTGTTCAGCGTCTGTTCTTTCCCAAAGGTCTCCCAACTATGATTACCTGAAAAACAAAAGTAAAATCTTGAGAAATCTAGTCCGGGATCTAACAATCAACAACCCCAAACCCAATCCCCCAAATAACAATCAAGCACACAACACACAATCAAGCTTAAACAAGCAATCATACTCCATACAGAGTATTCACAACGGAAACTAACTAACACAAACAAAAAGGCACCACAGCCATCACACTACTCACTACCAAACCTAAAGGCCTTTACTATTAATAATGCTATTCTGATTTCTCACAAGGCAATGTCTTCCGACCCTTAGCCACAAAGGCTAGAAAGATCACATCCCTTCCCCAAAACCGTGTACAAGGGACCTATTCCCTTACGGAAAAATTTATTACTTCGTCAAATAGTGTCTGGAGGGAGCGAACCGCTCCGAGCCGCTGGAACAATCACGACTTCGCCACACACTAGCCATATAAATGACTAGCACCACTCTACTTAATACGAGCCTAACATAATGTTAGTACTACTCGCAAAAGATCTACTAACACACAAGTCAATCAAGCAACAACAAGATTAACTAACAACAACAATCAATCAATCAAACAAACAATCAAACAATCAAACAAATAAAAAAAACACACAACGCCCGGTTATCATGTCAATAAATACCGATTATAAACCAACCAAACAAATAGATCTCACACAAATATAAATATGCAACCTCAATCCTAAACTCATACACCAAATAAAATCCTAGTCATGTGCTACTACACATGCTTCGGTACTCACCTTGGCCTTAACGTCGAGAAAACGACATTCTACCCTTGTCCGCCTATTGATCTCGATCCGACTAGCTTTCTCCAAGGATGGATCTAAGCTTCAGACCGAACCAAAAACTTAGAAAAATATTCTAAACAAAATAAAAGACTAAGGGCAGAATTTACTTACCGGAAACACGACCACGACTCTCGACTCGACCAACTTCTATCCAACTCGCCTCCAAAAACTTAACGATTTAACTAACTATCTAACTATTCTAAAGGTGGGATTTTGGTGGAAAGCTAATGAGCTAAGCTAGAATTTTGTGGCTTATATATAGGGAGATGAGACTTAGCTCCCAAGCTAAGGCAAGCACGAGGTGGTGGATAAGCATTATCCAAAAGCTTATCCTTATCCACTTCTATCCTTATCCTTATCCACTTTCATCTTTATCCAACTCAAGCTTGTGCCAACTCACGCTCCACACACGCCAAGCTCATCCAAACGTGTGGCACCATGTAGACGACACACCTACTTGCACCACAAGCACCTCTACGACAAAGCAGCTTCGCGGCCAAAACTGAACCGAGAGTTCTTCGTCTGATTTTTACAGCTAAACTCATGTAATGTGGCTTGTCCTTAACCACTTACTAACCTTGTTGTCCCGTATCCAAACCCGTTCGATCGTCGCTCGCTTGTCTCGGCCATAACAACTCATTCTCGGTAAAACTAATTTTCTCTGTACAATTGATCTTTCCATCGACCAAATTGTTTAACCCTTGATAGCCAACTCCATAACCTTTAGTAAACACTCGATCATGTCCTTTGACCGAATGCATATCATCTTCCTATAGCCTTACTACCCAATGCCACTGATAGTCGGTCCTTCTCTTCTTGATACTTGCCGGTAGCCGATAGAAATCTTTAACTCGCTTATGGTTTGATATAAAAATCAATTCAACCATTTTTCTTCGATCAGTCCTTCGGATAAGGCCTAGCTTACAAATGGCTCCAACGGATTTTTCTTTTCGAATTTTTTTTCCAAGTCTCGGTCGCACGTCCACATTGGCGGCCCTCCGTCCGTATACTAGGTCAAAGTCAGGGGTATTATATCCTCTATGTACTAAGTTTTGGAAATGGAATACCAAATTGTTTTTTTATATAAAAAATCATTAAATTACAAAATTTTGAATTAAATAAAAATTATAATGATCTTTATATAATTATATTTTGGATCACAAGAACTAAATATAATGATGAGTATACAAAAAAATATATTACCATTTTTTTGGAGGTAAGAGAGAGTTAAAAATTTTGATTTAATAATTTTATTATAATTGTTATTTTGATTTTAGCTTGATTTTCTCATTGAGCTTTGATCGAAATTAATATTGTTGAATCTGCATCGATAATTATTTTACAGCCACCAAAATATGTAATTGAAAATTAAAAATAATAAGAAGACAAAGAGTAAACGAAGAAATACAAAAAAACAAAGAAATAAATTTTTGGTCAAAATATAAGATAAATCTAAAAAAATAGATAATCACACATTTTTATTATGAATTTTGAACCCATGCAAAAACATAAACACAACAAAAGAAAATATTTAGAATTTGAGATATGGTTGATGATGATGTGAGAATGGTTATTTATAGAATTTTAAGGGATAGAAGTTACATGTCTAAAATATTTTATTATATATATGTAACTGAAAATTAAAAATAATACAAAGACAAAAAAAGAAGAAAGAAATACATAAAAAAAACAAATCAGTAAAATTGAACAAAATATATAATCACTTGATCCTTTCTGCATTGAGAGTGTTTCTTTCTGGCTCCATTTGTATCTGCTTCCCTTTCTTGGGTTTAGAGCTCTCACCAATTTCATATTTTCCTTTTGATTTCCATCCTTTAGCTATATTTGAATCTGATGGAACTTTTATGGAGGCTGAGCTTGAAGAAGGGAAACTTTGGAGAGGATTAACAGCTAAAACCTCCTCCAAGTTAGGCCCAGGATTAGTAAGTCTCGGCGGCTGTGAGATATATAGGAGAGTAAGAGGAAATTGCAGGGCTCTGATCTGAATGATTCTCTTCATGACAGTTTTTATGATTGGAGAGCTCTTCTTCTTCTTCGCAAACAGGAACATGTGGAACATCTAGGTACTCATCATGAAAAACCGGGGGAGCAAGATACGGGTAGTGAGTAGAGTCATGATTGAAGCGACAACAGTTAGTGCAGACCTTTTTGAGTTTTTTCATTCTCAAATCGAATCATAGCCCTTTCTCCTGATTCAATCAAATCTGACTCTTCAAAAAAAACGAAGTCGTCTGTTATTTTAATTTTTATCTTAACTCTGATAAAAGCAATCTGCATAGTAGTCTCTTCATTGAAATTCAGAACAACAACCTCCCCAAGAGTATTAGCAATGAACCTAACAGTTGTCTCAGAAACATAAGGCAAGGGTATACCTCTTACTTGGACCAAAGATCAATAAAGGTAAGGAAATCCTCTCCAGGAAAGTCTTCCCATCTTTGTAGAGCAACAAACGAGTTATCAACCACCCAAGGTCCCCTTCTGAGTACTGAAACTAAGTCAACCTCTGAGCTGAACCGAAGCTGGATATATCTGTCATCCAACACACGTCCATGAACCCTAGCAGATAAACCAATTGATCAGGTAAGGAACCATGCACAAACCATCTTCTCCTCCCATCGTAACTCAGACCTCTTGATCCTATTTGTGAGAACTTGGATCAAAATTATGACTAAAGAAAAAAAATTTGACAACAGAAAAAGGTACACAACATTTATAGTGATCACCATCAATATAAAAGTTACATTCACTTTAAGCCGCTACGGATTCATAATTTGCAAACATACATTTTTGAAAGAAGGTTGTAATTATGAATGGAACAAGCAAGAAAGAAACTGAGCTCTCAATCCAACCAAAACTATTTGCGAGTATATTACATAGTTGTAGTACTAGTTTTACATCAGAAGACTCTTTAGTCTATCACCCTCAAAACCCAAAAGAGACTACACCGAACCAGAAACAGAGTCAGCCATTTTACAGAGACAAAAAAAAAAAAAAAAAAAACAAAAGAAAACAAAACATTATTCTTCAAATTCACACAGTTTCTTCTTCTTCTACTAAGTGATCAAGCAGCGGAAGCTTTCATGACCTTCTTCTTACCAGCTGAAGATTTGATGGACTTAGGCTGTCTCACCTTCTTCGCTTTCCTCTTCTTTTCTTGTTTGTTCACAGACATAGTTTTATTGGACCTTGTCGAAGAAGACCTAGTCCTACTCGTCTTCTTCTTCTCTCTTTCCTCTTTCTTCAAATCCTTCTTCTTCTTGTCCTGCTGCCTCGTTGTCATCTTAGTGGCCTCTACTAGCTTGTAAGAGGCTCTGATCTTCACGAGCTTACCTTTAGCGACAGAGTTTTTAAGCTGTAGAGAAAGTGTTTTACGAAAATTCTCTGGAAGTGAGGGTTTATGTTTCTCCTCTATCTTCTTAGCTATAGCGTAAGGGCTTGATCCGTTCTTCTCTTTCAGAGCCATCAGAGCCTCTTTTATCATCTTTCATCAAAACCATAATCAAAACAAAAACCTTAAGTTTAACAGATAGAACTCAAACGAATAGATATATAGTAATAGAAGTCAAAAGAAATGACTCACCTGAAAGTATGGAGGATGAGTGGCGGTTTTTGGTTTTTGTGGCTTCTTCTCCGACGGAGTCTTCTTCACGATCTTCTCTTCAGCCATTAGAGACGGAATTAAGATACTATTGATGCAGAGGATTTAGTGAAAGATGTTGCTTTGTTTTGTCTATATCTATTAATTTTTTGTGCTAAGCTCATATATAAGGCCGAGAAATGTGTGCGTGTGTCTTTTGTATTCGTTACGGTTTTGGTCAGTGGATCGATTACGTGTGCATTAATCAAGTCTCGAGCGTACACATGTCTCTTGGAGGCTGGATTCCATGTGTTATATGCGAGAAACACACTTGGAGGCGGTGATGAAAGTGTGTTTGTTTCTACTGAATACAAATCCTTAATTTAAAAGCTGCTCTTTGGACGTCATTTTAAAAGAAATAATTCATACAGAGGATGCCGTACTACGGAATTATATTAGTTATTTTTTTTGTAATTTATATTTTTGTAACCAGTTTTTTATTTTGACTTATTTTTTGTATATATAGTATTTATTCGTATATTTAAGGTTATACCATAAATTAAAAATCCTAATAGAGTAAGTAGTTTACAAAATGTAGCTTTTCACAAAAATAGACACACCGCAATATTGGATAGTAGTTTTATAAGAGAACAAACATTCCGCAATATCGGATAATAATTTTATAAGAGGACAGACACACCGCAATATCGGATAATAGTTTTGTAAGAAAATGGGTTTTTCTTTATTTTAATTTGTTGTCAAAAGAGGAGAAATTGCTTGTTAAATTTTAGTGTGAGATATTTCAATGATTAGGAAACCATTGTATTTATAATGAAATTATGTATATTTAGGTTATCATTTAGAAGTTAATCTTTGATATATCAAATGATCAGCAAAATATATCTTGTTTCTTGTTTTGTTATAACTAAAAGATAAATATTCCATGTGTAAGATTATCCTAAAAGATTGTTTTAGATTTACAATTAAAAATAATCTCGGCAATCAAACAATTTTGTAAGATTTGGAAATCAAAATATATGGTTTTAATTAAAACCAATGAAAAGATATGTGGCCAAGATATAATTTTATTTTGAGAATCAACGGATAATATTTAATGAGAAAATCGGATCAAATAACCGGGTACTAAATGACCCGCGCGAGATCCGATTTAATTTGAATGGTTAGAGAATTTTAATGCCACAATATACTAATTTATTAATAATTATTGATTACTAACCATTTTATTTTAAAGACCAAAAAAAAGTCATGGTCCAAAAAATGGTCCATAAGTACTCCTGCTTTAATATAGATAATTTCAATTTTTTAAATAATTATTAAGGAAGCAACTTTAAACAACTTACAAAAATATCTCGCAATTACACATATTTGCGTTTTAGGACGATTACGAAGTGAAAAAATTGTACAAAACCAATTTAATTTATAGTTTGATAAAAATACATGTTTTAACGGGTTTAAGTCAAACTTTTTTTATATTTTAAAATTTTTCAGAGTAAAAATATTAATATTACTTAAATATTTTATAGACCTTAAATATATTATAATATTTTAAACTTTAGACGAAGTTCAAATATTTATAATAATTTAAATATTCTATAAAAATTTAAATATATATAATATCTTAAACTTTTTTAAAAAACGTAAATATATTATAATATGTTTACTTTTTAAAAGTTTAAATATTCTCAAATATAGAACCAAATTAAACTGTTAAATTTGGATACCTGATAAATCAAGGTTCCTGCTCATTTGTACTCAAAACATATTAGTCATATATTTATAGTGATTATGAATCATATTCAAAAATATTTAGTCGATGTGGGATATACAATACACCTTTTCTGTAAATTAGTTTACAACTTTACATATATATAATTTCTGCGTTTTTAATTCTTTCCATCTATACTACTCATAATTAATTACTATAATTTCGTTAAGGTTATATTTAAAAATCTAAACTAAATGATGATTTGTTTTTATTTAATTGTATTAAGTTGATTTGTTGTTTCCGTAATATCTCACAATATAAAAACAAATCAAATAAGTTTACATATATATACAATTTCGTATTTAATATATTGATTATTTTGGAAGCAACAAAGTCACAATCCATTAGTATTAAAGATTTCTCATTATTATTAATATTCGTATTAATTATAGAAATTAAGTATGGTAGTAGTTAATATTTGATACTACTGAAACAATTAAATACTCGGATACCAATTTCCTTATTTATAGGGATTATAAATCTGTTTGGTTGTGTGCTTAACTATTCTTGAATCAAATAACATACAGGATCCGAATATTATAAACTTGGAGTACAAACAGATCCACAAGTTTTTTTTTTCTATTTTCGGGTCATACAGGATCCGCGTCCCGACCCGGTCGTAAATAAGTAGTCGAGCGGAGGGTATAACTGTCTTTTAAACAATTCGAAACTATAAGTTAATTTAATTAAATTAAGTGATTCTCTAATTATTTTTAATGAAAAACGTACCAAAACTAAGTTATGGTCTAATTTGAGGCTATTGAGTACTCTTACTACAGTCTCTCAATATAGCAATTATGACGCTAACCCAATAGATTGAATTGGGTTAAATTTTAACAGGTTAAATATGAACTGTCAGATGGCTCAAATCCCATGTACGTTTAGTTACGCTTAAGAAGATTTAACTATTTCTCCATCGTGATGAGAGAACCAAAGACTTTTCTAAGAGTTTACAAAAGCAAAAACCAACACAAAATAACTTTAGCATAAAGACATCACGAAGATATTTGAAAGATGATGATACAAGTCACTGTCTACGACAGACAGGACTGTGCTTATGAAGCTTTAAGAAGAAATGAGATACAGTGTCTGGTTTTTTATCATATGTTTTGGGTTGTATCAAATTCGTAGACAGATTCAGAATCAAAACCACAATATTCTTCTTCTATGTTCTTCTGGTCAAGAAGACAAGGAAAAAGAAGCTTGGGCAACCTTTGATACATATTATTATATCATATCATCACAATCAGATCAGATCAAGCTGTTCTCTTTATGATGTGGACTCCACTGTCTGTCTCAACAATGTCGCTTATATCTCCCACATTGAGTGCATAAGTTGCTTCTTCAAATGGTTTCTGCATTTGACCTCGACCAAAGGGACCTGAACACACAGGTACACATTACACAATCAACACCAATTATAGATTAATCAAGGAAGAAAGTTTAGATACTAGACATCGGAGACGATCTAACCGGACATTAGTGAGAGTTATGAGCACCAGCTATACATATATCTAAGGAAGGTGCTTCAGAATCTAAACATATGTGATGATCTAACCAGACAATAGTGAGATTTATGAGCACCACTACCAATTAAAGATATATTTAAGGAAGAAACTCAAAAGCTGGAGATTATCAGAAGCTAGAGGTTAGTAAGACTTCAGAGCACCAACTCTAAATTTCATCAAGGAGGAGATTTTTCAAATTCTAAACACTGGCAATGTATTCCCAAGCAGACTACTAATATATGCTCGAACTCTCTTCTCATAATCACTATCTCGATTTGAACTTAGTCTAGCTTCGTTCTACAAGACTATCCAGATCAATTGCATCTCTTAAAATTCTACAGATTAGGGATACAAAAAAACAAACCGAGATCGCCGCCGCGTTTAGCTGAGCTACAGTCAGAAACACGAGTCGCCACTTCTTCGAAGTTAGCCTTGCCAGAGACAATATCTTCACGGATCGATTTGAGCTGCTCGACGGCGGCTTCTCTAGTAATAGTCATAATAATCTTACCTTCCGGATCCTTCCACGAAGCCTTCCTACGAGATCCCTGATGCTTAATCAGAATATGCGACGCCTTGACTTGATCCCTCGACGACATCTTGCTCTTCTTCCGATGCTTGCTGAGGTGGTGGTGGTGGTGATGATCGTCTTTCTTCTCCTTCGTCGATCGATCTGTTGAGGAGACCGAATCGTTCTTCCGTTTCCGATCTGAATCTATCTTCGTTAAGTTCGTGCGGCTCTCTTTTCTCTCTCCTTTCACTTCACTATTTTTGCTTTACCCTAATAATAATAATAATAAGTGACGTTTGCTGCGATGGTGGTGGGACGCGTTTTTATATCACACACAAGAGTTCCTTTTTTTTTCCACAATAATAAATTCATATCGAGTAGAAAAATAATTACAGTAATAGGTTTTACCAAAACAAAAGGTTGTGTTAATTAAGAAAAAATGGATTTTTTGAAAAGAAGTAATTTAAATTACCTCGATTCAGTGATGAGACTGAACTCGATTGAGTCACTCCCCGTGTTGTACAACTTTGTTGGGTTAGACATGGTGACATATTGTCTATCTAATTAATATTTAATCTTTTGAACATATAAACGAACCATCCGGTTTAACATGGTTTGTAATCAGATAAGATTTGCTTGATTGTTTGGTTTCTAATAATATATAATCTCAACTCAGTGAGGTTTTTTTTTTTTTTGGTTATAAAAATTTACGTTTGCTTGATTGTTTGGTGGTAGCCATGGGAAGAAGGTAGCGTTCACGAGGTGTTTATTTTCTTATAATGTAAATTGTAAATTATTAGACTACAGTCTGTGTTTTTGGCACATTGTTAAGTCTCTATTAAACTTTCTTTTCATTTCGAAATTGGTTGAATCACAAAACGCGATTTAGTAAGGCGTTTTTTACAATCCAGAAATGAACGACAAAGTAAATAAAAGTTTAGTACTAACACATGATAAAATAAAATAAATTGAAAGAATACAGAATTTGGTGAATCAGTCAAAAGGTTATGTTAATTAAGAATTTTTTTAAAAAAGAAGTAATTTATATTACCTCGATTCGGTGAATTGTGGGTTAGCCAGCCACACATACACACAATCGAAGGATCATCGTACCAATACCGTTCCTCGAACCAAGGTGAGACTAACACTCCCGTGTTATACCACTTTGGTGGGTTAGAATTAGTGACTTATTGTCTATTTAATTAATATTTAATCTTTTGAACATATAACAAAATATCCGGTTTTAATATGGTTTATAATCAGATATAAGATTTGATAATTAATCAATACCTTAATGAGAAACTCCAAAGTCCATAACGATACAATGAATGTTTAAATGAATCTGCTTACAAGAAAACAAAAAAGCATACTTGATCCTTCGGTACCTTGATCCTTCGGTACCTTGATCCTTCGATTGTGTGTACGTGTGGTAAACAATAAATATTTGAGTCCTTCTACGTGTAATTTTTTTTGTTCACCTCCTCTCTCATAACCCACCAATAAAAAGATGTCATATAATATTATTTTTAAAAATAAATCTAAATTAAAATCATAAAACAAAAAAAAAATTAAAAAAATTTTAATCTGTAAACTTTTTATTAAATTAGTTTAAATATCGATTTGAATTTATATAAGAGAGTTATTATTTCAACTTTTAATTAAACAAAATTATATGTCGATTTTGGTTTATAATTGAAGTTTTCGTTCATTCACAACAAAATATTTTCTTCGGATTTACAATTAAACGAGATTAGGTATCGGTTTAGGTTTACAATTAAACAAGATTATGTGTCCGTTTGGGATTATAAAACAGAATTAGGGTTTAGATTTTTTAATATTAAATAAGTTTATATGTCGGTTTGAGTTTGCAAATGATAATTATCTTTAGCGAACCGTAGTAAACCGGGTAATTGAGTTGTGTGCGTTTAAGTAAATTATTAAATAGAGAGAATAGGTCACCAATTCTCACCCATCAAAGTGGTAGTGGCTCGGCATGTTGTAAGGGTC
This sequence comes from Camelina sativa, assembly GCF_030686135.1. Lineage (NCBI taxonomy): Eukaryota > Viridiplantae > Streptophyta > Magnoliopsida > Brassicales > Brassicaceae > Camelina > Camelina sativa. The sequence goes on along the minus strand of NC_141898.1, from coordinate 24,156,688 downwards.
TCTCACCACGGATCGAGTAACGATATTGGTAGCCCGGAAGAACTTTATTTCCGCTTCCAAACGTACCAGCAGAAATAGGAACAGTGTAGATCCTTCAGCTGCAAGTTCATAAAAGTCTAAAAAACTGAATTCTTCATCAAAAGTACATACACTATACTAAAAGCATACTCATCACATGACGAACCTTCTATAACACTCAAGGGTTTCCAATGCGTCGCCTTTGGGTCATTGCTCTGTAACTGTCTAGATTTTAAGTTTCTGATCCTCTAGATTTGTGTTGCTCTTGCTCTGTGACTCTCTAGTTTCAGATTGAATATGATCCGAGGATAATTGCCTATCGTCAGCTCTTAGATGTGTTTTGGGCTAGTCATGATTCCAGACAAGTGTGTGGACAAGGTCCTGATGTGGGTAATCAATACAGGTAAAAGAGGAAGTACAAAGCTCCACACACTAGTTTTTTGGAGATCTTGAGTTTGTTTGGCCCTAATTTAAAAGCATTGGAATCTTTTTGAAACAGATCCTGTCTATTTTCACTAACTCTAGTTGAGAGTGACTTCTACTAGCAACTTAAATCAAGAAGCTAGGAATGTTAATGGCGCCGCATCATGATCACTAGGTTCAACTTTACTCCCTAGAGTTAGGGAGGGTATTGGACTTGTATTTCAAGGGATTTGGTGAGATTTTAATATTTTAGGATTTTGCAAGATTTGATTAAGCTTTTAGAAGATTTTTGGTTATTTGTTAGAGTTTTTATATATTTTTTAAAAAATACTTTGTGATTTGGTGAGATTTTATCATTAGATTTTGGGAGATTTTAGGATACTTTATAATTTTTGGTTTAGCGACGAACAATTCATCTCTATGTTCAGTGACGACCTACACCACAACCACAATCATCACCATCACAACAACAACTTCAACGACGATATCTCTATGGTACTACACCGTCCAATCACAATAGCATTAGCAATGATAATAGCAAAGAAACACCACCATCCCATCATGATCATCACATGGACAACATAGCCTACCAAAACAATCTTATGTTCCATGTTTTTATCTTTCTCGATTAACAAGGGATAAGATTGATGAGAAGTAAGCTTAGGAGATTGATTTACATGTGTGTTGCTTGTTGTGCAGTATTGTGTATTGTCTTTGAGGTGACATGAGTTTAATGTGGATAAGATTTGTTGTGACTTGCAAAGAAAGAGCAGAGGAGTTTAACCAAAAAAGAAGAAGTAAGAGCTTACTAAGACTAACAAAAACGGAGAGTAGCAACCATACAAGCAGCTCCATAAAAAAAAAAGGAGTTACTGAGAAGAAGATGAAGAAAAGAAAAGCACAAGAAGAAGAAGAAGATGATCTTCAGTCATTTGTATATATCTCCCATTGAGACTGCCAAATGCAAAACAAATTGTAATCAATTTAAAAACTTGAATCTGAAACGAGAGAGGAAGCAATCAAATTCGTTGGTGGTGGGATTGGAGCGGAGGAGTGGGGAGAGCTAGAGGATGTGAAGATGTGAGACCTGTTTCAGTTTTGATTTACCAGAAAATACAGTTTTTTTTTCTTCTAAAATCATGTAAAATTTACCTCAAAGGGTATGATTTTGAGGGAGAGTATTTTTAACTAAAAAACAAATCAAAATCTCCTAAAATCATTCAAAGTAGCAGTTTTTAAAAAACTTGTGATATTTTGAATAACAGTAGATTTCAATTATGAATCATTAATTGAACAATAGTGGATTGTAAATTATTTTAAATGATTTTACATAAATCCAAGTTGAATAACATAGGATTTTAAAAGATTTTTAAAAATCATCAATTGTATAACAAGTGATTTTAAGAATATTTTAAAATCTTCTAAAATATCAAGTTTAATATCCCTCTAAGTAAAATCGTTTGACATGAATTTTTTTACCAAAAAAGAAACGAAAAATTTCTAGCACATAAGCGTAACACTTTTCTGGTTATGGAAATCTTTAATAGAGAACCGGACCTAAACCTAGAATTAAGTTGTGTGTTTTAATCATTAAGTAGCTATTAAACAGAGGAAAGGTCACCAATACTCGAACAGCAAAGTGGTGGTGACTCAGCATGATATTGGAGTCTCACCAGGGTTCGAGAACTTTATTGGTACCCCCGTTTGAGAAGGAGTATCCTCTCTAACTGCTGCTTCCATCGAGTATCGGTGGAAGAGTCCGACCGTCGGACTGAAGTATAGTCATGGGACTAGCTTCCAACGAGTATCGTTGCTCTGTCTTGCTTGACCGGGAACAGAAGTCTTGATGATGGATCTTCTCTGAGGAGAAGAATCTTGGTCGGGGAAGTCTATCACAGAGAATCATTGCCTTTGGTGGTAGCCGAATTGAGGTTATCCAAATTACCTCTTTTTGTTACAATCCAATCACATTCTGCAGCAAAGGTAGGGTAGGAGTACTAGTTAGTCTTAAGGCGTCAGATAAATAAACTTAGCCAATGTGTCCTTTCACATCAGCAACCTGCTGAAAGCACTCAAACGTAGCTAAATCCCTCATATTGTATAAACTATGAACTATATTAAGCCTAATGAAATGGCCGGCCTATCTTTTTTACAGCATAATGAGTTCTTTGCAAGGCTAATTTTCATAAGAGTCTTTTTTTTTTTCGTATACAAAATGCAATTTCACATTGTCGGAAAGGACGAATTAATCTTAACAGCTTCGTAGCTACTCCTGCTTCATATTTCTTATCAGACCAACAAGCTGTAGATCCTTCAGCTGCAACCTGCAAGTTCATAAAAGTCTAACGAAGCATTGAGGCGAGAGAAAAATGTACATCTGTTTTCTTTGCTAACATATATGAAATTATCCCTTCCTCTCAAACAAACAATTTTGGATTATTAAAGCTCTTATGATATAAACCTAGAGACTATATACCTCCAACAACGATCATGCAATATGCAAAATAATCATTTTATTTTAGTTTCTACTGTAGATACTAAGTACTGTAAGGAATTAGATTCTATTTAGTACTACAAATGGAAAACATTATACAAAAGATGGAACTGAAAATCAATAAAAGCAAAGAGGCACGTGTGGGTAGGTCAAAAGGAGTCGCTGAGAGACGTGAATAAGCAAATAGAAGCAGAGAAAGCACGTGAAACAGAGTTAAAACAGAGCAAGAAAGAAACATATTGTTGTTGTAACAGCTTGACACTATAGTGAGTTGTGTATAAATAGATAGAAGAGTATTGAATTGAAAGCTATGTATTGATTGATGTGTGTGTGTGTAAGAAAGCTTATGGTTTGCTGGAGGAGACTTAGGAGATCTCTTGAAGAAATCTTCATTGTTAGGGTTTTGAGTTTGTTTACTATCTATAGCTTCAAACTTATCACAAGTAGTAACCATATCCACTTTTTCAGATTCAAATCAAGAAAGACAGAGAAACAGTGCAAGGTTCTCGAAATGCTAGCCTCCACTCACCCATGATTGTGGTGAGTAACTTTTCATATATGCTACACATATTTCGGCTTCTATGACGAAAATGAGAGGAGGAGATTTGGCATGATTATAATGAGTATGAGACCAAGTTGAAAAGCTGAGTTTGGGTAATGTGTGATCTTTGTGTATATGTGTGATTGAGGTTTACCTAACTGTCTTCTGTATGCTTATCACATATTCACATCACTGGTTGTCGTTAAGCTTTTCATTCATAATCTTGTTTTATACAAAGATGAAGTATAAAAATAAACAAAAAAAATTTCCTAGGACATGAACCTAACAATTTTCTGGTTATCGAAATCTTTACAGCTGGACCGTATTAAACCGGGAATTAAGTTGTGGTCTTAAAAGGCTAAAGTATTAATAAAGAGAAAAAAGGCCACCAATCCTCAGCCAGCAAAGTGGTGATGACTCATCATGATATTGGAGTCCCACCACGGTTCGAGGAACGATATTGGTACCCCGTGAATCACATCCTCTTTCTAGCTTCTACCCTGTTTCCACTTTCGGTGGGAGCATGGTAGACAGCATGGTAGGCAGGGTTGTGGTAGACTTCCCCGGAACCCGACTATTGCGTCCGGTTCAAAGACAGAGTTGGAACCAACCATAGTGTTACGCTTATCTTTGAGTTTTTCATTATCCGGCTGAATCTTTCTGTATACAAAATATAAAGTAAAATCCTATGACATGAACTTTTTTACCAAAAAAGGAAAGAAAAAATTCTAGCACACAAGCGTATGGAAATCTTTAATAGAGAACCGGACCTAAACCTACAATTAAGTTGTGTGTTTAAATCATTAATTAGCTATTAAACAAAGGAAAGGTCACCAATACTCGAACAGCAAAGTGGTGGTGAATCAGCATGATATTGGAGTCTCACCACGGTTCGAGGAAAGATATTGGTACCCCGTGAAAAGAGAAAGAGAATTACATCCTCTTTCTAGCTTCTACCCTGTTTCCACTTTCGGTGGGAGCATGGTAAACAACATGGTAGGCAGGGTTGGGGTTTCAACTATGGTTGGTTCCAACTATCTCTTTGAACCGGACGCAATAGTCAGGTTCCGGGGAAGTCTACCATAGGGAATCATGCCTCTTGGTGGTAGACGAATTGAGGTAATCCAAATTACCTCTTTTTAAATTCCAATTACTGTTTAGTTTTCAAACTAGGACCATGATGTTATCTGCGAAACCTCATTGCCATTGTGACCTAAATCCACTCCCTTGCTCACCAATGCTTTGTCGTAACCAATTATTTATGTATCCCTCTTTTTTCAGATAATGTTTTGCAAAACAGTCATGATGATTAGAATAATTTTACGGAAGTGTAGAGACTAGAGAAAACACAAGAAAATTACAAATCGATTTAGACGCAATCATGAAAGCTTGCAACTAGTAACCATGCATATCATGCAGTAAACGAGAGGAGGAGAATAGGCATGATTATTATGAGCATGACACCAAGGTCCAAGTACAGAGACAAGATCAAAATAGAGATCATAGGCATGACGACAACTCAATTCTTAATCATGCTTGTGCGTCACGCATTAAGGAACGTTGCGAACTCAAAAAATTAGGGCAGGCTAAGGAAGTGTTGCAGATTCCATCTATCCTCTTTCTTTCCCCTATTCTGCGACTCCTGTGTTCACCATCTTGATGTCATCCACACATATGTGACAGTCGATTTAGAGATGCTGAACAAAGAACCGGGACTAAACCCGAAATTAAGTTGTGTGTTTTAAACCAATTATATGTTAGAAAGGTTTTAAGTAGTAATTAATTAAATAAATTGTTACCAATTCCGGCCCAGTAAAGTGGTAGTGACTCTGCATGACTAGAGAGTCTCACCGGGGTTCGGAGAAGCAATTGGTATCGTAACAAGGATTGTAAGTCTATCACTGAGAATCATGCTTTCGGTGGTAACCGAATTGAGGTAATTCAAATTATTTTTTTTTTAAAACAAAAACCTGATGTTAAGAGAAGAAACATAAAAGACGTTGTCCTCTTTTGAATATTGTGTTTGGCTTTTGAGATGGACCAGTTAATTAGTCTTAAACGCATCAGATAAATATATAAAAAACTTTGTAAGTCTTAGCCAATGGCTATGGATTAATTCATCCTTCCCCCAAATCTTATGTAGAAACTGGATTTCCACAATGAATTTGTTTATGGGGGAAAACAAATTCAGTAAAGTAAACTCTCTAGAAAACCGATATGAGCTTTGAAATTAGAAGAAAGGGAATTGATCTCGAAGACTTAGGGTTTTGATTGCTAAGAACAAGAAGATAACTCAATAATTATATTCAATAATCGATGATTTACAATGGATAAGTCTCTCCCTCTTTATACATATTCATAGATCGCATAATATATTAACTTTCCTTATGAGACGAACTGAACTAAGGAAAGTTGCTTTATTTCTCGAGTCGGCCGCCGGGCGAAATGGAAGTCGGTTCTTCTCCTTCGAGGCTGGGCTTCCTCTGTCCGAATTGGGTTTAAGTGACCTAATTGGGTTTAAGTGACTAGATCGGATTCCCAGTTAAATAACCAAATTGTCTTTCTGGTTTAGTTCGGTATGTCGGGGGTGCTAAATCCCGCACCAACAATTAGTCCCCCCCAGTTCTGAATATTCGAAATTCAATTCAAATATTTTGAACTATGGAAAAGAGAATATCCGATCTAGACCATAAAGAATTATTTGATTTTATCCGGATTTCCGCGTCATATCACTGTGAATCGTCCGGACGACACGTGTCGTTTGCGTCACATCTGTTAGGTCAGAAATCGAAGAGTCGCGTAGGCCATAATTACTCTTCGTAGGGTTGTCGCCCATTCGACTCTATAAGTACGCCCCCTCTCTTCGTCATTTCTCATTTTCTGCCAACAGTGAAAGGTAATCTGCTCCGAACTCTCTTCTTTTTATTTATTTATCTCCATTTCCCTTCCGTACTCTCTGAACTCACATTATGGCGGCCACTTCGGATCCATCTTTTTCGCCGGAAAGGGAAAGCGGACAATTAATTCGTCGCACCTCCAGACGCACTGCGCAGATCGGAGAATCCAGTAGATCGGGCTCCGAAATCCCACTTCTAACTCGCTGCTCAGCTGGAGCTTCATCATCACAGACTCCTCTACTAGTTCGCCATGAAGACGGGAATGACGAACTGACTCAAGATATGTTATCACAGGAAGAAGATCGGTTCGCACCTTTAGGAATCTCGATCGAAGACATCGATCCTCTGTTAGACCATGAAGGACGAATTGGAGGCGATAAGAGTTTAAGTTCGATCAAAACCGTGACCGACATGCTGAACGCATGTGGTCTATTTAACAGCAACGTCACAATTTTAATTTCCTCGAGCTGACCAGCGCCCCTGGAACCCCCCATAAGGGTATATATGCTTGTACGAGGGTTACTTTACCGAATGTCGCCTCTTATTCCCAATCCCAGCGTTAATATCACTCTACGCCCAAAGACGCAAGATAGCGATCTGCCAGTTTGTCCCCGGAGCCATTTGTAACTTTATGGCTGCCCTTACCATAGCAACCGAAGTCGGAGTCAACATCGGAGTTCAATGCTTTGAGCAACTATCCAATTTTAAGTTATCAAAGAGTCTGCATCGCTGGGAAGTGAATATGAGGCCGGCGCACAATTTACTTGTTGGTCAAAGAGTTTCCAAATTCAAGCAGTGGGCGAACCACTACTTCTACGTCCGCATCGATCAGTACTCACTCGTTAATCCATTGGGTTTCCATCGGAGAGTGTGGAATGAAAATCCTGGTAGATTTTATATTTCCAGTACATTTTAACTGACTTCGGCACCTCTGACCAGTTTTAACTTTTTTGGGTCTTGCTTCCAGATCGTCCATTTTGCGGAACACGTCTAGCTCCAGACTATCATCCCGTCAGGAACGCTCTACTATCCGGGAACAATCATCGGTGGAAATTTCTTACTCGTATCCGTGTTGAAACAGCGATGGGCAAACCCAGGACAACATTCCCAAGTTTCGAGAGTTCGCTGGGACGAACTGTGGAGCCAGCCGGGTCACGTGTCGTTGAATCCGACAGTCTCCAGATCGTTCGCCGAGAAACTCAGGCTGCCATCGAAGCCAATATTGATCCTCCTCGGGACCGGACTGACGTCGATCCTGTTCAGGGTCGGACCGTCGTCGATCCTATTCGGGCCCCTGAAGAAAACGTCGACATAGTCGATGTTGTGAAAGATGATACCCTTCCCCTAGCTTTAGGGAATGCCGATCCTCCGAACGATGAACAGGATGTCCCTCAGCTTGGAGCTGTATCGAAAAAGAAGAAGAGGAAGCAGAAAAAGAAGACGTCGCAGTCAGTAGTAAACCGCAAACGCTCGGCTGAAGACGCCAGACTGGAATCTGCCGACCGATTCCGTCTGGCAAGAGAGAATGACAAAACGGATCGGTTTGCCTTCAAGTATTTCGGTGATACCCCTCTGGTCACAAATCGCGATGCTTCAGGCGAACTCTTCTGAACCTTGAAGATCTCCAGTCGAGTCCTTCCGTCAGTGGACGAACTGGAGTTCAAACAAGCGTTCCTTGATGTCGCCGAATCCCACTTAATGGTTTGCCTTATTATTTTCTTTAACTTGTTCAAACTTTGTGCGGGCAAAACTGATAGACGAGTATGATGAATACGCTAACCCAGTTATACGATAGGCGAGTCAAAAACGATAAGAAGTCTGGATTTGAGCTCGAAAAGGTGAAGGAATTTGCGGAACAAATCCGAGTCGCCAGCGAAGCTAAAGACGAGAGGATCAAGGAGCTTGAAGCTCTTCTCTCTGAAAAGGATGGTATCATCGCTAAATCCGAATTGAGGAATTGCGAACTGAATTCCCGAGCGCTTACTCTCGAAGAAGAGAAATCTGAACTGCAGGGAGCATGTGACGAGTTGAAAATCCAACTCGACTTTGAAGTTAAAAGACTTCGGCGGGATCATTTGAAGAAGGTGGAGCGAACAGCGAAGAAAGCGCAGACTCGATTGGATAAGATCAAGGCTTATCTAGTCGAACAAGAGAAGATTCGCCCCTTGGAAGATCTGTTAAACCAGGCTACCGGAGTACAGGAAACTGTGCAATATTTGATTGAAAAGGGGGCCGTCATTCCCGAGGAGCGAATCGCGGAGATTGATAAAAACAAGGCTTGATAAAAACAAGGCCAAAGCCGAGGAAACTACCAAGGCGATTGATGTCCTCGAACTGAATGAAAATGACCTCGTCATGTCCCCGGATCAGCTCGGTTATGGACTTCTTCACCCTGGAACGATGACTCCAGACTCCGTCTACCATCCGTATGGCTCCAATGCCGAGAGCTTCCAAGCTGATCTGACCAGTGCCTTGGATGCTTAACTTTCATTTTTTTGTTTTTGTTGCAAACTCTATTAAGTATGGGTTTGAATACCCTTGTAAAACATTGCCGGCTTGTTCGGCCCATTCTCCCTTTTGGAACTTTTTTGTCGGAATTTTTCTTTTTACCAGAAAAAGAAAAATCGACAATTTCGAGGAATTGCATCTTTTCCATATTGCACGGAATATGGAAATTTTGAAAGGATTTCACCTCCCAGTATTCATATAAATCAACCGGCACTGTCTCCGAACTAGACAACTTGCGAAAAACTTTCAATCAAAGCAATGTCAAACTCTATTAGCAGCGTGGAATCCCCTCTAGTCGGGAATGATGTCCCGACCTTCTCGAACGCCGAAGCTATCGAAAGGGGGATGGCCTACTACCCGAACATCCGAGCTCCTTGGATGCTGATGTTCCGCGTCAAACCGGAAGAAAAGCGTGACTTGGAAGAATTTCTCCATCAGGTGGAAGACCGTCACACGGAGTACCGCGAATGGCTCGCCGCATTCGAACAAGCGCAATGCGAATTGCTGCTCAAACTTGAGATGCTTGAATCCCACCCAAAAGATTGGGTCGAGAACGGATTCGAGAGGATAGCAGCCCTACCGCCTTGCATGGTTGCGTACTGCAACGAGTGCCCAAAGGAAGCAGATCGGAAGCCGACACACATGGATCCTACCCTGATTGGTGATTTCATTCCAGGAAACGTCAAGCCGTTTTATATTAACAGGCGTGCTAATGATGTCGAACTTGCTGAAGCCGACACCTTCTTTCGTCAGGTAACTATCGCGAGACATCCCGTAATGTCCGCTTCCAAACTAATCCGTCGTTGACTTTGCGTATGCAGAGCGAAGGCACACATCAAGAATTGACCCAGGATCTTCAGTACTTTCATATGAAAAAAGGTAGGATCGACCGCCAGAAGGACTTTGGAATCTGAAGTTGCCATACTTAAGGCAAAAAGGAAAAGGACTATTGACTTGCTGGATGAGTCCGAACAGAAGGCCAGGGCATTGGAAACTCGCCCCGAGGATTGGGAGAAGACCGGGCTGCAACTGTTGTGGCCGATGCCAAAACGACTCAAGACAAGTGTTCGTGAGATCGCGTCGAATGGCGCACTAGTTCGGAATTAACATGTGTTATTTAAGTATTTAATAAGATTTAGCTGCATTGTAGCAGGCGAATTTCGCAATTTGAGTATTTAAAGTTTGCTATTTCATTGTCGAAAAATGTACCAGAAGCGAGACGTCTCCCGGCTTATATCCGGCAATTTTTATTAAACGATGGTAGAAAACATCGATCAAACTTTAAAAATTATGCTATTTGGCCCTAACGGGATACGTTTGGTCGGAGGGCGAGATACTGGGCTCGGCTTATCTACTTTGCTTTATTTCGGATGTCGGACTGCGAAATTATTCTCTGGGTTCGGCTAACCATTCCGTCCGAACTAAAGTTTGGGTGCAAAATAAATACTCTGGGTTCAGCTTATCCCAAAATTAAAAGATCGGGTGCGGAATAAATACTCTGGGTCCGGCTTATCCCTAAATTAAAAGATCGGGTGCGAAATAAATACTTTGGGTCCGGCTTATCCCTACATATGAAAGTCAGGTGCGAAGTAACAACTCTGGGTTTGGCTTAATCCTGAGAAATAGTGCGTAGTTACGCAAGTTGATCACCTGGCCAGGGTGTCAACGAGGAGTGAGTTCGGTATATACCAATACTTAATCCAGATCGGGTTAAGAACCGAGATATATGTATACATTCTCTCCTTTTTTCTTTTTGGAAATAAAAAGACGTGCTGCATTAAATATGTTACGCGGTCTTTGAGAATTATTCTCGGGACGCAGCGAAAATTTTGTTGCGTTCTGCTTGGTGGACTCAGCGGCGGTTACTTTCCATGACCCAATATAAATAGGGTTGAGGGTTGGGAGAAAGAAACATTCCAACTTCCACAATTTCGAGAAAAAGAAGAATGGTAACTACTCGATCCGCATGGCTAAGACAGGCCCGGGAAAGAATAGCTGCTTTGGCGAGTGGTTCCGGTCGTGCTGAAGCGTCGGATAGACCGGGCGGAGACGTTTCTGGTTCGTGCACCTGTCCCCTTCGTCGATCTAACTGGCGCGGAGGGGAGTCTTATATGCCAGGAGCTCCGACGGTACCGAGCTCGCCGCTATAGGTTGGGAGCTCATCTTACGGCAAGACGTCTTAGGCTCGCTGAAATCTGTCGGTTTTACCGCTTGGATGGGAGTGTTCGGGTTCTGAACGAGATGATCGCCGAAAGTTTCTTCTTGGCGAAGTGGCGTATGACCCGGTTGCTTGTCGCGCGTGCGGCGTGCTAGGAACAGGTTGCGCGCATGGAGGTGCCTGTCCTACTTGAGGCCGATTGCCAACCCCTGGAGGATACCGCACACCCGTTTATCACAGACATCTGGGCCTATCGGGCTTTCCTGGACAGGTTGAGGCGATATGTCAATTTTTTGGAATCGGCTGGCCCAATCTTTCGCGAAAGGCATATGGTCGAGGGCCCATGCACCTTCCTGGAAGATTTGGTGTCTAGTGGCTTCGAAGTCCCGGCGGAAAGACTCGAGGCCTTAAGGCAGGCACGCTGATTTTGGCGAGCCGAACTGCTCAAGACGGATGTGGAGGAACCATTGGAGGACGATCTGTCTGGTCCACATCCTCCACTTCGGCTGCAAGACAATCCAGAAAGGTAATAGTGGGCCTCGTACCGCGCCGAACTCCGAACGGTTTTTCCCTTTGCGTCTCTTTTCTCGCCCTTTATTTTTATCTTATTAATCGGTCAAATCTCCAAAGCATGTAATGGCGATTGATCAAGAATTTGCTCATTCGAATTATCCGAATTAGGCAATGGAAGTTCTCCATTTGTATTTGAAATAATGATTTTAGACGAAGTGTAATGGAAATTAATCCAAACGACTTTCAGCGAAATCTTATAAAAAAATGAAACTAGTATCGCGGAATTTGGTGTACCGCCGATCGAAGTGTATTCGAAATAAAGAAAGAAGTTTTTTCAGCGGGAAAAGACTTTATTAATATCTTAGCTGCATTCACTTAATCTTGAAAAGACAAGGAATTGCCTACGTACCCCGAAACGGGGATCAACCAACCGTAGTTCGTATTACAAAGGAAAGATGAATGGAGTTCGGATTCTCGAAAACTCCTAGTTAGGGTCTTGACGACGACTTAGCAGTAATAACGTTTCAAGTGGGCTGCGTTCCACGAGTTTTTGATGCGTTCTCCGGCCATGGTTAAGAGTTCGTAGACGCCCGGGCAAACTGCCCTGGATACTAGGTACGGACCCTCCCACCGAGCGTCGAGTTCACCGGCGTTGACTTCTTTAGTGTTCTCGAAAACTTCCCGTAGAACCAGATCGCCTTCGTTGAAACGCCACTGACGAACAGTCTTGTTATAATACCGAGCCGCTGTGTCTTGGTAGTGTTGCACTCGGACTAGAGCTTGATCGCGCAGTTCTTAGGCAATATCGTTGTGGTCAATCAGCATCCTTTTGTTAAGTTTGGGATTGTCGACTATCATGGTACGTCGGAGTGTCAGGACTCCTGCCTCGGCCGGGGCGAGTGCCTCGACACCGTACGCGAGGGAAAAAGGGGATTGTCCCGTACTCCGCCGCGGGGTTGTGCGATAGGACCACAATACGCCATCAAGGGGGTCTGTCCGTGCCCCCTTCCTTCGACCGAGTCTTTTTTTTAGTCCGTCGACGATCGATTTATTAGTGGCCTCAGCCTGTCCATTTCCTTGCGGGTATTGGGGAGTTGAAGTGCTGAGGCGGATTTGCCACTTCGTCAGGAAACGTCTGGTGATCATCGAAGTGAACTGTGTGCCGTTATCGGTGACAATCTCGTCTGGAAGTCCGTGACAACATATGATGTTCTTCCATATGAAATTGGTTACGTCCAAGGATTGGATCTTTGTGAAGGACTCTGCTTCGACCCATTTGGTGAAGAAATCGGTCAGCACCAGGACGTATTTCTTGGATTTTGACGCCGGCAGAGGACCTATAGCGCTCATGGCCCAGCGCATGAAAGGATATGGAGCTGTCACGGTATTCAACAGTTCGGGCGGGACATGCCGCATTGGTCCATGGCGTTGACAGGCTTCGCATTTTGCCGCGAAGGCTTTACAGTCGGCATCCATGGTCGGCCAATAGTGTCCATCCTTTTTGATTTTGAGGGCGAGTGCGCGTCTGCCAGAATGGTTGCCACCTTCGCCTTCGTGCACCTCCATCATGATTCGTTCGACCTCGTCCAGGAGGATGTATCTGGCACTTCGGGCCTTTAAGCGTCGAGCTGCCCATCGGTGTGGTGGGACGACGCCTTCGGAGATATAGAGTTTGATCTCAATTTGCCAGTCGTCCGGAGGCTTTGTGACGTCCGTCAGATCCTCTACTGGCTCGTTGACCTCCATCGGAACTGAGTCATCGTTGATTACAGCTATCTGATTGTCGGGGTCGCAAATCAGGGTGTGCGCCACAAATCAGGGTCGGAGCGGTTCGCCAAGGCTGCGAGGGCGTCGACTGACGCGTTTTCGTTCCGTGGGACCTTCGTCAGAGAAAAAGATGTGAATTCCCTGGACAATGTTCGGACCAACTGCCGATACGCCCCCATTCGCTTATTTTTGGCGTCGAACTCTCCGCTGAATTGGCTGACTACGAGTTGGGAGTCACAGAAGACTTGCAAATGTGTCACTCCGAGTCCTCGTGCTATTCGAAGCCCCGCAAGGACAGCCTCGTACTCCGTTTCGTTATTTGAAGCTATGAAGTTGAGCTTTAATGCTTGCTCGAGAACTTCACCGGTGGGGGACTGGAGAATGTGTCCCACTCCGGATCCTTCATTCGTCGACGAACCATCGACAAACATTGTCCAATGCTCTTCCTTAGGAGTGGGGTCGTCGAGGTCAGGAGATAGCTTGGTGATGAAGTCGGCCAGGACTTGCGACTTCAAGCTTGGACGAGAGCGGTATTCGATGTCATACTCACTTAGCTCGACTGCCTATTTCGCCATGCGTCCGGATTGGAGGGGGCTATGGAGGACAGTTCGGAGTGGCTGATCGGTAAAGACGACGACGGAATGTGACTGAAAATAGGGTCAGAGCTTCCGTGCGGCGATGATTACTGCGAGTGCGAGCTTCTCCAGCGTGGGGTATCGTGATTCCGCGTCGTTGAGTGCTTTACTCGTGTAGAAGATAGGTTTTTGATCCCCGCGGTTGTCTCGAACTAACACGCCGCTGACAGCCGAACTGGAGACCGAGACGTAGAGGTACAGTGTTTCGCCGTCTTCCGGTTTGACTAATACTGGGTGGCAAGTCAAATACTCTTTCAATTGCCGGAAGGCAATCTCGCATTCCTCGTCCCAGTGAAAATCCTTATTTCCGCGGAGGAGTTGGTAGAAAGGGAGGCATTTATCTGTTGATCAAGCGAAGAAGCGATTTAGAGCTGCGATGCGGCCGGTCAGGCGTTGCACTTCTCGCTTGTTAGTCGGTGACGGCAGTCCCAGTATGGCTTTGATCTGTTTAGGGTTTGCTTCTATCCCTCGTTTAGTGACGATATACCCCAAGAATTCTCCTGAAGTAACTCCGAATGTACACTTCGTTGGATTCAGTTTCATCTGGAAATGATCCAAGATGTCGAAACATTCCGCGAGATGCTCGACGTGCTGCTCTGCGATTAAAGATTTGACCAGCATATCGTCGATGTAGACTTCCATGGTTTTTCCAACCAAACTAGCGAACATCATGTTCACCAGCCGTTGGTAGGTTGCTCCAGCGTTCTTCAGTCCGAACAGCATTACCTTATAACAATAGGTCCCCCTATCTGTAATAAATGCCGTTTTTTCGCGGTCAGTCGAACTCATGGCAATCTGGTTGTAACCTGAGAAGGCATCCATGAACGAGAGCAGTTGGTTTCCGGCTGTGGCTTCGACGAGACGGTCTATGTGTGGCATGCTTTGTTGAGATCGGTGAAATCCACGCATACTCTCCATTTACCGTTCTTCTTTTTGACCACGACTGGATTGGCCAGCCAGTTAGGGTATTGGACCTCCATTATCTGGTCAGCTTTGAGCAGCCGCTCGACTTCATCCTGAACTGCTTTGGCCCGATCTGGACCCATGCGTCTGCGTTTCTGCCTGATTGGTTTGAACGTGGGATCGACGTTGAGCTTGTGGCAGATAACATCGGGATCTATTCCGATCATGTCCTTCGTTGACCAGGCGAATGTGGAAGATCGAGATTGCAGAAAAGCGATCAGCTTTGTCTTTATGTGCTCTTCCAGTTCGGCATCGATGCCAACAGTTCGTGAGGGGTCGGAAGGATCAATGTTCACTTGTAAGATTCAACACTCCGGAGACTTGAGGCGATCTCTCTCCGGCTTATGGGGACCGGTAAGATGGTCCCCGCTCTATAATTGCTACGCGTCCTCAGTCTTCCTCTGCTTTTTCTCGATAACAGAGCAAGTTCGGGCTACCCCTGGTCACCATAAAGTGAGCAAATTCCTGTGGTGGTTGGGAACTTGAGGCAGAGGTGATAGGTCGATGGTACGGTCTACATCGCGTATATCCACGGTACCCCAAAATGGCGTTGTAGACCGAAGGCGAGTCGATGACTTCGAACTTAGTCTTCCGGGACAATCCGCCGGCTCGTACTTGCAGCTTTACGTCGCCCATTGACAGTTTGGTGACCCCATCATAGCCCGTCAATGTTCGAGACTCGGGTTTCAGTTGCTCTAGTGTGACACCCATTTTTTCTAGCGTTTGCCAGCATATTACATTGACGGTACTTCCCGTGTCGACCAAAACTCGTTCGACGTCGAAATCGCCCATGGAGACTTCGTTGACCAAAGGGTCCGAATGGGGGTGTTGGATATGGGGTCCGAGCAGAGTGGAAGTTCGCTCGGGGCTGTCTGAAGGCTGCAAACTTGACGCGCCCTCTTCTTTAGTGCGCGGACGGAGTCGGCGCAGTCCTCTGGTGGACCAAGTATCATGGTTATTCGTCCTCGGGAGGAGAATTGGCCCGTTCGGGATTTTGCCCTCTCTGTCGCTTGGGTGGGCCAGACAGTTCGTCCGCCTGGGGCATCTCTTCTTGATGGTTTGCCAGCACTTGGTTGGCCAGCTGTTGAACTCCGTTGGCCGGACCGTTGTAGCCTCGTCCTCCTCATGTGCCACGACCACTATTAGATCGTCCACCACGCCATCCCCCTCGGCGACCTCTGCCTCCACGGATGCTTTTTGGCTGAAAGGTGGCTTCGATTTCGCCGGAAAGATACTTTCCGTACAGGAAATTCTTCAGATGGACGCATTCGTGTGTGGAGTGGCCGGTGATCATGTGGAAATCGCAGTACAGCTCCTTTGATTCGGATGGCTGTTTGTTTTGGTCCTCCACTTCGGAAACCATGTTAATGACACCCTTTTTTCGGTCTTGGGGGTCGTGATGCTTGCGAGGTTCGTGGTGCTCGTCCTGGCTTTTAGCCTTAGGGGGTGTGACGGTTGCCCGATTGTATTTGCGGCCAACTGGGCGTCTTTGTCTTCGTCGAGCGCGAATCTGGAGGCTCGATATAGCGCATCATCGAGGTCCTTGGGCTCCCGTATGTTAAGATCCTTTCATAATGGCGATCCGGGAATCAACCCCTTTCTGAAGGCTGCCATTGCGGCATTCTCTGGGACAGTGACGCGCATTAGCTTTTCCTTGAATCTGCTCAGGAAACTGCTGATGGATTCGACGGGTTCCTGGGTCATCTCCCAGAGGTCCGAGCTTGTCACGCCTCGTTCAATGAGAATTCGATAATGCTTAAGAAAAGCCGTAGACAACTGGTCGAAGTTATCGATTGAATTCGGTTCGAGCCTTGTGAACCACACAAAGGCAGGACCGGAGAGGCTAT
Source organism: Camelina sativa (assembly GCF_030686135.1). Taxonomy (NCBI): domain Eukaryota; kingdom Viridiplantae; phylum Streptophyta; class Magnoliopsida; order Brassicales; family Brassicaceae; genus Camelina; species Camelina sativa. The sequence continues at coordinate 24,139,924 of NC_141898.1, read as the reverse complement.
CGACGAATAGCTGGCAACACCCAACATCCCTCTGTTCGTCGGTGAATTGTGCCTTTGTCATGGTTACCATGAAGGACGTCATGAACTGGACGGGGTCTTTGTCACCCAGGTAGGTTGGGAGTTTCAGCTTGACGTTTGGAATGGCAGCCCGCAAGATCCGTTGAGTAAAAGGGGATTGCCGAGTCACTTCGGCAATCCTATCGATTTCTGGAGCTGTGCTGATAACCCGATGAAGAAGCGTGTTTATACCGCTGATCTGCGTATTGATTTCTTCGATTTCGAGGCAAGATCCCGTGTTCGTGAAGCGGGCGACCGAGGCGGCCGAACTCTCGTGCACACGTGAGTTTGGGTTTATTGGTCGAATACTCGACGTTGCCTGAGGGGGAGGATTCCTCCGCTCGTACTGTACGTCCGAAAAATCGAGACGACGAGTGAGGTCGTCTGTGCCGAGTATGGGTGACTGTCCAGCAGAGATTTGTGATGGGATTGTCTGAGTTACGACGGTATCGACTCTGCGGTTGGTGTCGGAGATCATCTGGTAGATCTCTTTCGACATAGTGCCGAACAGGATCTTAAAATCTTCCATGGAGACGACTTGCGGATTCTGGACAGCTGTCGTGGCGCGAACAGGGGGGTTCCCGTTTTGTGTGCGGAGCCGCTGCTCTGTGGCGCGTGCATCCTCCTCGTCCGGGGGTCGTTCATCGAAGAGCTCCGTGTCGCGATTGACTATCTCTTCGCGAGTTCATCCTCCTTCCTGGCTAGTCTCCCCTTCAGATCTGACCTCAACTGGGAGTTCGGAGGAGACATCGGTTAGGTTCATCGACTCGTTGACGGGGCAGTGAACGTACACGGTGGTAGCCGGCCTGGTTGATACACCGCTCTGTGTTGCAGCGTTGTCTTGAGCAGATGCGATGCCTGTGACATCGGGTGTGCTGGAGGTGGTACGGTTCGCGCCGGTGACTTCGGTGATGAGTGAAGACATTATCGTAGACTTTTCAGAGAACTTTTTCGGATGAGATTTTCTTAGAGAGTAACTTTTAGAGACGATTTGCTGTCCCCACAGACGGCGCCAATTGTAGAAACTGGATTTCCACAATGAATTTGTTTATGGGAGAAAACAAATTCAGTAAAGTAAACTCTCTAGAAAACCGATCTGAGCTTTGAAATTATAAGAAAGGGAATTAATCTCGAAGAATTAGGGTTTTGATTGCTAAGAACAAGAAGAAAACTCAATAATTGTATTCAATAATCGATGATTTACAATGGAGAAGTCTCTCCCTCTTTATATATATTCATAGATCGCATAATATATTAACTTTCCTTATGAGACGAACTGAACTAAGAAAAGTTGTTTTATTTTTCGAGTCGGCTGCCGGGCGAAGTGGAAGTCGGTTCTTCTCCTTCGAGGCTGGGCTTCCTCTGTCCGAATTGGGTTTAGGTGACCTAATTGAGTTTTTAACCGGATTCCCAGTTAAATAACCAAATTATCTTTCTGGTTTAGTTCGGTATGTCGGGGGTGCTAAATCCCGCACCAACATCTTACCTCCTTACTTTGTTTCCAACTCAATATCAATTCAACGTACCTGATGATCAATGCCGTAAATCACCAGCTTAAGCTTTCCACCAAAATTCATCATTTTAAAAACTCTCCAAGGGTTTCTGATATGCGTCTCCTTTGGATCATACATGATTATTGGGTAATACTAATACACTCTTGACTCATGAAGATTAGCAGAAAACTACATATCACCATTCAGACAAGACGACTCTTGCCATGCACAGAGCACTCAACTTATGATGTACCCCTCTCCATGACTTCAATTTGGTTTCTTTGGATAAGCATAAGTTAAGTGCTTATCCGATCCCTCTTGTTAAAATATTCACTACATTATGTTACAAACTCAGTCGTAGAGGTATGTTGGGAGGGGTCCAGCTGCTGCTTCAGGCTTCAGCCACCAAGGTTTCCGGGTTCGAGGAATTCCAATGGTGTACCTCTTTGATTATATGGTCTAATCATACAATATTACAGATTCACCAAATCGAGGTGATATAAATTTTTTTTTTAACGCTGTAATGATGATTAAGTAAATAGAAATTGTTCAGAAGAAATAAGAAGCAAAACCAGAATTGAAAGTTAAATGAGACCAATATAACCATCATAGTAGACTAAATCATATTCCATCTTCATCCTCATTCAGCTCGTTCCTCTTCTATCCGATCATGTAGCCACGAAGGACCACCTAAAGCTAGATAGAGGTGAGCCTTCTATCTTTAGTGACGCTGTGAGCAATATCCCTGGCCAACGAGTTGGCTTTCGGCGAAGAGAGTTTGAAGGATACCTCCCCCATCACCTGTATTACTCCAACAATATTTTCCACCTGAGATCGGTATTTCGGCCAATCCAACGGAGACTCCAAAGCAGCTAAAGCCGCTTGAGAATCCGACCACTGTTGGAATCCAATCATCGATTAACCTTCAAATTGGTAAACATGTGAAGAGATGGAAGCAAGAGACGCATCGGAGAAGAAGACTTGTGTCGTAGAAGAAGAAGTAATGCAAAAGGACAAATGTTTATTGGGCCTGTTTAATTGTTTAAGCCCAAAGATAAATGGTTCATTAAGAAGTAGGTATAAATATGTAATGTTGAAACATAAGTGAAGTAAAAAGAAAGAGATTAAAAAGAGGCTAAACCTAAAAGTCGAATATGGTATCAGAGCTTGAAGTTCTTGGTGACGAAGCTTAAAGATCCTATACGAGAAAGCAAATCCATAAAATGTCACGATTGGTGGGTAAAGAGAGAATGCATTGTAAGATATGCAAGAAGTACAATCACTATGAAGATGAGTGCTACTTCAATCAAAGGTATGAAAATCAATTTTTTTCAAAGCAATTCAGACCAAGAAAAGGCTGTTTTGCTTGTGGAAAAATTGGACATTTCGAAAAAGATTGCAAAGGTAAACAACACCGTTTTTCTCAAACACAAAAGTATATAGAAGAGGACACTGGATTGTTTCATGCAGCACACACTGTTGAACAATCAAGTGGAGATGAAGCATGGTTGATTGATAGTGGTGCAACTAACCATATGACCAGAGAAGAAAGAATGTTCACAACCCTAGACAGATCTTTTCAAGTCCATATCAGAATTGGAAATGGAGCTAGGCTGATGACCACAGGGAAGGGAAGCATCGAAGTAATGACCAAGAAGGGAAAAAGGGTCATCAAAGATGTTTTTTTGGTTCCAGAGATAGACAAAAATCTATTGAGTATACCTTAGATGGTGAGGAAAGGATATCAAGTTATGTTTCTGGGAAACAAATGTATAATTTATAACCAAAGTGGAAATAAAGTTGCTGAAGTAGAGATGGTAAGAAACGCCTACCTGTTGAGGATGCAGTTGGCAGAAGAAAGTGTGAATGTGGCTAAGGAAGAAGACTTGTCTGAGTTGTGGCACAAAAGGCTTGGCTATTCAGGTTTTCACAATCTACAGATTCTGCAGACAAGTCAGATGGTTAAAGGGTTACCAAAATTTAAAGTCATTCAAGATGTGTGTGAAACATGTGTCAAAGGAAAGCAGTGTAGAGAAGTGTTTCCTAAGATGTCTGAAACCAAGAGTAATGATATACTAGACCTGATTCACACAGATGCTTGTGGACCTATGCAGGCTTCATCATGTAGTGGGAGCATGTACTTCTTGACTTTTACTGATGACTACTCTCACATGGTGTGGGTGTACTTCCTGAGGCTGAAATCAGACACGTTTAACACATTCAAGAAGTTCAAACAGATGGTAGAAACACAAACATGCAAGAGGATAAAGAAGATAAGATCAGATAGAGGAGGTGAATACAAGTCTGATCAGTTCACAAGATTCCTAGAGGAGAATGGGATTGAGAGACAATTCACTATAGCTTACTCACCTCAGCAAAACGGGGTTGCTGAGTGCAGAAATAGAACCTTAATGGACATGGCAAGGAGTATGTTAAAGGATAGAGAAATGCCTGACAAATTCTGGGCTGAAGCAACATTTACTGCAGCCTATCTTCAAAACCGACTTCCTACTAAAGCCCTTGATGGAAGAACGCCTCTCGAAGCTTGGAGTGGTCACAAACCTTCAGTTACATACCTCAAAGTTTTTGGATGTCTATGTCATGTATGGATTCCTGCAGCAAAGAGAAGAAAACTTGATGATCGCTCAGAAAAGGCTGTGTTTATGGGATATAGTAGTGTGAGTAAAGGCTACAGAGTGTATGTCTTGAGTACAAAGAAGATTGAAGTATCAAGAGATGTGATTTTTGAAGAAAACAAAAGCTGGAATTGGGAAACACAAGAAGAGTTAAGGGAACAAACTGAAGGTTCATCCAATAATCAGAATACAGCTCCTAAGACAACTGATGATCTGTAGAGGAGAAAAGACACAAGTCCAGAAACTAGAGGTGATGCAAGAGGCAGACGACAAAACATTAGTCTTATACCTTTTCATTTGAGTGGAGAGGTGCCAGAAACTAGCAATTCATCTCGGCTAGTGCACAAAGTTAAAAGATTGAGTGATATATATCAAGAAGAAGAAAGACAAAGAGATGAAGAAAACCAAGTAGAGGAAGCATGTTATCTTACCTGGGAAGAACCGTCAACTTTCGAAGAAGCCATGCGTGATAAGGTTTGGGAAGTACCAATGGAAGAAGAAATCGGTACAATCAACAAAAATGAAACTTGGGAACTGACAGAAAGACCTACAGACAAGAAAGTCATCTCTGTCAAATGGATATATAAGATCAAAACGGATGAGTGTGGGAAGATTCAAAAATTGAAAGCAAGGCTAGTGGCTAGAGGTTTCACTCAGACTTATGGAGAAGACTATGGAGAAACCTTTTCTCCTGTATCCAGACATGACACCATCAGAATCTTGATAGCTCTAGCTGCACAAAACAAGTGGAACCTGCACCAGATGGATGTTAAGTCAGCTTTTCTAAATGGAGAGATTACAGAAGAAGTATATGTAGAACAACCACCAGGTTTTGAAATAGAGGGAGCAGAAAATAAAGTGTACAAGCTGAAAAAGGCCTTGTACGGATTGAAACAAGCACCAAGAGCTTGGTACAACAAGAGAGATGCATACTTCATGTCACAAGGATGTAAGAGAAGCGACTGTGATGCAGCAATGTACACTCTAGAAAATGAAGGTGGAATTATTGTGATCAGCTTATATGTGGATGATATAATCATCACAGGAAGCAATGAAACCATGATTCAGAAATTTAAAGAAGAGCTGAAAAGAAACTTTGAGATGACTGACCTGGGTAAGCTAAAGTATTTTCTGGGGTTTGAAATTTCTTACACCAATGAAGGAGTGTTCCTGAGTCAAAGAAAATATGCTCAGCAATTATTGGAAAAGTTTGGAATGAAGAACTGCAAGCATGTTAGCACACCACTCACACCCCATGGAAAAGATGAAGAGGAAGGAGCAGATCTACCTAATCCAAGATTATACAGAAGTATGATAGGAGGATTACTCTACCTGGCAACAACCCGACCAGATCTTGCTTTTGCTGCCTCCTACCTGTCCAGGAGCCTATCACAGCCAAAAGAACACAACATGCAAGAGGCAAAAAGAGTGTTGAGATATATACAAGGAACTACAGACTATGGATTACATTTTCAAGGAAAAGGTCAAGTGGAACTAATTGGTTTCTCAGATTCCGATTGGGCAGGGTGTAAGGAAGATATGCGAAGCACCACAGGGATTTGCTTCACACTAGGAAGTGCAATGTTTACATGGCAAACTCAGAAACAAGACACAATTGCTCAATCCACGGCAGAAGCAGAGTATATGGCACTCTGTTCCGCAACAAATCACGCAGTTTGGTTGAAGCGTTTATTAAGAGAACTCAAGGTGGATACAAATAATGTTCCAATCTACTGCGACAGCACCTCCGCAATAGCAATTGGGAAAAATCCAGTTCAGCACAAAAGAACAAAACATATGCAAATAAAATATCATGTGGTCCGAGAAGCTGAAAGAGATGGAGTAATCAACCTTCGGTATTGCAGTGGAGAAGAGCAAGTTGCAGACATCCTCACAAAACCACTTGGTACAAAGCGTTTTGAAGAACTTCGTCTCAAACTTGGAGTGATGCAAAATCCTACCAGGAATACAAATTTGATTGAAAGAGATTTTGCAAAAAGCTCTCAAGAAATTTGTTTGCAGGAAGAGGAATTGAACAAATCAAGTAAGCCAAAAGGAAACAAGAAGGAACTCAAGATCGAAACTAAGTCGGTGGAAGTGACTGGTTTGATGGAAGTTGAGGAACAAATGAAGAATGAGGTGATGAGGGAGAAAGCTAGCTACGCCGATGTTGTGAAGAGAACCCATCAAATAAAACAGAGAATCAACAAGAGAAATCAAGGAGAAATGGGGAGCAAAGCCCAAATTACAAATTTGGGGATTAATCGAAAGATTTGAGAGGGAGTGTTGAAATCCAATCATCGATTAACCTTCAAATTGGTAAACATGTTAAGAGCTTGAAGCAAAGAGACGCATCGGAGAAGAAGACTTGTGTCGTAGAAGAAGAAGTAATGCAAAACGACAAATGTTTATTGGGCCTGTTTAATTGTTTAAGCCCAAAGATAAATGGTTCATTAAGAAGTAGGTATAAGATTAAAGTTTAATATAAATATGTAATGTTGGAGACATAAGTGAAGTAAGAAGAAAGAGATTAAAAAGAGGCTAAACCTAAAAGTCGAATAACCACACCTCACATGAATAAACCTGAAGGGTACAAAGACTCTGCAGGCACCGTAGGATACAACCCAACTCTGCTGAAATCCTATTCATTCTTGGAAGAAAAGCATCCCTAGCATGAAACTGAACATTCCCTGCATCATTCCGCATAATCCAAGCTCTACCACAATAATACGTTACATTAACCCAAGCACAGCGTATATTGCATTTCAGAACTCCCGGGGCAGGCTTACTCCATCGTGTAAACCTCGCTAAACCCCGTTGCTCCACTAAGTTAGTTTCCTGCAGAACCATGGCTCACTGGCGTAGCCATTCCTCAGACGTCTCCAGTGTCGTAGCTAGCAACACATGAGGATCCTGAGCTCTACCTGGAAAAAAAAAGTCCATTCTGTGCTTTCCAAATTTCCTAGAGTATCCAAGGGATTACATTCCTAAGGTCTTCCCGTATAACTCCTCTAGTCATTATCTTTAATAGATAATTCACGTTTTCTGCAACACAAGTAACAAATCCATGGCAAGGGAAGTAATGTAGCATCCCATACTCTAGTCGCTAGAGTACATTCAAAAAGCACATGTACAATTGTCTCTTCCTCAGTTCGACATTCTTGGCATATAGGATTCCCTTGAACATCGTGGCTACGCATACACTCTGCAACTGCTAAGGCACCAGACAGAGCTCGCCATAGGAACATTCGAATCTTTGGTTCAGTAGGTTTATCCCATATCCTTGTCTTGATCTCATTCACAGCTCTGACCCCTTCTGAAAGATTAACCCCAGCTGATGCTTCGTTAGTAAGGAGCCTGGTCACTCTCTTTACAAAGTACTTACCATCCTTTAGAAATGCCCACACATAACAATCAGAGGAAGACATAACTCATGGGAAAATGATTGTATCTTGATCACATCATCCGGTGGGAAAAGCCTCTGCAGGAGTGTGGTGTTCCACTCCCCTTCTGATGTTATCAGTATCTATACCTTCAGATTTAAATCTATCTTCATTTCTCTGTTGAAAGGACGCCTTGGAACCTCATCAAAAATCTATTTGTCTAACCAAACACTGGTGCTCAAGCCATCTCCTATAGACTTCATAACACCTTTTTCCAACAGCTCCCGGCCAAAAAGAATACTGCGCCTAGGAAGGTCTATAGCCAATCTTGGCTTCGAAAAGACTAGTATCTACAAAATGCTTAGCCTCGTACACTCTCGCTAGTAGAGACTCAGGAGCATCTAACAGTCGCCAAGCCTGCTTGGCCAAAAGTGCTTGATTGAACCTGCCAATATATTTAAAACCAAGGCCACCACACTCCTTCGTCTCAAAGATCTTCTCCCACGATACCCAATGCATTTTATGTTTGTTCTTCCACTGGAAACTTGCTATGGCACTTGTGAATGGAAACTCACTCTATCTAGTCTTTCGATCCAACATTTGCTTTTTGCCGGTGATAGTATTTTATAGTATAATTTATAACTTATAATATTAATATAAAGTTGCGTGAGAGTTTTCCTAGTTCCATAATAATTTAGGAGAAAAGAATTAATTTTTACCAAATCAAATTTGTTCATCAGCATATGGAAATCTTAAAAACAATTTTTAAAAAGAAGTAATTTATATTACCTCAATTTGGGTGAGTTAAGCCGCAACGAAGGATCAAGGTTGTACGAATTCCTCGAACCCTCGTTAAACTCACACAAGTGTCATCCTGCTGAGCCATTTTGATGGATAGGAATCCATGATATTTTGTCTACATAAATAATATTTAATTTTTCGAACATAACATAAAATATCCGGTGAAGTGATTTTAGTGCAGTGGCAGGAGGTAAGTCCATTTGTAGAAGACACCATCACACCCAGAATCGAGTCTCAGTTCCTATAAATATAAGAATTTGCCCTAATGGGCCGGCCAGTTGTGGCCCAATGGTTGACAAAAAAATATATATATATATATATATATCCGGTCTAATACGGTTACGATGAGATTCTGATTGATTAACACATAAGTTGATCACGATGAGATTCTGATTGATTAACACATAAGTTGATCATCAAGATTTCAATACCATAATGATACAATGAAAGTCTAAGATTAATCCATAAATGAACTTCGTTATCACCCATAAATGAATGGGTGCTTACAAGAAAACGAAAAGCATACTGTGAGAGATGAGAGAAGAGAGATCAGAAAGAAACAAGAAAAAAAACACTGAACAATCAATCACCACTCAAAGGACAAGGTCAAGGGGCAAGAGTAGGACTAGGAAATACACAGTGTTGTGATAACTGATAACTAAACGACCAATTTCCTGGCCAAAAGAATGAACCAAATCTTACATCTGTGATTATCAATCGTATCCAAGAACACGAAGATCTCTCTCAAGGCTTATATATATTAGATGTCTCTCAACACGGGCCAACCTTTTCTAATGATCTCATTAACTCTAGAGTCTATCTGTTTTTGGATTCTAGGCGGGCAGAGCTGGGCTGCATAACCGTTTAGTTTTGTGGCTAGAGCTGATCTCTCAAGCTCTTCTTCAGCCATGTTTCCTGTTAGCTGAATAAGAAATGGATGTTGCTTAAGCTCGAACTTCTGCAAAAAATACAAAATTCAAGTGAACATATGGATTTTCACAATCGTTTATCCTATAACAACTGGATTAACAGCTAACAACAAGATGGTAGAGAGACTCAAAGTTGAACCTGGTGATCAGGCTCTGCGCGATAAAACGTTCCTAGCTGTTGAATTTGAGTAGTGACGATACTGCTTCTAGATTTAAGTTGCTCCCTTTCTTTGCTAGTAGAAGCCAGTCGCAATTCTTCTGTAGAATTAGTGAAAATACACGATCTGTTCATAAAGATTCCAATGTTTTAGAATTTAGGGCCAAACAAACTCAAGATCACCAAAGAGCTAGTGTGTGGAGATTTACTTCCTCTTTTACCTGTATTGATTACCCACATCAGGACCTTGTCCAAACACTTGTCTGGAATCATGACTAGACCAGAATACATCTAAAAGCTGACGATAACCAATGATCCTTGGATCATATTCAACCTGAAGACAGTTACAGAGCAAGAGCAACACAAAATCTAGAGAATCAGTAACTTAAAAACCAGCTCACAAGGATTATTAGAAGATGAACATAGATAATTTAAGTTAACCTCAATCCTATATACGCTGAGATCACACATTACCAAAGCTCAGCAAAACAAGCTAAATCATATCGAACAAAAGAAGAGAGGCAACAGATCAATTCACATATAACCAAAACTCAACAAAACAAGCTGAATCAGCTACAGAATCTACCAATCAGGCTATTAAGATAGAACATTGCGGATCTCAAGCATCTTCCAATCGTCTACACAAATTGGTCAATCCAAACGAGCACTATTAAGTAGAGCAACTGATCAAATCGAACAACACAGGCACTACATCAGCAGCTCAAACTACACTAATTTTTCGATCAAACAGATAGATTAAGTATATCAAAACCAAATCGACTAATATGATTCAAAGCCGGCGGCAATGGAACACTGAATCAATCCTCAAAATCGAGACAACGAAACCAACCTGTACGGACTCGGCGTGATCACCCAAGTTCCTATACTCAGGATTCGCTTTCGTTCCGCCGGCGTAACCGGCGGTTGTTCGTACGACGCCATTGATACAACCAAAAGCCGCCTCCGATCTCCAGAAGCTCCCAAGCGCGAACACCGCAGATTTCAAAGGACGATCGGGAGAATCAACGACAGTATCTGAGATCTGATTCGGAATCCTGATGCAAACAGCTTTATCGAGCAGAGAGATGCAAAACAAGAAGAAGAAGAAGAAGAAGAAGAAGAGATTCGTATAAGGAATGAAGCAGTAACGGTTCATCTTATATGATAAAGCCATTACAGTTTACTTCTTAGCTGCTGCTCCGAACCAGGGAACCACGAATCTCCTCCTCCATATGAACAACCTTGAGTCGCTCAAAAGTCACCTCCAATCAATAATGGCAAGTTAAACTCAATTGAAATTTTCGAGTCCCTCTGTCTCGTCTAGAAGCTTTGCCAAGTTAAAAAAAAAAAAAGAAAGAAAAAAAGAGGTAATTTATATTACCTCGGTTCGGTTTAATATACCCGGTTTAATATTATGGTTCGTTAAAAATCCAGAACAAACAAACCAACCAATGGCAAGTTTAAGCTTATGTGATAGAATTAGGACTGACATATTATCAAACACGATTCGGATAGAGAACAATAATCAAAACTTGTGATGAAAATTTGCAATGTATACTAGTAGTATAAGCTTTTAGTTAGAGATAGAAGACAAAGATTTTCATATAAAAAAAACGTTCGCATTAGAGAACAAAGTTCAAAATTAAGGAAACCACATATAATACAACAAAACTTGAAAATAAAGAAACGAGAAACAAAGTACACTAATTTTTTTTTACTCTGGTCGGCCTTGGTGGCTGAAGCAGCAGCTTGACCTCTCCTCTTATAAGACCAACCTTCTGTCCCAACATACCTCTACGACTGAGTTTGTAACATAGTGTAGTGAATATTTTAAACAGAGGGATCGGATAAGCACTTAACTTATGCTTCTGTCGTCTTGTCTATTTGATGATATGTTGTTTTCTGCTAATTTTCATGAGTCAAGAGTGTATTAGTATTACCCAATAATCTTGTACGATCATCCAAAGGAGACGCATATCGGAAACCCTTTGAGAGTTATTAAAGGTTTTTCGTGATTCTCAAGGAGTCTAAAATGATGAATTATGGTGGAAAGCTTAAGCTGGTGATTTACGGCATTGATCATCAGGTACGTTGAATTGATATTGAGTTGGAAACAAAGTAAGGACTAAGGAGGTAAGACTTGGGGGAAGGATGAATTAATCCACAGCATTGGCTAAGACTTAAGAAGTTTAATTTCTATATATTTATCTGATGCGCTTAAGACTAATTAACTGGTCCATCTCAAAAGCCAAACACAATATTCAAAAAAGAGGATAGTGTCTTTTAAGTTTCTTCTCTTAACAATCAGGTTTTGTTTTGTAGTTACTGAAAATTAAGGAAAAAAAAAAGAGATAATTTGAATTACCTCAATTCGGTTACCACCGAAAGCATGATTCTCACTGATAGGCTAAATTTTCAATCCTTGTTTCGATACCAATTGCTTCTCCGAACCACGGTTAGACTCACTAGTCATGCTGAGTCACTACCGCTTTACTGGGCCGGAATTGGTAACAATTTATTTAATTAATTACTACTTAAAACCTTTCTAACATATAACTGGTTTAAACACACAACTTAATTCCGGGTTTAGTCCCGGTTCTTTGTTCAACATCTCTAAATCGACCGTCACATATGTTAATGACAAGATGACATCAAGATGGTGACCATAGCCAATTATCCTCAGATCAGATTCAACCTGAAGACAATTATAGAGCAACAACAACAACACAGGGGTTATGATTGCGGACCTTCCACCGGTGCTAGACCATCGAGGTCAAATCGGTGGTAATAAAACTTTGAGTTCCATCAAGTCGGTGAATACGATGTTAAACTCTTGCGGCCTGGATTGTAGCGGCGTCATCATCATAATTCCTCGGGACGACCAGCATCCTTGGAATCCTCCGAAAGGATATAGTTTCCTCTACGAGGATTATTTTTTCGATTGCCACCTCTTCTTTCCGCTTCTGAAGCTGCTAACATTATATACTCACCGGCGTAAACTAGTGATTTGTCAGCTCGCCCCTGGTAGTATTTGTAATTTCACCGTCGCTCTTACTATTGCAGCGGAGGTCGGGGTCGAGATCGGAGTTCAATGCTTCGAACACCTGACCAATTTCAAAGCGTCAAAGTTCAACGGATTCTGGACGGTGAATATGAAACCACAACACAACTTCATCCCCGGTCAAAAGATTAGTAACTTCAAATCCTGGGCCGCTCGCTATTTCTTTGTCCGTGTTGACCGATATTTGTTCGAAGATCCACTGAGCATGACGCGGAGAGTGTGGAATGATTCGCCCGGTAGATTTTACATCTTTGATTTGTTTCGAGCTGATCATGTCACTTCTAATTGGGTTTTAACTTTTCTTTTTCTTGACAGATCGCCCCCTTTGTCCGACAATATTGGCCCGCAGATACACCTTGGTTAAAGAAACTTTATTCTCCGGCTCTAATCAGCAGTGGGATTTGATTTCCCGTGTCCGCGTCGAACAAGCTACGGGCAAGGCAAGGACAAACTTTCCAAGTTTTACGAGCTCGCTAGGTCTACCGTCAGGTCCCGTCGGGGCATCCGTTATCCTTGCCGATTGTCTCCGAATTGAGAATACGGCCCTTCCAACTGAGAACAGACCCAATCTCGTATTTGGTCAGATCGTAGAAGAATTCGTCGAGATTGAGAATCTCGAAGATAATCCTGAGGAAGTCGCCCCGACAGCCTTGGAACAAACTATACTCGACGAGACTGCTCCCGAGTCGGAGACTGGTGAGAAAAAGAAGAAGAAGAAAAAGAGAACAAGGGTAAAGAAAGAGAGACCCACGAGGATTCTGTTGCTGGCCCGCTCCCCAAGTCCAATCGCAAACATTCAGCCGAGGATGTTGGCCTTGAATCTGTCGATCGGTTCCGTGTTAAGAGGAGGGACGACCGAAGAGATCGATTTTCCTTTGATTATTTCGGCGATAGTCCTTTGGTCACAAATCGAGCTGCCGCCGGCGAGCTTTTTCGGAACCTGAAGATTTCCTCTCGGATTCTTCCCGAAGCGGACAAGTTGGAGTTCAAACAAGCGTTCCTCGATGTCGTCCAATCTCACCTCACGGTTTGCATCGTTCTTCCTTTTAATATGCTTATATTTTACCTTAATAGTCCCCGCATAACGTGTCTTCCTTATGTTTACAGACTGCTGCTCGCGTCAATGCGTTGACCCAATTGTACAACAGGCGACTTAAAGCGCTGTCGACTTCCGGGTTTGAACTGGAGAAAATGAAAGAATGCATGGAGCAGATCTAGTTGACTGATAAGGCCAAGGATGATAAAATGAAAGAATTGGAGGCCGCCATCGTTGGAATAGATGAAGCTTTCATGCAATCCGAGCTGAAGATTTCCGACTTGGAATCCCGTGCATTAACCTCTGAAGAGGAAAAAGCCGAGCTGCAGCGAAAATACGAGGAACTGAGGTCCGTATTTGAGTCTGAGGTGAGTCGACTTCGTCAGGATCAACTGGCAAAAGTTGAGCAAACTGCGAAAAAGGCCCAAGACCGATTGGACAGGATGAAGGCATATCTGGTAGAACAAGAGACAATGGGTCGCCCCAAGGAGGACCGTGAAGTACTTGCTCGAGAAGGGGGTGATCATATCCAAGGAGCAGATTGCTGAGATCGAGGGGAAACATGCGAAGGCCTTGGAAGCCGTCGAAGCCTTGGACATCATCGAGTTGTCAGAAGGCGATCTCACCATGTCGCCAGATCAGCTTGGCTTCGGACTCCTTCATCCTGGGACGGTGGCTCCTGACTCTGTCAGACATCAGCATGGATCCAATGTTGGTGTCTTTCAACCCAACCTCTCCGATCTCCCGGAGACTTAATGTTGTCTTTCCTTTTATTAAACTCATTTGAGTCCGGGTATAAAAACCCTTGTAATAACATTGCCCGTTTTGTGACCGGTTTTTACCATTACTCCTTTTTTGACAAATTTCCTTTTAAATTTTATGAAATATTTCCTCTTTGCCAAAAAGGAAACCTTGACGAGAGGGAGGGTTAATCTTCCAATTTGAAATTGGAAACCCACCCTTGAAGGTTAATATAAATATATTAACCCCGTTCTTTATTCGTTCACAAATTTAGGTCAGAAGAGAATTTTCATAGAAGGATGCCAAGCTCTGTAGGCAGTGTTGATCCTGTTATCGAGGTTGGGAATGATGTCCCAACATTCTCGAATTCAGAGGCCATCGAGAGAGGGATGCCCTACTACCTGAATATCCGAACTTCGTGGATGTTGATGTTTCGCGTCAGTCCGGAAGCGAGATCGGATTTAGAGAATTTCTTTTCCTGCATTAAGGAGCGCCATACTGAGTATCGCAATCGGCTTATCGTGACGGAGCAAACGCAGCATGACCTGCTTTTTAAGCTTAAAGTACTCAAATCCCATCTGAGATTCTGGGTTGAAAACGGACTTGGCAGAATCGCGAACATGCCTCCGTGTCTAGTTGCGTATTGCAACGAATGTTCTTACTCAGCAAACTCGACTCCAAATGATCCAAGGGGCCTGGAGAAGTTAAACCGTTTTATATGAATAAGCTTGTTGAAAGGGGCGAAGCCGCCGAAGCTCATGCTTTCGTTCGCCAAGTAACTTTCTCGAGCTCTCCTTTATTATTATTTACTTTATAATCGTTCGAAGTTAATCGAAAGATTTTGATTTGCAGGTCAAAACTGCACATTGGGAGCAATGCCAATGATCGTCTAGCTGAGCTGGCACAAGATCAATGATCGTCTAGCTGAGCTGGAGGCTGAGATCGTTACTCTGAAGGCGAAGAGGCAGAAAACCATAAGTCGCCTTGATGAGGCAGAAAACCATAAGTCGCCTTGATGAGGCTGAACTAAGACGGGAACGTTAAAACTGGCGATCTTACCTCGACCAGCTGATCGTGGAAAAGCCATTGGAATCCGACCTCTCGAGCTCGGCGCCTGTGAGTCGTCGAGGGCGTTGAAGTCACCACAAGACGGCAAAGTCCCTGCGGACCGGCTCAGAAGGCTTTTGATTCCGTGCGTCCAAAGAAATCGGTCGTCCTCCACATCGTCGACAAAATTCTTAAATTTTCAGTACCTTTTTTTTGGTTGTTTGTTTAATTGGCGATGTGCCCAGGTGAAAGATTGCTCCTTTTATTTAGCGAAGTGCCGAGTTGAATGTAATCAACTTGAAATAAAAAAAGATTTCTTTTTGGTTAAAAGAAATTTCATTATTTTCCTAGTTGTACCCGTTAGATCTTAACGAAAGAATAGGGGCTGCCTACGTACCCAAAAATTCAAGCAAGTCGTAGTTCATAGTACAAATAATATTGAGATGGAGGTCGAATTTCCGAAACCTACTTATTATGACCGTATAGGCGATCTAATAGTAATGACGCTTAAGATGACCGCATTCCAAGAGTTTTTGACCTGCGTGCCATCCATGGTTAGGAGTTCGTAAACTCTGGGGCGAACTGTTTTGGAGATGAGGTATGGTCCTTCCCAATGAGCGTCGAGTTTACCGGCGTTTACTTCCTTGGTATTCTCGTAAACTTCGCGCAGAACCAGGTCGCCTTCGCTGAGACACCGATGACGAACAGTCTTGTTGTAGTACTTGGCGGCAGTGTTTTGATAGTTCTGTATTTGGACCAAAGCCTGATCGAGCAGTTCTTCGAACAAATCGATCTGATCAAGCATCATGTCATCATTAAGATCGGAATTGTCAACCATCATGGTGCGGCAAAGCGTCGGTATTCCCGCTTCTGCAGGAGCCAATGCCTTGATACCGTAAGCCAGAGAAAAATGAGACTGCCCCGTAGCTCGCCTTGGAGTGGCCCGATAAGACCACAACATGCCGTCAAGCTGATCTGCCCAAGCTCCCTTCCTTCGTCCGAGATGTTTCTTCAGCCCGTCTATTATGGTTTTGTTCGAGGCTTCGGTTTGTTTGTTCCCCTGGGGATACCGGGGAGTGGAAGTGCTCAAACGAATCTGCCATTTACTTTGAAAACGTCGGGTGATCAGCGAGGTGAACTGTGTTCCATTGTCGGTGATGATCTCATATGGGAGTCCGTGGCGACAAATAATGTTCTTCCAAATGAAATTGGTCACATCTAGTGATTGGTCAGCTTCCACCCACTTAGTGAAATAATTGGTTAATACCAGGAGAAAACGCTTTGATTTGGATGGCGGTAGCGATCCGACGAGGTCCATTGCCCAACGCATGAATGGATATGGTGTTGTAACTGTGTTTAGCAACTCGGGAGGAATGTGCTTCATTGGTCCGTGAAGTTGGCAAGCTTCGCACTTCCCCGGAAAAGACTATCCCTCAACATAACATAATGTGCACATCGGGCTTATAGTCACCGAGCTTGCTAACGATCTGTTGGGACTTTCCATCCGAGATGTATAATTTGATCTCGAGTTACCAATCATCTGGCGGTTGAGTTACATCTGCTGAATCTTCGACTGGCTCATCAGTTTCCATTGGTATCGTGTCCTCGTGGATAGCGAAAGTCATACCTGCCAATTTGATGCTAGGCGTTTCAATGCATTCTGCCAGGACAGTTTGTCGTAGGCCAGGATCTAAACAGTTTGCCAGGGCGGTGAGAGCGTCTACCGACGCATTTTCACTCCTCGGGACTTTGGTCAATGAGTATGAGGTGAACTGCTCTGACAGAGTTTGGAGTAATTGGTGATATGCCCCCATACGCTCGTTTTTAGCATCTTACTCTCCGCTGAATTGGCTAACTACTAGCTGCGAATCACATAAAACTTGAATGCTAGTCACTCCGAGTCCTTGTGCCAACCGTAATCCGGCCAAGACAGCTTCGTATTTGGTTTCGTTGGTCGACGCCTTGAAGTTGAGCTTCAGAGCCTGCTCGAGGACTTCACAGGTCGGAGATCGGGGAATGATCCTGATCAACAGGTCAATTAAACCCAATGTGTACTCCACCACGATCTAGTGGTATCGTTGTAACACTTCATGATCGAATCCATAGAGACCAAGCGATGCACTATGAAATTGTATAGATTTGAATATAGCTAAGGCAAAAAGAAAGATTGTGATTCAAGTAATCGATTAAAAACAGAAAATAAATAAGAGTTTTGCAATCAAGGAAGGATATTGGGCGTAGGGAATCAGTTAGGGGATTACAATCACAAATTCAGATGATATATTGGAAAGCATTAGAAACTGTTCTTGAACTCAAATCACGAATGTAAAACTAACCTACTGTCGCAGCATTAGTTATCTATGCAAGGAATTGATTAAATTCTAAACCGTCGTTTGAATCTAGCAATCCTAACAAGCAATAAGTTCAAGTTTTATTTTGTTCACAAGGTGCCTTAACTTCAACTTTCGTTGGCTAAGGATCAGCTTGCTCACCTATGTTCTTTTCAAGCAATTCAAAAACACTTTTGATGCCTAGATGAATTAAACCTACAATCATAAACTAGATAGCTAATCTAGTTTAAGCATTAAGCACAACTATAGATGAAGAACACAAAAGATCAATCCCAAATCTAACAACCTAAGTTTAGAGAATCATAAAACCCCTTTTTGAAACCGAAAACCCAACAGTAAAACTACTCAGACATGGAAATCAAAGAACATCAAATCAAAGATGAAGAAAACATAATTGAATTGCAAAGAGAAATAAGAAATAGGGTTTAGAAATCTTCTCTAAAGTGTTAAGAAGGATTAGAGATCTTCTCCTCCAGCTCTCAATACAAAATAGTCTCAGAAAATAAAGCTTATGTCTTTGGAGGCCGAGCCTCTAACTTAAATATCAAAATAAAACCCTAAAAGTCTGTTTAAAACAAACAAACAAAAAAACTTGAGTCGGGTACGGGATCGGTCGATCCCGAATGTGGATCAGCCGATCCTGGATGCTTTTTCTGTGTTTGCTCCATCTGCTTGCTAGTCCGATCAGTCTTCACCAAATTAGCTCCAGATGTATGTCTTCATCCCCAAAACACTCAGTTTCCTTCCAAAGTAGCCTAGAACCTGTGCAGACTCACAAAACACTAAAAAGACTTTAAAAGCACACTTTGACTAAATAAAAGACTCAAAACAAATACCAAAACTATGGTTAAAATCCTATAAAATATAGACACATCAATTCCCCCGGACTTGAATATTTGCTTGTCCTCAAGCAAGAACAGACAAAAACTCAGGAACAGAGAAAAGGTTTGAAAGTGGAAACTTACATATTCTTGGAAACCTCTTCTTTGCACTATTCATCAAATCAAATTAAGAACTACTTTTTGTACTCTGCCCATGATTAGGATCAACACTCCCTACTCTGAACTCCACAACCTCAAAGAACCTTCAGTATCCCCATTGTTGTCTCTCTAAATCAGATTAGTGAAAATGTGTGGTCTCACCGAGGGAATATCGATCATTGTGAGGATTTGCATATGTTGTAAGGCTTGAAGGAAGGAGTCTTGTTCGATGTATACTAAGTCCCAAGGCAAGAAGTTAAATCCGGTTAAATCCTTTCAAAACTAGAGACAACATCCGATCAGCTTAATGTTCTCTTTGGTGAGGGTCTTTTGGGGCATATTGAGCCTGCTCATGTTCGTTCCAACCTTAATTCAAAAATTAAAAGTACTAAAGCAATCATAAGAGTGTTCACTCAAAGCAAAAGATTCCTAGAAATGAGCATAGTTTCCCAATATCTTTTTTTAGAAAATAAAAAGACTCAAAGAAAAGAAAAATCCAAAGAAAACAACCAAAGAAAACGACATTAGTAACTTGGAAACATCCCTCCCCCGGACTTACTTCACATCGTCCCGGTGTGAAAGCAAAGCCAAGAAAAAGAATGAATCCCACAAAGAAAATAAGAAAATTGATAAAGAAAAAGAAAAACTAAGGAAAAGAAACAAAAACGGGTGATCTTGCATCTGGTGTTGGAGTGGTGTTGGCAAAGGTGGGGACCGATCGGTCTCAGGGTGGGATCGACCGATCTGCAACATTATTGAACTTAGAGACACCCGCAGAAAACCACCGGGATCGATCGATTTGTAAGGAGGATCGACCGATCTGAAGCTCCGAGAACAACAAAACAATTCGCATCTTCTGCGTTTGGAACCTGTTCCTGAAAACACTTAACACCAGACGTGATTTCACCATAATAAATCCTAAAACAAACCAAAATCCTAAGACAATTAAAAATTAAAGGGTAAGCCAGTACAAACCCCATGGGTTGTCTCCCATAAGCGCTTATTTAAGGTCTATAGCTTGACCGCTCAACACAAAATGTTAATCATGAGTATCAAAAGGCTGAGCAAATGGACCTTTAGTCCTTCTCTTGTTAATGAAATAAACAATATGTGTCAAGTAACACACAATTATCCATGGCAAAACGATAAAATACACATCAAGGAAGTTTACTATAAATGTAGCATATACTTTGAAATATTCCTTGATGGTTGGATGCTCATGAGGATCAAATGCATTTAATGGAAAAATAAAGTCAATTTCAGGTTCAAACGAGGTTTTCACAAAATAATCAACTTCATCACCATTAATTTCATAAAACACAATATCCTCATTCATATAATCCACCTCAGGGTCCTTTGTTTCATGCATAATTGTATCAATATCAAGAACACACCCTAGGTAAGATTCTTCAAGAAGAGAGCTAGATACATCAGGCATTGAAAACTCAAACTTGAGATCATGAACATTCAAAGCACAATGATATTCAATATCAAAACATATTTCATGATAATCCCTAGCAAGTTTTTCTGCTCTTAACATGTCTAGACGTTGAGACTCACATATCAAATCATAGCATTCATCAATGAGCAATGGAGTATCCAAACTAGAAGTCACCTCTTCAATGCATGGCATGTGAATATCCTCAAAATCATGAATTTCAAGGGTGGAAACGCATGTACCTTCTATTTGGCTTGGTGGAACCCAATATATTACCTTTTCGCAAGCATGAGCTTCCCTAATCTCTGTGAAAGTGGGCTCCCTCCCTTCAAGTACTGCTCGATGTGAGATGAGATTCAACCGGATCATTGCTGCTAAGTTCCTTCTTATTGTTGTTGGATGCTCCATGGAAAGCTCATCCAACCTAACTTTTTGATCTGGTGTAAGAACACTCTCATCAAACGGTGGATCCACATAATGCTCATCTAGAATGTCTTCATCAAATGTGGTCTCCTCTTCCTGCTGCCAGTCATCGTAATCCATGGCCCCAAAAATATTTTTTATTTTTTTTAATCTACAAAAAGAGAAAATAATAATAGTTAGTAAAAACAAAAAAAATCTTAGACTATACTCAATTCTAAAATCTCAAAGGCAATCGTTTTGGTCCTCGGCAACGGCGCCAAATTGATCAACAGGTCAATTAAACCCAATGTGTACTCCACCGCGATCTAGTGGTTTCGTTGTAACACTTCAGGATCGAATCCACAGAGACCAAGCGATGCACTATGAAATTGTATAGATTTGAATATAGCTAAGGCAAAAAGAAAGATTGTGCTTCAAGTAACCGATTAAAAACAGAAAATAAATAAGAGTTTTGCAATCAAGGAAGGATATTGGACGTAGGGAATCAGTTAGGGGATTACAATCACAAATTTAGATGATAGATTGGAAAGCATTAGAAACTGTTCTTGAACTCAAATCACGAATGTAAAACTAACCTACTGTCGCAGAATTAGTTATCTATGCAAGGAATTGATTAAATTCTAAACCGTCGTTTGAATCTAGCAATCCTAACAAGCAATAAGTTCAAGTTTGATTTTGTTCACAAGATGCCTTAACTTCAACTTTCGTTGGCTAAGGATCAGCTTGCTCACCTATGTTCTTTTCAAGCAATTCAAAAACACTTTTGATGCCTAGATGAATTAAACCTACAATCATAAACTAGATAGCTTATCTAGTTTAATTATTAAGCACAACTATAGATGAAGAACACAAAAGATCAATCCCAAATCTAACAACCTAAGTTTATAGAATCATAAAACCCCTTTTTGAAACCCGAAACCTAACAGTAAAACTACTCAAACATGGAAATCAAAGAACAGCAAATCAAAGATGAAGAAAACATAATTGAATTGCAAAGAGAAATAAGAAATAGGGTTTAGAAATCTTCTCCAAAGTGTCAAGAAGGATTAGAGATCTTCTCCTCCAGCTCTCAATACAAAATAGTCTCAGAAAATAAAGCTTATGTCTCTGGAGGCCGAGCCTCTAACTTAAATATCAAAATAAAACCCTAAAAGTCGGGTAAAACAAAAAAAGGAAAACTTGAGCCGGGTACGGGATCGGTCGATCCCGAATGTGGATCAGCCGATCCTGGATGCTTTTTCTGTGTTTGCTCCATCTGCTTGCTAGCCCGATCAGTCTTCACCAAATTGGCTCCAGATGTACGTTTTCATCCCCAAAACACTCAGTTTCCTTCCAAAGTAGCCTAGAACCTATGCAGACTCACAAAACACTAAAAAGACTCTAAAAGCACACTTTGACTCAATAAAAGACTCAAAACAAATACCAAAACTATGGTTAAAATCTTATAAAATACAGACACATCAGATCCCTACGCCGGATCCCTGATTGGAAGAAGAGCCATCAACAAACAGCGTCCAATGTTCCTCCTTGGGAATGGCCTCTTCGAGTTCAGGAGACAACTTCGTGATGAAGTCTGCTAGGACCTACGATTTTAGGTTCGGGCGAGAGCGATAATAATATCTTACTCGCTTAGCTCGATTGCCCATTTTGCAATTCGCCTAGACTGAAGAGGGCTATGAAGAACAGTTCAGAGTGGTTGATCAGTATAGACGACGATGGAATGGGACTGGAAATAAGGTCGGACTTTCCGAGCAGCGACGACTAAAGCAAGGGCAAGTTTTTCTAAGGTCGGATAACGTGTTTCTGCGTCGTTGAGAGCCTTGCTTGTGTAGAAGATCGGTCGCTGATCGTCGCGATCATCTCAGACCAGCACCCCACTGAATGTCGAGCTAGAGATAGAGACGTAGAGGTATAATGTCTCCCCCCTCCTCAGGCTTGACGAGTACCGGATGGCTGGTCAAGTATTCTTCAAGTTGTTGGAAGACAATCTCGCAGGCGTCCTCCCATTGAAAATCATTGTTTCCTCGGAGAAGCTCGTAGAATGGAAGACATTTGTCCGTAGATCCGACGATGAACCGATTGAGGGCGGCTATTCGACCTGTCAGGCGTTGAACCTCTTGCTTACTGGTCGGGGATGGGAGTCCCAATACTGCTTCAATCTGCTTTAGATTCGCCTAGATGACTCGTTCGGTCACGATGTATCCACAGAACTCTCCCGAGGTTACACCGAATGTGCATTTGGTTGGGTTTAGCTTCATCTGGAATTGATACAGGATGTCGAAACATTCGGCGAGGTGTTGGACCTGCTGTTCCACGATCAGAGATTTGACTAGCATATCGTCGATATAGACTTCTATTTTCCGTCCTATTAGGTCGGCGAACATCATATTAACCAAGCGCTGGTAAGTCGTCCCTGCGTTCTTTAGCCCGAATAGCATTACCTTATAGCAATAAGTCCCTTTGTTCGTGATAAATGTGGTCTTCTCACAATCTGCGGGGTTCATCGCGATCTGATTGTACCCTGAGAAGGTGTCCATGAACGAGAGTAGCTGGTTCCCCGCGGTGGCTTCCACGAGACGATCGATATTCGGTAAAGGAAAGCAATCCCTTGGACAAGCTTTGTTGAGATCAGTGAAGTCGACGCAGACTCTCCACTTGTCGTTCTTCTTCTTGACGATAACCGGATTTGCCAGCCAATCAGGGTACTGTACCTCCATTATCTGGTGAGCTTTGAGGAGTCGCTTGACTTCGTCTTGTACGGCCTTCACCCGATCTGATCCTAGGCATCGGCGCTTCTGCCGGATTGGTTTGAACGTGGGATCAATGTTCAGCTTGTGGCAAGTGACCTAGGGATCTATCCCGATCATATCTTTAGTGGACCAGGCGAACGTCAAGGTCTGGATTTCAGGAAAGTAATCAGTTCAATCTTGATCCGATCTTCGAGTTCGGCTCCGATCCCAACCGTCCGTGAGGGATCTATATCATCGATGTTGACCTGAATAATTCGACACCCCGTGGATTTTAACAGATATCGCTCCAGTTTATGGAGATCGGCCAGGTGATCCCCGCTGTGTAATTGCTATGCTTCCTCTTTCTGCCTTTGCTTTTTCTCGAGAACGGAGCAGGTCTTGGCCATCTTTTGATTGCCATAAAGCGTGTAAATCCCGGTAGCATTTGGGAATTTAACATAGAGGTGGTAGGTCGAAGGGATCGCCTGCATCGAATAGATCCAGGGCGAGTCCAAGATGGCGTTGTAGATCGGTGGTGCGTCTATGACCACGAATTTGGTCTTACGGGTGACTCCGCCAGCTCGGGCTTGCAGCTTCACATCGCCCATCAGTATTTTGGCTATCCCGTCGTAACCGGTCAGCGTTTTGGACTGCAGCTTGATTTGCTCTGGTGTAACGCCCATCTTTTCTAACGTCTGCCATAACATGACGTTGACTGTGCTGCCGATATAGACTAAAACCCGCTCAACTTCGAATTCACCTATTTTAACTTCGACAACCAGGGGATCATTATCAGGATGATGAATCCCTTTGGTATCGTCGGTTGTGAACGTGATAGGGTCGGTCCTGAATGGTTCTTCCTCGGAGATCGCCTGAACGCTACAGATTTGGCGCGCTTGCTTTTTCAGAGCCCAAACGGAATCCTTGCATTCCTCCGTCTGTCCGATAATCATGGAGATGCGACCCCTGAGGGGGAGATTTTGTGCGCTCAACTTGCTGTCCTTTTTGGCGCTTTGGCGGTCCTGGGAGTCCTTCTGCCGGTGCCGGATTATTCTGTTACGCGACGGGCGGTGGGTGTTGATGATCGTTCGATGTACTGTTTGAAGGATCATTGTTCTTTAGACCTCGTGAAAGACCCCATCCCCGGCCATATATGGCCGGAGAGGTTCTCCCGTCCCTTTACACTACTTAGTCATATTTTAGGGCCCATTCCTTTAAAACAATGTTCGTTTGCACATTCTGTGATTCATACATAATCCTTTTGATATAATACTTAGAGTAATAAACATTCGATATTCATTAAGTAATCAAAGGATTCGATATAACTTATGAGTTTGCATAATAAGCTAGAACAAGCTGTATAATCGATCCTATCTACCCTTCACAGCACCACTCATCTTCCCGGCCATGAGTCCCGCGCCTAAGCACTTCCTTTCCCGCGATCACTCTCCTTTCCTGAAACCAAGTAGGCATCAATAACATTCCCTTTCCCGTTGTACATGTCATGCAATGCACGCTAGGTACTATTAACCGTCCAGTACAGAGACCGGCCGGTAGAGAGTTATCCCGCGCATCAGTTCGGACGGTGTACTGGGGGTCTGTACCGATCCCTATCCAACCGCCGAGCCGCGTTTACTTTTCTCCGCCTGAATTGTCCGTACTTGGACACCCCGGATGGTACGCTGATCGGTAGGGAGGTAGCATGCGCATCAGTTCGGTTGGTTCACGGCGAACCTGGCGGTTCCCGATCCACTTCCGAGCCGCATCCCCTTTCCTCCGACCAACCGGACCATCTGAAGCATTACTTATGCTTATGTTTGATGCACTACCCCAATTCCCAGAGTCTATATGGATGGTACTGTACCGTACCTCCGACCTTTATTACCCTTCTCGCTGAACTCTTTATCACTCGGAGCCTTCTTCCTGATCTTTACTCGTACTCTCGAGTTTTTGGTGTATTTTTTCTGTATCCGAACGTGTCTTCAGAATGAGAGGATCGCCCCCTTTATATAGGGTCCTGGGCCGCAGTTTTGGCCCCAAAAGGCACCCTTCGGACGAATCCGTTCATTCACTCCTGTTCGCTCAAGTACGCTCACCGTACCCGTTCGGCCATGGCCATTAGGCCGTGCCCTTTCGGTCCCGAGCTCCCAGCTGGTCAGTGAACTGTCCACTGTCGTTCAGCTGGTCGAGCTGGGTCGAGCTCCCTGGCAGCTGGTCGAGCTGACACTAGCTGGCCGAGCTGACCGCAGCTGGCCTCAAGCTATCCAGAGCTGGCCGAGAGCTGTCCGGAGCTGGCCCGGAGCTGTCCGGAGCTGACCAATACTTGTCCCATACTTGGCTCGTTTTCTCCCCTTGACCGAGCTAACGAGTAGCTCTTCCCCGACTTGTCCGAGATCCCCCTTCCATCCCGGACCAAGCCATGGCCTACGATCATATTCAGGATCGCGGGCGTTACAAGTCTCCCCCCCTTGAAGGGGATTCGTCCCCGAATCCGGATCAAGTTGATCTTCACCCATCTCCTTGAACCACTTAGGAAAATCAGCCTTCATCTTGTTTTCAGTTTCCCAAGTAGCTTCTTCCCGTCCGCCGCAGTTCCACAAGATTTTTACCATGTTCATCTTCTTCCTGCGCATTTCCTTTACCATTCGATCGATGATCCGAATAGGTGTTGCTTCCACGGTCAAGTTCTCTTGCAACTCGGCCGGAACATCTTCGACCACTTCATCCTCTTCTCTTAGGCATTTCCGAAGTTGAGATACATGGAACACCTTGTGGAAAGCGTCTAACTTTGGTGGTAACTCCAGCTTGTACGCCACCGCACCTACCCGTTCAAGTACCTTGTACGGACCAACGTACCTTGGGCTCAACTTTTTCCTCTTAGTGAAATGCCCTTTTCCCTTATAGGTCATGGCCTTAAGGTACACCAAGTCACCCACTTCAAACTCCAACTGTTTCCGACGCTTGTCCCCATAACTTTTCTGTCGGTTTTGGGCTTCTTTCAACTTGATTTTTAAGAACCTTAGCTTGTCGGCCGTTTCATCCACAATCCCGGGTCCGAATAACGTCCGTTCCCCAACCGGCGTCCAGCACAAAGGCGTTCGACATGCTCGGCCATATAGCGCTTCATAAGGCGACATTCCGATACTAGCTTGGTAGCTATTGTTGTATGCGAATTTCACCAAGTTCAAGTAACTTTCCCAGCCTCCACCCCAATCCAGTACGCATGCTCGCAACATATCCTCGAGCGTCTGAATTGTTCTTTCGGACTGCCCGTCCGTCTGTGGGTGGTACGCTGTACTCAAGTTCACCCTTGTTCCCAGGGCCTTTTGAAAAGCTTTCCAGAATAGCGAGGTAAACCGTGTATCACGGTCTGAGACAATGCTCACCGGTACCCCGTGAAGCCGGACAATCTCTTCCATGTACCTGGCCGCGATCACTTCGGCCCCATCCATTTCCGCGATTGCGATGAAGTGTGCAGATTTGGTCAATCTGTCAACCACTACCCAGACCGCATCGTGTTTCCACTTGCTCATAGGCAACCCAGTCACGAAGTCCATGGTCACATGATCCCATTTCCATTCCGGCATGGGTAGACTTTGGACCAAACCGCTCGGCACCTGATGCTCGGCCTTAACGAGTTGACAGGTTTTACACTTGGCAACCCACGCGGCCACATCTCTTTTCATTCCCTTCCAGTGATAGTATCGTTTCAGATCGCGATACATCTTGGTCGAACCAGGGTGGATTGAGAACTTAGACTGGTGCGCTTCCCTTAGGATTTCATCCCTTAGTTCCTTACCTTGTGGCACACACACCCGTCCATTCACCACAATGGTTCCATTGTTCAATGTTTAGAACTCAGTCTTATTATTCTCCGCCCAACCCTTTAGTTCCTTGTCCTTTTCCTGAGCCAAACGAATTCTACTAAGTAGGTCCGCTTGATCAGCTGCCCCTAAGCCCAATGGCTCCACTTCTCCCGACAATGCATTTAAATGCAAGGTCCCCAGCATATTAACCAATGCTTCCTGATTTTTCTCAGCTTCCACATCGAAGCGTCTCCTACTCAAAGCATCTGCAACTTGATTCGCCTTTCCCGGTTGATAGGCAATATCCAAGTCATAGTCTGCGACAAACTCCATCCACCGTCTTTGCCTTAGATTTAACTCTGGCTGGGTGAATATGTATTTCAGACTCTTGTGGTTGGTGAAGATTTGAACCTTGGCTCCATAGAGATATGAACGCTAAATCTTCAACGCGAACACCACCGCGGCCATCTCTAAGTCGTGCGTTGGGTAATTCCTCTCGTGCTTATGCAGTTGCCTTGAAGCATATGCGATTACACTGCCCCTTTGCATTAACACACAACCTAGCCCGGTTATAGAGGCGTCAGTGTACACTATGTACGGCTCGTCCGTTTCCGGCAACACCAGTACCGGAGCACTTGTGACCATTGCCTTTAACTCTGCGAAACTTTTCTCGCATTCCTCCGTCCATAGGAACTTGGTATCTTTCCCTGTCAATCGCGTCATTGGCTGAGTCATACCCGCAAAGCCTTTGACGAATCTTCGGTAATATCCAGCCAACCCAAGAAAGCTCCTTATCTCGGTGGCATTCCTCGGACGTGGCCAGTCCTTTATCGACTTGATCTTTTCTGGATCCACGGATACTCCTTGGTCCGAGACAATGTGTCCAAGGAACCCGACACTCTTTTGCCAAAACGAGCATTTGCTTAATTTCGCGAAAAGCTCTTGTTCCCTTAACCGCACCAAAACTGCCCTTAAATGATTCTGATGAGTCTCCCAATCCTTCGAGTAGACAAGTATGTTATCAATGAAAATGATTACAAACTCGTCCAAGAATTCCCGGAAGACACCATTCATCATCTTCATGAAGGCTGCCGGTGCATTGGTCAATCCGAACGGCATAACCACAAACTCAAAGTGACCGTACCTCGTCCGGAAAGCCGTTTTCCGAATGTCCGATGGCTCTATCGGAATTTGATGGTACCCCGAGGCCAAGTCTATCTTTGAGAACCACTTTGCACCTCGGAGGTTATCCAACAACTCGTCTATCCGGGGCAATGGATACTTATTCTTCACCGTAACCCTATTCAGCCCCCGGTAATCAATGCATAGCCTAAAGCTACCATCTTTTTTCTTCACAAACAAGACCGGTGCACCCCAAGGTGAACTACTTGGTCTGATAAACCCTTTTTCCAACAATTCTTCCAATTGTTTCTTTAACTCCGCCATTTCTGCCGGTGCCATCCGGTAAGGCGCTTTAGATATAGGGGTCGTCCCCGGTTCCAGCTCGATGGTGAATGGATCTGATCTATCCGGCGGCACTCCCCGTACCGCTTCAAACACATCGGCAAATTCATTGGCTACCGGAATCTCATCCAGTTCCTTATTTTCCCCAACTTCCTTTGTTGTGATTGTGGCTAAGTACGCCTCACAACCTTTCTCCAGCATCCTTTCCGCCTGGATTGCTGAGATGATCAAACTTCCCGAAGTTGATCTTATTCCCTAGAATCTCAATGTTCCTTCCTTTCCCTCAAAATTTACTCTCCCTCGGTGACAGTCAAGGTGAGCCTTGTACTTTCCCAACCAGTCCATCCCCAAGATAACATCATGTTTCATGAGTGGCACAATGATTAGGTCAGTAGGCATATCCACACCATTGACAATGACCGAGATGCCGTGAACCACACCGTACGGGAACATCACCTGCCCGCCGGCTGCTCGGACCATTCCATATTCGGTGTTTGGTTCTCTCTGGAACCCACCTTTCCCTATCATTTCTGGGCTCACAAAACAGTGTGTGGCCCCCGAATCAAACAAGGTGTGTGTTTCCACACCACCTATACTTAAGGTCCCTACACATTCCTCTAGAATGCTAAGTACCCTTATCCCCCATAGACATGCACCATGATGCTATGTAATGCACGAATTGAACTAAAGAAAGGGTTCTCGTTACATACCAGTAATCGCCCCGTAGTTCCCATCGGCAGTTTCCTCAGACAGCTCATACACGCATGGTGCAACAGCCTGTCTCTTTGGTGGTGGCGGTAAAATTTCCTCGCCACGGTTTCCCCGTTGATTAAGCTTTGGACATTCCCTCTTAAAATGTCCCTCCTTCCCGCACAAGTAGCAGGTCCTTGGCCCATTGCCATTGTCCATCCTTGGACAGTTTCGGATCTCATGGTCCTTACTTCCACAGCGTCCGCATGCACCCACGGCCTTCCAGCAAGAACCGCTGTGGTACTTTCCGCAAGTCTTGCACTCCCCATACCTGGGTTCAGACCTTGCGTTATCCACCTTGTCCCACTTCCTCTTTCGGTCGGTGGTTTTGGCTGGGTGAGTCGAACGAGAAGAAACTTTCTCGCGTTTGAGCTGTTTCTCTTCCTCTATCCGAGCTTCAATCATAGCCGCCCTTTCCACCACTTCCACGACCGAGTTAAAGACTCCGTTCACGCAATGGTTGCGGATGTCCACCCTTAGTCCACGGATAAAGCGACGTACTTGTGCTTTCTCATCCTCAATTTCCTTTCCCACAAAGCGCCTAAGGCGACTGAACTCAACGTCATACGCGCGTACCGTCATCTCCCCTTGTACCAGGTTCAGGTACTCGCTTTCCAGTCGGTCCCAAGCCTCCGGGGGAAAGAATTTCTTGTTGAATTCTATCTCAAAGTCCGCATAGGTTAGGACTTGACCACCTGTACGTTTCTCCACTGATACCCACCAGTCATGGGCTTCCTCTTCCAGGAAATGGACAGCAATGTCCTTTTGATACTCCTCCGGGCAGCGAGTGGAGTTGAAGTTCCGTACCAGTCGACTCCTCCACTCGTCAGCCACAATCGGGTCCGTACTACCCGGGAAATGTTTTGTTTTTAGCCTCGTGACATGCTCCAGTGCATCAAGGTAGTCCTTTCTCTTTCTCGGAGAATCTCCAGGACCTACCCCAATGGTCCCCGCAACAATCTTGCTACGTACCGTTGGTACCACAGGATCCGGTACCAACGCCTTTGTGAGCACGTCCAGCTGTGCCATCATGGCTTTCATCGTTTCCCACTGTTCCTGGGACGATGGTACAGCATTCGGTTGCCTATTCACGTCCGTAGCTCCGCTACTCTCCGGCTTATCATTATCCGGTTGTTTTTCTCCAGCCTCAGGTCCGGCTGCAATCAGGGTGTCCGTATTCCCTACGTCCGCATCGACCATAGTCTCCGCGTCCATGGTCCCATCGGCCACCTCCTTGCCTTTCCTTTTCTTTTCCTTGCTGCTCTTACCCATCTGCAAAATTATGCATTAGTCACGGCTAAATTAATATACTGAAAACAGTAAGAACAACTACCGCGAGATCCCATGAAGCCGATGAGTGGTGATGCCCCAAACCCGAACTACCGGTCCTAGAACCAAGCATGCTCTGATACTAACTTGAAAGACCCCCTCCCCGGCCATCTATGGCCGGAGAGGTTCTCCCGTCCCTTTACACTACTTAGTCATATTTTAGGGCCCATTCCTTTAAAATAATGTTCGTTTGCACATTCTGTGATTCATACATAATCCTTATGATATAATACTTAGAGTAATAAACATTCGATATTCATTAAGTAATCAAAGGATTCGATACAACTTATGAGTTTGCATAATAAGCTAGAACAAGCTGTATAATCGATCCTATCTACCCTTCACACCACCACTTATCTTCTCGGCCATGAGTCCCGCGCCTAAGCACTTCCTTTCCCGCGATCACCCTCCTTTCCTGAAACCAAGTAGGCATCAATAACATTCCCTTTCCCGCTGTACATGTCATGCAATGCACGCTAGGTACTATTAACCGTCCAGTACAGAGATCGGCCGGTAGAGAGTTATCCCGCGCATCAGTTCGGATGGTGTACTGGGGGTCTGTACCGATCCATGTCCAACCGTCGAGCCGCGTTTACTTTTCTCCGCCTGAATTGTCCGTACTTGGACACCCCGGATGGTACGCTGATCGGTAGGGAGGTAGCATGCGCATCAGTTCGGTTGGTTCACGGCGAACCTGGTGGTTCCCGATCCACTTCCGAGCCGCACCCCCTTTCCTCCGACCAACCGGACCATCTGAAGCATTACTTATGCTTATGTTTGATGCACTACCCCAATTCCCAGAGTCTATATGGACGGTACTGTACCGTACCTCCGACCCTTATTACCCTTCTCGCCGAACTCTTTATCACTCGGAGCCTTCTTCCTGATCTTTACTCGTACTCTCGAGTTTTTGGTGTATTTTTTCTGTATCCGAACGTGTCTTCAGAATGAGAGGATCGCCCCCTTTATATAGGGTCCTGGGCCGCGGTTTTGGCCCCAAAAGGCACCCTTCGGACGAATCCGTTCATTCACTCCTGTTCGCTCATGTACGCTCACCGTATCCGTTCGGCCATGGCCATTAGGCCGTGCCCTTTCGGTCCCGAGCTCCCAGCTGGTCAGTGAACTGTCCACTGTCGTTCAGCTGGTCGAGCTGGGTCGAGCTGGGTCGAGCTCCCTGGCAGCTGGTCGAGCTGACACTAGCTGGCCGAGTTGACCGCAGCTGGCCTCAAGCTATCCAGAGCTGGCCGAGAGCTGTCCGGAGCTGACCAATACTTGTCCCATACTTGGCTCGTTTTCTCCCCTTGACCGAGCTAACGAGTAGCTCTTTCCCGACTTGTCCGAGATCCCCCTTCCATCCCGGACCAAGCCATGGCCTACGATCCTATTCAGGATCGCGGGCGTTACACCTCGCCTCGGGTTGGGTCGTCCAGGTCTTCCACCACAACCCCTTCTTCCGTCGCGGAAGGCTTTGGGTTGATAGACAGCTTCGATCTCACCGGACAAGTATTTACCAAATAGATAATTAGACAGATGTTTTCACTCAGCCGTGCAATGGCCCGAGACCATATGGAAATCGTAATATAATTCCACTCATGCGTTCGAAGCCTGCTTATCCTCCCCAGTGTCCTCGAAAATCGCATGGACTACACCGCGCTTAGGGTCCCTTGGGTCGTGATGCCTGTGAGGCTCTTGGTAACTGTCTCGATTTTTTTCTTTCATCGAGATCGGATACGTGGGTGGGGGATTTTGTGACTCACCTCTCCTCGTCCTCTTTGACGTATGCAAACCGAGATCCCCGATGAAGTGCATCATCTAAATTCTTGGCTTCCCAAATATTGAGGTCCACTTGTAGGGATGACCCGGGGATTAGTCCCTTTTTGAAGGCGGCGATCGCGATGTCTTCGGTGACCAAAAAGTTGGTGTATTTCTCTATGAACATGGTCAGGTACGGCCGGAACGACCATCTCTAGGATTCGTTTTGTAAACGGGGTCCACTGTGTGGCCTCGAACATCTTATCGATTTCTGGAGCCGAGCTCACGGCGCGATGGAGGAGCGATCCCATATCCCAAATTTTGGAATGAATTTGCTCCAGTTCAAGGTGGGGGTCCACCGTCAGATCGCCCTCGGAGGATTGTCCGATATGGGGCTGCATCCCCGAAGGTACGTACCGGTTCTGAGATCGGTAGGCCGAGGGCGGAGGTTTGTCAAACAGATGTCGGCGTAGCGGACTGTTCCTACGGGACATTTGCTGTGGCATGATATCCTGCGGAAGCGGAGGGGGTGCGCAGCGTTCTACCGCATCCATCCATCGGTTCGTATCGGAGATCATCTGAAAGAGATCTTTAGATATTGTTCCGAACACGTTCCGGAGGTCGTCCACTGAGACGAGTTGAGAAGGTTGCATGGTTTGCACTGCTGAAGTTTGTCTGGCATCAGATCCATCGACGGGTAGTTCTCCGTCAGGCCCCTTGGTTCCATGGGTAGGAGCCTCGAGATCCTCTCTCTCGGTTGAGGGTTCCGCCGAGTCGTCTGTTGGGTTTTCTGACATGTTAAGGTTACGTCGGACATAGATGAGTGGAGTAGGCGCAGCTGGAGCGGTGGGTGGATCCGTGATGACACCTTGCGAACTGGTAGCTCCAGTGATTAGGTCTTCTTGCTGAAGAGCGGTCGTGTTGGTGACGCCGTTGTTGGATGCTGGAGACATGGTCTTTCTTGCTTAGACAAGTTTCAAAGGAATCTTTTTAGAGAAGTAACTTGAGAACTTTGCGTCCCCACAGACGGCACCAATTGTAGAAACTGGGTTTCACACAATGAATTTGTTTGAAGGGGGAAACAAATTCACAGAAGAATTCTCTCAAAGAAACTGGATTAAAGCTAAGAACAATGAAGAATTGAAATCTCTTGGGAATCAAGTTAGGGTTCTCGCTCAAGAACAATGAAGAACTAGGTTTTTTGTATTAATTGCTAGATGAATTACAAAGAAGGGGCATCCCCTTTTTATATGTTTTCATATATTACAATTTATGTTTACTTTCCTAATCAGTCGAACTGCAATTAGGAAACTTCCTTCTTTTCTTCAGGTTGGTCTGAAGGCGATTTAGGAAGTTGGCAATTCGATCTTGGGCTGGGCCTATCTATTCTTTCGGATCTTCGTTCAAAGACAGAATCCAATCCCAAGATGAATTTCCGGTTAAGCAACTGGTTTTTTAATGGGTTTAGACCGGTATGTCGGGGGTGTCAATTCCCGCACCAACACTTTAGGAGTCTAAAATGATGAATTATGGTGGAAAGCTTAAGCTGGTGATTTACGGCATTGATCATCAGGTACGTTGAATTGATATTGAGTTGGAAACAAAGTACGGACTAAGGAGGTAAGACTTGAGGGAAGGATGAATTAATCCATAGCATTGGCTAAGACTTAAGAAGTTTAATTTCTATATATTTATCTGATGCGTTTAAGACTAATTAACTGGTCCATCTCAAAAGCCAAACAAAATATTCAAAAGAGGACAGTGTCTTTTTAAGTTTCTTCTCTTAACATCAGGTTTTGCGGAGGTTCCTAGTTTTGTAGTTACAGAAAATTAAGAATAGTTTGTTTTTAAAAAAAAAAAAAAAAAAAAAGAGATAATTTGAATTACCTCAATTCGGTTACCACTGAAAGCATGATTCTCAGTGATAGACTTACAATCCTTGTTACGATACCAATTGCTTCTCCGAACCCCGGTGAAACTCTCTAGTCATGCAGAGTCACTACCACTTTACTAGGCCGGAATTGATAATAATTTATTTAATTAATTACTACTTAAAACCTTTCTAACATATAAAGTCCCGGTTCTTTGTTCAGCATCTCTAAATCGATCGTCACATATGTGTGGATGACATCAAGATGGTGAACACAGGAGTCGCAGAATAGGGGAAAGGAAGAGGATAGATGGAATCTGCAACACTTCCTTAGCCTCCCCTAATTTTTTGAGTTCGCAACGTTCCTTAATGCGTGACGCACAAGCATGATTAAGAATTGAGTTCCTCGAACCATAGTGGGACTCCAATATCATGCTGAGTCATCACCACTTTGCTGGCTGAGGATTGGTGACCTTTTTTCTCTTTAATAACTACTTAATGCTTTAGCCTTTTAAGACCACAACTTAATTCCCGGTTTAATACGGTCCAGCTGTAAAGATTTCGATAACCAGAAAATTGTTAGGTTCATGTCCTAGGAATTTTTTTTGTTATTGTTATACTTCATCTTTGTATAAAACAAGATTATGAATGAAAAGCTCAACGACAACCAGTGATGTGAATATGTGATAAGCATACAGAAGACAGTTAGGTAAACCTCAATCACACATATACACAAAGATCACACATTACCCAAACTCAGCTATTCAACTTGGTCTCATGCTCATTATAATAATCCCAAATCTCCTCCTCTCATTCTCGCCATAGAAGCCGAAATATGTGTAGCATATACGAAAAGTTACTCACCACAATCATGGGTGAGTGGAGGCTAGCATTTCGAGAACCTTGCACTGTTTCTCTGTCTTTCTTGATTTGAATCTGAAAAGGTGGATATGGTTACTACTTGTGATAAGTTTGAAGCTATATATGAACTCTTCTCTCTTATCACTTGTTAATTAAAGACAACAAACTCAAAACCCTAACAATGAAGATTTATTCAAGAGATCTCCTAACTCTCCTCTAACAAACCATAAGCTTTCTTACACACACACATCAATCAATACATAACTTTCAATTTAGTACTCTTCTATCTATTTATACACAACTCACTAGAGTGTCAAGCTGTTACAACAACAATATGTTTCTTTCTTGCTCTGTTTTAACTCTGTTTCACGTGCTTTCTCTGCTTCTATTTGCTCTGTTTTAACTCTGTTTCACGTGCTTTCTCAGCGACTCCTTTTGACCTACCCACACGTGCCTCTTTGCTTTTATTGATTTTCAGTTCCATCTTTTGTATAATAACTAAATAGAATCTAATTCCTTACAGTACTTAGTATCTACAGTAGAAACTCATTAAGCTGTAAAAAAGATAGGCCGGCCATTTCATTAGGCTTAATATAGTTCATAGTTTATACAATATATGAGGGCTTAATTAGCTTATACTAAACTTGTTGAAATGCATTTTCTAGTTAGCCATGTTTGAGTGCTTTGAGCAGATTGTTGATCATAGAGCACACATTGGTTAACTTTATTTATCTGACGCCTTAAGACTAACTAGTACTCCTACCCTACCTTTGCTGCAGAATGTGAGATTGGATCAAAGACCATGTCATTGTCCTTAATCAAAATAAAGAATGATTTTTTGTAACAAAAAGAGGTAATTTGGATAACCTCAATTCGGCTACCACCAAAGGCAATGATTCTCTGTGATAGACTTCCCCGACCAAGATTCTTCTCCTCAGAGAAGATCCATCATCAAGACTTCTGTTCCCGGTCAAGCAAGACAGAGCAACGATACTCGTTGGAAGCTAGTCCCATGACTATACTTCAGTCCGACGGTCGGACTCTTCCACCGATACTCGATGGAAGCAGCAGTTAGAGAGGATACTCCTTCTCAAACGGGGGTACTAATATAGTTCTCGAACCCTGGTGAGACTCCAATATCATGCTGAGTCACCACCACTTTGCTGTTCGAGTATTGGTGACCTTTCCTCTATTTAATAGCTACTTAATGATTAAACACACAACTTAATTCTAGGTTTAGTCCGGTTCTCTTTTAAAGATTTCCATAACCAGAAAAGTGTTACGCTTTATGTGCTAGAATTTTTTCTTTCCTTTTTTGGTAAAAAAGTTCATGTCATAGGATTTTACTTTATATTTGTATAAAAAAGATTCAGCCAGATAATGAAAAATTCAACGATGATAAAAAAAAACTCCAAAAAAAAGTAAACAAAAACAAACCAACTCAATCTAGTCTGCACAATGCACTTGCTACTCCTCAAGCTCTAGCAAAAATGATTAACTGGATTTTAAGAACACTTCAACCTTTTCTAATTATCTCACTAACTCTAGGGAGTAAAGTTGAACCTAGTGATCAGGATGCGGCGCCATTAACATTCCTAGCTTCTTGATTTAAGTTGCTAGTAGAAGGCACTCTCAACTAGAATTAATGAAAATACACAGGATCTGTTTCAAAAAGATTCCAGTGTTTTAAATTTAGGGCCAAACAAACTCAAGATCACCAAAAAGCTAGTGTGTGGAGATTTTTTACTTCCTCTTTTACCTGTATTGATTACCCACATCATGACCTTGTCCAAACACTTGTCTGGAATCATGACTAGACCAAAACACATCTAAGAGCTGACGACAGGCATTTATCCTAGGATAATATTAAACTTGAAGCTAGAAAGTTACAGAGCAAGAGCAACACAAATCTAGAGGATCAGAAACTTAAAATCTAGACAGTTACAGAGCAATGACCCAAAGGAGACGAATTGGAAACCCTTGAGTGTTTTAGAAGGTTCGTCATGTGATGAGTATGCTTTTAGTATTATAGTGTATGTACTTTTAATGAAGAATTCAGGTTTTTAGACTTTTATGAACTTGCAGCTGAAGGATCTACATGCTGTTCCTAGTTCTGCACGTACGTCTCCATGATGCATCTCAATCCGGAGAGCGGACTGCATAATGGTACGTTTGTTGGAAGGGGTAATAAGTTCTTCCGGGGTACCAAACATGCCGAGCCACTACCACTTTGATGGGTGAGAATTGGTTAATCTCTCTATTTAATAATTTATATATATATTTTTTAAGTACATTTTGGGTTTTACCATTTTAGTTATAGTAATTTAAAAAGTTATTTACAAAACTAATCCTTAAAATATTGCACAAAAACAAAAGTAATATATGGTAAAACATAACTAATTACTCTAATAATATAGATATATATATATATATATATTTTAAAATCGAGAAATCATTTAGATTCCTAAAATATCTCTACTAACTAATATAGATAAAATCTAGATAATATATCTAATGGAAACTAAATAACTATACATATGAGATTATTGGAATATTCTTTACCTAAATCATAAATCTTTTACTTTGAAACGTAAATGTCGGATTTTTAAAGATTTTTTTGCTTGCTCACTAATTTATTCTCAATTCTATATTATACCTAATTTAATCAACCTTAAAGCACTATAAATAACCTCTCACTAGCTAAATGAGTGCACCGAACATACTTACAACCAGCAAAGAAACTTAATTGAAATCGATGGAAATTACTTTATATTTTCTTTATTTCTTCTCTTGCTTTTGATGTTTATTTTCCGTTGTAAATTAGTCACTCTGCTTTAAGATATGAATCCTACTCATCACTAACGATTCAATGTGTATGTTTTCATTGTGTTGTATATTGTTTTTCTATCATATCAATAAAATTAAGTTTTCAGTTTCTACTCATGACTAACCACCGTCTCTTTTCTCATGTCTATGTTTTTCGTTAACTAATTAATATGCACTATATGCCAATTGTTTCGTTGATATATTCGTTTGTCCATATACTATATGCTGATAATTCCCTTATCTCTCCCAGTCTTACGGAAACGTTGCATACGTTTTATTTTAAACGTACATGTGATTGTATGAATCCCTTTAAAATTAATTATTTCACTAAAACTCTGCTAACCTAGATTCAAATCTAGCCAAGACAATCTAGAAAACTAACCAATGAATTGGCCACACGAAAGGACGAAGAGGAGGACGGATGACTAGCAAATAATAGAGAAACAACGATTAAGATAATAAGTCACATACTCACAAGTCACAACCATATAAGAGACAAGATGAGTCATGAGCACAGCTTTCCGCCGAAGACTCACTCAGAGGACATAGTAGACATAGAATTCAATATCACCCACTTATAAACAACTTTTGATAGACTTTGTTAATTTATCTTTTATTATCATTTTTATATTATTAACTA
The DNA here is from genome assembly GCF_030686135.1 of Camelina sativa. Classification (NCBI taxonomy): domain Eukaryota; kingdom Viridiplantae; phylum Streptophyta; class Magnoliopsida; order Brassicales; family Brassicaceae; genus Camelina; species Camelina sativa. The sequence continues at coordinate 24,101,364 of NC_141898.1, read as the reverse complement.
ATTTTTTTACAGCTATTAATTAACTTGATTTACTGTTTAAAACATGTTATCTCTAAGTGGAAAGAGAAAGACATTTGAGCTCTATAATACATACATGTGGATACTAGTCAAGTTATGTGAGATTCTTATGCATTTTTTTTTCTTTAAAAAGACAACAAAATAACTGAGATCACCAAGGAAAAAAAACACTTATCTTTTTTTAGAGTAACATTATCTTTTCAAAAATAATATTTTCTATATTTTACTTGGTTTATCATTAACAAAGTATATATATTTTAACACCATTTCAAAAATTTCAGAGTATGATTATTGATATAATTAAAATTAATAAAAAAAAGAATATTATGTATATGTAAACTTATAAATGTTAAAAATATCATAAAACGGAGTTATTTTGCGTAACGGATTATAAGAAAAGACGGTTTAGATTAGCATTAGTATAAATTTAAAAAATATCATTAATTTTTGTTAGTATTATCAATTTTAGAATATTAGACATCTAATTAAGTTGATTAATTAAGTTGATAAACAAACAATATTAATATTAACAAACAAATAAATATAAGTCGACCAAAAAAACAAATGTAACTTAAAATTTAAATATTTTAATTATAGAAAATTATTCTGCCGTGTACCGCGATTTAAAATCTAATCTACTTTAAAGGCACAACTCAATTACCCGGTTTACTACCGTTCGCTAGAGATTTTATAGAGCAAAAAAAAAACATACAACTCAATTCTCGGTTTAATTACGGTTCGTTATAGATTACGCTCATGTGCCTCTACAATTACCCTTGTTCATATGAACAAAGATTCATGGAGAGAACAAAATTGAAAAAGATCAAAAACTTGTGATGAAAATTTGCAAATTGATATCTATACTATAAGAGATCCTCATCAAAACCCTAACAGTGGAGACTTATTGAAGAGATCTTCTAACTCTCCTCTAACAAACGATACGCTTTGTTACACACACACATCAATAAGTACATAACTTCTTCAATTCAACACTCTTCTATCTATACAACTCACTAGACTCTCAACTCTCAACGCGCTGTTACAACAATATGTTTCTTCTTGCTCTGTTTCACGTGCCTTCTCTACATCTCTTTGCTTATTTACGTGTCTCAGCGACTCCTTTTGAGCTACCACACGTGCCTCCTTGCAAGTCATAATGTTAGCGTCTAAATTGTTGTGTTGTTTTTCTGCTGGTCTTTACAATTAGTCTAACCATTGATCATGTGACTGTGTTTCAAACATTATCTCATCTCGTATTCTTTCATAAGGCTTTGTTTTTTTTTTTTTTTTTTTGGTGCAAGAGATGATGATATTGAAGAGATTGTAAATTGAAGGATAAAAACGAAACAAGTCATATATGTATGAAGTATGCAAATTTTGTCAAGCCTTAAGTAAAATTTTGATTTCAGTTCCAATTTCGTTTGTATGGTTCTTTTAAAACCAACCAATGGAAAAAAAAAAAAAAGGTTTGTTTTGCAGGTGAAGGATCTGTACAGCTTGTTGGTCTGCAGCTAAAGGATCAAAAGCTTGTTGGTCTGATAAGAAATATGAAGCAAGCTGGAGTGGATCAAAAGCTTGTTTTTTGTGTTGTGACAATGTGAAGTTGCGTTTTGTACTGCATATATATAAGAAAGAGTTACTCAAATGTTATCCAAAAGTTGGTTTATTACTCATATCTATAAATCTTTTGAAAATTACTCAAATGTTTAGTGCCATGTGGGTAATTACAATTTACCCCTTTTGTTTTTCGATTTTGAATTAAAAAATATATATATATATATATACATCAGCAAATTAAAATACACATCATTTTCGATTTTCCACGTCAATAAGCAGTTCTTTTTCAGAATCGACAGTTGAATTTTTTTTTGTTTATATCAAAAAGGGAAATCAAACAGTTTCCACTGTTCATAACAAAAAAAAAAAAAACCTATCCTCTCGGACTTGATGATAGGTTTTAATTTGGTGAATCAAACTTGCCTTGATTGAGTCTAAGACTTGATGATAAGCTGGTGCATAACCTATCTTGAACCAAGAATCTTGGATGATTATCTCAGCAGATGTTATATGCTGCATCCAAATGTTGTTACTCAGTTTGGGATTCATGCTGTAGAGAGCATATATAGTTAATGTTACAGAGATTATAATGTTACAGAGTTCTCAGCTAATGGTATATGTTGCATCCAAATGTTGTTATACAGAGATTTTGAAACATTACGAGAATTAATAAAGAATTACGCAAATGTTATCCAAAAGTTGGTTTATTACTCATATCTATAAATCTTTTGAAAATTACTCGAATGTTTAGTGCCTTGGGGGTAATTACAATTTATTTCTTCAGTTCTATTTTCAATTTTGAGTAAAAAAAGAAAATACACATCAGCAAATTAAAATACACATCATTTTCAATTTTCTACGTCAGTAAGCAGTTATTTTTCACAATAAACAGTTGAATTTTTCTTATTTATGTCAGAAAAGGCAAAACAAACAGTTTCCGCAATTCATAACCAAAAAAAAAAAAAAAAAAAAACCTATCTCTCGTGGGTGTTGCCTCTGCGGATCTCTCGTCTTTCAGCTCTCAACAATTTTTTTTTTGTTGTAAAGGATTGATTTTTTTGGTTTGCACCGGCCATCCCTAACCTTAGGATTTCGTGTTCTTGCTCTGAGCGAAACCCTAGATTCGACCATTTTCCCCATTGAGCAGAGATGCTGCGAGTAGCAGGAAGGAGGCTTTTGTCTGTTTCGCAGAGATCTTCTCCTGCGACCTCCTTCGTCCTCTCCCGTGACCATACCCTTTCCGATGGCGGTAACTCCTCTTCCGCCCCTAGATCTGTCCCCTCTGCGGATCTCTCGTCTTTCAGTTCTTACCACCGGAGCCTTATAAGAGGTCTGCTGATCTACAAACCCTTTCACTCTCTAAATTGATTTTTTTCATTTCTGCTGTTGTTTGTAGTTTTTATCAATTGAATGATTTCCAAAAAAGAAACCTTTTCTTTTTTGTTTGTATGAATCAAGAGAATGATTTGTATTAGAGCTTGTGGTACCATTTCGTTTCGTTCTTCTCCTTGCTGGAAAAAATCTGTATTCTTTTGTCCAGAGGGAATGAGATTGACTTTTGTTTTGTTGATCAATCGAATTTGAATTGATCAGTTCCGTGATAATCCTTTGTTTGATGAGAAAAAGGGCCTTTTTGATCATTTGTATCCCATCAATTGTATTGTTATTAGAGAGATTGATGTTTTATCGTCTGTGGGGATATCATGTTAGCTAATTATACTTTGTTTGGCGGATTCATTAGCAGCTTAAAGGCAGGAGCTTGCATCAGTAGAAGAATCTGAAATTTAGTATTGTTAACCAAGAGAACTACGTTTGTCATATTAGCTTAAGAGTTTTGAAAGCATCTCTATAATAATGAAGAGGAATCTGATCACTGAATTTGTTACCTTGGTTTTTGCATTAAATAGAGTTTAGTTATCATTGAATTTGATTTTAGGATTGTTTGAATAAGTCTGTTAGTATTAGTCTTTTATCTCATGGATTCCACTTTTCTGTACTTATGTTTTCCTTTAGAACCATAACATTAATGCCAAGTCGTGATTGTGGTAGTCCTTTCTCCATTGTCATTCCTTGAACGTTGCTTGATATTTAGGTATTGTTAAACACTTGATCGAAAACAAAGTTTGCCTTAGTGTGTGAATATATTAATGTTTCATGCGATTTTCAGGTTTCTCTTCCCAAGTTCTTGCTCAAGGAAATGAGATAGGTTTTGCTTCGCAAGTCCCAGCCACCGTGGAAGCTGTCAAGACACCTTACTCAAAGATTGTCTATGACGACCATAACCATGAGCGTTACCCACCTGGTGACCCCAGCAAGCGGGTGTACGCCAGCATTTTGATAGGTTCATCAAGGACCTAAAGGTATGCTATCCTTCTTTGTATTTAAAGGCCTTCTCTTGTCTTTTTTGTTTGTAACCTCTGGTTTGTGTTCTCATAAACGTTTTCTATTTATGAGCCTGGTGATCTTGAAAAATCTCAGCTTGGATTAGCTCATAGCTACAGCAGAGCCAAGGTGAAGTTCAATGTTAACTGAGTGGATAACATGGTTATTCAAGCTATTTTCCTCCTTGACACCCTTGACAAGGATATCAATTCCTTTGCCATGAGAGTCAGGTTTGTTTTTTGCTTTTTCCTTTCAGATTCTGTGTTGCAATTTACCTTTGAGAAATATTGGTAGCTGAACTGTTTACAATGTTCTTACAGGGAATGGTATTCGTGGCACTTCCCCGAGCTAGTGAAGATAGTTAATGACAACTATCTTTACGCCCGTGTTTTTTTTATAGCAATGAATAAATGTGTTTTTAGTATCAATTGTTCTGAGACGGTTATCCTCTTACTTGTTGACAGGCCAGGATTTATCACCAGTTGACCTGAGCAACGTACAGACCTTTGCTTAGAGAGTTATGGATCTTGCTGACTACAGGAAGAAGCTAACGTACAGACCTAATTTGGCAGCTTTGATTGTATTTTTATTTTTGAGTAATGTCGGTTGCGTTTCACTTTTCAGTTTTACAGGCTGTAAGTTCTGCAATCACATGATTACTTCGAAAAAATATCATTCGAAGTGCATATCAAAATCTCCCATGGATGTTAAATGGGGAAACCAAACAATAATTCTGTGCTCAGATCCACACGCGTAATAAATTTATAAAGTTAGTTTTTTTATAATATATTATACAAAATAATTAAAAAATTGAATTCAAAATTTGAATAAAAAATAAAAAAATTCCGACAAAGTGAATAAGTGATGGCTGAGTTATTGACTTACACGGCTGACTTATGAAATATTTGTAAATTTATATAATTATAATTCAATATTTAAATGTACAATTGAAATATGAATATTATAATTATTATAACCAATAAAAAATAATAATTATAGAGAAATATTGATTTTTACACATTCTCACAAAACATATAACACATGACGTTTAGGGGTTAGGGTTAGGGTTGGGGTTTAGGGTTTGAGATGTAGGGTTCAGATGAGTAACATTATTTGTTTTTTGGTTTTAGTTCTAATGTGTTTTAATGTGTTTGGTTTAAGGTGGTAATATGGATATACTAATATTATTACCATTTGAATATTTTTTTTAAAAATCAATTTTTTTTTTATTATTTCCGATTATGGGTTGGTTAGATTAATATATAACCATAAATAACTCAAAATATATTGTAATTAAGTAGATTAACCTAATATAACCGAAAGTAAGCCGAATATAACCGAAATTAACCAAACATACCAATTCAAAAATACTAAATTAGAAAAATTATTTTTTTCGGTTCAGTTCGGTTTGGTTGGTTATTTAGTCATTCTAATTTGAGGGTTGGCTGAGTTATGGTAAAGTTATGGCTGAGTTATGCAACGAATATATTAATTTATTATATACCTTCTCGAGAATACAAAAAGTATTGTTGGGGAGATGCAAACAATAATTATGTTTATTGTTAAGAATCACACGCGTAATAAATGAAATTTTAGCGATTTTTTATTTAAAAGGAATTCAAAATTTGAATTTGAATTTTTAAATTTTTTTTTAATAAAAGTATTTATCAAACAATTGACTGATATGGTTGAGTTATCAACATAAACGGCTGACTTATGAAATATTTGTAAATTAGAATTATTATAACTCAAAATTAAAATATAGAATGAAAAAATGAATATTACAATCATTATAAGCAATAAAAAATAATAATTATAGACAAAGATTGATTTTTACACAGTCTGATCAAAATGTGTACAACATTCAAAACATGACATTTAGGGGTTAGGGTTAGGGTTAAGGTTTGAGGTTTAGGGTTCATATTTCCAACATTATGGGTTTTAATATAACTGTTTGGTTTTGGTTATATTGTGTTTGGTTTAAGGTAGTAATTTGTAACTCAGTCTATATAAAACTCAGCTATCAAACAAATTATAACTCAGTCACAACATAAAAAACATTACAGTAATTAAAAAGCAAAAGAAATTGCTGCCAAATTCAGCCGCTTCATCAACTGAAACTATGTAACTCAGCTGTATCGTTTAATAAGTCAGCCGTAACTGAATAACATTCTAGTAATTAATCTTTTGCTACTAAGTCAGCTGTCGAATGGCTGAGTTGTACGATAAGTCAGTCTATCACGGCTGAGTTGAACAATAAGTCAGCCTATCACGGCTGAGTTGTACGATAACTCAGCCAGTCAGAAAAGGGTAACTCAGCCGTGTCGTAGTGATAACTCAGCCGTGTCGTAGTGATAACTCAGCCAAAATTTTAACAACTCAACCATCGGGTGAAAACTCAGCCGTAAGAACGGCTGAGTTAGAGCATAACTCAGCCAGATTTTGATAAGTCAGCCGTAACGCTTGGCTGAGTTATGCTCTAACTCAGCCAAATTTTGATAAGTCAGCCAGATTTTGATAAGTCAGTCGTAACGCTTGGCTGAGTTATGCTCTAACTCAGCCGTCCGCTCTTACTCAAATGTTTTTTTCCATAACTCAGCCGGAATATACCTATAATTCAGCCGCAACAAACCTTTGTAACGCGTTATGGCTGAGTTATTGTTACACGTCAGCGTTTTTGACGTGGCGTCTGACGTGGCAATGACATTTTTGTAATTACGTTTTTTCTGGTAACATAAAACAAGGGCATGCTGGGTATTTTGAAAATACCCGAAATATTCTAGTAATAAAATCTTTGTTTGTAGATTCTGATAATATTACCTAATTTGGATAACATTTGAGTAAATCACTCTGTATATTAAAAAAGCTCTTACAGAATTTGCCTGACAAAATTATTCTTAAGCTGTTTAAAATAAAATGCATTTGATTAGCTACGCTTTATAGTTCATAGTTTATACAATATATGAGGGATTAATTAGCTTATACTAAACTTGTTGAAATGCATTTTCTAGTTAGCCATGTTTGAGTGCTTTGAGCAGATTGTTGATCATAGAGCACACATTGGTTAAGTTTATTTATCTGACGCCTTAATGCTAACTAGTACTCCTACCCAACCTTTGCTGCAGAATGTGAAAACACACGATTCAAAGACCATGTCATTGTCCATTTGTCCTTAGTTTTCTTCTCTAAATATGGTGATGCTCTGTTTCTAGTTTGTCATAACAGTAATTAAAATTTAAGAACGAAAATTTTTTTTCATAAAAAGAGGTAATTTGGATTACCCCAGTTCGGCTACCCAACCAAAGGCATGATTCTCTGTGGTAGACTTCCCCGGTTCAAAGACAGAGTTGAAACCAACCCTGCCTTTCATGCTTCCAACGAGGGTCACTGGACTTCCACCGGCGCTCGGTCGAAGCAAGAGAGAGGGATACATTTAACCATCTCATTTCGGGGATACCAATATAGTTACTCGAACCATGGTGGGACTCCAATATCATGCTGAGTCATCACCACTTTGCTGGCAGAGAATTGGTGACCCTTTCTCTCTTTAATAACTTCTTATTGTTATAATACCACAACTTAATTCCCGGTCAAATACGGTCCGGTAAACATTTCCGTAACCAGAAAATTGTTACGCTCATGTGCAAGGGTTTTTTTTGTTTAGTTATTTTAATACTTTAATTTTGTATAAACAAGATTCAGCCAGATAATTAAAAAGCTCAAGCAATAGTAAAAATTGATGTGATAAAATTTTGCAATGCACAAAAGACAAATATTATTATCTTTTTTTTTTTGTTCAAACAAGACAAATAGTATTATCATATGTAATCTTTGGGACTAGGTCAATAAGACCTTGTTTTGCTACCTTTTTTGAGCCTAGAAGCCTTGTATCTTTATTTAAAAAAAAAAAAAAAAAAGTAATCCTTGGGACTACGTACAAAACACTAGACAAAAACTCCAAATAATAAAGTAAAGAGAAACAAACCAACTCTAGATGGGAAGATTTTGGTACGTTTGCAATAAAGGGAGGTGAGACTTGATGGAAGGTTGAATAAGTCACGGTTGTGACTACTCCGTTCTTTAAAGTCGCTTTCCATTGAGCTTTAATCTATGTACTTTGATGAAGAATTAAGATATTTTTTAGACTTATATCAAGTTGCAGCTGAAAGATTATACAGCTGGTCCTAGTTCTGCACGTACGTCTCCATGATGCATTTCTTACCCTAATTTGAATTAAAAAGAGGTAATTTAGATTACCTTAATTCGGCTACCATCAAAGAGGCATGCTTCTCTGTGATAGACGACTACCCGGACCGATCAAAACTCCCGGGGTACCAATATCGTTACTCGATCCCTGGTGAGAGACCCTTAGAACATGCCGAGTCACTACCACTTTGATGGATAAGAATTGGTTACCTAATCTCAATTTAATAATTACTTAAACGCACAACTCAATTACCCGGTTTACAACAGTTTGCTAAAGATTTTTAGAACATAAACATACAAGTATACAACTGATCAATCCTAGGTTTAATTACTGTTCGTTAAAGATTACGAGAACAAGCCTACCAAAAACAGTTACGCTCATATGCCTAGAATTACCTTTTTCATATGAACAAAGATATTCATCAAGAGCACAAAATAAAAAGCTCAACGATAGTCAAAAGTTGTGATGAAAATTTGCAAATTGATATGTATACTATAAGCTTTTGGAGAGAAAAGACTAAGATTATCGTAAAAATGCTTAACATTAGAGAACAAATATATATGGTTAAACCAAGGAACGAAACCTCCTAACAAGACCAACCTTCTGTCGAGGAGGTGCATCACCCAAACCCGTTCTGACACTACCATTGTGTTGATGATTACCCCTTCTTCTTCCATGAGAAAGCTCCACTAGATCGAATTCATAGCCACTCGGGACAATCTTCTTCGAAACATGATGGCAAGAAAATATCGAGACTACAAATATGGGGAGACGAAATATATTTGAGCCCCTCTGTGTTATTTAGAAGGTTTGCTGCATGATTCAGTTTAAGAATTCTTTTTTTAAGAGGAGGTAATTTAGATTACCTTAATTTGGTGAATCCATGTATACTTGCTTGCTAGACAAGCAATCGCAAGGTCAAGGTACCACAACACAATCATTCTTCGAACCCTGGAACGTGTGAGACTCACTCCCTGTGGTAGCCCAGGAACCACTTTGATAGGCCGGGTTTGGTGACATTTTGTTGTGCTTACACCACCCTTAAAAGTCGCCGTCGGTTGAGTTTTGTCCAACTGTTATGGTTTGCATGTTTGCTTCTGTGATTAGTATGCTATATAATATATGTACGTTTGTGAACTTGCAGCTAAAGGATTGTTTGAGCAAAATTAATCGATTCGTTCAAAGACTACGGAAACAAGAAACAGATGTTGAATAGTTGCTTTTATTAATCAAATATCGATCGCGAAGTACAAGAAATCAAGCGCAGTGAGTCAATCTATGAACTGAGTCGTGAGCCTTGTGGTTTCGTGAAGTATCTTGCTTTTGCTCTCCCTTTTGTGTCGTATCATGAAGACGTAGCTCCCCTTTTTATAGAGAAACCTTGTCAACCCTAATCCTTATAGGACTTGGATTCGTGTAACCGCCTCTTTATGAGATAAGGTCGTTTTCCAATATTCCCTGATGAGATCAACTTCGAATATTCTCTTGATGAGATCAACTTCGAATATTCTCTTGATGATGTCATTTCGTCAAAGGAACGCAGTCGGTGTCAAGGTCCAGTTACGGCCCGTATTGACTCAATGCTTGCCGTTACGGCCCATATCAATATAGTCTTCTAGAGAATACATAATTCTCCATTATTTATAGAATATATCACAATTATAATAGAATTTATCTATTATAATTTTTATGATCAAAATTATGCCCAACAGTTTGCCCCCCATTCTCTTTTTTTTAATAAGAATTTAGAGAGTAGTGTAGACAGATGATATTATTTTAATAAATCCATAGGTATAAATAATAATTTACCAAAGCATATGACACATTACCTTGAGTCTGGCGTAGACTTCTTAACGCAAATGGACTTGTACTCTCGCTTTATCTTGTGGCCCATTACGAGATAACACTGGCCCATAAGCAGCACTATAGACCCATTTCTTTTTGCTGTCGTCTTTCTCACTTGCCACTGTTTGTGAACCCTAAGCCATTTGCGGCTGTGTTTTTTTGTTGCTCGAAGAAACTTTTCTCAGATCCCATTGACTATTTTCTTGAATAATCTTGGGTAAGTCGATTTTTCCTGCTCCTTAACAAGAATTTTCTATTCCTTCCATTTGTGTAGACCATTGATTATTTTTTCTGATTTATCATTTCACCTTCCCCAGTGGCAATCGGTTTCAGTTTTCCTCATAGTCTCTTTCCCCTTGACAATCTTCAGGTAAACTCTCAATCCCTCTCTATAACTTCCCTATGGGTACCCGGCCGTAGCCAGTTTCTAAGGTGACTGTTCACCGTGAATGGGTGACTACCGTGACATTGTAGCTGGCTTATCCTCCGTTGGTGACAGAGTGAAAGTGCATCGTAGGTCGAGTTCGAGTGTGGATTCTAGCATGTCTCTTAGAAATGTGTCATTAGAGGTGAAGCTCTTGCAGAACAACCCACCTTCAGTCTTCAAAGAGGATGACGTTCTTAAGCTGAAGACGACTTACAACTTACCATCGTCTGTGAACTTGAGGCTTCCTCTTCCCTCAGAACGAGCAGCGGATGCAAAGCATGGTGAGGTCGTTGTTTACGAGCTGTATTTTGCGGCAGGCTTGCGGGAGGTGATTCCATCCCTTATTGCAAAAGTGGCTAAGCGCTTTGCAATTTCTCCTGGCCAGCTCTACCCATCAGCCTGGAGATTGCTGACCGCCATTCAAACTTTTGGGGAGTTGGAGTCCATTACCATAGGAGTAGAAGAGGTCTTGTGCGCGTATTTCCTTTTGAAAATTGACACCGACCTGGAAGATACTCTCTACATACGAGGAATCATCCACCTTTAGCTGTTGACTTTGAGGGACATTCCAGGAGAACGCTTGAAGAAGGATGGCGAGAAAGATATGTCTTTATGAAAGTGGGTGATAATCCGGGTTTCCCTACTTCTTGGTTTGTTGCAGGTGTCAGTTCCAAAGCAAATCTAGCATTTAGGGATGGAGCTCTTGAAGTGGTAAAACATCCGTTGCTTTATCGTTCTGTGGAGTTTCTTACCAGCAAGTTTGCTTTAGAGAACAGTTCTATCTGGGGTTAGAAAGCATCACTTGACTTCATTTTCTTTTTCCAGTTTATGTCTCCCTTGCCATGTGAGCTTGTAGACACACCCGTTTCTTAACGTATCATGTTGCTTCTTCTCTGCAGGTTTCAACATGTCCCATGGTCAGCGGAGCTCCACATCAGATGCTTTTGCAAAGTTCATGGCTGCTTCTGGGAAATTAGCAGAGGCTAATCCCTCCTCATCCGGAGATGAAGTGCAGTTTCTGGGTGATCTTTCCACGCACAAGCGTAAGACTCGTGACGACACCACAAATTCGTCAGAGGCGAGGCGGCTTAGGACTGTTCAGACTGTTGCGGTCCTATCTCCTTCCTCTGAGTTAGTCTCCAGCTCCACTACTTCTATGGCTGCCGAGGAATTGAGATGCAAGATTCTCACTCATAACTTTGAATCTCTGGTCGACATTGGGACCAACTCCACCATTGATAGCGTCTATACTGATCTCCTCAAGGTATACTCATTACTGACATGTTTTGCCATTGCAGCAAAGTTCTCCAAACGTTTCCCTTCTTTTACACATGCTTCTTTTCAACAAGTGTTTATAACAGAACTTGCAATTTTGCTTTAGCTTTTGACTTGTAATGCTACTCACTACGTGTTTTGTTTCTTCTCTTTTTTGTGGACCCAGGCAATGTCTTCTTTCCATCTCGTCGATAAGAAGTTATCTTCTGAACACCAAATCAATGAGAATCTGAGGCGTGAGCTGGACAATGAGAAGTCAAGAACCGATTTTGCTCACAAGACCATTGCTGCGAAAAGCAATGAAATTTCTAGTCTTGAAGCGAAAGTGCAAGAACTTGATCAGACCATACTCGATCTTCAGGCTTCAGGTTTGGATTTACTGAAGGAAAAGGAACTGCTTCAGCAAGAGATCACGGTCCTCAGGAAACGAGTTGACGTTTTGAAGAATGAGCTTGAGTTTTTCTTGAATGGAGCAGCTATCATAGCTCGATGGGAAGCCTTGCGGGAATGCTTGTTGGGAGAGCACAAAAAATGGAAACTGGATGAAGTGGAGGAACAGTACCGCACCGTGATGCGGAGCCAAGCACTGTTTAAAGGAATGCCTCCTCCTATATTCGAAGAATCCCTTGCTTCGATCCAAGCGCAGGAGCGGGCTAACTCCGGCCAGGGCACTTCTGATCCCACTCCCCCATGACCAGCTCTACCTCTACTCGTTTATGAGTTTTATGTTTTGTGGAAAGTTTCCGAGTATTGTTGTACTCTGGCTTTACGGTAATTTAACAGCGTATGAACACCGCTATAATCATGTTGAGTAGGAGATTATCTTCTAGTATTGTAAACATATGTAGTGGACGATTGTTGCATCCCGTAGATCCCACTAGGTGTTAGTGCTTGCTGCCATCTCTGTATTTTTTGCTATATTAATGTTTCACCTTATTATCGATGATCCATATTTCTATTGTGACCTTCGTGAATTTCACACCAACGTTGAATTACGTTTGTCGACAATTCCTTTTTTTTTTTTTTTTTTTTTTTTTTACTTAGTGAAGATGTTTTCTACGTTGTGAAGATGCATTCTACAACGTGAAGATGTTTTCTACGTTGTGAAGATGTTTTCTACAACGTGAAGGTGTTTTCTACGTTGTGAAGATGTGTTCTACAACGTGAAGATGTTTTCTACGTTGTGAAGATGTTTTCTACAACGTGAAGGTGTTTTCTACGTTGTGAAGATGCATTCTACAACGTGAAGATGTTTTCTACGTTGTGAAGATGTTTTCTACAACGTGAAGGTGTTTTCTACGTTGTGAAGATGTATTCTACAACGTGAAGATGTTTTCTATGTTGTGAAGATGTTTTCAACAACGTGAAGGTGTCTTCTACAACGTGAAGGTGTTTTCTACGTTATGAAGATTTTGAGTGCGACAACGTTGTGCATGTTTTACATTGTAAAAATGCTTCGCATCATGATGGTATTCCCTAATGTAGTATCAAGTTATTTCTCTTTGTAAGCAAGTATTTTGCTGTCAAGTATATCACCTCGTACCCAACCATTAGGTGGACGCTGAATTTGTTAAATTCCTACAATGATGTCTCGTTAATATGTAATTGCAGCGAGTGTTTCGCGTTTAGATGACTACACCAAAAATAAATATGTCGTGCAGCTTGCTGCTTGATCTTTTGTAGAGAGCCTATTGTTCATGTGTTCATGGATCAACGGTTTCAATACGTTAAACAATCACATGGACGTGTCCTATGCTCTCAAATATGTCACGTAGACGAAAAATCAAGTTTTATTAAAACCATTGTCTATAACTTGAGACATGTAGTGAAAATCCTCGGGAAAATCAAAGAACACCAAAAATAAATGGTGAAAAACCAAAAAACAAAAGCACTAAAAGTAGTATTTCTTCAGATGCAGGGCATTCCAGCTGTTAGGAAGATTTTTTCCTTCATGGTTTTGCAGCTTATAGGCTCCTGACCCACGAACTTCGATGACTTGTAAGGACCTTCCCAAATGGGACCGAGTTTCCCAGCTCCTTGTTCCATTGTATTTTGAAAAGTACGTCGCAAGACCCAGTCTCCTACCTGAAACGTCCGTGTGCGCACATTTTTGTTGTAGCTCCTAGCCACTTCCTGTTGATAGCACCAATTGGTTATTTTCGCTGTCTCTCGTTTCTCGTCTAGTAGATCAAGTTCGAGACACATCAACTTCTCGTTCTCCTGCAAGTTAGGGTCTTCGGTTCGTGCCGTTTTTACGCCTACTTCACAGGGTATTACCGCTTCCATTCCATACACGAGTGAAAACGGTGTTTCACCGGTCGATGATTTAGTAGTGGTACGATAAGCCCACAACACGCCTGGAAGCTCTTCTACCCAATTTCCTTTAGACTTCTCTAGGCGTTTCTTCAGTAGTTTGACAATTGTTTTGTTTGACGATTCTGCTTGACCATTAGACTGCGGGTGCCTTGGTGTTGCGAAGCTTAATTTTATGCCCCAATCATCGCAGAAATCTTTAAACTTGTTACATGCAAATTGGGGTCCGTTGTCAGTGACAATCTCATGAGGTACCCCGAATTTGCATATAACATTCTTCCATAGAAAGCTACTGACTTCTTGCGCTCTGACTTGGCTGAACGCCTCTGCTTCCACCCACTTTGTAAAGTAGTCAGTCACAGCCAGTAGGAAAACTTTCTGAGCTGGCGCTGTTGGTAATTTTCCGACTATATCCATGCCCCACTTCATGAATGGCCATGGAGAACTGATTGTCTTTAAATTTTCTGGTGGCAGTCTTGAGACATTTGCAAACCTTTGACATTTGTCACAGTGACGAACGAATCATACAGCATCCTCGTTCATCGTCGTCCAGTAGTATCCGACCATCTTGGCTCTTAGCACTAGATTTCGCGCGCCAGAGTGATTTCCACATTCTCCTAAATGTAGTTCGGCCAAGACTAATTGAGCTTCACTCGCCGTAATACACTTCAAATAAGGTCCAGAGAATGATCTACGATATAATTGTCCTCCATTGAGAATATATCGTGCAGCTTGCTGCTTGATCTTTCTACATTCAGCGCGATCCAGTGGCAACACGCCGTCTCGAAGATAGTTGAGTATTGACGTCATCTAACTCGATGTTTCGCTTGTCGTCACGACGCAAGATTCTTGCTTTTCTGTGTGTTTTTTAGTCGCTGGCCACTGTAGAATCAGTAGCGGTACATTAACTGAAGTGTCAGTTTTGAGTGCGGATCCAAGGTTAGCGAGTGCATCTGCATGATTGTTCTCTTCTCTCGGAATTTGACTAATCTTGCAGCTACCAAACGCTTTGATAAGCTCCTTCACTACACTCAAGTATCTAGCCATACTAGAATCCTTGGCTTGGTAATCCCCTTGGGTTTGATTGACGACTAACTGCGAGTCGCTAAACACTTCTAAGTTTTGAGCTCCGAGTTCTCGAGCCAACGTTAGTCCTGCTATCAGTGCCTCATATTCTGCTTCATTGTTAGTAGCCCGGAAGTTGCATCTGACTGCTCTCTAAGCTGTATCGCCTGTTGGAGACATGAGAACTAGGCCAAGACCAGTTCCTCTAATGTTGCTAGAACCATCGACATAGAGCTTCCATTCCCCGTTTCTTGTCCCATCCAGAAGCGTTTTTACCTCTTCTATCACTTCTCGGACCATGCTTGGTGCGAATTCAGCAACAAAATCAGCTAATGCTTGCGATTTTATGGCTGTGGTCGGTCTATAAATAACGTCATACTCTCCAAGTTCGACTGCCCACTTAGCCAATCTCCCTGACACCTCTGGTTTGTGGAGCACCGCTTTTATAGGAGACGAAGTTACTAGCACGATAGGATGGGCTTGGAAGTAAGGACGCAGCTTCCTTGCCGCTGTTATCAATGCAAGCGCTAGTTTTTCCAGGTGGCTGTATCTTGTTTCGGCTTCTAAGAGAGACTTGCTCACATAGTACACCGGATATTGTTTGCTTCCTTCCTCGCGTACGAGGACTCCACTGACGGCATGTTCTGATACAGCAAGATACAGTAACAACACTTCTCCATCTTTGGCCTTTGACAAAACTGGAGGTGTCGTGAGGTACTCCTTCAAATGCTTTAGTGCTTCCTCACACTTGTCATCCCATATAAAGTCTTTTGGCTTCGGCTTTCTTAAGATAGCAAAGAACGGGTGAGATCTATCAGAAAGTCTCGAGATAAATCTGCTGAGAGCAGCCATCCTTCCAGTGAGCTTCTGCACGTTTTTCACGTTTCTTGGAGGAGTAATGCCCTGGATTGCTCTGATTTGGTCTGGATTAGCTTCTATTCCTCGGAACGTGACAATGTACCCAAGGAACTTGCCTGAACTAACACCAAACGAACACTTTGAAGGGTTTAGCTTCATGTTGTATTTGCGCAGTGTAGTGAAGGCTTGATGTAGATGTACTATGTGGTCCTCTGCCACCAACGACTTTACCAGCATATCGTCGATATAAACCTCCATAGTTTGACCGATTTGGCTAGCAAACATCATGTTCACTAGTCTTTGGTAAGTGGAGCCAGCGTTCTTTAAACCGAACGGCATCACTTTGTAGCAGTATATGCCTCGTGTAGTCATGAATGCCGTCTTCTCTTGGTCGTCTGGATGCATTAGAATCTGATTGTAGCCGCTAAAGGCATCCATGAAGCTCATCAGTTGGTGTCCAGCGGTAGCGTCTACGAGCTTGTCGATGTGAGGTAACGGGAATGGGTCTTTAGGACATGCCTTGTTTAGATCGGTGAAATCTATACAGACCCGCCACTTCCCGTTTTTCTTTCGAACGACCACCACATTGGCTAGTCAATCCGGATACTTCACTTCACGTATGAACCCAGCATCCAAGAGATTTTGGACCTCTTTGTTAATTATCGAGTCGCATTCAGGTGCAAACTTCCTTCGTTTTTGCCTGACTGGTTGATGATCTGGATCTACTTCAAGTCGATGCATTATGACATCTGGATCAATTCCGGGCATGTCTGCGTGAGTCCAAGCAAAACAGTCAGCGTTTGATCTAAGGAAATCGACAAGCCTCTTCCGTATATCGGTTGGGAGTTTCGAACCCACATTTACCTGTTTGTCGGGATGACCTTCGAGTAACGACACCTCATCTAGTTGTTCCACCTCTGGTTCTTCGCCATGAGGTACCAGCGGTGGCTTCTGTAATTGCTATAATTGTTGACCCTTTCCCTTCAAGGTAGTTTGGTAGCATGAACGTGAGCTTTCTTGTTCACCTAATATCTCTTTCACTCCCCATGGGGTGGGAAACTTGATAGTTTGGTGTAGGGTTGATGGAATAGCACCCATGTCGTGAATCTAAGGGCGTCCCATGATAGCATTGTACGCCGAAGCACAATCCACTACCAAAAATTTTGTGTGTCTGTTAACTCCCTCAGCATATACCGGAAGTGTCACTTCACCAATACTCTGTTTGACCTCACCGCTGAACCCTACTAAAGGGATAGATTTTCGTGTCAATCCTCCTTTATCAAGACCCAAATCTTTGTATGCTTGCATATAAAGGATGTTTGTTGAGCTTCCATTGTTGATTAATATTCTCTTCATCAAAGAGTTAGCCACTGTCAGTTGTACGACTAACGCATCGTGATGCAGAGTTGGTACGCTGCTTTTATCAGTCGTAAAAGTTATGGTGTATGACGGTGTGTCGCCTTGTGTAGCGTGTCCTTTATTTTGAGAGTTCCTGACAGCTCTGGTATTTCTTTTTGCAGCTGAGTGAGTTATTCCACTTATCTCTGATCCTCCAGAGATAACGTTAATGACTCGATCATGTTTTGGGGGTGAAGCCGGACCATCGGTAATTGCTTTTTGTTTATTGTTTTCGCCTTCCAGGCGGTTGCGGGTTTTGTCAGATAAGTATTCTCTCAAATATCCTTTTTTCAACAGCTCATTCACTTCCATCCTCAATGAGCTGCAATCTTCTGTCATGTGGCCGTGATCATTATGGAACTCACACCACCTTGAGGTGTTACGCTTGTTGTCAGGTGCCTTCATCTTTGGAGGCCATCTCACGTTTTCACCCATCTCCTTCAGTACACCGACTAAATGTGCGTGCGAGATTGAAAGGTTACTGATATCTGGCCATGTTGATGATCTAGGTTTGACGTCGTCTGCTCCACTCAATGGTCGATGCGTGTTCTTTCTTCCACTCTTTGTGTTCTCGTCCTTAGGTCTTTGGTAAGGTTTTTCGTCTCTACTCGACCTCTCGTTTCTCACCACACGTGAATCAGATCGTGGTGAACGTCGCTGGCGATAAGCCGAGTCTTCCTCCCACTTTATCTGCGCCCATGCGCGTGAAAGCACGTCTTCCATCGTTCTGCACTGATACTTCGTAAGCTCCTTGTACAAGTCACCGTCTGGAAGCAAGCCTCTTTTAAATGCGGAGATGGCGGTTGACGTGTTGCAACTGGGTATCGATACTTTTTCCTTGTTGAAGCATCCCACATAGGCACGCAACGACTCGTCTCTCTTTTGTCGTACCTCGTAAAGGTCATCCGCTGTCTACTCCAGGTTCCTGCTGCTTGCGAATTGCTCAATGAAGAGATCTGTCAATGATGCAAACGAGTTGATCGAGCCGTTTGGCAGGTTGATAAACCACTGAAGTGCTGCGCCCGTTAGGCTTGAGCCAAAACCCTTGCACATAGTAGCTTCCCTGCACTCTTTTTGGATGGCCGTCGTGAACATTCGTTGCTTGTATTGTGCTATATGGTCATCGGGGTCGGCTGTTCCATCATACATCTTCATTGTTGGTAACGTGAATTTTCTCGGCATCTCCGTGAGTGCAATTTCATCAGAAAAAGGTGTATCAGCATACGAGTGCAAGTTGCTTTTTCGAATTGGTGGAGCCACTCCTGGCAGTCGTCCGATCATGGCTTCTACTGCACCCAAACGCTTTGTAAGCATAGCTTCCAAGTAGGCGGCTTCAGCTGACATGGTGTGTGGTTCATGTTCGACTCCTGTAACGTGCGGTATGTTAACGGTTCGTTGTTGATCCGTGTTGTCTTCTCGGACAAGGTTCTCGCGAGTTTGCCTTATATTAGGATTTTGTCCTTATATCTCTCGCTGCCATCGTCTTTGAACTCGAGCCTAGGCAGCATCGTCCAGACATAACGCCATCGTTTAGACAATATTGAAGTGGCGACTGCATCTTTTGTCTTGACGTAGTACAAGATCCGCAAGAGCAAATCGTCCGGCAAATCACAGATCCTAGTTTTGATTCTCTGACAACCTTCGGTTTCTATAACAGTTGATAGATGCTTATCGTTGCGGATAATATCCCACAAAAAAGACAAACAACTTAAGAAACCCATAGATGTGGTGGGATTTTACAACTACGTACCTAAACGCCAATGGAACGAACTTCTTTCTCGTCGCTGGCTGTGTGACACACAGAAAACCCTAATTTAATTTAGGCAAAACAAAAGTAAGCCTTTAATACACGGTAGTAAATTAAAGTTGCCTAATTTTTATAAGTAAACTGCAATATGCCATACAACCTGATATCACCATGCCGTAAAAATCGATACGTCGTAGACGTATTTGTCATGTTGTCAATTTGCGCTCCTCACTTTCAGTTTTGTTCATAGTTTGATGAGTGTTGTCACTATTGCTTAGGCTGTAAGTGTTTTCGCTTCGGAGTCTTTTGTAAAACTCAACATGTTGAGTTGTTCTTTCATTCCTTATTACACGAGAATCAAATTGTGATGAGTGTCTATGTCGATATTGTGTGTTTTGTTCCCATTTTATTTGTGCCCAAGCCCGCGAGAGCACATCTTCCATGGTTCTGCATTGATATTTTGTAAGTTCTTTGTACAAGTCACCATCATGTAGTAAACCTCTTTTGAATGTCGAGATGGCAGTTGACATATTGCAACTAGGTATTGACACCTTCTCCTTGTTGAAGCATCCCACATAGGCACGCAACGACTCGTCTCTTTTTTGACGTATTTCGTAAAGATCATCAGTTGTTTTCTCTAGATTCCTGCTACTTGCGAATTGCTCCACAAAAAGATCTGTCAATTGCGCAAACGAATTTATTGAGTCGTTTGGCAAGTTGATTAACCATTAAAGTGTAGCCTCTGTAAGGCTTGAGCCAAATCCTTTGCACATGGTAGCTTTTTGATATTCCCTTTGAATGGCTGTCGTGAAAATTTGTTGCTTGTATTGTGCTATGTGGTTATCCGGGTTGGATGTTCCATCATACATCTTCATGGTTGGAAACTTGAATTTCCTTGGCATCTCGGTTAGTGCAATTTCATCAGAGAAAGGTGTATCAGCATACAAGTGAAAGTTGTTTTTCCGGATCGGTGGAGCCACTCCTGGTACTCGTTCAATCATAGCTTCTACGACACCGAGACTTTTTGTGATTATAGCTTCCAAGTAAGCGGCTTCGGCTGACTTGGCATATGGTTCATTCCAGTTTCCTGTCACATGTTGTGTGTTGACAGTTCCTTGTTGATCCAAATTTTCTTCACGGGTAAGGTTTTCATGCGCCTGCCTTAGGTCAGGGTTTCCTCCGCCGTTCTCTTCCTCACGAGGAGCTTCCAGCCGTCCATCTTCCGTTGTGGGTGTTCGATTATTAGTTCTAGGCGTTGAGTTAAGGTTATGAATCTGACTCACTTGCACGCCACGAAATCTAGAGCTTGCTTCGGTAAAAACTCTCCCTGCTGTCACCAGCGAAGCGTTCTCCTCCCGTAGCCTAGCGTTATCGGCCTTGATCTGTGATAGCTTCTGCACTGTCTTTTTCAGCTTAGTAGTCAAGGTTTCAAGCTGAGCAGCGACATTCGCATCGATGTTTGCAGTATCACCTCCGTTTCTCGTCATCTCACGTAGTTTACTCTACCCCTCCTTCTAGCGCCAATTGTTTGGGCAAAAATAATCGATTTTTTTAGAGTCTACGGAAAACGAGATAGAAATAGTCGAATAGTATTTTTATTAATCAAATATCGATCGCAAAGTACAAGAAATCAAGCGCAGCGAGTAAATCTATGAACTAAGTTGTGCGTCTTGTGGTTTCGTGAAGTATCTTGCTTTTGCTCTCGATTTTGTGTCATATCATAAAGACATAGCTCCCTTTTTATAGAGAAACCTTGTCAACCCTAATCCTCATAGGACTTGGATTCGTGTAACCACCTCTTCATGAGATAAGGTAGTTTTCCAATATTCCCTTCACAAGATAAAATTATTTTCCAACATGAAGTCTAGATGTATGAGAAAAGAAAGTGTTTGCAGAAACTTGTCATCGGGGTTATGAACATCGCTGAAAGATGCAACCTCAAGGCAAGGCATATTATATAGCAAGAGATATTCTTCCCAAGCATGGTTGAGGGACAACTTTTTTAATGCGGGGGAGTCTATTACCAACGATCGAAGAATGAGATAATCATCATCCACTGCTTGATCCTCCTCTACCTCATCAACTTGAAAATCATTCTTCCGCCAATTAGTCGTATAGAATAATGTTTCTAAGGAAGAAACTTTCACCGTAAAGTCTGTCAAGTTGTCATCCTCATGTCGACTCACCGACAACCACTTGAGAACAGGGGAACTTGATAAAAGCCTAACAAGAGATTCGTCGTCTTTATACACCATGTCGTGAAGTCTCAAATATAAGAGAGATGGTAGGAACGCCGGAGAGGAAACATCCACTAGAATCTCGTTGGATAGAGCTAAATCAACGAGCGTGTCGCATGTGTAAAGGCACTTAGGAAAGCTTGTGGGCTGTGCGGTCCAGAGGAGCTTTAAATCTAACACTTCCAAACCTCTATTAACTGCGTTCTCAACCAACTTTACAACATTTACATCAACAGGAACATGTGGACCGACTTCGACATCGACAAACAAACTATATAGTTTCGGTGCCTTATGGAGTTGCAATGAATTTTCAGTAAACCACCCAACGCTCTCGCTGCCATCGTCTTTGAACTCGAGCCTAGGCAGCATCGTCCAGACATAACGCCATCGTTTAGACAATATTGAAGTGGCGACTGCATCTTTTGTCTTGACGTAGTACAAGATCCGCAAGAGCAAATCGTCCGGCAAATCACAGATCCTAGTTTCGATTCTCTGACAACCTTCGGTTTCTATAACAGTTGATAGATGCTTATCGTTGCGGATAATATCCCACAAAAAAGACAAACAACTTAAGAAACCCATAGATGTGGTGGGATTTTACAACTACGTACCTAAACGCCAATGGAACGAACTTCTTTCTCGTCGCTGGCTGTGTGACACACAGAAAACCCTAATTTAATTTAGGCAAAACAAAAGTAAGCCTTTAATACACGGTAGTAAATTAAAGTTGCCTAATTTTTATAAGTAAACTGCAATATGCCATACAACCTGATATCACCATGCCGTAAAAATCGATACGTCGTAGACGTATTTGTCATGTTGTCAATTTGCGCTCCTCACTTTCAGTTTTGTTCATAGTTTGATGAGTGTTGTCACTATTGCTTAGGCTGTAAGTGTTTTCGCTTCGGAGTCTTTTGTAAAACTCAACATGTTGAGTTGTTCTTTCATTCCTTATTACACGAGAATCAAATTGTGATGAGTGTCTATGTCGATATTGTGTGTTTTGTTCCCATTTTATTTGTGCCCAAGCCCGCGAGAGCACATCTTCCATGGTTCTGCATTGATATTTTGTAAGTTCTTTGTACAAGTCACCATCATGTAGTAAACCTCTTTTGAATGTCGAGATGGCAGTTGACATATTGCAACTAGGTATTGACACCTTCTCCTTGTTGAAGCATCCCACATAGGCACGCAACGACTCGTCTCTTTTTTGACGTATTTCGTAAAGATCATCAGTTGTTTTCTCTAGATTCCTGCTACTTGTGAATTGCTCCACAAAAAGATCTGTCAATTGCGCAAACGAATTTATTGAGTCGTTTGGCAAGTTGATTAACCATTAAAGTGTAGCCCCCGTAAGGCTTGAGCCAAATCCTTTGCACATGGTAGCTTTTTGATATTCCCTTTGAATGGCTGTCGTGAAAATTTGTTGCTTGTATTGTGCTATGTGGTTATCCGGGTTGGATGTTCCATCATACATCTTCATGGTTGGAAACTTGAATTTCCTTGGCATCTCGGTTAGTGCAATTTCATCAGAGAAAGGTGTATCAGCATACAAGTGAAAGTTGTTTTTCCGGATCGGTGGAGCTACTCCTGGTAGTCGTTCAATCATAGCTTCTACTACACCGAGACTTTTTGTGATTATAGCTTCCAAGTAAGCGGCTTCGGCTGACTTGGCATATGGTTCATTCCAGTTTCCTGTCACATGTTGTGTGTTGACAGTTCCTTGTTGATCCAAATTTTCTTCACGGGTAAGGTTTTCATGCGCCTGCCTTAGGTCAGGGTTTCCTCCGCCGTTCTCTTCCTCACGAGGAGCTTCCAGCCGTCCATCTTCCGTTGTGGGTGTTCGATTATTAGTTCTAGGCGTTGAGTTAAGGTTATGAATCTGACTCACTTGCACGCCACGAAATCTAGAGCTTGCTTCGGTAAAAACTCTCCCTTCTGTCACCAGCGAAGCGTTCTCCTCCCGTAGCCTAGCGTTATCGGCCTCGATCTGTGATAGCTTCTGCCAATTCTTTGAGCAAAATTAATCGATTCGTTCAAAGACTACGGAAACAAGAAACAGATGTTGAATAGTTGCTTTTATTAATCAAATATCGATCGCGAAGTACAAGAAATCAAGCGCAGTGAGTCAATCTATGAACTGAGTCGTGAGCCTTGTGGTTTCGTGAAGTATCTTGCTTTTGCTCTCCCTTTTTATAGAGAAACCTTGTCAACCCTAATCCTCATAGGACTTGGATTCGTATAACCACCTCTTCATGAGATAAGGTAGTTTTCCAATATTCCCTTCACAAGATAAAATTATTTTCCAATATTCTCTTGATGAGATCAACTCTGAATATTCTCTTGATGATGTCATTTCGTCAAAGGAACGCAGTCGGTGTCAAGATCCAGTTACGGCCCGTATTGACTCAATGCTTGCCGTTACGGCCCGTATTGACTCAATGCTTGCTGTTACGGCCCACATCAATATAGTCTTCTAGAGAATACATAATTCTCCATTATTAATGGAATATATCATAATTATAATAGAATTTATCTATTATAATTTATATGATTAAAATTATGCCCAACAGTTTGCCCCCACTCTCTATTTTCGTAGTAAGAATTTAGAGAGTTGTATAGACATATGGTATTATTTTAATAAGTCATAAATATAATAGCTAAACATTTGTTAAGTCAAAGCATACCTTTAGACGTAGAAGTTTTCTCGCACTTGATTTTTTAGTCATTTTAGTTTAGCTCCATGCTGATTCATTCGCTGCCTTTCGTTAACGATGTCATGATCCACATCGTGATCTTGTAGTTTTGGGACGATTTTATCCCATGGCAAGACATTGCATCGTGACACAATTTTGAGAGTTCCTGACAGCTCTGGTATTTCTTTTTGCAGCTGAGGGAGTTAACAAACACACAAAATTTTTGGTAGTGGATTGTGCTTCGGCGTACAATGCTATCATGGGACGCCCTTGGATTCACGACATGGGTGCTATTCCATCAACCCTACACCAAACTATCAAGTTTCCCACCCCATGGGGAGTGAAAGAGATATTAGGTGAACAAGAAAGCTCACGTTCATGCTACCAAACTACCTTGAAGGGAAAGGGTCAACAATTATAGCAATTACAGAAGCCACCGCTGGTACCTCATGGCGAAGAACCAGAGGTGGAACAACTAGATGAGGTGCCGTTACTCGAAGGTCATCCCGACAAACGGGTAAATGTGGGTTCGAAACTCCCAACCGATATACGGAAGAGGCTTGTCGATTTCCTTAGATCAAACGCTGATTGTTTTGCTTGGACTCACGCGGACATGCCCGGAATTGATCCAGATGTCATAATGCATCGACTTGAAGTAGATCCAGATCATCAACCAGTCAGGCAAAAACGAAGGAAGTTTGCACCTGAACGCAACTCGATAATTAACAAAGAGGTCCAAAATCTCTTGGATGCTGGGTTCATACGTGAAGTGAAGTATCCGGATTGGCTAGCCAATGTGGTGGTCGTTCGAAAGAAAAACGGGAAGTGGCGGGTCTGTATAGATTTCACCGATCTAAACAAGGCATGTCCTAAAGACCCATTCCCGTTACCTCACATCGACAAGCTCGTAGACGCTACCGCTGGACACCAACTGATGAGCTTCATGGATGCCTTTAGCGGCTACAATCAGATTCTAATGCCTCCAGACGACCAAGAGAAGACGACATTCATGACTACACGAGGCATATACTGCTACAAAGTGATGCCGTTCGGTTTAAAGAACGCTGGCTCCACTTACCAAAGACTAGTGAACATGATGTTTGCTAGCCAAATCGGTCAAACTATGGAGGTTTATATCGACGATATGCTGGTAAAGTCGTTGGTGGCAGAGGACCACATAGTACATCTACATCAAGCCTTCACTACACTGCGCAAATACAACATGAAGCTAAACCCTTCAAAGTGTTCGTTTGGTGTTAGTTCAGGCAAGTTCCTTGGGTACATTGTCACGTTCCGAGGAATAGAAGCTAATCCAGAACAAATCAGAGCAATCCAGGGCATTACTCCTCCAAGAAACGTGAAAGACGTGCAGAAGCTCACTGGAAGGATGGCTGCTCTCAGCAGATTTATCTCGAGACTTTCTGATAGATCTCACCCGTTCTTTGCTGCCTTAAGAAAGCCGAAGCCAAAAGACTTTATATGGGACGACAAGTGTGAGGAAGCACTAAAGCATTTGAAGGAGTACCTCACGACACCTCCAGTTTTGTCAAAGGCCAAAGATGGAGAAGTGTTGTTACTGTATCTTGTTGTATCAGAACATGCCGTCAGTGGAGTCCTCGTACGCGAGGAAGGGAGCAAACAATATCCGGTGTACTATGTGAGCAAGTCTCTCTTAGAAGCCGAAACAAGATACAGCCACCTGGAAAAACTAGCGCTTGCATTGATAACAGCGGCAAGGAAGCTGCGTCCTTACTTCCAAGCCCATCCTATCGTGCTAGTAACTTCGTCTCCTATAAAAGCGGTGCTCCACAAACCAAAGGTGTCAGGGAGATTGGCTAAGTGGGCAGTCGAACTTGGAGAGTATGACGTCATTTATAGACCGACCACAGCCATAAAATCGCAAGCATTAGCTGATTTTGTTGCTGAATTTGCACCAAGCATGGTCCGAGAAGTGATAGAAGAGGTAAAAACGCTTCTGGATGGGACAAGAAACGGGGAATGGAAGCTCTATGTCGATGGTTCTAGCAACATTAGAGGAACTGGTCTCGGCCTAGTTCTCATGTCTCCAACAGGCGATACAGCTTCGAGAGCAGTCAGATGCAACTTCCGGGCTACTAACAATGAAGCAGAATATGAGGCACTGATAGCAGGACTAACGTTGGCTCGAGAACTCGGAGCTCAAAACTTAGAAGTGTTTAGCGACTCGCAGTTAGTCGTCAATCAAACCCAAGGGGATTACCAAGCCAAGGATTCTAGTATGGCTAGATACTTGAGTGTAGTGAAGGAGCTTATCAAAGCGTTTGGTAGCTGCAAGATTAGTCAAATTCCGAGAGAAGAGAACAATCAAGCAGATGCACTCGCTAACCTTGGATCCGCACTCAAAACTGACACTTCAGTTAATGTACCGCTACTGATTCTACAGTGGCCAGCGACTAAAAAAGACATAGAAAAGCAAG
Organism: Camelina sativa; assembly: GCF_030686135.1. Lineage (NCBI taxonomy): Eukaryota > Viridiplantae > Streptophyta > Magnoliopsida > Brassicales > Brassicaceae > Camelina > Camelina sativa. The sequence continues at coordinate 24,074,883 of NC_141898.1, read as the reverse complement.
ATACTTCACGAAACCACAAGGCTCACGACTCAGTTCATAGATTGACTCACTACGCTTGATTTCTTGTACTTCGCGATCGATATTTGATTAATAAAAGCAACTATTCAACATCTGTTTCTTGTTTCCGTAGTCTTTGAACGAATCGATTAATTTTGCTCAAACAATTAGCCCCACGGTGGGCGCCAATTGGCGCTAGAAGGAGGGGTAGAGTAAACTACGTGAGATGACGAGAAACGGAGGTGATACTGCTAACATCGATGCGAATGTCGCTGCTCAGCTTGAAACCTTGACTACTAAGCTGAACAAGACAGTGCAGAAGCTATCACAGATCGAGGCCGATAACGCTAGGCTACGGGAGGAGAACGCTTCGCTGGTGACAGCAGGGAGAGTTTTTACCGAAGCAAGCTCTAGATTTCGTGGCGTGCAAGTGAGTCAGATTCATAACCTTAACTCAACGCCTAGAACTAATAATCGAACACCCACAACGGAAGATGGACGGCTGGAAGCTCTTCGTGAGGAAGAGAACGGCGGAGGAAACCCTGACCTAAGGCAGGCGCATGAAAACCTTACCCGTGAAGAAAATTTGGATCAACAAGGAACTGTCAACACACCACATGTGACAGGAAACTGGAATGAACCATATGCCAAGTCAGCCGAAGCCACTTACTTGGAAGCTATAATCACAAAAAGTCTCGGTGTAGTAGAAGCTATGATTGAACGACTACCAGGAGTGGCTCCACCGATCCGGAAAAACAACTTTCACTTGTATGCTGATACACCTTTCTCTGATGAAATTGCACTAACCGAGATGCCAAGGAAATTTAAGTTTCCAACCATGAAGATGTATGATGGAACATCCGACCCGGATAACCACATAGCACAATACAAGCAACAAATTTTCACGACAGCCATTCAAAGGGAATATCAAAAAGCTACCATGTGCAAAGGATTTGGCTCAAGCCTTACAGGGGCTACACTTTAATGGTTAATCAACTTGCCAAACGACTCAATAAATTCGTTTGCGCAATTGACAGATCTTTTTGTGGAGCAATTCGCAAGTAGCAGGAATCTAGAGAAAACAACTGATGATCTTTACGAAATACGTCCAAAGAGAGACGAGTCGTTGCGTGCCTATGTGGGACGCTTCAACAAGGAAAAAGTATCGATACCCAGTTGCAACACGTCAACCGCCATCTCCGCATTTAAAAGAGGCTTGCTTCCAGACGGTGACTTATACAAGGAGCTTACGAAGTATCAGTGCAGAACGATGGAAGACGTGCTTTCACGCGCATGGGCGCAGATAAAGTGGGAGGAAGACTCGGCTTATCGCCAGCGACGTTCACCACGATCTGATTCACGTGTGGTGAGAAACGAGAGGTCGAGTAGAGACGACAAACCTTACCAAAGACCTAAGGACGAGAACACAAAGAGTGGAAGAAAGAACACGCATCGACCATTGAGTGGAGCAGACGACGTCAAACCTAGATCATCAACATGGCCAGATATCAGTAACCTTTCAATCTCGCACGCACATTTAGTCGGTGTACTGAAGGAGATGGGTGAAAACGTGAGATGGCCTCCAAAGATGAAGGCACCTGACAACAAGCGTAACACCTCAAGGTGGTGTGAGTTCCACAATGATCACGGCCACAAGACAGAAGATTGCATCTCATTGAGGATGGAAGTGAATGAGCTGTTGAAAAAAGGATATTTGAGAGAATACTTATCTGACAAAACCCGCAACCGCCTGGAAGGCGAAAACAATAAGCAAAAAGCAATTACCGATGGTCCGGCTTCACCCCCAAAACATGATCGAGTCATTAACGTTATCTCTGGAGGATCAGAGATAAGTGGAATAACTCAACTCCTGCAGCTACCCGAACAACGACCGCGACTGAAGACGGACGACTAGAGACTCCACGGGAGGAGAATAACGGACAAAATCCTAATATAAGGCAAACTCGCGAGAACCTTGTCCGAGAAGACAACACGGATCAACAACGAACCGTTAACATACCGCACATTACAGGAGTCCAACATGAACCACACACCATGTCAGCTGAGGCCGCCTACTTGGAAGCTATGCTTACAAAGCGTTTGGGTGCAGTAGAAGCCATGATCGGACGACTGCCAGGAGTGGCTCCACCAATTCGAAAAAGCAACTTGCACTCGTATGCTGATACACCTTTTTCTGATGAAATTGCACTCACGGAGATGCCGAGAAAATTCACGTTACCAACAATGACGATGTATGATGGAATAGCCGACCCGGATGACCATATAGCACAATACAAGCAACAAATGTTCACGACGGCCATCCAAAAAGAGTGCAGGGAAGCTACTATGTGCAAGGGTTTTGGCTCAAGCCTAACGGGCGCAGCACTTCAGTGGTTTATCAACCTGCCAAACGGCTCGATCAACTCGTTTGCATCATTGACAGATCTCTTCGTTGAGCAATTCGCAAGCAGCAGGAACCTGGAGAAGACAACGGATGACCTTTACGAGGTACGACAAAAGGGAGAGCAAAAGCAAGATACTTCACGAAACAACAAGGCTCACGACTCAGTTCATAGATTGACTCACTGCGCTTGATTTCTTGTACTTCGCGATCGATATTTGATTAATAAAAGCAACTATTCAACATCTATTTCTTGTTTCGGTAGTCTTTGAACGAATCGATTAATTTTTCTCAAACAATTGGCGCTAGAAGGAGGGGTCGAACCTCTGGCGACAGACGCTTCGACATTGGTCATATCACTTCTGTTTCGTGTCATCTCACGTAGATTACTTTTCCCCTCCTTCTAGCGCCAATTGTTTGGGCAAAAATAATCGATTTGTTTAGAGTCTACGGAAAACGAGATAGAAATAGTCGAATAGTATTTTTATTAATCAAATATCGAGAGCAAAAGCAAGTTACTTCACGAAACCACAAGACGCACGACTTAGTTCATAGATTTACTCGCTGCGCTTGATTTCTTGTACTTTGCGATCGATATTTGATTAATAAAAATACTATTCGACTATTTCTATCTCGTTTTCCGTAGACTCTAAACAAATCGATTATTTTTGCCCAAACAATTGGCGCTAGAAGGAGGGGAAAAGTAATCTACGTGAGATGACAGGAAACAGAAGTGATATGACCAATGTCGAAGCGTCTGTCGCCGCTCAGCTGGAAGCCCTGACTGCCAAGATGAACGAGACGGTGCAGAAGCTGACGCAAATCGAGGCCGATAACGCTAGGCTACGGGAGGAGAACGCTTTGCTGGCAATAGCAGTGAGAGCTTTTACCGAAGCAAGCTCTAGATTTTGTGGCGTGCACGTCAATCGGATGCAAGACCTTAACTCAACTCCTGCAGCTACCCGAACAACGACCGCGACTGAAGACGGACGACTAGAGACTCCATGGGAGGAGAATAACGGACAAAATCCTAATATAAGGCAAACTCGCGAGAACCTTGTCCGAGAAGACAACACGGATCAACAACGAACCGTTAACATACCGCACGTTACAGGAGTCAAACATGAACCACACACCATGTCAGCTGAAGCCGCCTACTTGGAAGCTATGCTTACAAAGCGTTTGGGTGCAGTAAAAGCCATGATCGGACGACTGCCAGGAGTGGCTCCACCAATTCGAAAAAGCAACTTGCACTCGTATGCCGATACACCTTTTTCTGATGAAATTGCACTCACGGAGATGCCGAGAAAATTCACGTTACCAACAATGAAGATGTATGATGGAACAGCCGACCCCGATGACCATATAGCACAATACAAGCAACGAATGTTCACGACGGCCATCCAAAAAGAGTGCAGGGAAGCTACTATGTGCAAGGGTTTTGGCTCAAGCCTAACGGGCGCAGCACTTCAGTGGTTTATCAACCTGCCAAACGGCTCGATCAACTCGTTTGCATCATTGACAGATCTCTTCATTGAGCAATTCGCAAGCAGCAGGAACCTGGAGAAGACAGCGGATGACCTTTACGAGGTACGACAAAAGAGAGACGAGTCGTTGCGTGCCTATGTGGGACGCTTCAACAAGGAAAAAGTATCGATACCCAGTTGCAACACGTCAACCGCCATCTCCGCATTTAAAAGAGGCTTGCTTCCAGACGGTGACTTGTACAAGGAGCTTACGAAGTATCAGTGCAGAACGATGGAAGACGTGCTTTCACGCGCATGGGCGCAGATAAAGTGGGAGGAAGACTCGGCTTATCGCCAGCGACGTTCACCACGATCTGATTCACGTGTGGTGAGAAACGAGAGGTCGAGTAGAGACGAAAAACCTTACCAAAGACCTAAGGACGAGAACACAAAGAGTGGAAGAAAGAACACGCATCGACCATTGAGTGGAGCAGACGACGTCAAACCTAGATCATCAACATGGCCAGATATCAGTAACCTTTCAATCTCGCACGCACATTTAGTCGGTGTACTGAAGGAGATGGGTGAAAACGTGAGATGGCCTCCAAAGATGAAGGCACCTGACAACAAGCGTAACACCTCAAGGTGGTGTGAGTTCCATAATGATCACGGCCACATGACAGAAGATTGCAGCTCATTGAGGATGGAAGTGAATGAGCTGTTGAAAAAAGGATATTTGAGAGAATACTTATCTGACAAAACCCGCAACCGCCTGGAAGGCGAAAACAATAAACAAAAAGCAATTACCGATGGTCCGGCTTCACCCCCAAAACATGATCGAGTCATTAACGTTATCTCTGGAGGATCAGAGATAAGTGGAATAACTCACTCAGCTGCAAAAAGAAATACCAGAGCTGTCAGGAACTCTCAAAATAAAGGACACGCTACACAAGGCGACACACCGTCATACAGCATAACTTTTACGACTGATAAAAGCAGCGTACCAACTCTGCATCACGATGCGTTAGTCGTACAAATGACAGTGGCTAACTCTTTGATGAAGAGAATATTAATCGACAATGGAAGCTCAACAAACATCCTTTATATGCAAGCATACAAAGAGTTGGGTCTTGATGAAGGAGGATTGACACGAAAATCTATCCCTTTAGTAGGGTTCAGCGGTGAGGTCAAACAGAGTATTGGTGAAGTGACACTTCCGGTATATGCTGAGGGAGTTAACAAACACACAAAATTTTTGGTAGTGGATTGTGCTTCGGCGTACAATGCTATCATGGGACGCCCTTGGATTCGCGACATGGGTGCTGTTCCATCAACCCTACACCAAACTATCAAGTTTCCCACCCCATGGGGAGTGAAAGAGATATTAGGTGAACAAGAAAGCTCACATTCATGCTACCAAACTACCTTGAAGGGAAAGGGTCAACAATTATAGCAATTACAGAAGCCACCGCTGGTACCTCATGGCGAAGAACCAGAGGTGGAACAACTAGATGAGGTGTCGTTACTCGAAGGTCATCCCGACAAACGGGAAAATGTGGGTTCGAAACTCCCAACCGATATACGGAAGAGGCTTGTCGATTTCCTTAGATCAAACGCTGACTGTTTTGCTTGGACTCACGCGGACATGCCTGGAATTGATCCAGATGTCATAATGCATCAACTTGAAGTAGATCCAGATCATCAACCAGTCAGGCAAAAACGAAGGAAGTTTGCACCTGAACGCGACTCGATAATTAACAAAGAGGTCCAAAATCTCTTGGATGCTGGGTTCATACGTGAAGTGAAGTATCCGGATTGACTAGCCAATGTGGTGGTCGTTCGAAAGAAAAACGGGAAGTGGCGGGTCTGTATAGATTTCACCGATCTAAACAAGGCATGTCCTAAAGACCCATTCCCGTTACCTCACATCGACAAGCTCGTAGACGCTACCGCTGGACACCAACTGATGAGCTTCATGGATGCCTTTAGCGGCTACAATCAGATTCTAATGCCTCCAGACGACCAAGAGAAGACGACATTCATGACTACACGAGGCATATACTGCTACAAAGTGATGTCGTTCGGTTTAAAGAACGCTGGCTCCACTTACCAAAGACTAGTGAACATGATGTTTGCTAGCCAAATCGGTCAAACTATGGAGGTTTATATCAACGATATGCTGGTAAAGTCGTTGGTGGCAGAGGACCACATAGTACATCTACATCAAGCCTTCACTACACTGCGCAAATACAACATGAAGCTAAACCCTTCAAAGTGTTCGTTTGGTGTTAGTTCAGGCAAGTTCCTTGGGTACATTGTCACGTTCCGAGGAATAGAAGCTAATCCAGACCAAATCAGAGCAATCCAGGGCATTACTCCTCCAAGAAACGTGAAAGACGTGCAGAAGCTCACTGGAAGGATGGCTGCTCTCAGCAGATTTATCTCGAGACTTTCTGATAGATCTCACCCGTTCTTTGCTGCCTTAAGAAAGCCGAAGCCAAAAGACTTTATATGGGACGACAAGTGTGAGGAAGCACTAAAGCATTTGAAGGAGTACCTCACGACACCTCCAGTTTTGTCAAAGGCCAAAGATGGAGAAGTGTTGTTACTGTATCTTGCTGTATCAGAACATGCCGTCAGTGGAGTCCTCGTACGCGAGGAAGGGAGCAAACAATATCCGGTGTACTATGTGAGCAAGTCTCTCTTAGAAGCCGAAACAAGATACAGCCACCTAGAAAAACTAGCGCTTGCATTGATAACAGCGGCAAGGAAGCTGCGTCCTTACTTCCAAGCCCATCCTATCGTGCTAGTAACTTCGTCTCCTATAAAAGTGGTGCTCCACAAACCAAAGGTGTCAGGGAGATTGGCTAAGTGGGCAGTCGAACTTGGAGAGTATGACGTCATTTATAGACCGACCACAGCCACAAAATCGCAAGCATTAGCTGATTTTGTTGCTGAATTCGCACCAAGCATGGTCCGAGAAGTGATAGAAGAGGTAAAAACGCTTCTGGATGGGACAAGAAACGGGGAATGGAAGCTCTATGTCGATGGTTCTAGCAACATTAGAGGAACTGGTCCCGGCCTAGTTCTCATGTCTCCAACAGGCGATACAGCTTCGAGAGCAGTCAGATGCAACTTCCGGGCTACTAACAATGAAGCAGAATTAGAGGCACTGATAGCAGGACTATCGTTGGCTCGAGAACTCGGAGCTCAAAACTTAGAAGTGTTTAGCGACTCGCAGTTAGTCGTCAATCAAACCCAAGGGGATTACCAAGCCAAGGATTCTAGTATGGCTAGATACTTGAGTGTAGTGAAGGAGCTTATCAAAGCGTTTGGTAGCTGCAAGATTAGTCAAATTCCGAGAGAAGAGAACAATCATGCAGATGCACTCGCTAACCTTGGATCCGCACTCAAAACTGACACTTCAGTTAATGTACCGCTACTGATTCTACAGTGGCCAGCGACTAAAAAAGACATAGAAAAGCAAGATACTTCACGAAACCACAAGGCTCACGACTCAGTTCATAGATTGACTCACTGCGCTTGATTTCTTGTACTTCGCGATCGATATTTGATTAATAAAAGCAACTATTCAACATCTGTTTCTTGTTTTCGTAGTCTTTGAACGAATCGATTAATTTTGCTCAAACAATTGGCGCTAGAAGGAGGGGAAAAGTAATCTACGTGAGATGACAGGAAACAGAAGTGATACGACCAATGTCGAAGCATCTGTCGCCGCTCAGCTGGAAGCCCTGACTGCCAAGATGAACGAGACGGTGCAGAAGCTGACGCAAATCGAGGCCGATAACGCTAGGCTACGGGAGGAGAACGCTTCGCTGGCGACAGCAGGGAGAGCTTTTACCGAAGCAAGCTCTAGATTTCGTGGCGTGCACGTCAATCGGATGCAAGACCTTAACTCAACTCCTGCAGCTACCCGAACAACGACCGCGACTGAAGACGGACGACTAGAGACTCCACGGGAGGAGAATAACGGACAAAATCCTAATATAAGGCAAACTCGCGAGAACCTTGTCCGAGAAGACAACACGGATCAACAACGAACCGTTAACATACCGCACGTTACAGGAGTCGAACATGAACCACACACCATGTCAGCTGAAGCCGCCTACTTGGAAGCTATGCTTACAAAGCGTTTGGGTGCAGTAGAAGCCATGATCGGACGACTGCCAGGAGTGGCTCCACCAATTCGAAAAAGCAACTTGCACTCGTATGCTGATACACCTTTTTCTGATGAAATTGCACTCACGGAGATGCCGAGAAAATTCACGTTACCAACAATGAAGATGTATGATGGAATAGCCGACCCGGATGACCATATAGCACAATACAAGCAACAAATGTTCACGACGGCCATCCAAAAAGAGTGCAGGGAAGCTACTATGTGCAAGGGTTTTGGCTCAAGCCTAACGGGCGCAGCACTTCAGTGGTTTATCAACCTGCCAAACGGCTCGATCAACTCGTTTGCATCATTGACAGATCTCTTCGTTGAGCAATTCGCAAGCAGCAGGAACCTGGAGAAGACAGCGGATGACCTTTACGAGGTACGACAAAAGAGAGACGAGTCGTTGCGTGCCTATGTGGGACGCTTCAACAAGGAAAAAGTATCGATACCCAGTTGCAACACGTCAACCGCCATCTCCGCATTTAAAAGAGGCTTGCTTCCAGACGGTGACTTGTACAAGGAGCTTACGAAGTATCAGTGCAGAACGATGGAAGACGTGCTTTCACGCGCATGGGCGCAGATAAAGTGGGAGGAAGACTCGGCTTATCGCCAGCGACGTTCACCACGATCTGATTCACGTGTGGTGAGAAACGAGAGGTCGAGTAGAGACGACAAACCTTACCAAAGACCTAAGGACGAGAACACAAAGAGTGGAAGAAAGAACACGCATCGACCATTGAGTGGAGCAGACGACGTCAAACCTAGATCATCAACATGGCCAGATATCAGTAACCTTTCAATCTCGCACGCACATTTAGTCAGTGTACTGAAGGAGATGGGTGAAAACGTGAGATGGCCTCCAAAGATGAAGGCACCTGACAACAAGCGTAACACCTCAAGGTGGTGTGAGTTCCACAATGATCACGGCCACATGACAGAAGATTGCATCTCATTGAGGATGGAAGTGAATGAGCTGTTGAAAAAAGGATATTTGAGAGAATACTTATCTGACAAAACCCGCAACCGCATGGAAGGCGAAAACAATAAGCAAAAAGCAATTACCGATGGTCCGGCTTCACCCCCAAAACATGATCGAGTCATTAACGTTATCTCTGGAGGATCAGAGATAAGTGGAATAACTCACTCAGATGCAAAAAGAAATACCAGAGCTGTCAGGAACTCTCAAAATAAAGGACACGCTACACAAGGCGACACACCGTCATACAGCATAACTTTTACGACTGATAAAAGCAGCGTACCAACTCTGCATCACGATGCGTTAGTCGTACAAATGACAGTGGCTAACTCTTTGATGAAGAGAATATTAATCGACAATGGAAGCTCAACAAACATCCTTTATATGCAAGCATACAAAGAGTTGGGTCTTGATGAAGGAGGATTGACACGAAAATCTATCCCTTTAGTAGGGTTCAGCGGTGAGGTCAAACAGAGTATTGGTGAAGTGACACTTCCGGTATATGCTGAGGGAGTTAACAAACACACAAAATTTTTGGTAGTGGATTGTGCTTCGGCGTACAATGCTATCATGGGACGCCCTTGGATTCGCGACATGGGTGCTGTTCCATCAACCCTACACCAAACTATCAAGTTTCCCACCCCATGGGGAGTGAAAGAGATATTAGGTGAACAAGAAAGCTCACATTCATGCTACCAAACTACCTTGAAGGGAAAGGGTCAACAATTATAGCAATTACAGAAGCCACCGCTGGTACCTCATGGCGAAGAACCAGAGGTGGAACAACTAGATGAGGTGTCGTTACTCGAAGGTCATCCCGACAAACGGGTAAATGTGGGTTCGAAACTCCCAACCGATATACGGAAGAGGCTTGTCGATTTCCTTAGATCAAACGCTGACTGTTTTGCTTGGACTCACGCGGACATGCCTGGAATTGATCCAGATGTCATAATGCATCAACTTGAAGTAGATCCAGATCATCAACCAGTCAGGCAAAAACGAAGGAAGTTTGCACCTGAACGCGACTCGATAATTAACAAAGAGGTCCAAAATCTCTTGGATGCTGGGTTCATACGTGAAGTGAAGTATCCGGATTGACTAGCCAATGTGGTGGTCGTTCGAAAGAAAAACGGGAAGTGGCGGGTCTGTATAGATTTCACCGATCTAAACAAGGCATGTCCTAAAGACCCATTCCCGTTACCTCACATCGACAAGCTCGTAGACGCTACCGCTGGACACCAACTGATGAGCTTCATGGATGCCTTTAGCGGCTACAATCAGATTCTAATGCCTCCATACGACCAAGAGAAGACGACATTCATGACTACACGAGGCATATACTGCTACAAAGTGATGCCGTTCGGTTTAAAGAACGCTGGCTCCACTTACCAAAGACTAGTGAACATGATGTTTTCTAGCCAAATCGGTCAAACTATGGAGGTTTATATCGACGATATGCTGGTAAAGTCGTTGGTGGCAGAGGACCACATAGTACATCTACATCAAGCCTTCACTACACTGCGCAAATACAACATGAAGCTAAACCCTTCAAAGTGTTCGTTTGGTGTTAGTTCAGGCAAGTTCCTTGGGTACATTGTCACGTTCCGAGGAATAGAAGCTAATCCAGACCAAATCAGAGCAATCCAGGGCATTACTCCTCCAAGAAACGTGAAAGACGTGCAGAAGCTCACTGGAAGGATGGCTGCTCTCAGCAGATTTATCTCGAGACTTTCTGATAGATCTCACCCGTTCTTTGCTGCCTTAAGAAAGCCGAAGCCAAAAGACTTTATATGGGACGACAAGTGTGAGGAAGCACTAAAGCATTTGAAGGAGTACCTCACGACACCTCCAGTTTTGTCAAAGGCCAAAGATGGAGAAGTGTTGTTACTGTATCTTGCTGTATCAGAACATGCCGTCAGTGGAGTCCTCGTACGCGAGGAAGGGAGCAAACAATATCCGGTGTACTATGTGAGCAAGTCTCTCTTAGAAGCCGAAACAAGATACAGCCACCTAGAAAAACTAGCGCTTGCATTGATAACAGCGGCAAGGAAGCTGCGTCCTTACTTCCAAGCCCATCCTATCGTGCTAGTAACTTCGTCTCCTATAAAAGCGGTGCTCCACAAACCAAAGGTGTCAGGGAGATTGGCTAAGTGGGCAGTCGAACTTGGAGAGTATGACGTCATTTATAGACCGACCACAGCCACAAAATCGCAAGCATTAGCTGATTTTGTTGCTGAATTCGCACCAAGCATGGTCCGAGAAGTGATAGAAGAGGTAAAAACGCTTCTGGATGGGACAAGAAACGGGGAATGGAAGCTCTATGTCGATGGTTCTAGCAACATTAGAGGAACTGGTCTCGGCCTAGTTCTCATGTCTCCAACAGGCGATACAGCTTCGAGAGCAGTCAGATGCAACTTCCGGGCTACTAACAATGAAGCAGAATATGAGGCACTGATAGCAGGACTAACGTTGGCTCGAGAACTCGGAGCTCAAAACTTAGAAGTGTTTAGCGACTCGCAGTTAGTCGTCAATCAAACCCAAGGGGATTACCAAGCCAAGGATTCTAGTATGGCTAGATACTTCAGTGTAGTGAAGGAGCTTATCAAAGCGTTTGGTAGCTGCAAGATTAGTCAAATTCCGAGAGAAGAGAACAATCATGCAGATGCACTCGCTAACCTTGGATCCGCACTCAAAACTGACACTTCAGTTAATGTACCCCTACTGATTCTACAGTGGCCAACGACTAAAAAAGACATAGAAAAGCAAGAGTCTTGCGTCGTGACGACAAGCGAAACATCGAGTTGGATGACGTCAATACTCAACTATCTTCGAGACGGCGTGTTGCCACTGGATCGCGCTGAATGTAGAAAGATCAAGCAGCAAGCTGCACGATATATTCTCAATGGAGGACAATTATATCGTAGATCATTCTCTGGACCTTATTTGAAGTGTATTACGGCGAGTGAAGCTCAATTAGTCTTGGCCGAGCTACATTTAGGAGAATGTGGAAATCACTCTGGCGCGCGAAATCTAGTGCTAAGAGCCAAGAGGGCCGGATACTACTGGACGACGATGAACGAGGATGCTGTACGATTCGTTCGTCACTGTGACAAATGTCAAAGGTTTGCAAATGTCTCAAGACTGCCACCAGAAAATTTAAAGACAATCAGTTCTCCATGGCCATTCATGAAGTGGGGCATGGATATAGTCGGAAAATTACCAACAGCGCCAGCTCAGAAAGTTTTCCTACTGGCTGTGACTGACTACTTTACAAAGTGGGTGGAAGTAGAGGTGTTCAGCCAAGTCAGAGCGCAAGAAATCAGTAGCTTTATATGGAAGAATGTTATATGCAAATTTGGGGTACCTCATGAGATTGTCACTGACAACGGACCCCAATTTGCATGTAACAAGTTTAAAGATTTCTGCGACAATTGGGGCATAAAATTAAGCTTCGCAACACCAAGGCACCTGCAGTCTAATGGTCAAGCAGAATCGTCAAACAAAACAATTGTCAAACTACTAAAGAAACGCCTAGAGAAGTCTAAAGGAAATTGGGTAGAAGAGCTTCCAGGCGTGTTGTGGGCTTATCGTACCACTACTAAATCATCGACCGGTGAAACACCGTTTTCACTCGTGTATGGAATGGAAGCGGTAATACCCTGTGAAGTAGGCGTAAAAACGGCACGAACCGAACACCCTAACTTGCAGGAGAACGAGAAGCTGATGTGTCTCGAACTTGATCTACTAGACGAGAAACGAGAGACAGCGAAAATAACCAATTGGTGCTATCAACAGGAAGTGGCTAGGAGCTACAACAAAAATGTGCGCACACGGACGTTTCAGGTAGGAGACTGGGTCTTGCGACGTACTTTTCAAAATACAATGGAACAAGGAGCTGGGAAACTCGGTCCCATTTGGGAAGGTCCTTACAAGGTCATCGAAGTTCGTGGGTCAGGAGCCTATAAGCTGCAAAACCATGAAGGAAAAAATCTTCCTAACAGCTGGAATGCCCTGCATCTGAAGAAATACTACTTTTAGTGCTTTTGTTTTTTGGTTTTTCACCATTTATTTTTGGTGTTCTTTGATTTTCCCGAGGATTTTCACTACATGTCTCAAGTTATAGACAATGGTTTTAATAAAACTTGATTTTTCGTCTACGTGACATATTTGAGAGCATAGGACACGTCCATGTGATTGTTTAACGTATTGAAACCGTTGATCCATGAACACGTGAACAATAGGCTCTCTACAAAAGATCAAGCAGCAAGCTGCACGACATATTTATTTTTGGTGTAGTCATCTAAACGCGAAACACTCGCTGCAATTACATATTAACGAGACATCGTTGTAGGAATTTAACAAATTCAGCGTCCACCTAATGGTTGGGTACGAGGTGATATACTTGACAGCAAAATACTTGCTTACAAAGAGAAATAACTTGATACTACATTAGGGAATACCATCATGATGCGAAGCATTTTTACAATGTAAAACATGCACAACGTTGTCGCACTCAAAATCTTCATAACGTAGAAAACACCTTCACGTTGTAGAAGACACCTTCACGTTGTTGAAAACATCTTCACAACGTAGAAAACATCTTCACGTTGTAGAATACATCTTCACAACGTAGAAAACACCTTCACGTTGTAGAAAACATCTTCACAACGTAGAAAACATCTTCACGTTGTAGAATGCATCTTCACAACGTAGAAAACACCTTCACGTTGTAGAAAACATCTTCACAACGTAGAAAACATCTTCACGTTGTAGAACACATCTTCACAACGTAGAAAACACCTTCACGTTGTAGAAAACATCTTCACAACGTAGAAAACATCTTCACGTTGTAGAATGCATCTTCACAACGTAGAAAACATCTTCACTAAGTAAAAAAAAAAAAAAAAAAAAAAAAAAGGAATTGTCGACAAACGTAATTCAACGTTGGTGTGAAATTCACGAAGGTCACAATAGAAATATGGATCATCGATAATAAGGTGAAACATTAATATAGCAAAAAATACAGAGATGGCAGCAAGCACTAACACCTAGTGGGATCTACGGGATGCAACAATCGTCCACTACATATGTTTACAATACTAGAAGATAATCTCCTACTCAACATGATTATAGCGGTGTTCATACGCTGTTAAATTACCGTAAAGCCAGAGTACAACAATACTCGGAAACTTTCCACAAAACATAAAACTCATAAACGAGTAGAGGTAGAGCTGGTCATGGGGGAGTGGGATCAGAAGTGCCCTGGCCGGAGTTAGCCCGCTCCTGCGCTTGGATCGAAGCAAGGGATTCTTCGAATATAGGAGGAGGCATTCCTTTAAACAGTGCTTGGCTCCGCATCACGGTGCGGTACTGTTCCTCCACTTCATCCAGTTTCCATTTTTTGTGCTCTCCCAACAAGCATTCCCGCAAGGCTTCCCATCGAGCTATGATAGCTGCTCCATTCAAGAAAAACTCAAGCTCATTCTTCAAAACGTCAACTCGTTTCCTGAGGACCGTGATCTCTTGCTGAAGCAGTTCCTTTTCCTTCAGTAAATCCAAACCTGAAGCCTGAAGATCGAGTATGGTCTGATCAAGTTCTTGCACTTTCGCTTCAAGACTAGAAATTTCATTGCTTTTCGCAGCAATGGTCTTGTGAGCAAAATCGGTTCTTGACTTCTCATTGTCCAGCTCACGCCTCAGATTCTCATTGATTTGGTGTTCAGAAGATAACTTCTTATCGACGAGATGGAAAGAAGACATTGCCTGGGTCCACAAAAAAGAGAAGAAACAAAACACGTAGTGAGTAGCATTACAAGTCAAAAGCTAAAGCAAAATTGCAAGTTCTGTTATAAACACTTGTTGAAAAGAAGCATGTGTAAAAGAAGGGAAACGTTTGGAGAACTTTGCTGCAATGGCAAAACATGTCAGTAATGAGTATACCTTGAGGAGATCAGTATAGACGCTATCAATGGTGGAGTTGGTCCCAATGTCGACCAGAGATTCAAAGTTATGAGTGAGAATCTTGCATCTCAATTCCTCGGCAGCCATAGAAGTAGTGGAGCTGGAGACTAACTCAGAGGAAGGAGATAGGACCGCAACAGTCTGAACAGTCCTAAGCCGCCTCGCCTCTGACGAATTTGTGGTGTCGTCACGAGTCTTACGCTTGTGCGTGGAAAGATCACCCAGAAACTGCACTTCATCTCCGGATGAGGAGGGATTAGCCTCTGCTAATTTCCCAGAAGCAGCCATGAACTTTGCAAAAGCATCTGATGTGGAGCTCCGCTGACCATGGGACATGTTGAAACCTGCAGAGAAGAAGCAACATGATACGTTAAGAAACGGGTGTGTCTACAAGCTCACATGGCAAGGGAGACATAAACTGGAAAAAGAAAATGAAGTCAAGTGATGCTTTCTAACCCCAGATAGAACTGTTCTCTAAAGCAAACTTGCTGGTAAGAAACTCCACAGAACGATAAAGCAACGGATGTTTTACCACTTCAAGAGCTCCATCCCTAAATGCTAGATTTGCTTTGGAACTGACACCTGCAACAAACCAAGAAGTAGGGAAACCCGGATTATCACCCACTTTCATAAAGACATATCTTTCTCGCCATCCTTCTTCAAGCGTTCTCCTGGAATGTCCCTCAAAGTCAACAGCTAAAGGTGGATGATTCCTCGTATGTAGAGAGTATCTTCCAGGTCGGTGTCAATTTTCAAAAGGAAATACGCGCACAAGACCTCTTCTACTCCTATGGTAATGGACTCCAACTCCCCAAAAGTTTGAATGGCGGTCAGCAATCTCCAGGCTGATGGGTAGAGCTGGCCAGGAGAAATTGCAAAGCGCTTAGCCACTTTTGCAATAAGGGATGGAATCACCTCCCGCAAGCCTGCCGCAAAATACAGCTCGTAAACAACGACCTCACCATGCTTTGCATCCGCTGCTCGTTCTGAGGGAAGAGGAAGCCTCAAGTTCACAGACGATGGTAAGTTGTAAGTCGTCTTCAGCTTAAGAACGTCATCCTCTTTGAAGACTGAAGGTGGGTTGTTCTGCAAGAGCTTCACCTCTAATGACACATTTCTAAGAGACATGCTAGAATCCACACTCGAACTCGACCTACGATGCACTTTCACTCTGTCACCAACGGAGGATAAGCCAGCTACAATGTCACGGTAGTCACCCATTCACGGTGAACAGTCACCTTAGAAACTGGCTACGGCCGGGTACCCATAGGGAAGTTATAGAGAGGGATTGAGAGTTTACCTGAAGATTGTCAAGGGGAAAGAGACTATGAGGAAAACTGAAACCGATTGCCACTGGGGAAGGTGAAATGATAAATCAGAAAAAATAATCAATGGTCTACACAAATGGAAGGAATAGAAAATTCTTGTTAAGGAGCAGGAAAAATCGACTTACCCAAGATTATTCAAGAAAATAGTCAATGGGATCTGAGAAAAGTTTCTTCGAGCAACAAAAAAACACAGCCGCAAATGGCTTAGGGTTCACAAACAGTGGCAAGTGAGAAAGACGACAGCAAAAAGAAATGGGTCTATAGTGCTGCTTATGGGCCAGTGTTATCTCGTAATGGGCCACAAGATAAAGCGAGAGTACAAGTCCATTTGCGTTAAGAAGTCTACGCCAGACTCAAGGTAATGTGTCATATGCTTTGGTAAATTATTATTTATACCTATGGATTTATTAAAATAATATCATCTGTCTACACTACTCTCTAAATTCTTATTAAAAAAAAGAGAATGGGGGGCAAACTGTTGGGCATAATTTTGATCATAAAAATTATAATAGATAAATTCTATTATAATTGTGATATATTCTATAAATAATGGAGAATTATGTATTCTCTAGAAGACTATATTGATATGGGCCGTAACGGCAAGCATTGAGTCAATACGGGCCGTAACTGGACCTTGACACCGACTGCGTTCCTTTGACGAAATGACATCATCAAGAGAATATTCGAAGTTGATCTCATCAAGAGAATATTCGAAGTTGATCTCATCAGGGAATATTGGAAAACGACCTTATCTCATAAAGAGGCGGTTACACGAATCCAAGTCCTATAAGGATTAGGGTTGACAAGGTTTCTCTATAAAAAGGGGAGCTACGTCTTCATGATACGACACAAAAGGGAGAGCAAAAGCAAGATACTTCACGAAACCACAAGGCTCACGACTCAGTTCATAGATTGACTCACTGCGCTTGATTTCTTGTACTTCGCGATCGATATTTGATTAATAAAAGCAACTATTCAACATCTGTTTCTTGTTTCCGTAGTCTTTGAACGAATCGATTAATTTTGCTCAAACAATCCTTTAGCTGCAAGTTCACAAACGTACATATATTATATAGCATACTAATCACAGAAGCAAACATGCAAACCATAACAGTTGGACAAAACTCAACCGACGGCGACTTTTAAGGGTGGTGTAAGCACAACAAAATGTCACCAAACCCGGCCTATCAAAGTGGTTCCTGGGCTACCACAGGGAGTGAGTCTCACACGTTCCAGGGTTCGAAGAATGATTGTGTTGTGGTACCTTGACCTTGCGATTGCTTGTCTAGCAAGCAAGTATACATGGATTCACCAAATTAAGGTAATCTAAATTACCTCCTCTTAAAAAAAGAATTCTTAAACTGAATCATGCAGCAAACCTTCTAAATAACACAGAGGGGCTCAAATATATTTCGTCTCCCCATATTTGTAGTCTCGATATTTTCTTGCCATCATGTTTCGAAGAAGATTGTCCCGAGTGGCTATGAATTCGATCTAGTGGAGCTTTCTCATGGAAGAAGAAGGGGTAATCATCAACACAATGGTAGTGTCAGAACGGGTTTGGGTGATGCACCTCCTCGACAGAAGGTTGGTCTTGTTAGGAGGTTTCGTTCCTTGGTTTAACCATATATATTTGTTCTCTAATGTTAAGCATTTTTACGATAATCTTAGTCTTTTCTCTCCAAAAGCTTATAGTATACATATCAATTTGCAAATTTTCATCACAACTTTTGACTATCGTTGAGCTTTTTATTTTGTGCTCTTGATGAATATCTTTGTTCATATGAAAAAGGTAATTCTAGGCATATGAGCGTAACTGTTTTTGGTAGGCTTGTTCTCGTAATCTTTAACGAACAGTAATTCTATCCCTTATTGCAAAAGTGGCTAAGCGCTTTGCAATTTCTCCTGGCCAGCTCTACCCATCAGCCTGGAGATTGCTGACCGCCATTCAAACTTTTGGGGAGTTGGAGTCCATTACCATAGGAGTAGAAGAGGTCTTGTGCGCGTATTTCCTTTTGAAAATTGACACCGACCCTGGAAGATACTCTCTACATACGAGGAATCATCCACCTTTAGCTGTTGACTTTGAGGGATATTCCAGGAGAACGCTTGAAGAAGGATGGCGAGAAAGATATGTCTTTATGAAAGTGGGTGATAATCCGGGTTTCCCTACTTCTTGGTTTGTTGCAGGTGTCAGTTCCAAAGCAAATCTAGCATTTAGGGATGGAGCTCTTGAAGTGGTAAAACATCCGTTGCTTTATCGTTCTGTGGAGTTTCTTACCAGCAAGTTTGCTTTAGAGAACAGTTCTATTTGGGGTTAGAAAGCATCACTTGACTTCATTTTCTTTTTCCAGTTTATGTCTCCCTTGCCATGTGAGCTTGTAGACACACCCGTTTCTTAACGTATCATGTTGCTTCTTGTCTGCAGGTTTCAACATGTCCCATGGTCAGCGGAGCTCCACATCAGATGCTTTTGCAAAGTTCATGGCTGCTTCTGGGAAATTAGCAGAGGCTAATCCCTCCTCATCCGGAGATGAAGTGCAGTTTCTGGGTGATCTTTCCACGCACAAGCGTAAGACTCGTGACGACACCACAAATTCGTCAGAGGCGAGGCGGCTTAGGACTGTTCAGACTGTTGCGGTCCTATCTCCTTCCTCTGAGTTAGTCTCCAGCTCCACTACTTCTATGGCTGCCGAGGAATTGAGATGCAAGATTCTCACTCATAACTTTGAATCTCTGGTCGACATTGGGACCAACTCCACCATTGATAGCGTCTATACTGATCTCCTCAAGGTATACTCATTACTGACATGTTTTGCCATTGCAGCAAAGTTCTCCAAACGTTTCCCTTCTTTTACACATGCTTCTTTTCAACAAGTGTTTATAACAGAACTTGCAATTTTGCTTTAGCTTTTGACTTGTAATGCTACTCACTACGTGTTTTGTTTCTTCTCTTTTTTGTGGACCCAGGCAATGTCTTCTTTCCATCTCGTCGATAAGAAGTTATCTTCTGAACACCAAATCAATGAGAATCTGAGGCGTGAGCTGGACAATGAGAAGTCAAGAACCGATTTTGCTCACAAGACCATTGCTGCGAAAAGCAATGAAATTTCTAGTCTTGAAGCGAAAGTGCAAGAACTTGATCAGACCATACTCGATCTTCAGGCTTCAGGTTTGGATTTACTGAAGGAAAAGGAACTGCTTCAGCAAGAGATCACGGTCCTCAGGAAACGAGTTGACGTTTTGAAGAATGAGCTTGAGTTTTTCTTGAATGGAGCAGCTATCATAGCTCGATGGGAAGCCTTGCGGGAATGCTTGTTGGGAGAGCACAAAAAATGGAAACTGGATGAAGTGGAGGAACAGTACCGCACCGTGATGCGGAGCCAAGCACTGTTTAAAGGAATGCCTCCTCCTATATTCGAAGAATCCCTTGCTTCGATCCAAGCGCAGGAGCGGGCTAACTCCGGCCAGGGCACTTCTGATCCCACTCCCCCATGACCAGCTCTACCTCTACTCGTTTATGAGTTTTATGTTTTGTGGAAAGTTTCCGAGTATTGTTGTACTCTGGCTTTACGGTAATTTAACAGCGTATGAACACCGCTATAATCATGTTGAGTAGGAGATTATCTTCTAGTATTGTAAACATATGTAGTGGACGATTGTTGCATCCCGTAGATCCCACTAGGTGTTAGTGCTTGCTGCCATCTCTGTATTTTTTGCTATATTAATGTTTCACCTTATTATCGATGATCCATATTTCTATTGTGACCTTCGTGAATTTCACACCAACGTTGAATTATGTTTGTCGACAATTCCTTTTTTTTTTTTTTTTTTTTTTACTTATTGAAGATGTTTTCTACGTTGTGAAGATGCATTCTACAACGTGAAGATATTTTCTACGTTGTGAAGATGTTTTCTACAACGTGAAGGTGTTTTCTACGTTGTGAAGATGTATTCTACAACGTGAAGATGTTTTCTACGTTGTGAAGATGTTTTCTACAACGTGAAGGTGTTTTCTACGTTGTGAAGATGCATTCTACAACGTGAAGATGTTTTCTACGTTGTGAAGATGTTTTCTACAACGTGAAGGTGTTTTCTACGTTGTGAAGATGTATTCTACAACGTGAAGATGTTTTCTACGTTGTGAAGATGTTTTCAACAACGTGAAGGTGTCTTCTACAACGTGAAGGTGTTTTCTACGTTGTGAAGATTTTGAGTGCGACAACGTTGTGCATGTTTTACATTGTAAAAATGCTTCGCATCGTGATGGTATTCCCTAATGTAGTATCAAGTTATTTCTCCTTGTAAGCAAGTATTTTGCTGTCAAGTATATCACCTCGTACCCAACCATTAGGTGGACGCTGAATTTGTTAAATTCCTACAACGATGTCTCGTTAATATGTAATTGCAGCGAGTGTTTCGCGTTTAGATGACTACACCAAAAATAAATATGTCGTGCAGCTTGCTGCTTGATCTTTTGTAGAGAGCCTATTGTTCATGTATTCATGGATCAACGGCTTCAATACGTTAAACAATCACATGGACGTGTCCTATGCTCTCAAATATGTCACGTAGACGAAAAATCAAGTTTTATTAAAACCATTGTCTATAACTTGAGACATGTAGTGAAAATCCTCGGGAAAATCAAAGAACACCAAAAATAAATGGTGAAAAACCAAAAAACAAAAGCATTAAAAGTAGTATTTTTTCAGATGCAGGGCATTCCAGCTGTTAGGAAGATTTTTTCCTTCATGGTTTTGCAGCTTATAGGCTCCTGACCCACGAACTTCGATGACCTTGTAAGGACCTTCCCAAATGGGACCGAGTTTCCCAGCTCCTTGTTCCATTGTATTTTGAAAAGTACGTCGCAAGACCCAGTCTCCTACCTAAAACGTTCGTGTGCGCACATTTTTGTTGTAGCTCCTAGCCACTTCCTGTTGATAGCACCAATTGGTTATTTTCGCTGTCTCTCGTTTCTCGTCTAGTAGATCAAGTTCGAGACACATCAGCTTCTCGTTCTCCTGCAAGTTAGGGTGTTCGGTTCGTGCCGTTTTTACGCCTACTTCACAGGGTATTACCGCTTCCATTCCATACACGAGTGAAAACGGTGTTTCACCGGTCGATGATTTAGTAGTGGTACGATAAGCCCACAACACGCCTGGAAGCTCTTCTACCCAATTTCCTTTAGACTTCTCTAGGCGTTTCTTCAGTAGTTTGACAATTGTTTTGTTTGACGATTCTGCTTGACCATTAGACTGCGGGTGCCTTGGTGTTGCGAAGCTTAATTTTATGCCCCAATCATCGCAGAAATCTTTAAACTTGTTACATGCAAATTGGGGTCCGTTGTCAGTGACAATCTCATGAGGTACCCCGAATTTGCATATAACATTCTTCCATATAAAGCTACTGACTTCTTGCGCTCTGACTTGGCTGAACGCCTCTGCTTCCACCCACTTTGTAAAGTAGTCAGTCACAGCCAGTAGGAAAACTTTCTGAGCTGGCGCTGTTGGTAATTTTCCGACTATATCCATGCCCCACTTCATGAATGGCCATGGAGAACTGATTGTCTTTAAATTTTCTGGTGGCAGTCTTGAGACATTTGCAAACCTTTGACATTTGTCACAGTGACGAACGAATCGTACAGCATCCTCGTTCATCGTCGTCCAGTAGTATCCGGCCCTCTTGGCTCTTAGCACTAGATTTCGCGCGCCAGAGTGATTTCCACATTCTCCTAAATGTAGCTCGGCCAAGACTAATTGAGCTTCACTCGCCGTAATACACTTCAAATAAGGTCCAGAGAATGATCTACGATATAATTGTCCTCCATTGAGAATATATCGTGCAGCTTGCTGCTTGATCTTTCTACATTCAGCTCGATCCAGTGGCAACACGCCGTCTCGAAGATAGTTGAGTATTGACGTCATCCAACTTGATGTTTCGCTTGTCGTCACGACGCAAGACTCTTGCTTTTCTATGTCTTTTTTAGTCGCTGGCCACTGTAGAATCAGTAGCGGTACATTAACTGAAGTGTCAGTTTTGAGTGCGGATCCAAGGTTAGCGAGTGCATCTGCATGATTGTTCTCTTCTCTCGGAATTTGACTAATCTTGCAGCTACCAAACGCTTTGATAAGCTCCTTCACTACACTCAAGTATCTAGCCATACTAGAATCCTTGGCTTGGTAATCCCCTTGGGTTTGATTGACGACTAACTGCGAGTCGCTAAACACTTTTAAGTTTTGAGCTCCGAGTTCTCGAGCCAACGTTAGTCCTGCTATCAGTGCCTCATATTCTGCTTCATTGTTAGTAGCCCGGAAGTTGCATCTGACTGCTCTCGAAGCTGTATCGCCTGTTGGAGACATGAGAACTAGGCCGAGACCAGTTCCTCTAATGTTGCTAGAACCATCGACATAGAGCTTCCATTCCCCGTTTCTTGTCCCATCCAGAAGCGTTTTTACCTCTTCTATCACTTCTCGGACCATGCTTGGTGCGAATTCAGCAACAAAATCAGCTAATGCTTGCGATTTTATGGCTGTGGTCGGTCTATAAATGACGTCATACTCTCCAAGTTCGACTGCCCACTTAGCCAATCTCCCTGACACCTCTGGTTTGTGGAGCACCGCTTTTATAGGAGACGAAGTTACTTCAACAAACAATTGGTCTGATAAGAAATATGAAGCAGGAGTGGCTACGAAGCTGTTAAGATTAACTTGTCCTTTGTGACAATGTGAAGTTGCATTATGTATATGAATAAATAAATAAAACTCTTACGGAATTAGCCTTGCAAAGAACTATTAAGCTGTTCAAAATATAGGCCACTTTATAGTTCATAGTTTATATAAGATGTTTCAAAATATAAGATGTTTTAGAGAAGTTTTTTGTTTCATAATATAAGATGTTTTTAAGTTTCTATGCAACTTTTAGATTAGTTTAGTATTTTATATCATGCAGTATTGTTTCTGATTGGTTAAACTTGTTAAAAGTAAAGATTTCTTAATTTGCGTACTTTAGTTAAAACATCCTATATTTTGAAACGGAGGGAATACAATATATGAGGGATTAATTAGCTTTACTAAACTTTAGCCATGTTTGAGTGCTTTGAGTGAGAGCAAACATTAGGTTAATAAGTTGTTTGTTTATCTGACGCCTTGGAACTAATTAAGTAGTCCTTCTCAACTTTTGTTCAAAAAGATTCAGTTTTTTTAGATTTAGGGCCAAACAGCTACTGTGGAGATTTACTTCCTCTATACATCAGGACATTGTCCAAACACTTGTCTGGAATCATGGCTAGACCAGAACGATAACTAAACATCCTTGGATCATATTCAACCTGAAGACAGTTATAGAGCAAGAGCAACACAAATCTAGAGGGTCAGAAACCCTTGAGTGTTTTAGAAGGTTTTCCTTTTCAAGGAGCCTTCAACGGTGGATGTTGGCGCTGATGAGAGTCGTTTTATAGTAAGTCTGATGGGAACATGGCCTGTCCGGAGCATAAGCAGCATAAGGGCTCTCGATGGGAAGTTTTGGTACGTTTGAAACAAAAGGAGGTGAGATTTGATGGAAGGTTGAATAAAGTCACGGTTTTCAGTCGCCTTCCATTAAGCTTTTTAGTTCTGCACGTACATCTCCATGATGCAGATTTCTTACCGTAATTTGAATTAAAAAGAGGTAATTTAGATTACCTTAATTCTGCTACCACACCAAAGGAATGATTCTCTCTGTGATAGACTCCCTCAATTGCTAGGGAAATACCGTGAGTCTGCGGTATACCAATACGTCACTCGTTCCCTGGTGAGAAACACTCAACACATGCCGAGTCACTTATACCACTTTGATGGGTGAGAATTGGTGACCTAATCCCTATTTAATAATTACTTAAGCGCACAACTCAATTACCCGGTTTACTACGGTTCGCTAAAGATTTATATATAGATCAAAAAACATACTACAACTGATCAATTCTCGGTTTAATTACGGGTTCGTTAAAGATTACGGTAATCAAAAATTCACCAAGAGAACAAAATGAAAAAGCTCAACGATAATCAAAAACTGGTGATGAAAATTTGGAAATTTATATGTATACTATAAGCTTTTGGAGAGAAAAGACTAAGATTATCGTAGCACTAGAGAAACAAGGTCCAAACGGAAAATACAAGACAACAAAACTTGAAACATATATAGAAAACAGAAACATATATATGGTTAAACAACCCTAGCTAGTCAGCACTGGTGGCTGTACCAGGGAACGGAACGAACCTCCTACCAGCATTGCAATAAGACCAACCTTCTGTCGAGGTGCGTCAACCCTAACCGTTCTGACATTACCATTGTGTTGATGATCACCCTGCTTCTTCCATCTAGATCGAATTCATAGCCACAAACGAACCTTAGTGCATGGCCCATGAGTTTCTCTTCACAATAAGGTACTAGTAGTAGTGGCACGAGTTACCTGCCTTGAGAATCGGCTTCTCTCACCACCAACTTGACCAATCATAGCCCTGCAACCATTGGGGACAATCTTCTTCGAAACATGATGGCATCTTAGATTCTTAATCCTGTCAAAACATATGATTAAATTCGTCTTGTGAAACTACAGAATGTATAAACCAAAGATATATTGTTGTATACTAAAAGAGAATGATTAATCATAGAATCAGCTCAAAAGCAAAATAGAAAAGCTACAATCAAAAATAATGTTTTCATCAAGATATGCATTTACAAGAAGACTACATGATGAGTCCATTTTAGGCACGCACATGGAAGCCTTGGGAATCACCGAGAAGGTTTGCAGCACGCTTAAATCAAAAGTAATTTAAATTACTTCAATTCGGCTATTTAACAAAGGCATGATTCTCTGCAATAGACGACCCTGCCGGTAGCGAGCAGGGTACCACCAACTCTCGAACCCTGGTGAGACTCTCAACCATGCTGAGTCACCACCACTTTAACGAGACAAGAGTTGGTGATATTGCCTCTAATAATTACTACTTAAAGTCTTAAAACATACAACTCAATTACCGGTTTAATCATCCAGTTTACTAATATTTTCTTCCGGTATCAGAAACAAGTTACGCTTTATGTATTAAAAAATTTCAAGATTCACAAAAGAAACAAACCGAATACTTTCAAGTGCAATATCGTTGAAACAAGAGCACTTGGGTAAAGATTTCTAGAATGAATGAGAAATAAAAATTCACGCTTGCACTTTACACGTAATACTTAAAAAGTACATAATTTTCAATATACGCAATAGCACAAAACGAAAAACA
Organism: Camelina sativa; assembly: GCF_030686135.1. Lineage (NCBI taxonomy): Eukaryota > Viridiplantae > Streptophyta > Magnoliopsida > Brassicales > Brassicaceae > Camelina > Camelina sativa. The sequence continues at coordinate 24,049,305 of NC_141898.1, read as the reverse complement.
TTGTGTAATGAAAAAATGCAGTATGATGCATAGCATAACATAAGCTTTTCGAGAGAGAGAGAATAAGGTCATAAAAATCTTTTAGGATTTCAGAACAAGGTTCAAAACGAAACACAGACAACAAAACTTGAAACATAGAAAACTGAGAAACAAAAGTTTATGTTTAACTCTAGTCGGCCTTGGCGGCTGAAGCAGCAGCTTGACCTCTGAGACGACCAGTCCTCCTTGCAGCAATAAGACCAACCTTCTGCCCTGGTGGTGCATCACGCCTAACAGTACTGGCGTGACCAATGTGCTGATGGTTACCACCTCCATGAGGATGCTCCACTGGATTCATAGCCACACCACGAACCTTAGGCCATGAGTTTCTCTTCACACGATACTTGTGGTACGCGTTTCCTGCCTTGAGCATTGGCTTCTCAGTTCTTCCACCCCCAGCAACTTGACCAATCATAGCCCTGCATCCACTTGGGACAATCTTCTTGGAACCAGACGGCAACTTAACCCTATCCAAACCATTTCATCATGTATTATTAGTCATTGTGAAATACCAAAAGTAACAAACAAATACATTGTTAACTACCACAAAATAGCAGTATAATCATAGATATTGAATCAAATGCTACAATCAATATCATATTAGCATTTACAATAGCTTTCCCACTTTCTAAATGACGAAATGATTCCATTACGAGCAGCATAAGCTACACTAAACAATCGACAAATCTGAAAATGATATATAAGCAATTCATTCAAATCATCATAATCAACCACCAAACAATACTCAGATCTGAAAATGTTATCAACAGCAAACCATGAAATGTGTAATTACGAGTTACAAAAGATTGGATTAGAGAAACAAACCTAGTGGTGTCGTTGTCGGGGTTGTGAGCGATAACAATGGCGTAATCACCTGAAGCTCTAGCGAGGACACCACGGTCACCAACGTGATGCTCAACGTTGCAGACGACGGCTCCTTCAGGGATAGATCTAAGAGGGAGAACATTTCCGACGACGAGAGTAGCTTTCTTACCGCAGTACAAGAACTGACCGGTGTACATACCTTCGGCGGCAACGAAGAGCTCCTTCTGTTTCTTGAAACGGAAAGGATGACGGAAAGTGACGCGAGCAAGCGGCGCACCACGTCCTGGATCGTGGATGATCTCCGTCACGACGCCCTTGAGGTAACCATTTCGCTCGCCGAAATCGAGGCTGCGGAACTTGGCCGGACCTTTGCGGTGGTGAGTGTGGGATTTGAAGACGGAACCCGCTCCCTTACGTTGAGCTCTGATGACACGACCCATGGTGGAATGCTCTCGGCGGCGGCGACGATGTTTACAATTTTTTTAGGGTTTTGAGATCCAACTTACTATGAGTGTAAAATTCGCCCTTTTATCCTGCAACCTGACGTTTGTTCAAACCCTAATGGGCCTTTATGGATTACTTCGATCGATATGGGCCATATGAAACCCAAACCTATAACGCTGAGAAAAAAGCCCTTGTACAAGAATCTTCCAAACCCCATCACATTGATGAGAGAGTCCCCCTATTCGGTATGTTTAGTCCCGGATTTCGGATTCAGATCAGACCGATTAATCCGGTTGCTGACCGGATCAAAATGGCAAATAATAATATCTAGATGCAGTATCAAGTTGCAGTATATGGACGCAACATCTAGATAATGTTCGTTTGTGTTTTCGTTCATGTATTCATAAATTGTATTTCGATTCAATTATGTTTGTCTTATAATTTGATATTGTATCTCAATATAATATATGTAAAATACCAAAAAAACCTTTATTTTATGTTAAATATGTTTTAGTGGTTTAAATTTACTTATGTTTTTTTACTTATTTTCATATATATTATATAAATATTTAAAAATGAGATTTTGTATTTTTGGTAGAAAAACAAAATTTTGCAGTTTTGGCGGGAAAACAAGATTTTGCGAGTTTGGCGAGAAAATAAAATTTTGCATTTTTTTGCCGAAAAACGTAATTTTGCAGTTTTGGCGGAAAAATAGATTTTGTGGTTTTGGCAGAAAAACAAGATTTTGCGATTTTGGCGGGAAAACATAATTTTGTGGTTTTGGCGGAAAAACGAGATTTTGGCGGGAAAACGAGATTTTGCGGTTTTGGCGGGTAAACGAGATTTCGCGAGTTTGGCGGAAAACGTAACTTTGCAGTTTTGACGGGAAAACATAATTTTGCGTTTTTGGCGGGAAAACGTAATTTTGCGGTTTTGACGGAAAACGTAACTATGTGGTTTTGACGGGAAAACGTAAATTTTTGGTTTTGGCGGGAAAACAAGTTTTCATGTTTTTGTGTTTTTTGGTAGGAAAACAAAATTTTGCGGTTTGATGGGAAAAGCGAAATTTTGCGGTTTTGGCGGGAAAACGAGATTTTGCGGGTTTAGAGAAAAATGAGATTTTGCAGGTTGGTAGGTGAAAAATTGGAATTTTAGAGTTGTACGTATATTAGAATTGAGAAAAAATATTTTGTAATTATTTAATTAAAATAGGGGTATTTTTGACTTTTACAAATTATTGATGAGTTTATCTCATCCAAACTCTCTAAAAAATTTCATCCAGAAATTCAGTTTTTTGGATGAGTTTTTAAAATGTATCCAGATATTGTATCTAGATGAGTTCCTAACTGTTACTAAACGAACAATAATAACATTTGCATCCATATATTACATCTGGTTTACCAAATGAAGATGACGTATATAATATACCACTAGCATGTATAATGGCAACAATAACTTATTTAATGCAAAAAAACACCTCCAAAATAACAATAAACAATTATTTGGAGAAACACATAATATGGGCAAGCTAGCTTCTGAGCAGACCATTTTTATATGTTACTAACCTACGGTTTGTAGTACTTTGTCCAATCCGGATTATAAATTCAGATTAACGAGGACGCTAACCGAAATCAAAATTAGTAAAATCGCAATATTATTTACTTAAAACTGATTTGAACTTAAGATAAATTAATATCAAGCTGATGAATCTAGATGAAATACTATATATATAACAATGAGTCTTATGATACTTTGAGTTTGAGATATAGGTTATTAATAGGTTATTATAAAATGATGATGATGATGTTATGAAACTGGATATGATTATGAAAACATTTCTAATTCGTCGATGATATATCCACTAGCATCTATGATGTCAACAATAGCATATTTTAATTCAAAAATAAACAATTGTTTGAGAACACATAATATGGGCAAACTAGCTTCAGAGGGGACAATGCATTTTTAAAATTGTTATCCAAAAAAGAAGAGAAATGAAGAAGATTAATGTGATCATGATACCATTCTGCTTTGCTAGGAAGGTGGACATGATAGTTTGGCGATCTATGTGTTCTGCTCAAGATAAAACATAATGGGGACATCAAATTAGCTAATCTGTATTACGGAAGATTCTTTTGGTTTTAGGTAACAACCATAAATAATACGCATAGATACAAAATATGTGGAGGGACTGGGTTTGGTAGGACCATAATGATCTATCAAAAAAATCTGACTCAATAATTGATATCATTACACATAATCAAATCTTTTTAGAGTATTACTACTACTTGCTAATTAAGACTACGTACATGGTAAAAGAAATGAAACAAATACGGTAATTAACACTCCAACAAATAAAATACTACATACATACATTATAGCAATAGCAATTCTATTGAGGTGACTAAATTAAAATATCGAATGTGTTATATATTTCTATCACTATTTTTGACAAATGGCAGCCGTGATATACGGTTGAATAGTTTTAGTCAAATTAAAAGGTTAAGAACGTGAGTTAAGAACGTGAGTTATGAATTGTTGGACTTGGAGCATCCATGTATATAATATAAAAAAAATCTCAACATATATTAACTATGCGGATTCATATAATACATAAACATCGTTACCACAAGTCCACAAGATGATCAATGATCATAACCAATTAATTTGTAGAGAGTTAACTAGCTATAATCCTCTCAAGATGAACAGTCAACCTTTTTACGTTGCCTTGAGGGAAAAAGTCTCCCACTCCCACCCAACCCCAACTATTACAAAATATTAAGATTACTAACAAATTTAGTTTAAGAAAAAGAATGAAAAAAACCCCAAACGGGTTAATAATGCCTAACGAAGCTTCTTAGCCATGTTCTTCCGTCTTAATCAGAAAATCCTTAAAAATGACTTTTTTTGTTTCTTGTTTTTGGATCTATCTTCAAGAATCTAAGAAGATCGAGCTTTATCTAAACATGGAGATAAGTGACCTGAAGAAGACTTCATCACAAGGCAAGGTTATACCCATATCATGGTTAAACCCAAACTCTTCCTCAGCTCGGTGGAGCAAAGTTTGGAACTCGGAGTGGTCGAGCCAAGAAATGGGAACGATGTACCGACTTCGGTTCTGTCCAACGTAAACCGGAAAATGACCTTTTGGCACGTCTTGAGGAAGATCATCTTCTTGGTTCTTCATCTTTCTTAGACTCGAGCATCTCTTTACCATTTGCTTGATAGATGCCTTTTGAGACAACGTTGCTTTGCTCGATCTCTTTATTGCCATTGTTCTTTCTTTTCTTTTCTTCTTTTGTTTTTCGTGGATTTAGTTTTTGATTGAAGAATGATATGGAGGTAAGGGGTACAATGGAGAAGTATTTATATGGACAGTTTAGAAGGCTAATAAATTAATATATTGATGATAGTTGATGCAGTATTTTACTATACCTTTATAAATTGGGTGGTATAGTTTTTTTCTTTTTTCTTTTGTCATCAAATTGGGTAGTATAGTTATTGATTGCAAATAAATATAGGTTTGGTTCCTTATGACGTTGACCAAATAGTGACAATAATATCATATATGTATTAAATGTATGTTACATTCAAATTTGCATGTAAATATACAAGGACAAAATATCAAATTATGTTGACTAACAAATAACAATAGGTAAAACTAAAAACTGTATACCTTCATAATTTGGTTACCTTACAATATTTTAGATCATAATTAGATTGATTATTTATGACGTTGACACAATTTGTGATTAGCTAGATTTATATGTATCTCGTACCCAAAAAATCAAAATCGACGACTAACCATTAGAAACACATGGAGTGGTTTTGCATTGGGATAAAAATCAATTAAAACACACGTAAACACGTATATGTATATTTTGGGGGAAAAAATTACAAAATTAATTTGTGAATTTGTGGCAAAGCATGAACCCCGTACATGGATTCGAGTTCTAGTTTCACTAGGCCTTCCAAATTAAGATGGCGGGTACAATGTATTCCAGAGACTTAAGTCCGATGAAACTGAACTTCCTAAAGCTAATCACATAAATAGAAAAAAATACTAATGATATCTATATAAATCATATATGAAGAAAAAAACTAATTAAACCAATCAAATTTCCTGTTTTGATTCATTAGGACACCTAGCTAGATTCTTTGTTCTTGTGAAAGCAAAATCATGTGAGATGTAGGAGGTGAGGGCAAATAAAACATCGAGGACAGAACCAACAAGGACAAGAGAGAGATGCAATAAAAACTGTGAAAGAATGTATACAAAACAAAGTTTGGTAGGGACTATAACATTGCCCTACAATGTCTCCTTATTGCCTTTACATACTTAGACAAGTTTACAAAACAAATGTCCATTTTCTTCTCTTACGTCCCTTTAAATATCATATAAATGAGCCAATGGCCCCGTTAGATACATATCTATTTAATGTACAGTTGTACATAGATTACGGACGAAGTAAAAGAGATTTGTAAGTTGTAACAAAAGTACGTACTTGACGAGATACATATATAATAAGGACTCGACATAAAAGATTGCGCAAAACCATTGTCTTTATTTTGCATATACGTACAAGTGTATTTTGTTAATTACAATTGTACATTATTGAAACGTAACAGAAAATATATATATATATATATATTTTGCCTCATCAAAAACAAAAAACATAAGAGGACACGTTGTTGTTATTTTTTTTTTGTTTTTATTTCTCTCTTCGAACAATGTCATCTTGATCTAAGACAAAACTAATCTTTAGAGTTAACATTTCAGATTTTACAATAGTGACCAAAAATGTATATCCAATAGATAGAGATTTTGTTCTACACCCTTGTGACTGAATCACCACTGTTTCACTTTTTTTTTTTTAAATCACTTGAAAGTCCATATTATATGTTTTTTTTATACCATTTTTTTTCTTCAATAATGGTTATTAGAATCTATACATATTCTGAAATACTCTTGAGATAATTTTTTTGTTAAAGAAAATACTCTTGAGATGATGATCGTTTCTTTGTCAATTTTCATTTTGTCTTTTAATAATACATATATCCTATATATAAAAAAGATAATGATAAAGGATATATGTTCCCATGTGAAAATTAGAACATTAATGCTTTAGGCTCGAACCTAATCTTTTGTTTTGTTATGAAAGCCATCATCATCGAGGCCGATGCCTTGTGTTCACGTACTTCTTCGCCGTCCTTAATGATACTATACCTTCTTTATTTCTCTTTGTCAACGTTCAACTTCTTCTTCTTCTTTTTTTTAACTTTTCTTATTGGATCAAAAATTCATAATGAATCAAAAGCATACTAGAAACGTTTTTCTTAGTATAAAACCTTGGTAATTTCTTGGCCGTCCTTATTGTTATTTCACTTTTAAGCCAACCCAAATCAAAAGCGATGTCACTTATTAGATCACTTTTATTCAACTATTATATACAAAGAGAAACACAAGTTAGTCTAAGAAGAAAAAACAAGTAAAGAAAAGTCAAAAAGATGAGTGGTGTGGGATCGAAGAGTGGGACAGTGAGATGATGTGATGTATGGCTGAATATAAATGGCGCCACCTGTTGTGGTTGTAACTCGGAGACACTATCAATTCATTCCTCGTTGAGTGTTGACATCAACCGAAAGCCCCAACACTTCGAATCTATGATTGATAAATCTTCCTTGAATGCAAATGGATGATTTAAACTAAGAAGTTAAAAGAGTTGAATAAGTATTTAGTTATATTATTATTATTGAGATAAATAAGTTAAGAAAATGATTCAATCCGTTCAATTATAAATGGTTGGAATGAAACTCATTCATTTTTTTCCATTCTCTCATTAGTCTAATTGTCTCATCTTTTAATATACTGATTTTATAATAATTTCTTTATTGATTTATATGTTTTATATTTTTTATATATTATTTAAATTAAAAATCATAAACCTATAAGTAATATTTATATATTATTCAAAATTAAAAATCATAAAACTATAAGTAATCAACAAAATTTTAAGTTTTTGGTGACAAATTTTATGAGATTTAGTACTGGTTATCGGATCTTGAGTTTTAAAAAAATTCAAAGTTCGTGAATTTTTTTTTAAAGATTTATTCGGTCGCCCCAACTTTTAATTTAGTTGTTGCATGTTCTATTAATAAATTTAAATTTATATTATTAAGCACAGATTATAAGATTTTTAAAAAAATATATATAGATATGATCACAGAAAGTCGCATGTTCAACATAAACACCTCAAGAATTAACAAAAAAATAAATAGCACTTTCTTTTTTACAAATATACTCTAACTTGCAAATAATGTTAGATGTAACTCATGTAAGTTAAATTTGTGTATATTTTAGGACAAAACTACAAGAAAGTTGAATTTATGTATATTTTGGGACAAAACTACAAGTAACATTTTTTTGTTTTTGACATAAGTAACATATATTAAGTTTTCAAATTCGAAGAATATATTTACACTTCTCGTCATGATAGTTTAGATTTGATATATAAATTATTTGTCATTTTCAAATTTTGAAAGTAGCATGACTAGATTATGAGTTAAATTTCGATTTTTTTCTGTGGGTTTGATCTGTCTTTTTTTTTTTTTTTTTTTTTTTTGCAAATTGAGGGTAAAGATGTTATTTGGAGGGTAAAATCAAAGAGAAATAGATTGGGGAAAAATAGATTGATAAAGAAACAAGAAGAAGACAAGGAATTGGAAATAGAAGAGTCAAGAAAATAAGAAGAGGCTGATGTGTGAAGGGTCCATTGTCTTGAAATCATAAGACTCTCCCATGTGGATACTATCCAAAAACCTAAAACACCACCTAAGCAAAGAGGGGTCATAATACATAAACAGACATATATTCTTCACCTTCAACTATGAGCCACCAGTTTCATTTCTTCGATAACCCTAAAGTGGGGAAGTTCATTTCCCATGTTCTATGGCCACAATGAGAAACAATGATTTCGACATCTTTGTCTCTCTCCCTCTTTCGGTTTCCAAGGTCACATGTGATTTTTTTGAATTTCACTTAACAAGAGCCTGATAAACGTCATTGTCAAGGTCCCCTCTCAGTGAGAAGTGAATGTGTGTCTCTTCTATAAACTAAACAAGTCTGCAAATGCCTAAATTCGATTCAATCTTCCTATGAAAATGACAATTAGTAGACAATACCGGTTTCTCAATGCCTCCTCTGCAATCCAATGAAAGCATGAAAGATACAGAGCTTTACCTTTAGGATACTATGTCAAACAACATGATGAAATCAAACAAACCATTTAGAAATGTTAGGTGTAAGTTGTGTTTTCACATGTTCACCAACGAGCTGCAAACCTATGATGCTTATGTTTGAGAGAAACTTGTAACAAAAAAGCAAACAAAATGAACAAAAGCATAAGCATTAGTACTTTGTAGGTACAGACACCGATATTGACTACAAAGAGGTTCTTTTTTTACATGTTCTAACAGTTAGCACAGTTGCTCAGATATTAAGACATCTCAGGTTTTAAACCCCCATCGAGATTTGTTAACGGTATCACAAAAATTTTCTGCGCAAACTCCTTTATGATCATCAACATTAGTAGCCAGAGGAAGACTAAAGTCCTTCAGGTTGCCCATCTACCATGATCAGCTGTCGTTTTAGCTTGGCGATATCAGCTTGCACCTATTAGATTAAGATTATACATACAGTCGGTTAATAAGAATTTCTAACACAATTCTATAAAAATCAAGACAAAGGCTTTGTCACAAAGCCAAACAAGAATGCTCCCCAAGTCTAACTGCTATTTAAGTTTGAGCAGAGGAAATTGTAGCTGTATCATTTAAGAAATCCACGTTAAATGTGAGCAATTCTATTAATGAAATATAAGAAATTGAAAGTGAAGTAGAAATGCAGAAACCTTCTGACGAGCTGCCGTAAGTGTAAAAAGCTCATCTGCTTCTGAAAACGTCAAAAACCATTGACTGAGTGGATGATCCTTAGTGTCTCCATTTCTCAACTGATGATACGTATCAGCAACTCCTGCAACATTACAATGTGAGAATTAACCATGCTTCTGGCAAAAACTGTTCCTTCACTAGAGACCAGAACAAGAATGTACCTGTAGGAGGCAGGTTGAAACCATCTGGAAGGTTAGAGATGTGCACGGCAGGGTGATTATAAACACGGGTGAGGAAACTCTCAAAAGGATCAGGGAAGACAATTTCATTGTAAGACTCAGCGACAACTGGTATCTTGATAGACTTAGGAACAGAACCATATTCATTCTCCGGGTTCAGCTTTAAGACATGAGACCTGCAAAGAATGTTCAATAGCTCTTCAGATGTATATAAACCACAACTTAAGATCACCACTGAAAACTCACAATCACACATGGGGAAACTCACAACTCCAACTTCTTTTCACAGACATCGGTATGGAGGAAAACAGTAATGTCGATTTTGAATTCTCCCCAACCACACTCAGACAATGCAAAGGGAGGAGAATCAACGACTCTAGTTGGGTTCTTAAAACTTGGATGCAAATGGAAGATGACCCGCTTGATAACCACACCAAGATCCTCATTCGTAGCTCCACGTACATAGACAGTCCACTTATGTGTTCGATATCTAGTTCACGTAAACATAAAACCCAAAAAAAGATCAAAGATTGGAGCATTACCATAACAACTCTTGAAGTCGGAACATGAAAAAAAGAGATAAAAATCACTCACTCAGTGGCTCTCTTTCCAAGAAAAAAAGCAACCGATCCACACACAATTGGAAGATAAACTTCAACATCTTTGATCCTTCTTCTCCCACTCTACCAAATCACATTTAAAAAAAAAAACTAAAAAAAAATTCAGAACCTTGAACATTTCAAAATTTCCGAAGACGATTAAAAATCGAAACTTTCATAGTTTTCATGCATAATCGAAGACACGAGAAACTAAGAAAACGAAACCTAACAAAATAATTAATCGGAGAAAGAATCAAAGGTGGCATTTTTAGGGTTTTATCGACAACAGAACAATGTACCTCATCTTCGCGATCATCAATTGTTCTACCCATTCCGAACATACGTAGCTTCTGGGGAGGAGACGCATCAGTTTCAGACATAACCTCCATATCAGACTCCATGGCAACCGAAGAAATTGCTTTCGAAATCGCACTGTTCAACTCTCTTTTTTTCTCTTTCGCCGATCGCAGAGGAGGGAAACCAAAACGATCGATTTGGGGTTTTAGAGATAAACACTTCAACACAAGTCAAGTCGTACGGAACAGAGAGCCACGTCATTGCGTATGAGACGTGGATAAAAGACGTTGGTTAATTCTCTCTGCCACGTCATTCACAATTTTGACACGTTGGCAATCTGTATCAATACTTTGTGCCGTCTTATATACGGACGTAAGAACTACCTGTCGTTTTTTGGAGTTAAGGAAACAAAGACTGAACGTTTGCCAAAAACAAAAAAAAAAAAAAAAAAAGACTGATCATTTTTTTGGTTATGCATCCAGAAGGGCCATAATAAGAATCTACAGATTACAAGAATGTTTTGCTTTTATCTGAAAACAAAGGAACAATGAAGGAAGAAGATTGCATCATCTACTTCTGTGAAAGCATTGTCATGTAATAACAAGAGATGGATGATGAGTCAACAACAATGCAAAGAAAGATAACAAAAATTCATATGTTTGATGCACTCAGAGCCATGACTTTGCATTGTTCGTTCAAAGCTAGAAGCTGAGCTTCTTTCTTGTCGAGGAGTGCCGTCAGTTTCACGTTCTCCTCCATCAGTTTCTGAACTTCAACCTCCTTTTGTGCCTTCTCGCCTTCTAATTGCGTCGTCTTAGTAACCAGCCTGTTTCACCATTCACAAAATTGGAACAAATGGAGACACAAGGAGTGATGAAATAGTTGCATAAAGAAGATATGAGGACTGACCGTTCAAAGAGCTCTTCTATGGTTTTGAATTGTCTCTCCGAGGAAAGAAGTGTTTCTCTAACATTGGTAAAAGTACTGACATAGCTTTTAAGCGACTCGAACTCTCTCTTCACACGAGAAAGCTCCTCTTCGTTTTCCACAGCTTTTTCCCTCTGTCTCATCGTCTCTTCAACTAGTTCCTCAATCCTTTCCCGCATTTCGTTTAGAACACTATTAGTCCCATGAGCAAACCTTTCCATCTCTTCTAACTTCAAGGCCAAATTCTCGATTTGGACTGTCTTCCTACTGACTTCTTCCTCGCCCAAAAGTGCCCTCTCCTTTTGAACAGCCGACTCAGATTCTGCTGCTGTAACCCTCCTCACAAGAGATTCCAGCACATCAGTAACAGTCTCTATGGATTGGAGCATCTCATTAGTATAAGCTCCATCCTCTATACCCAAGGAGCCACGGTACCTACTGGTTTCAGGATTAGTGCTCCTATCACCTGCAGAAGATGATGAACCACCATCTTTCTCAGCAAGGTCTAATCCTTTCAGTTCGATCTGTTCCACATTCGCTAGATCAGGAATAGCCAAGACTCTAGCTTTTGATCTCAAATAGCGCAACATTGTAGCAGTCGATCTGACCCTACCGGAAAGAGCACTTAACTCCTTCCTGGCATCTTCTTCAGAACGAAACTCAAGGTAAGCCTTGACATCCACAAGTTGAGCTTCTAACCTATCTACCTGCAACCGACGAGATTCCAATTCACTCTTCCATAACTCAGTGGCTCCCTTGATCAAAGACTCTTGTGTAGATAAATCAGTAGTATCCTCTTTACCAGCCATCCCCAGCCTCTTCAGCCTGCAAATAAGTTAGAAAGAAGAAAGCTTCAAACCCCAAAAAAAAAAAACAAAGAAGCTTTTAAAAAGGGCAGATCTAGCTTCAAAACAATGGTAAAGATGAGTTTAACTCTTATCAAAAATGCAGATTCAAGACCAACACATTAGCCTTTTTTTAGCTTCGTTTTAAGTTTAAAACAATTAACAAAACAGAGATCAAGACAAAGGTGATCATGATTTGGGCTGGTGAAACACAAGCCACTAAAAAAACAGAGAGAGAGAGAGAGAGCGTTATTAACTGTTGAATTATCATCTTCAATCATCTGAGCTATTGAAATAAAACGAGAGAATCGATAATTTTTTCTGGCGAGAAACTGTTTGATTTAATCGACTCAATCCTAGAGAAATCGAAATAAATCGGGGGGGAAAAAAAAAAGAAAACTTAAAAGAGCTGAAGATTTATTATTATACAATGAAAGAAAAAAAAGGAAAAAGAGGGATCCTCACAAGTCGAGATCATAAGGTTCGAGATTCGCTCCGGCTGATTCCTGATTTCGAGGAGCAAATTAGAGGCGAAACTCTTGTCCTCCGTCCGTCGCTGTGGTTTCCGAGGAGAGCGGGTGAGATTGGAAGGTGGAGACGAAGACAAATTACAGGAAATGAGAAAAAAAAGGACCAAACCAAGCTACTTTGCTTTTGTTGCTCCCTCTTACTTTTATTTTTCTTTCTTTTTTGGATATGATATTAAAATATCATAGATTTTTTGTAATAGGATTAGAAGAAATTATCTTAAAATATAATTAAATTTATGAACACACTGTACCTACTGCATTACCAAATTTACCCAATAAATAAATCAATAAAATTTGATCATAATTCACAAAAAAAAAAAAAAAAAAAAAATCAAAAATGAATAGGAGATTGTTTTATAAACTGTTAAATAACAACAAGCACTGGAGAGTGGAGATTTATAAATTTGATTTTTTCATTGATGTAGAAAGAAAACTAAAAAAACCTCTCTTAAAAGCCAAAATAATAATAAAAAGCAACAGTGGGTATTACTGATCAGTGACCAGACAATGACGATGAAGCGACCGGACCACCCAATCCCATCTTCTTTCCCAAAACTCCAAGCTGCTCGACCAATTCACCTCCTGTTAGAATCTCAGTGGCTCCATATATAACGTTCTTTACCGTTAGCTGTCTCTGAGTCAGCTCCTGCAAACTCCCGTACTCAACATAGTTACCTCCACCGATCATGAACACTATAGCTTCTCTAAACGGTCCCTTCACGTGGCTACCACCTGAGCTAGAAGACTTTGGAGCTCTTGGGTCTAGGAAGAGGTAAGAGTCGATCTCTGGGTTAGGTTTTCCTTCTGTTAAAGCTTCAACGGTTCGAGTCACCGCCAACTGTTGATCACTAGATAAAAGATTCTTGACTCCTGCGGTCACCGCGCTTATAGACTGTCCATAAAGCTTCTCGGCCCAGTCGACAATGTTGCTTCTGCTTGCTGAGTTCGCCGAAGAAGCTGCAAGAGATACGTTTAAGGATTTGATCTTCTTCACGTACTGAAACGCACTTGTATCAGCCTCAGCTTCATTCAATGCTGCTTCCACGGCTTCAACTTCGGACTGGTTTATGGTTTCTGTGGAGATCAAGTACATGATTGCAAACCGGAGCTTGTCCATCTTTGTCCCTTTGCCTTTCAGAGCAGCCATAAGTTCGGCTCTGTCGATTCCACCTCTCATCATCATGTCGCTTTCTTTCTTAGTGAAAGCGTCAATAGATCTCTCCTTGATATGTCCTAAGAGCGCAGTAGCGATGTTGGTGTGTTTGTCAATCACTTGCTTTCTCTCGGTTAACTCCGGGAGCGAGTTCACAGCGTTCATGAGATGTTTGGTGTTTCCAATCAGATCAGTCCCGTCAAATTCAGCGCCGCTCCCGCCTCCCGTTCTCTTGTTAACCTCTTCGACGTCTCTCTTGTACTTGTTCAACTGGGTTTCAATCTCCACAGCAACCTCTGGAAACTCCAGAGAACTGTTTGCTGACCAGAACAGGTCCGCACTATCCAGCTCAAACGATTTCATTCCACCTTTCTCTCCTGGAACGTTCAATCGGTTCAGCTTTAAGCCGAGAACGTCATGAACAAGAGGCCGGTACCTGAAATCATGCTGAATCCCAACCGAGAGCTCAAAGTTCCTATCGAAAATGCACAAGAGAGGACGCTGAAACGAGCTCATGAACCCGCCACCTTCAGTAAACAGATTATTCTTGGACAAAAGATGATCCCTCAGTTTCTGATCCAACAAAGACGCCACCATCTCTGCCGGTCCACCACGAGGGCAACGGATAACAGGGACAACACCAAGCGTTACCAAGACACAAAACAAACCACTAGCGACCCTTTCGATAATCTCCTCGATCTCTTTATCCCCAGCTTTTGGATCATTCATTTGAACATAGGTAGACTGCTGAGCCAGAGAGAACAAGTTGTCTTCCAGAGTCACAAACTCCAGATACTGATCATGCACTTTCGTGACTTTCTCAACAGAGCCAGACTTAAGAGTCCCAGAAGCTAGCTCTTCAAGATGCTTGCGAGGGATGGAAGACGAGAAATTGAGATGAAAAGTATCGTAGAGAGATCTAGAAGCATCAGCTACGATCCTCTGGAGGTTGGATTCAGTAGGCTGAACAAAGTACACAGCGGGAACATCGTGAACCGGTCTTCGATCTTTGTCAATGAGAAAGTAGAGTGTAACCCCATGCTTACGCAGATCCTTGACATGGATCAATGGTGATAGAATGTTCTGGCAGAATCTGTCGTAGATCAAGATCTTGTAAACTTCCTCGTTCGCAGTTCCACTTGGATTCAAAGGTTGGTTCAGATTCAACATCCGGATTATACATTCTGCGAACCGAGAGAAAGAAATCAAAGATCCAACATCAACATTTACTTCTTAATTTCATCCTAATTCACAATCATATAGATCGAACACAATCTCTAGGAAGCAATACACGAATAATTTTGCAGAAACTGAGATCATTCACATACATAAGAGTTACAGAGAGAGAAATTTACCAGTCTGTTTCTGACGGAGATTGAGAGCCATGGAAGCTTGAGAGATTCTGAGCTATTCCTTCCTCTATGTATCGTCTTTGCAAATCTCAGATCGAGATTAGGGTGATTCCACGAAATGAGTTCAGAGAGATTCAGGTAAACAATGAAATAAAAAAAGCAGCAGAAACAACTCGATCTGAATCCAAAAACTCGATCTAGAGAAACCTCAAACTCAAAAATCACTGGTAAGTTTGGAAAATCGAATAATGAAACTTAAGAAGAAGAACGATGTTTGGAAAACAAAATGGGCCTGATGGGCCGAGTCAGTTTTTACAAAAAATAGCCCATTTATGTCAACTCTCTCCTCCTCCCTCCTCTCTGATTGATTCGTCGCCGGAGAGAGTACGTACTGGAGTTGTTCCGGGAAGAAGAAGAAATGGGAGACGGAAGGAAAGGAGATTGGGAATGTTTAGGTTGCAGAAACAGGAATTACGCGTTTAGATCATTCTGTAACAGATGCAAGCAGCCTCGTCTTTTCATGGATAACAATACTTCTCCAAACTCTAAGTGGCTTCCTCGTATCGGAGATTGGATCTGCACTGGTTCGTTCTTTCTCCTCTAGTATCAATTCAATTCTTGATTTGTATCATTACATACCACTTTTGTTCCGTTAGAGATTTCGAAATCACTGTGAATTAGCTTCTCCCATTGTGCTAATGAACTAGAAGCAAAACTAGGATTGATCTGAATCATGAGTTCTGAGTTCAAATCCTTAAACTTTCAAATGTTTTATGATTCATCGGATTGGAATTGTGAATAGGGGGGGTTTACTTATAAATTATAAACTAGGTTGAGGTGTGTTTTGTGTATTCTGTGTTATGTGTGTATATGGAAATTGCTGGTGGGTGTGTTGTGGTGTGCGTGCTGTGTTTGGTGTGGTGTGGTGTTGCAATAGGTTGCACTAACAACAATTATGCATCACGAGAAAAGTGCAAAAAATGCGGGCAACCTAAGGAAGTAGTAGCATTGTCAGCACTTGCAATCCCTGGAGCTTCTCTTCAGACTCATCTCCATTACTTCACCCGTGGACCTCAGCCAATTGATCAACCTGGTTCCTTGCTCGCATTCCCTAATCAAGCTTCGGTTCTTAACGAATGGAGAAACGGTGACTGGATCTGCAGATGTGGTTTTCATAATTATTCCTCTCGTATACAGGTGAGGAAGTTTGTTCACAATGCAAAACCCGACTTGTAAATTCTGGCTTGTTGTTTACACGTTTCTGTTTTGTATGTCCCTGCAGTGCAAAAAGTGCAACGAAACAGCTCCACTAGGTATGGCTTTTGTCTATTTGAACACATATCAATGCTGTGAATCCCTTAAAAACGAGTTTTCATTTTGGGAAAGTTTGTTATGGGTTGCACAGCCCTTGGAACAAAGAGATTAGCATCAGAAGCTTTGGCTCATGAATGGGATAGCAAAAGACTGAATCAAGGATATGTAAGGATTAATTAGACCGCATAAAGTGATGAGTACATTCATTATAATTTCTTTCTGCATTTAGTACTTTAACCTTTGTTTCTTCTGGCTCTTGTCCAGACAAGCATGCAACCACAGTTAGCAATATATGCATCTTTACCTGGTATGAGCCCTGGCAGGATCTCAAATTGGCAACTTCCTCTTCCATTTCTACAGCAACATTCAACACCTGCTTTACTTGGGAAGGGGTACAGTATTGATCTCTCTAATCTCCATTGTTTCTTAAACACTAATTTTTCCAGAATCTCTTGAAGAACGTTGTGTCATCTTCCCAGTTCTTTATTTTAACTAATTACATAGAGCAAAACAATGGCGTGATGGAGACTGGATGTGTACAAATTGCAAGAATCACAATTATGCATCTCGATCAGAGTGCAATAGGTGGGTTTCACCTATTTGATGATGATGAAATCTCTTCTGGCTTACATTTGAGTTAAGTTAAACATAAGCCAATGACAATCTCTTTTCTTTTTCATGTTAGGTGCAAGACAAAACGAGAAATTCTTGATCAAGACCAACACAATCTTGAAGAATCATGAAGAATCATGAAGAGTGTTCTTTAGTGGCATGACACATTGTATCTATAAACCACGCATTAAATTTCTCAATCTCTGTTTGCTTTTGTTCCGGTTTGGCTACTCAAGAACTAAACTTTAATACAAACCTCAAAATGTTTGAATAGTTGAGAAACCTTTTTTAACCCTTCAAGATGTTTTTAGGATCAAGAGGCGGCGTATCGAGCTGATAAAGATTGAACGCCGGTCCGACAAACCGGAAAAGAATCCAACCTCCAATGACAATGTAAATCGATGCGTAAGCCAATTTGTTCAGCCAAAACAACAAACCTTTCTCTCCAACGTAAAGCTCCAGTGCCTTCTCATTCAATGTCATCTCTTCCCATGGCTTTTGAACAGTCTCTTTTTTCTTACTGTTTTGCCCTCCTCCTCCTCCTTCTCCTGAACCCTCTTCCCTAATCTTCTTTCTCGACCCTCTTTTGAATCTTATCTCCACCCCATCGAACGGCTGAGAAATCTTCTCATCCTCACCACCACTGTTTACGCAGTTTACGATAGAGTTCGTCTGTTGTTACGATGCAACATGAACTGGGTTTGTGCGTAAGATTGTTGTTGCTTCAGATTGATAACATTGGGAGCTAAAAAGTGGAGAGTTTTCATTTTTTTGTGTGTGTTGATGAAAGCTTTGATGAAGAAAGAAACGATTTTTTTGCTCAATAAAAAGATAAGCTTTTTCATCTTCAACCGTTAGAATCCTTTGACCCACTCTTTTTTGGACACGTGGCGATTCGAAATTAACGGGCTTTTGGGAAACCAAATGGCCCAGAAGCTTTAATTGGCGGCGGTATGATACCGAGATTACCCTTGTTTGTGTTTTGAATTTACAAGTGAGTCACAGAATCATTCATTCACTGGCTCGATTTCAAATCGTGTGGACTTAGAAGAAATCTTCAGTTACAAAGACGATTCGATTGTACGATCGGAATCGAGCTAGAGAAAAAAATGGAAGAAGACCCGTTTCTCCGGCAGTACCAGCCGTCGGAACTTAAGATCGCTTCGGAGTTTTTGACGAATTGGCTACCATTCTTATCTAAAGATCTATGCAAGGACTGTAATCACCTTCTCTCCAATCGAATCCGCTCTCTTGACCCAGGTAAATGGATTCTCAATTCTTTCCTAGGAGTGAAATATTCATGGCGAGATTGATATTTTCTGTATAGGAGGAAGCAGAGATGTTCCTTTGTCACCCGTACTTACTTGATTCTGCTTTTTTTTGATTGCTTGTTCTCTGTTAAATGATAAGGTTGCCAAATTTAGGGTTTGGTAATTGGAACAAATAGGAAGGCTTATAGAGTAGCGTTGTTTATTTTGTTAGGAATTCACAAATTTTATGTTTTCTAATTTTGTGAATTATGTGTAAGTTGTTGCTTATCATGTTTCCTTTTGTGTAGAATATTTTAGTAACGCAGACAAAGTTGATGGAGGAGAGTGTAAAGTTGGTTCTTGTTCAGTGTTGAGAACAAGTAACAATTTGGATGATAATTATGATGGGAAGTCTAATGAAGATTTTGAAAACGTCCAAGACTGTGATAACCATTCGTTAGGTAGTTGGAACGAGAGTGGAATTGTATTTGGTTCCTTTGCTAAAGCTTCTAGTAGTGTACGTCCCTCTCGACCAGCTGTTGTTGAAACATCAAGCCCTCGAATGTCTTGGGCTGATATGACACAGGAGGATGAGTTCGAGGATGACGAGGATGAGGAGGAGCAGAGGGATTCGGGTAGGAAAGGTTTTGATTCGAGTTCGATGAAGACTCCTCAGAAGCCTAAGTTGTCTAGAGACCAGAGAGAGAATCTCAGGCTGATGCATGTGAAGAGAAAGAAAGATTTCATTTGCTTGGAGAGAGTTAAGGGGAAGATCATTAACGTGCTTGAGGGACTTGAGTTGCACACTGGTGTTTTTAGCGCAGTGGAGCAGAAACGGATTGTTGATTTAGTGTATCAACTGCAAGAGAAGGGTCGAAGAGGAGAACTTAAAGGTAGCTTCTTGGTTTGGATCTAGAAATTGCTCTTATCTTAGTTTGACCTCATATTCGAATCTGAAACTTGTCTTGTTCTCTCTTCTGTAGAGCGCACATTTACTGCTCCACGAAAGTATATGAGAGGCAAAGGACGTGAGACTATTCAATTTGGCTGCTGTTACAACTACGCTATCGTACGTATAACTCGTTTTATCTGTTTCATTCTAACAAAAGGAATGAAGAGTTCAACCTTGTTATGTGTTGATAGGATAGAGCTGGAAACCCACCTGGTATCCTGAAACATGAAGAAGTGGATCCATTACCTCATATTTTCAAAGTAATCATTAGAAGGTTGATTCAATGGCATGTACTGCCTCCAACTTGTGTACCTGATAGCTGCATTGTCAACATCTATGACGAAGATGACTGCATACCTCCTCACATAGACAACCATGAATTTCTCCGTCCGTTCTGCACCATCTCTTTTCTCAGTGAATGTGATATCCTCTTTGGCTCAAACCTTAGAGTCGAGGGTGCTGGTGAATTCTCGGGTTCGTACTCACTACCGCTTCCTGTGGGGTAAGCAAGTTCTATAAAAATTCCCAATACCAAAACATTTCGCCATCCCTTGTCCAATAGTATGAAAACAAAGACATTCATTTTTGGATATATTTCAGCTCAGTTCTGGTGTTAAATGGAAATGGAGCTGATGTAGCTAAGCATTGTGTACCTGCAGTTCCTACAAAAAGGTTTGATATATATTTTGTTGCATCAAAATTCCTTATATGAACAAACATCAGTATCCTCATATAAGTGGTTTCTTCCTGTTTATTTTCAATAGGATATCAATCACATTTAGGAAAATGGATGAGTCGAAACGCCCGGTTTGGTTCACCCCAGAGCCTGATTTGCAAGATATCGAGCCACTGGCATTAGAGCTGAACCGCTCTGGTTCTTCTGTAAGGTCCTCGGGATCAAACAGCCATAACGGCACAAACCGAAGAGAACATGGACGTAGAGGAGGAGGCAATAGTTATGACTCAAGAGGTTACTATAATGCTGAGAGAAGCAGTGAACACAATGAATCTGGAGACTGGCCATCAAGCCAGAGAAGAGGAAATCCACGTTCTAGTAGAAACTAAGGTTACATTCTTCAACTTCTAAAGCTGAAATTTTTTCTGGATTCTTTTCATTAGTTAACCAATTTTCCACAAATATAAAATTTGTACAACATATTAACATAACGTCCTGAGTATTTCTTTTTTTCTTTTCAGACAATCTTATGTCTGGGTATTTATTAATTTTTGTGTCTACGTATTTGTTAGTTTCTGAAATTGTATAATGTATATTACAGTATGATTTGTGGTTTAGTGTGAATTGTTCTGTGGTTTGTTTAGCATTGTGTTTTTTCACATACAGTTTTCCAACTGATGTGACTAAAGAATTTCGATCTACGAGAGCATATATATAATATATAGTATTAGTAATCGATGATTGATTTGACCAAGTTATCATACTATATTTATGTATGTTTTTTTGTGAATATTGTTTCAATAACAAATAGTACGAATGAGTTTTTCAAAATTTTGACTGATCACCACTTATCGTTTACTCAAATCTTTCGAACACAAGTGACTTATATGAATGAGGCGTTTGCTAATCTGATCTTTGAAGGTGTTGGTTGTACCTTATCTATATTATTATTTTCAAGCATTTTTGAGAAGAATATTTACAAACAATGTCATCGTAATTAAAACATTTAATAAAAAAAAAATCAAATTAGAAAAATTGAGTATGGAAATATATATTTCCCTAAATATCCAACAACATCAATTTCTATTTTCCTTTTTAATTACAAGTGTTAAAATGTTTTAATGAAAAAAAAACTATAATATCTTACCTTATTTAATTTCGATTTTCCATAATTGGTTTGACATTATACATGTTTACCATTATATAGAAATTGTTTAATGTTTTCTATGTTAAAATGGATAGATCAATTGATGTCAAAATAGGTAGAAAAAAATATAAAAATAAACTAATAATGTATGATTTTATTATACTATATATATATATATATTTTGTTTTAACCTCCACAAAATGATATATGTTTTTTGACTAAAACAAATGTGTCATTTATAGAGTTATAATGTCAAATACAAATATATATATCCTGTTGTACAATTTAAATAGTAAATACATCAAATTTAGTCATATGAGTAATATCAATAATATTACTAAATTTGTGATAATAAAACTAAATATGTGTAAATACAGATTTTAGCAATTTAACATATGCACAATACTAAAAAAGCAACAATAATTTATGGAAAATTTTATTTTTTCAGGGGTCCAAACCTAAACTAAAAATAACCATAAGAATGTGATGGGAATTAGGTTAGTATTAGTACACTTATATATTTTTGCGAGTTGGTTTAAAAACACAAACAAAATATTTTAAAACTTAATTTTATATGAAAAGAGTTAAAAACCAATACTAACCCGCTACATCATACTCAGATACAAAACTAACTATTTTTTTAATAACTATTTATTTTTATCCACGGGTCCAAACCTAGATTAAAAATAATCATAAGTATGTGATGAGAATTAGGTTAATATTAATACACTTATATATTTTTGCGGGTTAGTCTAAAAACACAAACAAAATATTTTAAAAACTTAATTTTATATGAAAGGAGTTAAAAACCAACACTAACTCGCTCCATCATACTCATAGACAAAACTAACTAATTTCAAATTGGTGAATAAAATTTAAATCATTTTATACTAACTACAAAGTATTATACATATTAACAGATGTTTACTTTCACAACAACTAATTTTGATTGATTAAATTCCAAAATAAAAGAATTTGATTAATTAAATTTCAAATGAAAATGATAATTTTTAAATAGATAAAGAAAATAAAATTACAAATATCTCAATATTATTGTAAAAAAATTTAAAACATATATTTGATCCAACATAATATTTTTTTAGTAAATTATATAAAATATATAAAAATACATAATCACGCGGTATACCGTCGGTTAAAATCTAGCTCTTTATGAAAAAAGAGCTCGAGTACTTTTTAATCTTTTACGATTTTTTTACCGGATACATAATTAAAATGGAAGAATCGAAGAAAAAGAAATAATGAAAGAACACGTGGGTTTAGGGATCACTTTCTTAAAATCAATAGAAAGAGAGAAGAGAAAGGCTTTGTGCTCTATTTGAGTATGACACTTTATATCAATGAAAAGCGTCGATGTGTTGTATATGAGATATGGAATGATCTTCTCATCTCAAATCCCTATTCGTTCAATTCCCTTTTCTACCATTTTCCTTTTTTTTTTTTTTTTAAATAATTTTGTTAATTTAGAGAGTAAATTTTTTTTTTTAATTTTTTTGTTAACTCAGAGAGTAAATCCCTGGACTTATAGAGGGGTTCGAGACTAATCTTTCTGGGGAGAGGATATCCCACGGATAGGATTCCCCCGATATGTAAATGGTGCAAATGAGCTGTAAGCAATGGGCCCATATCCATATGGCCAAAGGGATAAAACTGAGTAATTCTGTACTTAAAAAGAATCGATTTCTGACCTAAATCAACATGACAGACTTTTTCACCAAAACTAGAACCACTAGCCACCACCATTTTTCTATTTTCTTCTAACAATGTATCGTACCCTTTTTCTTGACATAAAGTAATTTAACTTTTGTTGTCACCTTTTGTAAAATCCCTTTCCACGTTTATAAACATACCCGTTTTCTGATTTCATGCAACTTACAATTTAACTATCCAAAATTAGATTACCGCCATAACTTTTCTAAATTTCGTATATAAAATAGATGATTGGTCATTATAATGTTTGTGGGGTTTAGTAATCAACCAGTTTGTTAAAAAAACAGTAGTTTAAAATTAAGATTTTCCAGTTATGTTTTGTTTTGCAATATGATCATGAATTCCCTGGATGTGTTATCGTGGATTTTCATTTTTATTTTATTGCTCGGATATTTTATAAAATGAACTTTATGCATACAAATAAACTTAGATCTCTAAGGCTATTCTGCTAAGAACTCTTAAACTTATCTTATGACATTGAGGTTAAGATTTAAGACACAATCAGTATGCTTTTGGACTTAACAGGCACCCCTACATACATGATTACCCTTGTCTGATTTTGAAACTTTGTCTCAATTAGTTTTATAAATACAAAACAAAGAATGAAATTTCTGGTTAACTATTATATGGTGGGTTTTGATAGGGGAGTGAGAGAAGAGAGAGCGATGAGGAAATGATTACCCGTAAGAAGAGGAAAGCCAAAAATAAAAAAAGCAGCTTCGATGTGTTGTTGTTGATTTGGATAAAAGGGATGTGTGTGTTTGTGTGTCTATGTGCATACAAAACACCTTTTCATATTAGCCCATCACGATGTATTGATCTGTCTTCTGTTCAATTGATCTTGACCATTTATCATTCCAAATAACAGAACCCTGATTTTTTAAAGCTGTGTTATTTTATTTTCATATATAGGAGAATTTTGAAACATTTTCTGAACGCTTTGTTCCTTGGGAGACATTCGAACAAAAAACTCACCTAAAGTAAAACACTATATATTTATATCTATATATATTTTTTTTTTGTAAACATGTATTTCTGAGTATTATTAATTAATCAAGGAACTTAAGATATTTTGCAAGAGAATTTGAATTTAAGGATTTTTTTATAAATAAAATCCTACAATCAGTAATTTCATTTCATTTAGAAAATCCTCCAATCAATTAATTATTAATGCTTATAATACAAAAGATTAATCATTAACGAAGTGAAAACAAATCTCTCTCCTCATATTTTCATCTTTATCTCAGTCGAAGCAATGAGTACTCTTCTCTAACTTTCTAGGAAACTAACACTTTGCTTTTTCTTTCACTCTTCTTATCCTATTCCTTCTTAGAAAAAAATGTACAGGCACGACGTAATATAATAATCATATCTATCAACCTTTTTCTAAATTATGTATAAACAAAAATCTGTGTTTCAAGTTTCAAGTAATTTATTTTTGCATTCTTTTTTTTTTTTTACTTTTTTCATAGAACAATTTGTTGGCCTAAGCTTGAAGAAAGCTTAAAAAGGAAACTAGTCCCAATCCTATTGTGTTTATGTTAATAAAGAGATAAGAATCAAATGTCTAGGAATTATCTAGATAAGTGAAGATTCCTATTAGGATTAGGATTAGCAAAGTAATATATAAGGTGTTGAGATGTGACAAAACTTATAAGGTTTGAGAGAGAAAAGAGAGATTGAGAGCTTGAGTTTTTGAGATAGTTTTCTTAAGCTAATATAAAGAGAGATATACTTTATATAAATCTTGTGTTCTTAAAAACAAACTTTTCTATATTTGGTATCAGAGCATTGCTCGATCGTTGAGAGAATCATGTCCGCACTTGCACTACCACCACCACCCAAAGAAAGAGGAGGCTCTTCCTCCATTGTGTGTCCTATGCTTAACACAAGCAACTATACTGTATGGGCGATAAAGATGAAGATCGCACTCAAAGTTCATAAAGTCTGGGATGCCATAAAAGCAGAGACCGACCAAGTCAACGAGGATCATAACAACATAGCCATGGCTTTGCTATTTCAATCGATACCCAAGAGTTTAACTTTGCAAGTTGGAGACCACGGTACAACAAAGAAAATATGGGAAGCAATTCGGGCTAGAAACGTTGGAGCAGAGCGTGTTAGAGAAGCAAGATTACAAACTTTTATGGCTGAGTTTGAACGATTGAAGATGCAGGAATCTGAGACAATTGATGACTTTGTTGGTAAACTTTCTGCAATCGGATCAAAGTCAGCTGCACTAGGAACATACATAGAAGAATCAAAGATTGTTAAGAAATTTCTTAACAGTCTTCCTCGCAGAAAATTCATCCATATGGTTGCTTCCTTAGAACAAGTTTTGGATTTAAATATTGTAAGCTTCGAGGATGTTGTTGGTCGCTTAAAGACTTATGAAGAACGAATCAGTGCCGAAGAAGAATCTTAGGAGGAACAAAGCAAGCTTATGCATGCAAACATAAATCAACAAGCAAATCAAAACCAACAATACAAAGAATACAATAGACTTTGGAGGTTACAGAGGAAGAGGTCGTGGAGGTAGATTTGGAAATAGAGGACGTGGAAGAGGACGTTTTGGTGGAAGAGATATGTCACAATCTGTTTGCTTTAGGTGTGATCAACTTGGACACTTTGCTTCCCATTGCCCTTATCGACTACTCAAGTTACAAGAGACTGATAACAAAGACACGCATGATGCAGATGAACTCTTGATGCATGAGGTAGTATTTTTGAATGAGAATCGAGTCATTCCGAGTAAGTTCGAGACTAGCATAGATGGAGATAATATCTGGTACTTGGATAATGGTGCCAGTAACCACATGACCGGTGATAGAAGGTATTTTGATCAGCTTGATCTATCTGTTACTGGAAAAGTATGCTTCGGAGATGATTCACGGGTCGACATAAAGGGAAAAGGAACAATTGCTTTTATCGATCAGAATGGCAAGTCGAGAGAGATGACTGATGTGTACTTCATTCCTGATCTTAGAAGCAATATTATTAGTCTCGGACAAGCTATAGAATCAGGTTGTGATATACGACTAAGAGGTAACTATTTGACAATGAAAGATCGAGATGGAAATCTCCTTGTCAAAACAGAGAAATCAAGGAATCGGTTATACAAAGTTCAGATGGGATTGCGAGACAATGCTTGTTTATATTTTACAGAGATAAACGAGTCAAGAAAGTGGCATGCGAGGATGGGGCATGTGAATTACACCACCTTAGAGTCAATGTTGGATAAAAAACTAGTCTTAGGAGCACCACAGTTTAAGATGAAGAAAGAAATCTGCAGCTCATGCTTGCTTGGGAAGCAGACCAGACAGGTGTTTCCCCAGGAAGCTAGTTTTCGAGCAACAAAGAGACTAGAACTTCTACACGGTGATCTTTGTGGACCAATAACACCGAGTACTTCAATAGGAAATAGATATGTGTTCGTGATCATTGAGGACTTCTCTCGATATATGTGGACTATGCTGTTAAAGGAGAAAGGGGAATCGTTTCAAAAGTTTCAGAGGTTTAAGGCGATGATAGAAAAAGAAGTTGGAGAGAATATACAAATCCTAAGAACGGATAGAGGAGGAGAGTTTGTGTCTCGAGAATTCAATTCTTTTTGTGAAATCTCGGGTATACAGAGACATTTGACAGCTCCTTATACACCACAACAAAATGGTGTTGTTGAACGACGCAATAGAACTCTAATGGAAATGGCAAGAAGTATTTTGAAGCACATGCATATGCCAAATTATCTTTGGGGAGAAGCCATAAGACATTCAACATATCTTATAAACAGAGTTGCTACTCGAGCCTTGAGAGATAAAACTCCATATGAATGTTTTCGAGACAAGAAACCAACTATTGACCATATTAGGATCTTTGGATGCATCGGTTTTGCAAAGGTAGAGAAGCCTAATCTCAAGAAATTAGATAACATGACGAGAATACTTGTTCACTTGGGAACAAAACCAGGATCTAAGGCGTATCGGTTATTAGATCCACAGTCTAGGAGAATAATTGTTAGTCGTGATGTTGTGTTTGATGAGACAAAATGATGGCATTGGTCTCGAGACAGTTCTAAAGAAGGAAGTGATCAAAGCTTTGTAGTAAAGTTTGATGTGTTTGGGAATCATGATCTCCAAGAATTTGGTGAACTTAATGAAGCAGATCGGGATATTGAAGATGAGGAAGGTTTGTGTAAAGAAGAGCATGGTGATAATGCTGAGAGTCAGATTTCTTTACGAGAAGTTGAAGTAGAACCTCTCCGACCTGCAATTGCCGAGACACAACCTGCAACTACAATTACAGAACCTGAGTTACGAAGATCCCAACGAGTGAAAGTTAAGCCAAAGCATCTTGAGGATTATATATTGCTTGCCGAAGAAGAAGGTGAAATCTTGCTTTTGTGTCTTAATAATGAGCCCAAAAAATTTTATGAAGCGAACGAGTCGAGAATGGTCAGGTTGAGGTTGAGCATGTCCAGGGTACTGAGCAAAGAGTGGATATACTTACTAAAGCATTGGACAAGAACAAATTCAAGGTAATGAGAGATCTTTTGGAAGTTCAAGACTTGTCTAAACAGAGCTTTAAGCTTAAGGAGGAGATTGTTGGAGTAAGCTAGAAGAAAGCTTAAAGAGGAAACTAGTCCTAATCCTATTGTGTTTGTGTTAACAAAGAGATAAGAATCAAATGTCTAGGAGTTATCTAGATTTTTGAGGATTCCTATTAGGATTAGGATTAGCAAAGTAATATATAAGGAGGTGTTGAGATGTGACACAACTTATAAGGTTTGAGAGAGAAAAGAGAGATTGAGAGCTTGAGTTTTTGAGATAGTTTTCTTAAGCTAATATAAAGAGAGATACTCTTATATAAATCTTGTGTTCTTATAAACAAACCTTTCTAGATTTGCAGTTCAATTGGTGACATCTTGTTCTGTAGGAAGATTGTTAAAGGGTGGGGACCAGGGTTCGAGGAACGTCTGGCGCACCAATAACCTATTGGTGGATTGGGATATCCACAGTGATGAGTTAGGATCAATGCCCTGCAGTACCAGCTTGGGGTCCGTTGGGACGGCTAACAGGGAAGCTAGTGGGATCTGCGGACAGTCCGTTAGAGCAGCTAGCAGTGAGGCTAGTGGAGTCCACGGGACGGATTGTTAGTATTATACAGTACTACATATATCTTCGCTTAATTAGTATACAATCACTATCTTAGATGCAGAAAATCACTAGTGGCGGTGGGTACATATTTGTCAGTATAACAAAATTAGAAGAGTATGTGGTTTTAATTGGTAGTGGCACATCAGCAAACTATTAAAAGGTTGGAGTAAGAGTAACAATGGAATGAAGAAAACGACATCACTACTAAATGGTTAAAAGTTTATGCAGAATTTATACGAAAGACAATTCTACGGTTTGAAATTACCAATGTATGTATCAATCAACGTATAAGAAAATAAAATAGGGAACGTCATGTGGGTTGAATATTCTATGCAATTTCTCACGCCGTATAATCAATAAATCATCAGTGAGAGAGAGATAGAGAGAAGTGTAATAAATAGTCACAACCACCAATGTTAACTGGTGCAGTTGTAGGTGAAAGGTACTCTTTTCTATCCAAAACAAGAAGCTTACAACAAGAGACATTTCCCGTTTATATGATGTAATATTCCATATTCTAAATCATATGTAACGGCTTTAAAGCATGCATATATATGATACACTCATATTTATAATTTTCATGTATATATAAGAGCATATCATGATTGTTTCATCCATATTCACGTACGGTGTGTGTGTTTGAATGAAGATAGGTGATGATGATGAAGGTGTGTATGATCATGATGATGATGATGATGATACTAATTCTCATGAATTCACTTCATTTATTGCTTGCATTGCATTTACGTTATCGAAGAGCGTGCTCTTTCTTCGACAATGAAATTCCTTCTGCACCACTCTTAATTACTCTTTTCTCTCTCTCTCTGTATATATTATTGTTTTATAAATATTGAATTATAAATGTTTTTGGTATTCCAGGCAAGCATAGAAACAAAAAATAAAGTAATCAAAGAGTTTAAGAAAAAATAACGATGACGATGTTTTTGTTAAAGACTTGTTGTTTTGATTTCAACAAAAGACTAAAATTCTCTTATTAATTTAATACTACTACGAGATCTAATTGATTATTTTACACCTTTACATGTACAATGATAACCAAAAAAAAAATCGCAATAAATAGTTAGCATTTTTCTGTAGTATGTGAATTATTTATATTACACTCTCGTATTATATGTGTGTGTTTTATTTTTTTGACATCATATATATATATATATATATATATATATGTTTGTTTATAATAGGTTTTTTCTCTACCACGTACGCTGAATTAAGAACTTATACTGCAAAACGACATGGGAGTTAAACATGGAAATGTCATATAAAATTTTCACGTATATTTAATAGCTTAAATTCAAGTGTATAGTAGTTTTAACTTCGTTTTTAATTTCAACAACATATAAATTTCATGCAGTAAGATGTTAAAAAAAAATCCAGGCATAACGTTAGTTACATCTAATTATATTTATTAAAAAAAATAGCAGACAACCTAGAATTAAAATATAAAATTGCATAATATATAGATATATATATATATATATATATATATATATATATATATATATGTGTGTGTGTAAAATGTCTTATAATATAGTTATGAATATTTGAGAACTAATATATATGGTACGTACGTCGATGAACTAATTAAGAGTTTCAATAAGTACTCGAAATATAAACAGTGTAACGTATGGTGTAAATAGCGAATAACATATGACAGACTGAATATAAGGCTCGGATCATATAGGGGACCATGCATGTTCCAAACCCTATTTTTTCCCCCATTAATATCCGGGAAACCAATTATTTTATACTAAGAAATAATAAAACTAATTGTAAACATTTTCATGAAATCATCATTTATATAAAAAAACATTTTCATGAAATTAGGGCAAAAGTACAAACTGAAACTAATGATGCCCTAAATGAAAATGAAATCTCTCTGCAATAAAGAAGAGTGGCTTTAGGGGCCACGTAGACGTTAGTTTACAAAAGCTCTGAGTCTTTAGCCCTCTGCCCTCTTCAACAGTACTTTACGACAATGAAAAAGATCGTGATGCGTAAATTACGATCCTCTGTTTCTCACTGCATGCTCGTTACCGTACGTACTCATAGGAGTTTATAAATCAAAGGGCCTATGTGAGAGTATTCTTATTCTACGTAGCAACCACTATGTAAATGTGACCTTATGTTCATGTAGTTACTTGTATATACATCAATATATACGCATGTAGCTAGTGTAACAAGACATTCTTTTTCTTTCTTGTCAAAAGACATTCACGATCCAACTAGATATAGAAAAAGAAAAAATTTGGTTCTAATGTTAAAATTTATACCAAATAAAAAAACTCTAGCTCTAGGAGAGATTAGATGAATTCGAAACATTCATAAGAAATGAGTCTTGCCACTCTTATACTGGGTAACTTATACAAATACAATTAGATATATAATCCCCGAGTATACAGAGAGCAGAAGTTGAATAAAAATCCTTGACCGTTGATTCCATATATAGAACAAATTAAATGCCAAAAGACATTACAAACCTATTCTCGGATATAAATGAGTAATCCATTAGTCTAACAAAGTACTGTTTAGTTACCATTTTTTTTGTGTGATGAAACTACCTAAAAGATTCTAAGACTTAGATGTCGTAAAAAGTTTTTTTTTATTATTATTATTCCGGGTACGTTTTTGCACGTTGTGTTGCTCATGAATCCGAGAAATCATGAGGTGCTATATAAACAAGTATACTATATAATAGCCAAGCAACTTTTTGTTGATCCGATTTTAAAATTTTCATTTTATAGTTTCATAATTCTTATCGGCCGTATCTTTAGGGCCATTCCCCATATAAAACTATAATGCTTTTATGAAATTTGTATAATTCTTCAAAAAGTATACATTGAAAATCTCTACATATCTTTTATTTGTATGGCTGTTACGTAGAACAATAAGACTATACGAAAGTTGGGCATTGTTCCTTTTCAATACCAAAAGTCATATTTACTAAAATATAACTAGAAATGAATGAATTACATATTTAACATGTCGGTAACTACACCAGTCGTCACACTTGTTCTACACATAATTATAATTGAGATAAACTAATGTATTTCTTTTTAAAAAACATAATTCAGTATATAGAGAAGATAAAGAAAGAACTTGCATTAGAGAATTATCAAACAGTATTCATTTCATTTTCTTTCATTCCTACGATACAAGTTACAAGAATTTACATGGATGTTTTAGATTTTTTATGTTTAAATTGTGTGTGTATGGGGGTAATATCTTTCATACGTAGACAGATAACATAACACAATAAAAGCTGGTGAAGTAATAATTGAGAAGAGACAGAGAAATTGAAAAACAAAGAAGAGTAGTTTGGGTTTTTCGTCTAAGTAAATACCGATGATGCCCTCACCTTTCTAATTCCCTTCTTTGTCCCTTTCCATTTTCATGTTTATTTCTAACTTCTCTGTCCCTTTCAATCCTTCTCCACCAGATATCCTCTGATTCGATCCCCCACAACATATATTTTTTATTATAAATAAATACATTATTATTGACACTAAAATAATTTAAAGAAACTCTCAAGAGCATAGTTTCATGATCTGTTCATGATTTTTTCTTGTTCAAGAAGAATACTATTCAGTCATTGACATGATCATGAGTTATAGAAATGCTTAACACAAGTTCATATTATTAAGTTGTTAATGCATGGTATCGATGATGATATACGTAATTCTAAAGTATATCGAAAATGAATTAGTGTTTCGTTTCTCTTTTTTGATACATATTTTAAAAAGAGAAATATGTATTCAAAGTAAGAATTTTCTTCCAAACATAACAACTTATTCGGATGTTAAATATTCAAATGAACATGTATTTCTTTCAAATATACACATTTTGTATATTAACTGATATATAAGCTTCTCTAATCTCGTAATGATAGGCCATTTATAAGTGACGAGGACACTTTTCTTTTATCTTATACTAATAGCTATAAAAAATATTGTGTATGTTAATTCCTTATTAAATGAAGTGAAATATTGTAAATATATAGGGTTTTGTATGTATGAAAAT
This sequence comes from Camelina sativa, assembly GCF_030686135.1. Classification (NCBI taxonomy): domain Eukaryota; kingdom Viridiplantae; phylum Streptophyta; class Magnoliopsida; order Brassicales; family Brassicaceae; genus Camelina; species Camelina sativa. The sequence goes on along the minus strand of NC_141898.1, from coordinate 24,017,298 downwards.
AAAATCTACTTACTTAAAAGAATAATACTTTTGAATAACTGATTTTCTAGAATATTGCAAAAAAGTTGTTTGGTCCCCATCTATGTATATATAATAACTCAACACCTTAATCTCTCTATATATATCTTCTCTCTCACACAAAACCTAAAATCTCTTCACCAAGTTGTTTTCTTGCTAAAGTAAAGCTTCTCTCTTTCTCAATATCATTCTCTTCTTCCTCTCTAGTATCTTTATCTTATCTCCTTTGTGAACGAAAGTCAGAATCAAGACACATGGAGCCACCGCAGCATCAGCATCATCACCATCAAGCCGACCAAGAAAGCGGCAATAACAACAAGTCCGGTTCTGGTGGTTACACTTGTCGCCAAACCAGCACGAGGTGGACACCAACGACGGAGCAGATCAAAATGCTCAAAGAGCTTTATTACAATAGTGGAATCCGGTCACCAACAGCAGATCAGATCCAGAAGATCACTGCTAGGCTGCGACAGTTCGGAAAGATCGAGGGCAAGAACGTCTTTTACTGGTTCCAGAACCACAAGGCTCGTGAGCGTCAGAAGAAGAGATTCAACGGCACAACCATGACCACACCGTCTTCATCTCCCAACTCGGTTATGATGGCTAATGATCATTATCATCAACATCTCCCTCTACTACACCATCATCATGGCGTTCCCATGCAGAGACCTGCGAACCCCGTCAACGTTAAACTTAACCAAGAGCATCATCTCTATCATCAGAACAAGTCATATCCCAGCTTCAATAACGGTGACTAAATTTCTTATATATGCTTTTATTTTAGGAATTTATTAAGATACTTTATTCGTCAAAGCGTATTACTAATTATGAAACATTTACATCTAGCAAAAAAAAAAAAAAAAAACCTAACAAGATCTACATATATGACTTTGATAGATATATGTATGTATATAAAATGTTAAAAATTGTTGAGAATATTCAGATGATTTTTTTTTTAATTAACTATGTCAATTAAATATATATTACTATGAACTAGTTATACGAATTAGTAAAAATAACCAAACCCAAGAAGATTTTATGTACATATGATTTTGATGGATATATGTATATGTAATGACGTATAAGTGAAGTTATGGATCTTGATTGGGGCAAACCAGATTTGCATCTAAAGAACGGTTTCTTTGTTGTGTAATGGAAACTAGACTCACGTGATTTTAATTTTATTTGTGATATGTAACGAAATTAGGGATTTTGGTCAGTATAGAAAAATCACTAATTAATTTTATGTCTCTTTCTTCATTTTCTCTGTATATATTGTATGGTGTGGAATCAAAATTTATATGCTCACTGGTACGTATATTTGTTTGAAGGGAATTTAAATCATGCAAGCTCAGGTACTGAATGTGGTGCTGTTAATGCTTCTAATGGCTACTCAAGTAGCCATATCTATGGATCTATGGTACGTACCAAACAATAAGTCATTTATTTCAAATAATATATATCCTACATATATGAATTTAATGGAACTGAATTTGTTTGGGTGAAGGAACAAGACTGTTCTATGAATTACAACAACGTAGGTGGAGGATGGACAGCAAACATGGATCATAATCATCATTACTCATCAGCACCTTACAACTTCTTCGATAGACCAAAACCTCCGTTTGGTCTAGACGGTCATCAGGAAGAAGAAGAATGTGGTGGCGATGCTTATCTGGAACATCGACGTACGCTTCCTCTCTTCCCTATGCATGGTGAAGATCACATAAATGGTGCCAGCTGGAAGTATGGCCAACTGGACGGTCATGATTGTCATGGTAGAGGCCCTTGCGCTTCTCTTGAGCTTCGTTTGAACTAGCTCGTGTACCCCGGCTTCGCACCGGATTAAAGCTCTTAACTACCCTCTCTCTTTCGTTCAACTATGGTTCGCTTGCAGTTAGTGGTATTAATTAGTACTTAGTAGTATGTCTCTAGTACGTAATTTGTAATTACTAGCTAGTATCGTCTTCTAGGTTTTATTTTAATTGACTTCGTTTTATCTCTTATCTTTTTTTTATATATAATGAATATGTTAAAATTTTACCACTATGAAGAAAATGAATTTTCACAGATCCGGATGCATGCAAAAAATGACAGAGATGTAGTTAGTAGTAATATATTTGATTACAATCTGTTATCGAATCATCATTACACTATATTATTATAACCAGTAATCTCGAACCAAAATCAGGAATAATTGTTTTTTATAACAGAACTTCTGAACAGTGTTTGTTGAATGTTTTCTGGTAGTTCAAAACTAATTAAAACAAGAATTGATGGATAATAATGGACTCTAGTTTTGATCTTGTACACTGTCAACTTGTCGAGGTTAACCTCGAAGGAACACTTGATTGGTGACATTCAACTATGGGAAGATTAGATCGTAGGGATTTTTTCGTTCATGTTTCTTGTACCGGCAACAAACTAGCTGATGGTTTTAGCCATTAATTATGCTCATCAGGAAACCATTACAACTTAAAACATTTTTGGTTTCTTTCTCTTTTGGTAATCAACTCAACTTCAGTTTTTGTAATAGGTAAGTTTGAACTTGTTCAAAGACTTTGTAAATACTTTGTGAAAAGAAAAAAAAAATTAAATCGTGGAAAAAATAACAGTGTCAAGTGTCAACCAAAATTGAGATTATAGTGGAAAAAAAACTACAACCCTAGTTAACAAAAGATCTTGTACCTTTGGTTTTCCTAAAATGTTGTTTATCGATATATATCGTCAGTTTTATTTGTTCTTTCCTTTAAAACATCAAAGTTAATGATTGTCATCAATGACCACTGACTGGTCACTAAAATTGATGGTCATATTTTATCGAGCTTGTGTAATCTTTGGAGACAGTTTAATTAATACTCCACTATACATGATTAGTTCTTCGTTATAGTGGAGTACATACAACTATGGATTACGTTAAGGTAGCTCACGCGTTGCGAGAGCGCGTAAAGTTCATTCTATATTTCCTTAAACAGAGAAAATTACAAAGAGCTACATTATCTCGAGCCGCGTGAACTAAGATGACACGAGTAACGGAGTAAGAGAAAATGATTATTTGGGTTAGTTGCTCTACCTCTATTGTATGTCGTAGATCTTGTTCAATGAACCGTAGCTTTTAGAATTTTATAGAAAATACTATATCATATAAATATAATTGATAGTATAGTTTATAAATAGTTTAGATGGCTTTGTGGGATCTGTCTGATTATAAATTTCATACGTTACTTATACTATAATGTCGGTTCGGTTATAGTGAAATGTGTACCAAGAACAAGAATGTGGCAGTTAAGACATTGGTGCAGCCATTGTTTTTATATTAAAAGAAAGAAGAGTATATTTTTTGTAGTTTGAACCCTCTGTTTTATCGTAAACAACGCTCATGATTATTACATTGAAAATTTAATTAATACTAGTATTAACGGATCTCATTTTCTTGGGCTGGACTGCCTCGTTATATGTTCCTTTTCTCCTGTCACACAAGTTTTATCCAAAAAGTAATACTGCAATAAGAAAACAAAATAATTACTGGACTATATACTGTATAATTTTATATTTCGGCCAAATGAAAAAAAAAGGTTATATTTGTGTTAAGTGGAGTGAAAATTTATCAAGTGAATTTTGTTTGTGTAAATGGAGTAGATTAATTAGTTTTTTTTAATTTAAAATTCACTTGATTTTTTTAAATCTATCTAAAGAATAACTAACTAATTTTTATATAATTATTATGCAAACTAATAAAACTTATGAAATTGTGATTTCTAATATTAAAGTATTTATAATTTATTAAAATAGAATAAAAATAATCATAATAAAATCATTGAAAATAGTAAAATATTATGTAAGACCATCTCTAACCCCACTCTATTTTAGAGTCAAATATCTATTATACAGCAACATTTGCTCATCATTTAGAGTTAATACATTGGAGCAAAACAATGCTCTATTTTTTACATACTCTATTTTAGAGGAAAAAATAGAGATATACATTGGAGATGATCTAAACAAATGATGTGACTGAAATTCTTCAAATTACACTTTTGTGCAAATGATGTAACCAAGATAAAATTCCTCAACTTTTCTGAACAATTCCTTAAACTAGTGTCACCATTTAGACCAACTCTAATGGTTTGTTTTATTTTTTGCTTTAAAAATAGAATTCTCTATAAATAGAGTAATGATTTACTCCAATAGTTGGCTCTATTTCTTACTTTTAAAAAATTAATTCAATAATTATTTTATTAAATGTTTTATTTCAACTTCTACTATAGTCCCCTAATTTTAAAATTTACAAATTCAAACCACCTAGTTTATTTTAAATAAATATCTAATAAAATTATAATATTTTAAAAAATAAAATTTCATTACAAAATATAAATAAAAGATACAATGATTAATTGATATTTATTTAACACCATCATTAGTATAGTTTTCCCACAAATGATTAACTAATTTTATGTTATGATAAAAAATCATTATATAAATTTGTTTAGGTATAAGATGATAAAATATTAAAATTGGAGGAGGATTTTGTAAATAAAAAAGTTATGCTTCAAAAATAGAGAAATGAACAGTGTTGCTTCAATTGGAGATGGTTTTACACCAAATATAGAATTTGGAGCAAGATTTGAAGCACCATTGGAGTTGCTTTTAGATCCTAAATAATTCTATCTCTGTCTCTAATAAATTGATGTTTTGGAAAAAAATTGTCTTCCTATAAGATTGATTTTGTAGATTAAAAAACTAAAATGATGTTTTTACTTTATACGTTTTTCCAACTAGCATATTATATAATGACTTATTTTTTTTTATTTTTCTACTAAAAAATAATTTTAAATTAGTTTAGAAATAAAAAATTTAACTTTTTTTAATATGTATGTAAATATCAAAATATTAATCTATTAGAGACAGAGGAACCAACACATTTTTTCAAAATATAATAGTCAATAATAGCCCTTCGAATTCGGTTAGTTCGGATCGGTTATTTCGGTTATCGGTTAATTACTGAATTTTCTAATTGTTCCGAAAAGAACCGAATAAATATCCGGTTCGGTTCAGTTCGGTTACCGGTTATTTCCGTCATTGATTGTTGCTTCCGAATTGAACCGTATTACAAGTGATGAACAACATAAATTAGCAAAAATCATGCAAAATGTCTATACATGAGCTGGTCTTAACCACAATTAAGTTCATATTCAATAGTTCAGTAGTTCATACCACAACATAAAAAGTTCATGTTCAAACAAGTAAAAACTTCAAGTTCAAAAAGAGACAATAGGTTCAAGTCATAACATAGAGTAGAAAGAGTCTCTAACCCCACCTGCAACTCACACAACAGCCGGAGGTTGGTCCAAAGAAGGAGAAGCTACACAAGGAAACAAATATTCATAAGCTTGAGTATGTTAAGTCTTAAAGCCACATGAACTGAATGAGATAATGTAAAAACAGATTCAAAACCGTAAATGATTACCTAGTGAATCATGGAACTCCAATTCTTCAACCATTTGAGCTAAGTTAGCAACCTTTTCAGCAGCCATAGTGTTTCTCAGCCACTGTTGTAAACAGAGCAAAGATTCGATCATATTGGGTGTTAGGCAACTTCTGTAAGGGTCTAAAATTCTCCCACTTGTACTGAATGCTGACTCAGAAGCAACTGAAGACACTTGAATGGCAAGCACATCCCTAGCAAGCTCAGCCAATATAGGAAACTTCACACTATTACGCCTCCACCATGATAGCACATCATAATCCATTCCCAAGACATTTTTCAAACGTGGCACATGTTTCTCCATTAAGTATATGTCCAACTCGCTAGTAGCTTCCTCATTTGTAGTTTCATTGTCCATCTCTGAATATAGAAACTCTCTATCATATCCATCATCATCTGACAAATCAAAAAGCACATCATTTGCTTGTTCAGAACCCCCATATCACTCTTGGAGACACCTTGAGAAGAGGTGCTTTGCTTAGAGACATACTCTTCAAACAAATTCTTCATGACAATCTTAATTGAGGATCATTGATGCTTACTCTCCTCACTGTCTTTACCGTAGAGCTTGTCAAAGCAAACAGATGGGAATTGCATCTTATTCCTTGGATCAAAGATACTTGCAATGATCACTAATGGATTCATGTTGAGAAGTCCATCCCAATACTTTTCAAACTTAGCCCTCATGGCCATTGCTTGTTTCTGTTGGAGCGGATCATTATGGTAGCTTAATGAAATGAGATGTTGCTCGATGATGACTACCTCATTGTAGCAAAGTGAAGAGGTCACTGTCTTAGATGCTGAAAATGACAAAGTGCAATTGAAAAACAATTTCAGAAACTTCACCAACCTGTGAATTTCATCCCAGCTAACAGAAGTTGGAGGCCCAATCCTTTTCTCTCCCTTCTCTCCCTCCTCTTCTATCTCCATGAAGTAATCATTGTACAGTTTTTCTTCTACCAACAACTTGTCAAATGCATCTCTGAACTTCAAGGCTGATGTCAGCATAAGGTAAATCGAATTCCACCTTGTAATACAGTCCAATGTAACACTCCATCTTGTTACCTTCCCAAACGTAACTCGCGATTGATTTGATTCCAGCCTTTGGGTCGATGATTTCACATACTTAACTGCGTTCCTAATGGCAACTACACTATCATTCACGGAAGCTAGACCATCTCTCACAATCAAGTTAAGAATGTGAGCACAGCATCACATGTGTAGATATGCACCATCTCTAACTAATGTCTGAGGTCCCTTCAGCCTCAAAGCATCTGTCATCAACCTTAATGCTTTATCATTACCCTTGGCATTGTCAATTGTCACTGTAAAAACACTTCCAATTCCCCAATCCTCTATACACTGAATAAGCTGTGCAGCAATGGTTTCTCCCTTATGGTCTGTGACAGGTTTGAAGCTTATGATCCACTTCTGCAACACCCAGTTTGTATCAATCCAGTGGGCTGTCACCACCATGTAACTCCATGAAGTAGTAGGAGCTGTCCATATATCTGTAGTGAGAGATACTCTCTTCTTATCACAAGCAAACATTTTCTTCATACAATCTTTTTCTTGCAGGTACATTGAGAAAATATCGGTGGTTGCTGTCTTCCTACAATGTACTGTGTACATTGGCAGTACATTCAAACAAAATCTCCTAAACCCCTCCGATTCCACAAAAGAAAACGGCAGCTCATTAAGTACAATCAACTCATTGACTGAACTTTAGAACAAGTCTTTATCATACTTCATTGTTGTGACTACACCATTACTATCAGCAGCCAAAACAGACTGAGACCCACTCTCTTTATAAGACAAGTACAACTTACATCTGTCCAGGTGATTCTTCATGGGAGTTGTTCCGGTTTTCTTGCTGCAACAACCAATCTCCTGCCCATAGTACCGACACTTGCTGACTGGTTCTTCAGAATCTACATTCTCAACGAAATGTGTCCATACTTCTGATCTACGAGCAGGTCTTTTCCTTGGCTTTGGTAGCACATCGCAACTTGATTTTCCAGTTGATCCCCTCTTCGTCTTTCCAGCTTCACTAGGTTGTGCCACTTCTTCATCTTCATCAATGAACTCATCATTCTCGTCGTGAAAAGAAACCATCTGTAGACTTGAACAAATGTGAGACTGTTAGTAACAAAATCAAACATAAATTGGTACATAGTTCTAGTTGTATCAAAAATCAAACGTAAATGAATCCTCAAGTTAATTTGAACAAACTCGAAATCCCAAATAAATTGGAATCCTAAATTAATTTCAACAGCATAGAAACTCCTAATTTAACCATAATCTCATATCAATTTCAACATAGATAGGGAGAAACATAAGTAAAAGTCCTAATAAACCCGATAGAAAAGATTTGGACTAAGAACTTACACTTTTGAATTCTGAGTTCTGACTTCAAACAAGGAACTCAACGATTGAACGAACTAAGAAACTTTGACCCACGATTTGGACTTTACTGAGACAGAATTAAAGGGGAAAAGAAGAAGATGAAATGAAAATTGGAGAAAGAATCGACAGAGTGAAGAAGAATGTGTCGGGACTCAAGTCGGCTATCGAAAAATATGAGATTAGCCGATTAGGGTTTAAAAAAACTTTTATAACATAACCCACAATTTTCGGTTATTGGTTATCTGTTCGGGTTACCCGACCGAACCGACCCGAAGATATACCCGAACTCTCTACAAAAATTATGCCGATTGAACCAAACAAAAAAACACTAACCGAACCGATTTGTCCAAATCTCGGTTCGGTTCGGTTCAGACAAATCGGTTCGGTTATTTTTCCCAGGGTGAGTCAATAACAAATTAATCAATGTTTTAAAACCCGGACCGGACCGGCCGGTCGGACCGGTCCAACCGCGACCCGGTAGACATTCCGGTCCGGGTTACCTCTAAAAAATAAAAACCAGAAAACTATAAACCCGCAAAAAACCGGAAATACCCGCTAAAACCCCGTGAACCGGTGGTTGAACCGGCGGGTCGCACCAACGGGTCAATATCAAATAAAAATATTTTATTTTTATCACACTTCAAACTCAAACCAAATTAAAATTAAATATTTGTTATTTATAGAAAAATCACTTATTTATTTTATCTAATCATTTAAAAGTTTAATTTTAGTTGTTTACTACTTCATTTTTTATGTTTTGTTCATATATTTATTGAAAAGTAGATGTTATATTTATAAAATGTAAACAAACCACTAAGCTAATTGACCCGTGGTTCAACCGGTCCGACCAGTTGACTGAATGACCCGAAAGACTTCCGGTTCACCTTCCGGTCCGGTTTTAAAAACATTTAAAACAATATTATTTTTGTTTGGAATTTATTAATAGTAGATAAAAGAGGTATCATTTCCTTACAAAAAAAAGAAGAAGGTATCATTTGCTAACAAGATTAGATTGCTCGGCAACAACTCAAAACCTCTGGTTTGATAATTAAATCTTTAGTCATATAAAATTTTGTGACTTTTTTTTTCCTATAAAATTTTGTGACTAAAAGTTGCTTTTTAGTTAGCAAATGTCGTCCAATAGTTTGACTAGTAAAATATTGTTTCCATAACTTGTTAATAAATAGTAGTAGACTGTATTTTGATTGCGTTTTTAGTGGTGGTTCACGACTTCACGTTATTGATTATACTATATATCTTATGTTTTGTATACAAACTATATTTTTCAGGTAATTTTGTTGTGCACATTTAATTTATTGTTATTCAGTAGTATATATACAACGATTCAACGTACACATTCTAGAATTTAAATATCAAGATTAAGAATTATAAAAGCACTCCTTTTATTAGCTTTGTAAATCTCTTAAAACAAAGCCACTCAATCTCTCTCTCAAATTCTTACAAATTCTCTTATCATAACACCTCTATTTATAATACCAAAAACCAAATCATGATCGGAAACTTTATATGTTTAGATAACTCCTAAACATGTTTGTTCTTATCCTCTTTAACCATTGCTCGGTTAAGACGTTAACTTATTCCTTAAGTTAACTTCAAGATTATCCAACATTCTCTCCCATAAGCTTAAAACTCTTCTACAAGACTTCTTGCACTCCAATGTGATTCCTCATTTCCTTAAATATGTTCTTCTCAAGTGCCTTCGTGAGAATGTCGACATTCTGTGCGACTCCGGGAACATGTTCAACCATAACAAGTCTATTCTCAATGATTTCCTAATGAAGTGGTATCGCCGATGGATGTGTTTGCTGCGTCCGTGGAAGACGGGGTTCTTAGTGAGTGCGATTGCAGACTTATTATCGACTCTAATTGTTACTGATTTACTTTCGGTTCCACTAATCTTTGCAAAAAGATCTTGTAGCCAAATAGCTTGCTTAGCCGCCTCTGTAGCGGCCATGAATTCTGCTTCACAGGAAGAAAAAGCTACAACTTATTGCTTCTGAGAGCACCATGTGATCGGAAATCCATTGAAATAAAAGATATGACCCGCAATACTCTTTCCATCATCTAGATCAACACTAAGACTGCTATCGCTAAATCCTATCAAACCTGTTGTGTTCCCTCGCTTGAAATAAAGACCATGAGAAGAAGTTCCACGAAGATATCTTAACACTTGCTTAAGCGCAACCCCATGTGACTCTCTTGGTTCCTGCAGATACCTGCTCAGTACACCAACGGGATATGATAGACCAGGTCGTGTATGGAGTAAATATCTAAGACACACGATGGTTCTCCGATAATGCTTCTCATCAATCCGTTTTTCATGTTTTGTGATATATCATGGTTTTTGTGGTTTTTAACCATGATATAAGGAGTGTTTTAGAGTCTTTTGATTTGTTTTCTAGGATGTTTTTGAGTCTTTGCAGATTTCTAGGACTTTGGCACAGAAGGAGCAAAGTGGAGCAATTTGGATCATTTTGGAGCATAAATCTTGAAGAATCAATTTGGACTCGGATCAAAGAAATGGCATCGATCGTCACCACTTAGGAGCATCGATCGACACCCTCTTCAGCCGATGAAGAATCACCAATTTGGAAGTTTTACAAAGTTGCCTGAAGTTTTCCATATTTGCAATACAAGTCCCTGACGTGTTTTAGGACATATAAATAGTATTTTTAGGTTTTTAAAACCCAAAAGTTATTTTTCTAGCAAATTTTATTTTTCTGCAATCCTGTGAGATTTTGAGAGCTTTGGAGAGAGAGATCTGCTTTGAGAGAAGAATTATTGAACTCCCTTTTACTCTTTTAATTTCAATTGCTTATTATTCAGAATTATGTCTTGTTCTTCATTAAACAGGTCTGAGTAGTTTACTTGTTAGGTTTAGGGTTTTTTTACAGGGATCTTATGATTTATTAGATCTGTTTATTTAGGATTCATTATCTTTCTAGATATTCATCATAGGTTGTTCTTCATTATTAATCCTTGATTGGCCATCTAGAATTAATACTTTAGGAAAATAAATTGATATGAGAATATAATTGATTTTCCTGATTAAAACCTTTGATGAGCAAAATTACTTTCTGCAAAGAGATTTGAATTAATAATTTTGTGAACTTATCTAAACCTGTTCTTAAAGCTGATTTTTAACTTAGAATTTTACAAAGAGATTTGGATTTTCTGGTTTTAAATTTAGATAATAATTGCAGTGAGAACTGAATTGTTTTACAAAATTGTTTAGAGTTCTAGATATGTTCTTAATTGCTTGAATCATAATTTATTGATTGATTTAATATTTCGTAACTTCCTGAGAAATTCCCTAGGCCTAGCTTTTTGATCCATTGACACCCTTTTATTTATTATTTTGCATTGCTTTACTTAATTTAAATCAACTTATTTAGCTTAATTATAAAACTCTATAATTTATTGTGTAGACTTGAGTCCTTGTGGAATTCGACCCCTAAGTATTACAGTGACCTCTTAATTTGAGAGAGTAGCTTTAGGGAATTTGAGCATATCATTTTGCTTTACAAAGCTCCAAACCAAACTCCATTGGAATAAGAACATAATTGCAGGCATTCATTCCTGTTTCTGCGAGTATCTTCTCCACATAGCTTTCTTGTCTTAATATAATTCCATTCCTTTCCTGAACCACTTCAATGCCTAAATAATAAGCAAGATTACCTAAATCACTCATTTCAAAATTCCTTGCCATTCCTCTCTTAAAATCAAGTATGAGCTCTAAGCTAGAACCCGTGACTAGCAAATCGTCCACATAAATAGCCACAATGAGTAGATGGCCGCGTTCTTGCTTTCTGTATACGGAAGGTTCCCTGGAGCACTTTTCAAATTTTAGTTCTAACAAAATCCTATTCAGCTTAGTGTTCCATGTCCTTGGTGCTTGATTTAGACCATAGAGCGCTTTGTGTAATTTATAAACCTTTTCTTCCTTCCCTTGAGCAATGAAACCTTCAGGTTGAGTGACATACACATCTTCCCTTAGCTCCCCATAAAATCTTAACATCCAAATGATGTATCTCCCAGCCATTTGAAGCTGCTAAAGCAATGATGAAGCGTATTATCTCAATGAGAGCCACATGAGCAAATACTTCATCAAAATCTATTCCATGTCTTTGTACATAGCCTTTTGCCACTCACTACAAGAAAACAGGTGATTTACGACTGTACTAATAGTCACTACATAGTCGCTAATTCATACATAACGACTAAGTTACGACTAATAACCGTTGTCGTAAATCGGTAGTCGGTAAGGAAATTCAGTCGTAACATAGTCGGTAAATAGCGACGATATTACGACTATTACACGTAGTCGTAAACGTAGTCGTAATTTAGTCGTTACTATTTACGACTACTTAATGATAATGTTACGACTAGTTTGAGAATAGATTGTGACAATGTTACGACTATTATGCGACTCCGTTGCTACTATCGGACGACTATTTGACGACTATGTTACGACGACTTTAAACCAGATTTAATGACTGGTTTGACGACTATAGTGATTAAAACCATAATTGTTTTGTTTTGTTTTATAAATCGAATTTCTAATCAAACAGAAACCTAAAATTCACATTCTTAATAACCAAAAGTTCACCACAATAGTAATATGTTCACCACATTAACAATTAAAAAAAGAGAACCAAAATGATCAATCATAAACTATGATTGACACATCATCCCAAAGTGACAAGTTCATAATAACCAAAAGAGAACCAAAATGATCAATCAAAAACTATGATTGATCCCAAAGTGACAAGTTCATGAAAGTTAAGGAATAGAGATAAATAGCCTAAGAAGTAACCTAAGAAGGAGATGTTCTTTGTGTTGGAGAGGCGGTGGATTCAGACTCTTGGAATTCGACAAAGGACGGCCACATCGTACGCATGAACTTTTCCAAGTGCTCTATCTTCTTCTGTTTCTCAGCCACAACTTTGGAATGTTCTAATTCATGAGCAGCAATCTCAGCATCACCTTTTGCATTATAGGCAACTTGTTCTTCAATTATACGATGAGCTTCTTTCATTTGCTCTTGCAATGCTACAAACGATTACTGTCCTTGTTGATAGCTCTTGCCATTGAGAAGATCCTGAAGATGATCCTTGAGGCTTCCAAGTCCAAAAAGATTACCTCGTGAGTCTTTCTCAGTGGACTTAGAAAAGAAAAACTGAAAATGTTAGTTCTGAAAATGAAAATTTTGAAGACTGTTTAAATATAGATGGTGAAAATGATACTTTACCTGAAGAAAGATGGCCGTATAATCTTCTGTTGTGAACTCCTGAGACTCGATCTCAGATATCTTAGCTTGTAAGTTTTTCTCATAAGTTGAGAAGATCTTCTCGGCTTTTCGATCTACATACGTACCATCTGGCCTTGTATGTGTCTCTATGAAAACCTCACCAAGACTCACCGGTCTCCCAAGTTTCTCTTCCTGGAATGTTACAAAAAAAAAAAAAAGAAGGTTAAGACATAAGTTAAAGTTACCAAAACAAGGTTAAGACATAAGTTAAAGTTATAAAAAAAAGGTTAAGACATAAGTTAAAGTTACTCACCAAGTCTTGTTTGACTTGTTGATACGAAGTTGGTCCAGATAAGTGCGAGTGTGGACCGAGACCATTACGGTCTGACATACGAGCATTGGAATAGATTCAACTCCTTTCTTGTGCTTCTTCAGTATCCCACTGCCCAACCATTGTTTTCTAGAGTTCACCCGCAATCCATTTAGGTTGCACTCAACTAGTCCTAGCGTCGCTTACCATGTTTTTCATCCGGCGTTGACATATCTCATAGAAAATATGTTGCACTGTCCCTGTTATCAATGGATCCCAAGTGTGTGTTTTTAGGGAAAAAGAAAATAGAATTAAGTTAGTGATAAACAACAATTAAAACCTATCTATGAATGATATATAACAGAAAACTATACCGCAAACTCAAGGAAGTATATTTCTCGTCTATCCGGAGGTACACATGACCAATTATAGTATTCACCATCAAATTTGTTTGTAAAAACCTTTGTAATCTTCCGAACTAGTTGTGATTGACATCATGAGTAAACCTCATAACATAAGAATCAAGTCAGACTTGGGAATGACAAAACAATAAACAATGGTTCATGACAAACACATATACTTTTCTAGTTACTACTAACTGATGAGAGAATTGGGAATGACAAAACAATAAACAATAGTTCAAGACAAACACATATACTCGACAAAGCAATAAACAATAGTTCATGACAAAACACATATACTCGACAAAACAATAAACAATAGTTCATGGCAAACACACAAAAGTTCATGACAAAACACATATACTCGACAAAACAATGACAAAACAATCACAAACCAATGACAAAACAATCACATAACACTCGACTATGTAACACATTTATGACAAAACAATATTAAAACGTGTTTACATACCAAGTCGTGTTAGGCTTCGATTCTGGAGAGAGCACGGTGGTAAATTTGTCCTGGTCCGGCACCATAAGTATGGCGTTAAGAGCCCTCAACGTGTCCTCCTGGAGTTTTGGCAATACTGGATCTGGCTCTTTAAAGTTGTTACCTTGAGAAGACGGATGGCTTTGAGCGTGAGAGTTCTAAACTGGAGATCTCGCAGAATCATGCAAAGGATTCGATTGAACCGGTGGATTGTTCTGGACTTATGGTAATGACCGAGCTGGTTGGTCTTCTCGGCTTCGATTAAAGGAATTCTCAAACAAGATCTGTGGCGGTGGATAGTTTCTGACCTGCGGTGCGGCTGACGTCGATAGTTGGGGGAAACGCGGACTTGTTCTTGAGGTGTCTGAGGCATCGGATTTTGAGCCGCCGGAGTGAAGTTGTACTGCGGCGGTAGAGGATTGACTTTTTTCACCTTCGACGTAGGGTTCGAGCCACCGGGTCTGAGAGAAGCGTTGGGGACAACATTCCTCTTTCGTCCAGCCTTCTTAACCGGCATCTTAGAAGATTGAGAGAATCGGCGATTGCGTCGATGAGAGATTGGTAGATGAGAGATTGAGAGAAACTGCAAAGAACGGTGAGAAATCAGAATTGAGAGATTAGAGTTTGAGCATTAGGGTTAGGTCGTTTGTTTATGGGCTGCACCGCATAAATGGATTCACGGGCTTGTTTAGTCCCAAAATGTTTTAAAATTAGTCACTTATTAATCACTGATGAGTTGGTATGTGATTTTATTTTAACAAATTGGGCTTGTCTTGTAGTCCAAAACCTGGTCCAACACGTAATAAACATGTTTAAACCCAATATTCTGTAGTTAGTCAATTATTAGTCGCGAATCTGTAGCCATATTTAATTTTAGAAATACATATAATTTAGTTTAGTTTACATGTTATTTGAAATCTGCTACTTATATATACACTACATAATATATTGATCACTTAAAAATTACAAAACATTAGTTACATATAAACTTAAAGAATGTGAATATCTAATAGTATATAAAGAATGTAAACATGGATATATATAAACTTAAAAACATTAGTTACATATAAACATTAGTTACATACAAACCAATTCACATCTGCAATAATAGAAAACAATTAATAAGACATGCTGCACCTAAACATAAGTATAGATATGAGAATGCAAACACATGATTCTTGTATTTATAGTTAATAAGGGAAGAATACCACAAAAGTAGTCGATGTATAGTCGCAACCTTATCGACTCATAGCCTTAGTCGCTAACTCGTCGCCAAATTAGCTACTTGGATACAACTCAATTAAGTTCATCCCATTTAGTCGTATAATGGTCGTTAATCAACGACTACAGTACCGACTACTCTATTTGGTCGGCAAATGACGTCTGAGTTACGACTAAATTTATGCAGTTGTATCTTGGTCACTTAGTGGTCGGCAGATAGTCGGGAAATTTAGCGACTACGTATTTAGTCGCCAAGCGTAGTCATAAATACCCTGTTTTATTGTAGTGATTAGCCTTGCTTTGTACTGGTTGATGCTATTGTTAGATTTCTGCTTTATCTTAAATACCCATTTTAAACCAATCGGCTTAAACCCTAAAGGAGGATCAACGAGACTCCATGTTTGATTCTTGGTAATTGATGCAATTTATTCCTCACACGCATTTCTCCAAACCTTTAGCTCCATTGCCTCATCAAACACTGAAGGTTCTCCATTGATAGTAAGTAGTAACTGTTCTCCCTCAAGTTCTGCTAACAGTACGTAATCCTTCAAATAATCCGGTTTTGCAGTTTGTCTAGCTGATCTCCTGAACACCGTCGCCAGTGGAGACAGTTCTTGTCCTTCTCCTAAAACTGGCTCTAGTTCTTCGACAGATCCATCGTCATCGTCTGCATCATCATCTTCTCTATCATTCTCTCTTCCTTCCCCTGCTTCTGCAGCTACACTATCTTCTATGATCCCATTGTTCCCAAAATTTCCAAAACTGAGAGTGAACATTCCTGAGTCTAAGAGTGATTCTTCCGAATTCCTCCATATCCAGCTCTTATTTTCATCAAAGACAACATCCTTGTTTACAATGATTTTCCGACTTACTGGATCAAGAAGTCGATATGCTTTAGAATCAGGTTCTGTTCCAAGGTTGACAAGTATTCGTGATCTGTCATCTAGCTTCTTAATGTGTGACATCTCAGTTTTGGCAAAACATATGCAACCAAATACACGGAGATGCTCCACGTTCGGTTTCTTCTTCTTGAGAGCTTCATAAGGTGTCAAGTCTTCTAATACTCGTGTCCCCACTGTGTTGATAAGGTAGGTTGCATGTCTGATCGCCTCTCCCCATAGATAGTTTGGCAAATTCATTTGTTTCAGAATACTTCGAGTCATTCCTAGCAGCATTCTGTTCCGTCTCTCGACTACTCTGTTCTGTTGAGGCGTGTAGGGTGCAATAAGATGTCTATTGATCCCTTCTCTTTCGTAAAACGTTTAAACTCATGAGATGTAAATGTCTTGATAGTATTTCTAGTATCATGTTCAACCGAAGCTTTGAATGTTTTGAACTTCTCAAACGCCTCACTTTTCTCTTTTAGGAGAAAAGACCACATATAGCAAGAATAATCATGAATCAACACAAAGATGTACCTCTATTGTGCAGCTGTAGGTGGAGAAATCGGTCTACAAAGATCCCCATGAACAAGCTCTAATGCTTGTTTTGCTCTATAGGATGTTGATTTCGGGAATGCTTGCCTTGCTTGTTTTCCAACTAAACATGAAGCACATGTTTCTCCTCCTTTTGGAGCACTAGGTATCCCAGTAACTAGTTCCTTTACTACCATCCTCTTGATAGTTTCATAGTTAACATGTCCTAATCAAGCATGTCACTTTGCTGAATCATTCAAACATGAAATCTGCAGACACTTATAATTTTCAACCTCCAAATTCACCTTTTACAACCTGTTTCTTGACGGATAGCTCTCACTAATATGTTTCCATCACGATCATGCAAAGTTAGGAAGTCTTCTCTCATCCTTACATCGCAACCAGATTCAGTAGCTTGTCCTAAGCTAATGATGTTGCTTTTAAGGTATGGGATGTAGTAGACTTCTGCCAATACCTTTTGTTCTCCGTTCCTAGTGACAAACTGAATCGAGCCTTTACCTTTTATATCAACAAGTGAATCATAACCAAAACGAACCTTGCCCGTAATCCTTGCCATTATCAAGATACCAAACCTTGTCTAAACATGCTTCAAGTTCTTTTGGCTTCACATTCTTCTCATTAAGATACACCACCTCATGCATCATTAGAGACTCCGCCTCATGCGTGTCTTCCTCTTCTTTCTCCTGCGATTCTTGAAGCTTGGTTAGCTTAAGTAAACGGTCTGGATAATCGGATGCGTAATGTCCTAATTTATCACATCGAAAACAGGTGATCTTGCTCTTGTCCCTTTGTTGATAACCGTACTCCCTCGATTGATACCCAAAGCGTCCACTAAACCTTCTGAGACCTCTTCCACGGCCACGACCTGAGCCTCTTCCTCTACCTCTGTCATAAGAGGAATCTTGCAACTGTGGTGCAGAGTTTGTATACATAAGTTTCCCTTGACCATCTTGTGGAGAAGCGTTTGCATACAAAAGCTTGTTCGGACCATCTTGTGAATCTTCCTCTTCTTGAATTCGTTCTTCATAGGTTTTTAATCTCCCAACAATGTCTTCAAACGTTGTTGTGTTAAGGTCAAGAACCTGTTCGAGAGCTGCAATTATATGTATACACTTCGTTCTTGGTAAGTTGTTGAGGAATTTTTTGACAATCTTTGGTTCTTCAATAATCTCTCCCAAGGATGCTGATTTGGTAGAAATTTCAGAAAGTTTTCCGACAAAATCATCAATTGTGTTGGTATCCTTCATCTTCAATCTATCAAATTCAGCAATCAAGGTTTGTAGTCGTGCTTCCTTTACTCTGTCAGCCCCAACGTTTCTTGTTTTAATAGCATCCCATACTGCTTTAGATGTCTTTTGATTACCGTCTTGTAGGAGTAGTGCTTCTGGTATGGATTGGAACAACAGTTCCCTAGCAAGATCATTCTTCTCAACGTCGTCTGATCCTGGACTAATTGCTTCCCAAACCTTAAGTACTCACATCATCACCTCTATCTTCATGGACCAAACTGTGTAGTTGGAATTGTTTAGCATTGGACATTGCAAAGATGAATGACTTCCTTCTTTTGGCTTATTGGTGGTTGTAGCTAATTCACTCATATCTTTAGACTAACGATCGTTGTTTGTTTAGTAAGATGAATATAGAAAATTGAACCCGGAAGCTCTGATACCAAATCTAGAATTTGAATATCAAGATTAAGAATTATAAAATCACTCCTTTTATTAGCTTTGAAAATCTCTCAAAACAAAACCACTCAATCTCTCTCTCAAACTCTTACAAATTCTCTTATCATAACACCTTTATTTATAACACCAAAAACCAAATCCTAATAGAAAACATTATATGTTTAGATGACTCCTAAACATGTTTGTTCTTATTCTCCTTAACCATTGCTCGGTTAAGACGTTAACTTATTCCTCAAGTTAACTTTAAGCTTATCCAACACACATGATTGCTAAATCCACAAAAGACTTTCAAATGGATGGATCTCCCACGCCTAGTTTCAATCCGTGAGTCTTACACTCAACACACAGTGACAAAGAAATGCCAACTCTTTATATTGTTGCATTTTTCGAAGGTAGTGCGAATACTATTACGCTTTGATATACCGAACTTGGTAGAAACATTTGGTCTGATATAGGCCATGTCAAACTTACAAGCCACATGACCCCTTATGAGACCGCAAAATACTTTCGTTATATGTTCAAACTTTATGATATTTACTTTTAATATTGCATGTTATGTTGTTAACATACGGAATATATATAACCTTCTAAGTCATAACAATATTTATCTACTCACGAATGAACATATTATTCATAGTGAATGAAAAATAATGTATATATATATATTTTTTTTTTTAATTCTGATCATTTAAAAATATTAATTCATATATATATATATATTGGTAAACTACTGAGCTTTCGTTTTATTGTATTTTGTGGACCGCATATCAAAATTCAGTTAAACCTCTTTCCGTTAGTTTGATTTCTAGACTTCAGATTTCTTCTACTTTTCTTTTGCAAATACTGATCTCAGATTCAACCATGTCGAGATACCGACTCAAAGATTCATTTATTTCTTCTATGTATAAGCTTAAGTGATCAATCCCTCTTTATGTTATTATGTAGACCATGAACCAAACCCTTAAGAAGAATAAAGGAGTCTACATCAAGGAGATCTCAAATCGAATAGGCTTTTAATTTCTTCAAACAAAATCTCAATTGCACATCTATCATCTTGACCAAATTGCCCACATTCATTTTGAACGAGGAGGAGAGAGAGAATGCATCACGCTAACATATAATTGTTTGAATAAAAGTATTTGAACGTATGTTCCTTACATATATATGCTCTAGATCACTGACATATGTAGATATGTGTGTCTTAACGAGTTACTTACTTGTGATGTATACATATACGAGTGGATATACATATGAAGGTTTTTTTTTTCTGCGGATCCAAGAAGATCTTTAGATGCTTTTTGGGGATTCAAAGTACGTTATTCCTATAAGAAGCAAAGATGTGAGGCTTGTGTAGCATCATGGTCTGTGATTCCCTTTATGTGAAAATTTTCGTAAAAGACTTGTTTGGATCAGTTTGGTCTATTTGCAATTTTTAAGTTGGCTACCTTTTATAATGTGCCGAAATAGAAGTTTTATATCCGTTATGTGAATATTACGTGAAGTAGCTATTAATCCAAAATTGTATTAGTGAACACTTTTTATATTTTCTATAACCAATAAATTGTGGTTTTTTATATCATAAAGTATTATATTTTTGCAAAAGCTAATCTCAGATTCGGAACAATGCTTTTTCAACAAATATATTTATCATAGTCTATGATTTTAGATGCAAACATAAACCTAACGTTGTTAGGGGTAGGCTGCACCCTTTACTTTATATAACTTACAAGTTTAGATGCAAACATAAACCTAACATTGTTAGGGGTAGGCTGCACCCTTTACTTTAAGCCCGATCCAAATCAAGATTTGTCTAATTAATATCAAAACAAGTTCAGAAAAGCCTATAAAGTTTAGTGTAATACTCGAACTCGGTATCTGGTGACGGTCAACAGGTTGACTTCCTAGCCCGACCCAAAACACTTTTCAAATGCAAAACCAGCAGCTAACAACGCAAAACAAACTCTTGATTTAACTAACCTGCAAAAGAAAGAGGAGTGAGCAATTGATAATTACTCAGTGAGGGAAAGCCTTAGGGCTCCCGAAATCTCCACACCCAAATACGTTTAGACAATCACAAAGTCTAAACCTAAGACAAGCAACAATCATTGTGTCATAAATCTTGTGACACACAATCATACGCACACAACACACAAATGAGACTACGTCCCATAACCGCCCTAAAGACGGGTCGGATACAACATGTCATCACACGCTATCCTCGTGCATTATCAGATCCATCATGCTTTCACACTTCTTCTTCATGCACCATGCTTACGGAACCTCCATGCCTCTTGCACTTCGTCCTAGCATCAATCACTCGTGCTCATGCTTACGGACCCCAAGCGCCTCTTGCACTTGTTTCTAGCATTGCACACACGTCGGCTCGTCAACCATCCTGATCTACCCCTATTCTGCGCCCGTAGACCACCACACAACTACAAGGAAAATTCCTTGTAGGACTCTCTGCGGCTCACCGCATCTACGTGCCCTCAGCACCTATCTCCTCACACACAATCACATTTTACCACCACAACATGCATTAGCACAACCACATCAATATCAATCAACACACAATCATTTTCTATTCTCATATTATTCTAGTTCTTATATATTATAATAAATATATTTTTACATACATATAAATAAAATATACACTCATTCAAATATACGTTACTTATATACTATGTAACATATAGGTATATTCGGTTTAACCTTAAACTAAGTAACTATCCAAACATATCTGAATATGTAGAAGACACCAACTAGTCCTCACCTTAGCCACACGAATCACATCCTTGATAAAAGGCCAGCAACATCCGATCCAACACGATCTTAATCTGCAATGGTTTAGATTAAACTATCAAAGATTATTTTCAATTAATAATCTATGATTTAGTCTAATTAACACACCCGATTTAATTGTGCTAGTGTTTCTCAAATAAATTAGTTAGATGTAGTTTAATAATTAAATCAAACCAACAATCTAATAATTCATGATACCACAGTTTAGTCACGTACGTTCACATGCTCCCAGTTTATTACAATTCCTAAACCAGCCTCAATACACGATTCAACAATATTAAATTAACCAACGTCATCAACAACGTACGTAACCATGCATGACACCCCAACAACTCATGCACATACGTTCCATAATCACGTAAATCTCCTGGTTTACTTGGTTAAGTGCTAGTTTAGCCATGAACGAACAACACAACACAACAACAACACGAGACGTAAATCTTCGTTGTTACCTCTTTCCCCAACTTTCCTCGACGGCTTGACTTGACGAACTGAACGGCGAAGTGGAGGACTCGGCAACACAGATCTGCGGTGGTTTAAGCTTGGTGATTAGGTTGGTTCCAACAATCTATGAAAACACAACATATATACTTCTCAGGTTTGGTTCACGGATCTTTCTTCTCCGGTGAAAACGTTTCACACGGCACCACAAGCTGAGCGCGGTGACAATCTCCGGTGACACGGTGGAGAACAACCGCCTTTGACGAGAACAGCGAGTATCAGAGTGGTGAACTCCAACATCAAAAACGATGGACTCGACGATGGGCTACGGCTGCTTAGGTGACAGTGGCTGACATCTCCAGTGACAGCGGCTAACACATGGTAGCAACTCCAGTGATAAACGATGGTTTGCTCACCAACGGTGGTGATGGACGGTGGCTAACGACAAGTCTCCCGTGACCTCTTCCTCTCTCTCTTAACAATGACAAAAACATGAGGAAGACGGTGATGATGGTGAGATCCGACATTGGGAGAGGGGCTTAGGGTTAGGGTTCACAAACTCTCTTCTCTCGGCAAAACAAAGACGGCGATGTATGTGTGTATACAAACATACAATGTGACGCAAAACCCTTTCCTTTTGCTCAACTGGGCCCTTAACGGGCTGATTTTTTTAAAATAACCCACGTTTGAATTTGGGGATGTTACAGTTAGTCCATGAAAACACCAGTCTCTTCCTATAAATTTTTTATCTATAGAGATAATTGTAAAGAACCAAGGTTGGTCATTGCGAGATGCATATTTTAACATAAGTATTATTCATCAAACTCTTAGAATGAGATTGAAACACATAACTATGTTATACAATGATGTAAATCATATTATCAATATGACCAAGCATTATTGGACATATAGATCAATCTCCTCCTCGGTTTGCTCTAAACCATCCCATGAACGGAGAAAAACCCCTCTTTGATTTTGTTTTCTTGACCGAACAATCTCTCTGAAAATCCTTCTCTTTATTCTTCCTCTCCTCTTCTTCCCTGCCGTTTGACATCACACGCGTCAGTAAAGGCGAGATTGCGAATGTGACGAGTCTCCTCTTCTCCAGCTCCTCCGTCGTTACAACCTCTTCTTCAACATCTTTAGACGTCTTTGTCGTGTGATGCTGTTCCACAAACTTGAGTTCCTCAATATCCGGATTGTCTAGGCGACTCGACAGTCTCGAGTCTCGACCTCGTCCTGCTGAGATGTTGTATCTCCTTCCTCCCATGTTCGAGTTCTTGTGCTAGAGTTTTAATTCTGTTGATGAGGATGGTGTTTAGTTGTAGGGTTCTTTTAAGAGTTTCTCTGGTCTGATCGAGCTCGAGTGTAAGAGACTGTAGTCTTGACAGAGGACTCGGCCCACTCGGAATTGATTATGTTTCCTTTGTCTGTATCTGAGGAAACAAAATCATGTGATGTAACAAGTAAAAAGCTATGAGGAATGTGTCAATTTTTTTTAATATCTTTTTGCTATTACATGTGATGAATAAATTTATTTATATTAACAGAATTGTTAATTGAATTGATTTGGTGGTAGAATTTTATAAAATGACCCCAAACTAAAGAGTGTATTTCGTCTAGCTTTACAGGAATGTATCAATTTATTCGTTATATATCTTATTATATAAATTTTGGTTATCAAAGTTACTAACTCACCAGATCGTGACACGTATTAGTTTAACGATTAGAGATCAAAATTAAAAACTTATCAGATCGTGACACGTGTCAATTTTAACGATTAAATATCAAAGTTAGTAACTCATCAGATCCTGACACATGTCAATTTTAACGATCAGAAATTATAGTTTTCAAGTTTGGTAAAATAAAGCATAAGATGATTGTAATCTTATTATATTAAAAAAACAACTAAGATAAATATACTATGTACCATCCATATCAAAGTTTCATTGTTACAAAGATTCTCAACCACTACATGGTAAAATAAATATACTATTTGCCATTCATATTTGGTCATATAATTATAATATATACCCTAACACATTAAATTTTCTGTCTTTGTTTGCACAAAAAAAAAATTATGTCTCTATGGTTAGCCAATTTCGGACATTGATTACTGCATTAAGATTTGTGAAGGCAGTCCTAGGAAAAATTTAATTATATTAAAAATCTTATTATATAAAGTTGGATTTTCAAATTAGCCATTAACATGATCATGACACGTGTCAAGTACACTGATGAGATGTTGACACGTGTCAAAAAATTATTATTTTACTAAACAGCTAATTAAGAAAATAACATTAAATCTAAATAAAATTTACATGTTTATATCTAAAAAAATTTCTAAATCAAAAAAGAAAATTAACAAAACTAATATATTTTCCATTGTATGTTACTTATATTATACGTGTTTTCTCAATAATATTTTGACATGTATAAACAAAAAAGTAATTCACTAAGCATGTATATTATTATTAATAAATAAATAGTGAATAACAAATTTAAAAAGAATAACATAAGTTATGTCAAAAGATTTTTTTTGAAACATAGTAGAACAGCTAATTAAGAAAATAACATTATATCTACATAATATTACATGTTTATATCGAAAGTTTTGATCTTTGATTTTTTTTTTCTGATATAATTTTGCCGATCTATTGTGTGGGTCTTTGATTCGTGCCGGTTTTTCAATGCAAGCTATCAGATGCAATGAAATGAAATCGAAGTATATAATGCCCGCTAATTTAATAGAGGATGGAGACACTAATGGAGGTTCCAAAAGTGATTATACAGTTAGTAACATTATAAGTTTTGAAGATAAGTCGGTGGTTGATGTTTCTGGTCAAAATTTAGAGTTGTCTTTTCTGAATAATGTTGATGATTCTGGTCCTGAAACAAGAGCTGCTTGATCAAGTAATTGAGAAGCGATTTCAAATTTGGGAAGTTGGAACGGTATACCATTTTAAAATTGGTTTTAAACCGGATTTATGTGGGTTTCTATCGGATTAGGTTCGTAAACCGTTTAAACCAGGTATATGGAGAAATATATGAGAACTTTTGATTCGGTATAAATAAGTTGAGAATTTATGATTCGAGAATATTTGAGACGAGATCATAACTTTAAGTTGTTTTGGTACAATTGGATACTTCTGAAGAGTAAATAGGTCGTTGATCCTTAACATGATTATGACATTTGTCATGTTTTGTATTGTATATAAAGTTTCTATTTTGTATATCTGAATTATCTAAGACTTATATATACCATCCTGATAATAATTTTCAAATTTTTATTTTTATTATATTATATTAATTTTCTTTCAATTTCTCAACTTTTATTGGGATAGTCATAAAATCATTGTAATCAAGTAGATAATTTTGACCATTTGTTCATCCAAAATATCTTTGGAGTACAAAAAACTTCATGGTTAAAGAAATTATGTCATAAAACAAATTTAGTAATTATAAGAACTATAATTATGCCAAAATGAAAGTAAAACAACATAAAATTTGTTTAATTTGTTTAGAAGACATTTTATAGGTGGTGATAAAGAGCATACTTTAACAATAAAATAATTTTGGGTGTAAGAACATATTTTTAATGGTAAAGTATAGAGTAAAATTGTATGTGGTTACTTATTAGATGTTGCTTTGATGAATTTGTTGCATGTAAAATATTTTGTGAATAAGTTGTGAAACTTTTTTGAAATTTAACAATAATAAAATTTGTAATGATAAGTATTTGACAATAGTTTTAGTGGGATATAATTTAGCTTTAGATTATTTTAATAATTATTATAATATATTAAAAATATATAGATATAAATAAATGTATGAAAGTAGATACAAATATTCTCTAACTTAAATTATTTATATATTTACTTTAGGAAATAATATTTTTTTATATATTTTCAAAAAAAATGTTTAAGGTTAATGATTTATTTTCTTCAACAATTTTTAAACCCGCACATCGTGCGGGCGTTTATCTAGTACAAATATACAATGACGTATCAGTTGTGGATGTGTTACATATAAAAACACGCACATATATGAATATATAATTTTTCCTAATGAAAAAGCTTTATATATATAATTTTATCTTTTGTTAAATTTACACACACATATACCTAAAATAAAAATGTGTATGTTAATAGAAAATTATATAGGTTAGAAATGTCATATTTATTCTCAACATATATACATATGTATTCCCAAAAGAAAAATGTTGAAAGTAGCAATATGTTTGTGATAAGGAACTTTGTTTACCTCTCTAATAAGCCTAGTTGCATAGATCTCTCCGGCTAAAACTTTTTCTCCGAACATGGCCACCGCTTGTTTCACCGACGGAAACGCTGCTCTCGTCTCTATCTCCGCCCGACCACTTCTCAAACCACTCCCTCTCTCCATTACTCTCCTTCCTTAGTTATTGTCGATTTTCCATGTATATAATAAATATACACAACCAAAATTTGGGAGAAGAGAATAATCCAATACAACTTATGGTTTGTTTTTTCTTTCAACTTTGATGATGTACATAATTTGTTTGTTATCATGTTTAGCCATATCAATTATGAAATTATATATATATTTTTAAAATGTATATATTAGGATATGTGTGTATATTCCTCTTAAGTACATACTTTTGTATGGATCAGCGATCTGCTTATTTAAATCATGGATATTTAAAAAACTGTCACCTATTGTGATCATCATAAGCATCTTCTATTATATTCAATATATTAAAAGTGACATTTTCAGTTTTGATTTGGACAATCTCCTTTTATTATTTTAAACTAAAAGAATAAGTGAATAACTACATCAAAATATGGCTCAACACATATATACAGATTTTGAGGATGAGGTTATTGTCGTTCATATGTAGTATTTTGTTTTTGTTTCGCATTTTTGCATATTTGGAGAGAACTTGAAGCAGATCCTTAGGGATCCTCATAAAGTCTCTTTGATTTTGCAAGAATTGCTATCAATTTTGTAGAATTTGAGATACATTAAGAGGGAAGTAGTCCCGATTAAGGTTCGTGATAAAACTCAATATTAAATTATATATATAGTTGATAGTTATACGTGCTGTACAGCACCAACAAAAGTTTGCGTAAACTTTACTCTAATTTGTTAGTTATAAATTAATTATAGAAGTTTTATTTAATTTACTCTATATATTTTATACTCCCTTTATATCATAAATGATAATTTTCTAGTATTTTTTCTTGTATCACAAAGAATGATTTTCTGTATACCTTTATCAATTAATGTTAAGAAATTGTAAATTTCAAGAACCATTAAATAAAAATTTAAAAGTTTGATGAAATACTATTGGTTAATAATTATAAAATATTTTATTATAAAGAAATAATATACTTATTGCTAAAGATTAAATGTTTTTCTTAATTCATGTAAAAATCCTAAAACATCATCTATTGTGATACAAAGGGATTAATATTTTACATTTAGTTTACTTAGTTTCATACTATGATTTTAATCCATCTTCGGTAGATGATACAATGTTCAAATCCGTAAATTATATAAATTTGGTAAAATTCAGAAAATAAATCAAAATCCGTATTGAAGCGGTCAGTTTAGAAATCTCGATTTAGCTTTTTGATTTATGATTTAGTTATATATATATTATATTGAATAAAATATAACAATTGTGATTTCTTATATTTTACTAAGAATTCACTGCAGTGCAGAAAAATATTTAATAAATTAGATATAATATTTTATATTTTGAAAATATAATCGATGTTGTATCTTAGTTTTAAAATATATATGTCATTATTAAATAATTTAGGAATGCATATATTTAATCTTAGTTATATAAATAAAATTAAGTTTTATAATTATTTTAAATATGATTAATCAAACTCTTAGAGCAACCACCTCAGGTTGCAATAACTTTGAGGATGCAGAGGAACAAGACCATAATTTGGAGAACTTGGAGGTACAAGCAATTGTTCCTTACCAACCACCTCAGGTTGCAGCAACTTTGAGGATGCAGAGGAGAAGGGAAAAAGAATAGGATTTGAGCTTGGAGGATCTGGAGGGACAAGACCATAATTTGGAGAACTTGGAGGTACAAGAAAAATAATTTGTTAGTTTTTTCTAAGATTTCTGAAACAATAAATGAAATCCGTTAAACAATTTTAATTAAATAATTTCAAAAAATATTATTTTATTATTTTATAAACCGACATAAATTTTGTTTTGTTAGTTATTAAACTAATTAAAATGTAATGACATTTTCCGTAATGTGCCACATGATAGTAGGGTTAAACTTCTAACAACATTGTTTAAATAAGTATATAGAGATATAATCCAATATATGTGCAAACAGTAATGGTCATAACAGCCAGCTTATTTAACACATTTAACTGTTTTGATTCTGGTTGTCGTTGAAATAATCTCAAATAGTGAGTTCTTTTACATGTTTATTTATCTTTGTGTATTGATTTCAAATATATAATTTACATATCAAAAGTATTATTCATAATTAGGTTAATTTAGTCATTTCACTTAAATTTATTGTAGTTTTTTCACACCCACAAAAATATGGTGTAGTTTTAAAAGTATGAAATTTCCTATTTAAAGAAAAAAAAATAAGAAAAAAAAATGTAGATCCTTCTAAAGAAATGGAAATAAGAAAGAAAAATATGTATATCCTTTATTACATATATAGACGTATAATATCCGAGTATAGCAAAATGAATCAATCGTTGATAATGGAATGAGTGAAATAAGAGAAAAAGAGATAGATAAATCCATTAACCAGATCTACACGAAATTGCTATCGTTATTTCTTCATTTCTAAATATTCATGTTATAAATTAAGTATCTTGTTCATAATATGCACTAAATCTATTTATAATATATATATATATATATATATATAATATTCTTATTCGTTGACCAAGTCTTAAATGTGAAACTTGATCTAGGGGTTGGTAAGAAAGAATCCGAGCATAGGAATGGTTGCATGTAATAAATAAATCTGATTCGGCTTTGGGTTACCAACTGTGGAGTTATTTTCTAATTTAATGTTTGGTTGAAAAAACAAATCTAATTCGGCTTTGCTGAGATGGTTATACCGCGTAAAAGGTAAGTTGATTTTTAGTTAGCAAATGTGGTCTAATAGTTTGATTAGTAAAATAACTATATATATATATATATGTTGTTTCTATAACTTGTTTATAAATTATAATGAATTATCTGCCAAAAAATAATATCATCTATTATTTTTTTTAATTATCTGAAAATGGTATACTGTATTTTGGTTGTGTTTGGTGGTTCATGCTATTGATTATGTATGTCTTATATCTTGTATACAAAGTATATTTCAGGTATTTTTTTTTGCACATTTAATTTATTGTTATTCAGTATATCTTATATAATATAATAAAGTTTTTTTCTCACTTTTAACATTGCGACATTTGGTACTTTGTGTCGATTATACATGTTCCTTTTAATTTTAGTTTAACCATAAGTTTAAAACAATTATATCAATCTTAATTCTAAAAAATCAATTATGTTTACACTTGACATGTATTTAAGTTATTTTGTGAAAATATTATATATTTACTATCACATACTATTATTGATACATCTACTTCACACATTTTTTCCTATTTTATTTATTTGTTTATTCTTTCATAACTAAAATTAAAAACTATCAGAGCCTACTTTGTAATAAAATTTTCTACCACATAAGCGATATATTTACTTCATACATTGTTCATACAATTTATTTGATTTGTCTTTTACCACTTAAAGTAAAAACATCATATTATATACTTAACAAATTGAAACGACCTCACCCGTTTTTTTTTAAAAATAATAAATAAATAATAATAGTAATAATAATAATAAGTAGACTACAACTAGTGGTCCCATACTCACTAGCCACCTAACCACAATCACAACCAACAGCGGAAATAACCAATATCAATATCCAATAATAAAAACAATATTATAACATAACAATATCTAATATTCAACCAACAGAAAACATAGAACCATCAACCTAGCAATGTTTCTAACGACCCAACTCTAGCAACCTAACAATGCCAGACAACAACCAATTGAGTCCCTAGAACATCCTCCTCTTCATTGCCTTGATTCCACGATCACAGTTTGCCTTTACCTGCACCACAAACACAAATTGCAATGCATGAGTATTTTATAAACACTCAGTAAGGCAATCCTCCCATCTACTGGGCTTTACACACAAGCAATAGAGACATCTATAACCATCAACCAACAATCAACAATAACAAACCAGGACTCTGCATCAACCGACACCAAGCATGCATCGACCGACACCAGTTGGGTTGCGTCCACCGACGCATGATATGCATCGACCGATGCAAGGTACACTTGCATCGACTGATACTCCCATTGCATCGACCGACGCATGCTCTACATAGCACAAAAACCCTAAGGTTTTACGCGTCGTCCTCGCACTTGCACTCACAACCACTAAATATGGACAAATTCTAACTCACATAAAACTTTCCATTTTTACAACTTTCCACTTTTGGAAACTTTCCACTCTTGGAAATTCCATTTCAGGAAACTTTCCTTTTCCAGTACCAGCTTCGCGGAACTTCATATCCCGAACACCACCTCATCTTGTTACTTAGTCGCACAACCAACCAACCCTAAGCGACCAAGTAAACAAGAGAGATGGGCTGGAATACTCCATTCCCGCTCCAGCTACGGACTACAACTAGGACCAGGCTAGACAAGTTCAAGTCGCGACCTGCTTCTCGAACCACTTCTTGAACCTTGCCTTCATCCTTGCCTCTGGCTCCCAAGTCTGCTCCTCAACAACATCACAGTCCCAAAGGACTCTCATCAAAGGAATCTTCTTCTTCCGAAGTTCCTTGATTCTCCTCTCGAGAACCCTCACTGGTCTCGCCTCCAAAGTCATGTTAGGCTGAAGATCCTCAGGAATCTTAGCTAACAACTGATCATCCTCACGGAGACACTTCCGCAACATCGAAATATGGAAAACCTTGTGGAACACACGCATAACCTCAGGCAACTCCAGCCTGTATGCAACCGGTCCCACCCGCTCAATCACTCTGAACGGACCCATATACCTCAGACTCAACTTAGTCTCAGTCAATGACCTGTTCGGACCCTGCAACATGGACATCTTGAGGTACACTCTGTCTCCTACCTGAAACTTAAGATCTCTCCTCCTCCTATCGGCATAACTCCTCTGACGATCCTGAGCTTCCTTCATGTTCAGCTTGAGAACCCAAATCTTTTCTGAGGTCTCTTGAACAAAATTTGCCCCGTAAATACTCCTCTCCCCCACCCAGTATAACGATGTACGACACGACCTCCCATACAAAGCCTCATAAAGAGTCATGCCAATACTCGCCTGGTAACTGTTGTTGTAAGCAAACTCTACCAAACTCAAGTGATCTGCCCAATGGCCACCCTAATCCAACACACACATCCTCAGCAAATCCTCCACCGTCTGGATCATCCTCTCCGACTGTCCATCTGTCAAGGGATGATAAGATGTAATCGTATGCACCTTAGTGCATGTATCTGCCTGAAACGCTCTCCATAACACTGAAGTGAACTTAGAATCCCTATCATACACAATGCTCGCTGGCACCCCATGAGACCTGACTATCTCCTTCACATACTTCTTAGCCAAGAGCGCTGCTCCATCAGTCTTCTTAATGGTCAGACAATGTGCCGAGTTAGTCAACCGGTCCACAATGACCCAAATAGCATCAAACGTCCTGGAAACTGGCAAACCCACCACGAAGTCCATAGTAAGCATATCCCACTTCTCCTCTGGAATGGGAAGACTCTTCAGTAACCCTCCTGGAACCTGATGCTCAGCCTTCACTAGCTGACACACATCGCACCTCACGACCCAACTAGCTATATCCCTCTTCATCCCGACCTAGTTATAGTACCTCTTGAGGCCACGGTACATCTTAGTCGCTCCTGGATGAATAGAAAACTTCCTCGCATGAGCCTCTCTCAGGATATCCTGCCTCAACTCCTCATCTTTGGGCACACAAATCTAGCCATGCACCAAGATAGTACCATTATTTGAGACCTGATACTCTGAATCCACATCCTTTGAGGTATTCACCAGCCCCAAATCCTTCTCATGTGCCAACCGCACTCTACTCATAAGATCTGCCCTATCAACTGCCTCCAAACCCAACGGCTCCTGAGACATTGCACACAACCTCAATGCACTGATCTCTCCTATCATAGACTCCATATCCTGCTCCTGAGCCGAAGCTACCCTCTTCCGATTCAGAGCGTCTGCAACCGAGTTAGCCTTACCAGGGTGATAAGCTATCTCCAAATCATAATCTGTCACAAGCTTCATCCACCGCCTCTGTCTCAAATTCAGCTCAGGCTGAGTGAATATATACTTCAGGCTCTTATGATCTGTAAATACGTGTACCTTTGCACCATAAAGATAAGATCTCCAAATCTTCAGGGCAAAAACAACAACAGCCATCTCCAAATCATGAGTAGGATAGTTTCCCTCATGCTTCCGCAACTGCCGCGAAGCATAGGCAATCACATTCCCATGCTGCATCAACACACACCCCAAACCAACTCTGGATGCATCAATATAAACCACATAGGGTTCTCCCTGCTCAGGCAAAGCCAACACTGGCGTAGTAGTCAACATCTCCTTCAGGCTTGCAAAGCCTTCTTCACACTCCTGTGACCAAACAAAAGGAACATCCTTCCCTGTCAACTTAGTCATAGGACGTGTTCTGCTCGCAAACCCCTGTAGTAACCTGCCAAACCAAGGAAACTCATGATCTCTGTGGCATTCTGCGGTCTAGGCCAAACTCGGATAACCTGAATCCTCTCCTGATCTACAGAAACCCCTCTGCAGACACAATGTGACCCAGAAAACTCATCTCACGCTGCCAGAAACTACACTTGCTCAACTTAGCATACAACTTCTGCTCCCGCAGCTTCTCCAGAACTGCCCTGAAATGCACTGCATGCTCCTCAGGACTCTTGGAATAAACTAGGATAACGTCGATGAAAATTATGACAGACACGTCCAGAAAAACTCTTGAAACACGTTGTTCATCAATCTCATAAACGCTGCTGACGCGTTAGTCAACCCAAAAGGCATTACCACGAACTCATAAACCCCCAACCTCGTCCTTCTACTTGACGAACAACACCGACGCTCCCCACGGTGAAATGATAAGACGAATGAATCCCCTGCTCAACCAATCCTCTAGTTACTTCCTCAGCTCTACCAGACTAATAATCAAGTATGCCAACATCAACTCACCACCACCCGAATATCAACCCCTCTTGCCTGTCCAAGAGCCTCTAGTAACTTGTCTCTTAAGGAAACTTCCACAAGATAGCTTATTCCAAAAATAGTTTTTCCGCTTGGCAATTCTCCACAACAAATCATCAATACGAGCGTAATAAAACAAACAAGTACCGTACGTTTGCATATTCTGATTCACCGCATCAAATGCTTTGCAAGCCGCTAACTCAAACCACTTGACTTATTCCTTCCAACAAGCTTACCAAAACCTTGAATCTAGCAACCATGTCCATCTCCAAAGAACTTCATCCAACATCGTCGCCACGATTAGTTATCCTGCCATGAAGGCTTCTCGTGAACTTATGTATCTGGCAAACATGCCTTTCCCGGCTCATACTTGCTGCAACTCCCCTTCCTGGGACTCCAGCACCACCGGCCGCACAATCCTGGCGCAACAGCCACACATTCATGACCGCTCCGGTCATAAAACCCTGACACACTGGTCAACACATCCAAAACCCGAGATTAAACTCATTTAGTGTTTAGGGCGTAGAGTATAGTTTTTAGGGCGTAGGGTTTAGTGTTTAGTGTTTAGGATTTAGGGATTAATTTTTGATATAAAAATTAATTCAATTTTTGTGGTATCTTTTGAAAAAAAATATATTTTAGTGGTATTTTTGGGAAAAAATAACTAAATGTGGTATTTTTGGAAGAAAAAGAAACTCATTTTAGTGAGTATTTATGAGAATTACCATTTCTTATACTATATATATATACCAACGATTGAACGTATAAAACATGATTGCTAAATCAACAAAAGACTTTCAAATGGATAGATCACTCTAAGCCTATTTAATCCGTGAGTCTTACACTAAACAATCAGAGCAAGGCCAACTCTTCATATTATTGCATAATGCATCTTCCGAAGGTAGTGTGAATACCATTGTAACTATGATATACCAAACTTCTAATAGGCAATGTCAAACTTATAAGCCATGTGACCCTTTGTGAGACTGCAAAATAAAAAGACTATATTTAACGTAAAATTTGGCGATATGTGTAAATGAAATGCTAAATTAAAAACAGCAAATTTCTAACATAAGTAAGATGGTATAACTTATAACGGGAAATTGATTGGTCAAGGGGAAAAAGAGATAAGACAAGGAGAACTACTGTTTTCTCACCTATTTGTTCTGGTTATGGATATTTTGGCTAAATACCTTGATCGAGGGGTGCTTGAATCCAAATTCAGGCCTCATCCAAACTGTATAACCCCCTTAGTTACACATCTAAGCTTTGTAGATGATGTCCTGGTTTTCCTCGACTGCTTAGAGTCTTCTCTTGAAGGAATTTTAGAGATACTGGATGACTTCAAGAGAGGCTCGGGTTTGGGATTGAACAGACAAAAAATGGCTCTAATGATTGATGGAGGAGATGTTACTAGAAATAATCTTGTTGGCTGAGAGATCTGGGATATCACATGGATCTTGCCTCACTACAAAAAAAAGGGGTCATTGTGACGTTAGCCTGTTCGATATCTCGGCGTCCCTCTTATGGCTCAAAAAAATGAGAAAACAATACTATCAATCCCTCATTGACAAGATCAACTGTCGGTTTACTTCATGGACTGCAAGACATCTCTCATTCGCAGGGAGGTTACAGCTACTGAAATCTGTTATCTTCTCTACCATAAACTTTTGGGCCTCTATCTTTATCTTGCCGAATCAGTGTCTCTTGAAGATAGAAAAAATGTGCAATGTTTTTCTCTGGAAGAGGGCTCCAAACTCTGCTAGGGGAGTAAAAATTGCCTGGGATATTGTCTGTTCATCGAGAGAGAGTGGTGGTCTTGGTTTGAGAAGGTTAGCAGATTGGAACAAGGTCCTGGCTCTTAAACTTATTTGGTTACTATTCTCTGCAGCTGGTTCTCTTTGGGGTTCGTGGGTAAGACAACACTTGACTGGGAATCAGGATTTCTGGGAGTTAAATTCTACTTCCTCAGGCAGCTGGATTTGGAGAAAGCTATGTAAGCTTCGTCCACTCGCCAGACCCTTCATTGTTTGTGAAATTGGCTCAGGTCAATTAGCTAGTTTCTGGCATGCCAATTGGACTGGATTAGGCCTCCTTGTGGAGTTGGTTGGTCCGATGGGCCCTCAAACAGTTGGTTTAGTCCCTAGATACAGTGGTACGTGATGCAGTATGGGATAGAACGTGGTGGCTTGCTACAAGCAGAAGCAGGAACCCGTTCATCTGCCTGCTAAAAAGCATCATACCAAATGTCGAGCCTATTCTAGAGTGTCAGCATGATGATGTATATCTGTGGAAACCAGATAACAATGTTCCTTCCAACAAATTCTCTACCGCAAAGACTTGGCTAGCCCTGCACCCAAATACGAATCAGGTTCTGTGGCATAAAGCACTGTGGTTTAAAGATTGAATTCCTAAGCATGCTTTCATCTGCTGGGTGGTGGCTTGGAACATACTACACACAAGGGATAGATTGAGGAGATGGGGTCTCAATATCCCTTATGTATGTGTTTTATGCAATGATCAGGACGAATCTCGCGACCACTTGTTCTTTGAATGTAGCTTCAGTGCAACTGTTTGTAGCTTCTTCACTTCAAGGGCTTCCTTCACCCCGCCTACTCAATTTATGGACTATCTTGTTTGATTGACTAGAGCTTCACCAAATAGAAATATTTCTCTCATCATCAATCTAGCTTACCAAGCCTCAATCTACTTTATCTGGAAGGAGCGGAACCTTCGTATCCACACATGTAAAGTTAGACCACCTCATCTCCTCATAAAAAGATATCCAACTCGTCATTAGAGCTCGCCTAAATCCAATCTCAAGGGTTCAGTCTTCTCATAATCTGGGACTCCTTCTAAGTTTGGTTTGATCGTTTTCAGCCTGGCTAATTGGTCGCAATCTGTTGTTGACTCCTTCTAAGTTTTTCCCTGTACGTCTACTTCATCATTCGGCTTTGGTGCATGTAAGGAATGTCTTCCCTTTCTTTTGTTTTTGGGCCTGTGATCGGCTTGGGCCTTTGGCGTTGTAAAAAAAAATATGGTTTTCTCGTTGCACAAAAGCAAAAAGAAAGTAAGATGGTTTCTAGTATTTTTGGTTTGTTTGTAACATTATCATCATAATCACAGATAATATATGTAATCCAATTACAAAAGATGATCAATTGATTTATGTTACTCATATGCGATTACAATGAAATAAACAATTTGAAGACCGTTAAAAAAATCAATTTGAAGAAAAAATCCACAACAACTATTTTCCTGCCCGCAGCACATGAATCATCCACGATATTAACTTTTTCCTACGTCACATTTTTTGGTTACGACAAAAAAACTCTATTTGCAAATATGGAAAAAAAACATTTGCATCAATAAATGTAAAAAACAAACATTCTCGAGAAAACAAATTTTATATTTAATATAAACAATTTATAAACTTTGAACCTTTGGGGTTTTCCATTATTTTAGCTGTTAATATTTTAAAGAATCCCATAACTTATGTAAAAAGGTTTAGAACTCGTTTTTCATAAAGACTTGGGGGAAGGGGGTGTTAAATTTTATACTTTAGGTAAAAAAATATTCAGATGTGTAAAAAACTTATAATATTTACTTTTAATATTGGTGTTACATACGGAATATAACCTTTTAAGTCATAACAATATTTCTCTACTCACTAATTAGTGAACATATTTTTTCGTAGCGAATGAAAAACAATGTCTTTATTTTTTCGATTTTTGTTTTCATGTATTAAGGTATCTTTATTCTGATCATTTTAAAAGATTAATTCATATATATATATAGAAAAGAATTGATTTGGCCATTACCACAGTACAATTATTTTTTCAATAGTCCTGAGAGAATTCCAAGTTATGTGTGCTTGAGCCGGAATAGTTTTAGGATGGGTGACTTTCCGGGAAGTGATTGTCGGAACTATGTGAGTGAGGACAAAACACGGAGAAAGATCATGTGGTGATTTGTAGGGATGGTAACCAAGTCTTTAAAGCCTCCCGGACGTAGCAAACCAACCGTCAGATATGGACGGGTTCATGGGCCTAGTGAGAGAACGTGAGGTCCATTAAGGAAGGTGGATCCATATACTGGGATTGGACATGGGATACAAATGGTATCAAAGCCGAATCCAGACGAGTGTGGAGTCGAGTGTGCTCACACCATCGGGGGTGACGATCTTAGTGTGCAACGAAGACATTGCGATATGTTAGTGGAGATGAATTGTGACACCCCGGTTTGCAGAGAGGTTTAAAAGAATTTATTTGGCCACCTATA
Organism: Camelina sativa; assembly: GCF_030686135.1. Classification (NCBI taxonomy): domain Eukaryota; kingdom Viridiplantae; phylum Streptophyta; class Magnoliopsida; order Brassicales; family Brassicaceae; genus Camelina; species Camelina sativa. The sequence goes on along the minus strand of NC_141898.1, from coordinate 23,979,718 downwards.
TTACCAAAGTGCATTTATCTTTTCGGTCAAGGATCTTGAGACCTTTCGGGAAGTGATTGTCGGAACTGTGCAAATGAGGACAAAACATAAGGAAAGATCATGCAGTGATTTGTAAGAATGATAAATAAGTCTTTAAAGGTTTCCAGACGTTGCAAAACGATCATCAGATATAGATGAGCTCAAGAACCTAATAAAAAGATATGAGGCCTACTTTTAATGGTGGATCAATGGACTATGATTGAACAGAAGACCCACTAAAAAATGACGAACAATTACAACTACTCATCTTTCATTTATTGTATTTTGTGGACCCAAGATCAAAATTTAATTAAACCTATTTCCGTTTGACTTCAGATTTATTCTACTTTTCTCTTGCAAATACTGATCTCAGATTCAACCTGTCGAGGTACCGAATCAAAGTTACATTAACATTTTAATTCATTTATTCATTTCTTATGCCTAAGCTTACGTGATCAACCCCTCTTTATGTTATTATGTAGACCATGAGCCAAACCATTAAGAAGTATGAACCAAACCATTAAGTAGAATAAAGGAGTCTACATCAAGGAGATCTCAAATCGAATAGGCTTTTAATTTCTTCAAACAAACTCTCAATTGCACATTTATCATCTTGACAAAATTGCCCACATTCATTTTGAACTCGGAGGAGAGAGAGAGAGAGAGAAAGAGAGAGAGAGAGAGAGAGAGAGAGAGTGAGAATGAATCACGTTAACATATAATTGTTTGAATAAAAGTATTTGAACGTATGTTCCTTTCATATATATGGTCTAGATCACTGACATATGTAGTTATGTGTGTCTTAACGAGTTACTTACTTGTGATGTGTACATATACAAGTGGATATACATATGGAGTTTTTTTGTTCTGCGGATCCGAGAAGATCTTTAGATTCTTTTTGGAGATTCAGAGTACGTTGTTCCTATAAGAAGCAAAGATGTGAGGCTTGTGTAGCATCATGGTTTGTGATTCCCTTTATGTGAAACTTTTCCTAAAAGACTTGTTTAGATCAGTTTGGTCCATTTGCCATTTTTTAAAGTTGGCTACCATTTATAATGTGCCGAAATAGAAGTTTTATATCCGCTATGTGTTACGGTGAATATTAATCCAAAATTGTATTAGTGGACACTTTTTATATATATTTTTCTATAGCACCAAAATTTGTGGTATTTTTATATTATAAAATATTATATTTTTGCAAAAACTTTAGATTTGGAACGCTTTTTCAAAAAATATATATATCTTCGTCTGAAATTATATCTCATATATCCATATTATCTCCAAGTTGCAAGTTTAGATGCAAACATAAACCTAACATCATAACGATGGTACAACAACCAAAGAATTGAAGATTAGATATCACAAAGACGACACACGACAGCTACATAAAGATCGCAAAGAATAATATGTACGTATAAACGGTAACGATAAAATCTCGCGTATAAATGTTTTATCTATCAAGATAATTGTAAAGAACCAAGGTTGATCACTGCGAGATGCACATTTTAACATATTATTCATCAAACTCTTAGAACGATATTGATACACATTTACTATATGTTATACAAGTATATAACGATGTAAAATCAAATAATCAATATGACCAAGCATTATTGGATTTATATAGATCAATCTCGTCCTCGGTTTGCTCTAAACCATCCCATGAACGGAGCAAAACCCCTCTTTGATTTTGTCTTCTTGACCGAACAATCTCTCTCAAAATCATTCTCTTTATTCTTCTTCTCCTCTTCTTCCCTCACGTTTGACATCACACGCATCAGCAAAGGCGAGCTCGCGAATGTGACGAGTCTCCTCTTCTCGAGCTCCTCCGTCGTTACAACCTCTTCTTCAACATCTTTAGACGTCGTCTTCGTGTGATGCTGTTCCATGAACTTGAGTTCCTCACTCTCCGGATTGTCTAGGCGACTCGACCTCGTCCTGCTGAGTTGTTGTATCTCCTTCCTCCCATGTTCAAGTTCTTGTGTTAGAGATTTGACTCTGTTGGTGAGGATGGTGTTTAGTTGTAGCGTTCTTGTAAGAGTTTCTCTGGTCTGATCGAGCTCGAGTGTAAGAGATCGTAGTCTTGATAGAGGAGTCGGCCCACTCGGAATTGATTTTCTTTCCTTTGTCCGAATCTTACACCGTCAAATACATGTGATGTAAACAGTAAAAGCTATATTACAGGAATGTATCAATTTATTCATTATATATACAAATATACAATGACATATCAGTGGTGGACGTGTTACATATAAACACACGCACGTATATGAATATATAATTTTTCATAATGAAAAAGCTTTATAGATAGAATTTATCTTTTGTTAAATTTACACACACACACATACCTAAAAATAAAAAATGTGTGTGTTGTTAATATTTTATTTTATAGGTTAAAAATGTTATATATATTCTCAACATATATACACTATTATACATATTCCCAAAATAAAAATGTTGTAAGAGTAGCAATATGTTTATGATAAGGAACATTGTTTACCTCTCTAAGCCTAGTTGCATAGATCTCTCCGGCTAAAACTTTTTCTCCGAACATGGCCACCGCTTCTTTCACCGACGCAAACGCTGCTCTCGTCTCTATCTCCGCCCGATCAATTCTCCAACCGGTCACTCTCTCCATCACTCTCCTTCCTTAATTATATTATACGTTCTACCTTCCCATCAACACACACAAATATTAATGAATACTTATGTTTTTCTTTTCTTTAGTATATATAGTACTAAACTAATTTAGAGGGTGTTAGATTCTTGGCGTTCACTACACTTGAAATTTTTGCTTAATTGAAATTATAATGATTGGTTTTGGTCTTGTCTAATATTAGTTAGCTAATTGTGACCATCTTTGATAACAACACCTCTCTCCTCTCTTAAAAGAAAAAAGCATTACGGGCCTCTGGAAACTTAGTTGAGCCTAATTTGTGAGCCCATTAAGGAAACCATCAAAACTGGGCGGTACTTACAATTACAAGTCGGCGATCTCACCTCTCTCGTAGAGTTCACAGAACTCAGCATTCAAAGAAAAAAGAGTCACTGAGAAACCACAAAAAAAAAAAAAAAAAAAAAAATGAGAGGGAAATTAGCTTAGAGAAGCATCATCTTCATCTTCCATAGTCTTCGTCTTCAAATTCGACCTTGTTTCTCTTATGATTCTCGGGAAATCTCGAGAATCGTCTTTAGTTTAGTAGCTTTTGTAAAATAAAATAAAACCCTCGCTAATTTCAGCTTCTTTTGACCTAGTCTGGAACTTGTAAGAGATCGTCGCGTCTGTGATCGGTGGAAGAGCTCCGCCGTGTGTATTATTTCTCATTTTGTGGGTTTCGGGGCTCTCTTTTGGTTCAACCATGAGTCCAATTCAGAATTTCGAGCAACACTCCCGTCGTCTCGTGGACCCTGACCTACGTAATTCTCTCTTTATTTCACTCTCTCTCTACATATATAACTTAAAAAGCAGCTTCCTTCTGATTTTGGATTTTGAGATTTTCATTATTCTCGTATTAAAAGTTATTTAGTCTTGAATTGGAATTAGTTCTTTTGTTACAGTTGTTAGCTGCGAATGGAAAAAAAAAAAAATCTAATTTTTGTTTATTTCTTTCTGTGGGGAAATTTCATTTTTGTGTAGCTATACAAGCAAGGCTTGAGATGGTGGTGGAGGTCAGAGATAGTCTAGAGATAGCGCATACGGCTGAGTACTTGAATTTCTTAAAATGCTACTTCCCAACATTCTCAGTTATTCTCCTACAGATTACGAAACCGCAGTTCATTGATAATCCGGAGCACAAACTGCGGAACATTGTGGTTGAGATCCTCAATCGTCTTCCCCACAGTGAGGTTCTTCGTCCCTTTGTTCAGGACCTCTTGAAGGTTTCTATGCAGGTGCTAACCACTGATAATGAAGAAAACGGGTTAATTTGCATTCGCATCATCTTTGACCTTCTTAGGAACTTTAGGCCAACACTAGAAAACGAGGTTCAACCCTTTTTAGACTTTGTCTGCAAGATCTATTCCATTTTCAGATTCACTGTCAGCCATTTTTTCGATAATGTTAAAATGGAAGATGTGAAGCCTATGGAGACGCCTACGACTTCTGATCAGTCCCTTACCCCTGCCGCACCTGTTGGGAATGGGCAGCTTAACCCCAGTACTCGGTCATTCAAGATCATCACAGAGAGCCCCCTTGTTGTTATGTTCCTTTTTCAGCTGTATAGCCGACTCGTTCAGACCAACATTCCTCATTTACTTCCGCTGATGGTTGCTGCTATATCTGTCCCTGGACCTGAGAATGTCCCTTCACATTTGAAGCCTCAGTTCATAGAGTTGAAGGGTGCACAGGTTAAGGTGAGTCAATGTTTCCTCGTAAGGAAGGAAATCAAAGCTTTCTACGTAGTTGGAAATATTTTTATATCAAGGCCTATACCGACTCATTGTTTCAGCTGAATTATATTGTTCATAACTGAGAGATGCCATGATGTATTAATTTTTTTTATCTTTTTTTTGTTTATTTGCAGACTGTTTCTTTTTTAACTTATTTGTTAAAAAGTTGTGCCGAATATATCCGACCGCATGAAGAAAGCATATGCAAAAGCATTGTAAATTTGCTTGTGACCTGTTCAGATTCTGCATCTATCAGAAAGGTAGAAAACCTTTTGTTCCCTTATATCGGTATGTTTTCTATGGTGACCCATTTAAGGGATTGCAGCTAAAGATTTATTTCCATTTCACGAAATGCAGGAACTCTTAGTTTCATTAAAGCATGTTCTTGGGACGGATTTCAAGAGAGGCTTATTTCCTCTTATTGACACTCTTTTAGATGAGAGGTATTAGGCTAACATCTAAAATTCGAAAATTTTAATATTTTTTTAGGGAGCTGTTTGGTTGAATCAAGCACATCTTTAGTTCGTAATAATCTATCATGCAACAAATAATGACTTTTGTCAGGTATTCTTCTTTGTCTTCTGTGTTAGGGTTCTAGTTGGAACTGGGCGGGCATGTTTCGAGTCTTTGAGGCCTTTGGCTTACAGTCTACTCGCGGAAATCGTTCACCATGTTCGCGGAGATCTTTCTCTTGCTCAGGTCTTTACTGATGAAGAGCTTTTAATGTTAAACGTTGATTTTGACCGCCTGGATTCCAATATAAGTGAAAGCGCTTCATTATGATACACAACTATTTCTCTCTGTGTAGAATCTAACATATTGATCACTTCTCTTTGCACCATCAAGCTTTCTTTTTAAAACCTTTTTTTTTTCCTGCTTAGTGAATGTACTTCCTTTACACTCCTCTGATTAACTATAAATAACGTCACAGTTATCTCGGATCATCTACCTATTTTCAAGAAACATGCACGACTCTACCCTCTCTCTTAGCATCCATACAACATGTGCCCGGCTGATGCTGAATTTGGTAATTCTATATTCTTGACTGTGCTTGTCTTGTTTAATTCGATAAATTGCTTAAAATATGCGTACAAGTTTATTTATTTTCTGAATTAAGCTTCAATCAAAACTTGTGTTTGATACAGGTAGAACCAATCTTTGAGAAAGGTGTTGATCAGCAGTCAATGGATGAAGCACGGATTTTACTGGTATATATTCACTAGAGAGCTCATTTTAGAATTTATTAGCTTCTCTGTCCATTAACGTAACTCATGGTACACCTGTATATAGGGACGTATCCTGGATGCCTTTGTGGGAAAATTCAGTACTTTCAAGCGTACTATTCCTCAGGTAATGCTGTTTGCTTTTCAAAAGCGACTGTTGTAATTAAGAGTTCAACTTCTTTTGGCTTGATTTTCTTTTATACACTGATGATTTATTGTTTTTAAAGTTTCAAAACCAAGTTATACTGCTTTTTAATTGGTCTCTACCCTTCTAGTGTTTGAGATTGGGAAAGATGTGCATCTATTATTGTGTTGATCACTTGATCTTCAGGGGCAAGTTTCAAGATGCCTTTGCTTTATTGTTATCTCTTTCCATTTCCAGATGTCTTTGAGAATATCTGTTAACAAGTATTCTTGCTTGATATGTCATTTCTTATGTTTTTATGTTACCTTTAAAGCAGGTGGTCATAGGTTAATAAAAAGGAATCTTGAAACTTTAGCTAATTATTTTCTTAAATTGGATATTTTACCTATTCTTGCTTTGCGATTCATGTAACCCGAATTATGTCATTTCTTATATTTTTATGTTACCGTTAAAGTAGGTGCTAATAGGTTAATAAAAAGGAATCTTGAACCTTCAGCTAATTCTCTTCTTAAGTTGGATATTTTACAAATTCTTGCTTTGTGATTCATAGCTTTTGGAGGAGGGTGAGGTGGGAAAGGATCGGGTCACTTTAAGGTCGAAGCTTGAACTTCCTGTCCAGGTAATTTGTCATCTCTTATACTGATCGCTCTTTTAGTGAGTAACACTAATTATCAGCCAATTTGGGATCGTCGTGCACATGATTATATTCAAACTCGAATGCTAATCATATTTTCTTACGCGGATTGTCCACTTTCGCTCCAAGTTGGAGTATAAGTGATATTATAATTTAAGTTGGATTTTTAGATTTTATACCAGGCTTTTTGTCTCTTCACAAAGCATTATGCGGTCTTATTGATCACTTCTTATATTTTCTTTGGGTCAACAAATGGATTATCTTTGAAGTTTGGATTAACTTCTTATATTTTCTTTGAAGTTTTAGTAATAGCTAGACCACATTGCTTGCAGGCGGTTTTGAATTTGCAGGTTCCTGTTGAACATTCAAAAGAAGTGAATGATTGTAAGAATCTGATCAAGACACTGGTCATGGGTACTGAATCTTAGCAGAATTATCTTTTTACATTGATCATGAGTCTAGACTGGACGATCAATATTTTTTCTCTTTCTGATTTGTTTTCAGGAATGAAAACAATAATATGGAGTATAACCCATGCACATTTGCCTCGACCTCAGGTTTGTGTTCAGTTGTCTCTTGTTTTTTTTTTGAATTTAATGTTAAATTATATTCAAAAAAAAAATACTTTGTTACAACTAGTGCATCTGTTTCAGAATAGTATTAAGCTGAAACTTAGACTTGAGAAAACCCCAAACTTTGAAAAAAAAACAGTTATAAAGAAGCTAAAGACGTGACTGTAACCAGAGCTGAAAAGCTGTTTGAAACCGGTGATCCCCCATTCGCCCAATTGCGAGGAGCTGATCTCGAACCTGTCTGTCCACCCAGTCAATTAAACGCGCAGCAGTTGTTGGCGACTCCCCATGCCTCCTCCCATTGCGTTCTCTCCAGACTGAATACACCGTGGCCTGGAGGACATAGCGAATGAGAAACCCTTCTGATCGAGGCAACTGAGCTTGAGAAATGTGAGCCATTAGAATAGTCCAATCCGTTGAGAAAGCAGCCTTGAGTAGATTCTTCGCCAAACAGGACCACACATCCGAGACAAACGGACATGAGAAGAAGAGATGGTCACGCGTCTCTAAGCTCAAATTGCAGAAAGAGCACATTCCCGCAGCCCCACCATTCCACAGAATCATACGAGCACCAGTGGACAGACGGTCTTGGACGGCTAGCCACACACAGAAAGAAAACTTTGGTGTACAATGAGTGAACCAAACCCCCTTATGCCAGGCTACCGTACTCGCTGTGGTTCTAATATGGTTCCATGTATCCAATGTGGAAAACTTGGATCGAAAAACATCATTTTTACCCCGCCATAGAAATCTATCCTCCCCTAATGAGCGGACTTCCCTCAGTTGGTACATGAGCTGTTCAACCTCATTGAGCTGATCCCCCCGATGCCGTCTCCGACGACGGCGATCCCATGCTTCCGCTAATTTGCTGTGCCTAGATATTCCCAGGTCGATAATCCCACTCTCCCCCACTGCCTCCAAAAGAGATCCCATGTTCGACCAACTATCATACCAAAAAGAAACGGTCTTACCATTTCCCACTTCGACTTTGCAAAAACCTCGAGCCAGGCCCCTGTATTTAAGCAGCTTTTTCCATATCCACGAGCCAAGACTGGTGGTGTCCTTCACTGACCAAAAAGAAGCCTGCTTGAGTAGGTTTGAATGAACCCACTGAACCCACAAAGAGTTACCCCTCGAGACCACACGCCAGATTAACTTCAGATAACTCACCGTATTGACTTCACGTAGAGATCTCAGACCTAGCCCCCCCTCCGCTTTCGGCTTACAAACTGCCTCCCACGACACCTTAGCTTTCTTAGGATTCAAATCAACCCCGGACCAGAGGAATCCCGAGCACATGGATTCAATAGTCTCCAAACATTTTTTAGGTAGGCAGTAAGCACCTAACCAAAAATTACAAACACTCCAGAGCACCGAGGATATCAAGTTGAACCGTCCCGCATAAGAGAGATGACGTGCTGTCCACGAACCTATCCGCTTGCGAAGCTGTTCCAGCAAGGGAGAGCAGTCGGCAAGTGTTAGCTGTTTTGTGACCAACGGCAAGCCTAGATATCGAACCGGCAGACGACCGACGTCAAACGGGATTTGATCCTCCCGTTGAACTGACTCCCCAGCCAAATAGATTGTGGATTTCTCCATACTGATCTTCAACCCTGACATCCGAGCAAACTCTGCAAAAACATCAAGAATGCCCGTGATAGAACGCAGCTTACCGTCCGTTAGGACCATAAGATCATCAGCAAAACTCAGATGTGTAAGACCTAGCTGACGACACCGTGGATGGTAACCGATCAACCGCTCTCCAGCCGCCTTATCAAGCATTTTTGAGAGGACATCCATGGAGATGACAAACAAATACGGCGATAACGAGCAACCCTGACGGAGACCTCTAGAGCTTCGAAAATAGCCTGCAAGTTCCCCATTTACTTGTACTGAAAAAGAAGTTGTGGATACACAGAGCATCAACCAGTGAATAAATAGTGGCGGAAAGTGCATAGCAGAGAGGGCTTTAGCGAGAAAAGACCACTGAACCGAGTCAAAAGCTTTGGAAATATCAATCTTGATTGCACATCGACTAGAGATTGAGTCCTTGTGATAGTCCTTGACCAACTCTGTAGCTAACAACACATTCTCAATCAGCAACCTATCTTGAACAAACGCCGACTGATTACTGGAGATAAACTTGGGCAGCACACGCTTCAGTCTATTAGCTAAAACTTTAGAAATCACCTTATAAAGCACATTGCAACAAGATATAGGCCTATAATCTTTCATTTGCCTTGCGTCTAAGGATTTGGGAATGAGTGAAAGGATAGTAGCGTTAACCCCCTTTGGCAAGAAACCGTTTGCAAAGAAAGACTGAACCGCTAAGACAAACTCCCTTCCAATTAACGGCCAAGTTTCTTTGTAAAACTCCACTGTGTATCCATCAGGACCAGGGGACTTGTTTGAAGGCATAGCAAACAACACTCTCCTTATTTCTTCTCCCGACACTTCTTTAGTAAGAGCAAGACACTCCCCTTCCGTGCAACGATAAGGCAATAAACTCGCCATTCCTTCCTCCGTAACACCCTCAAAATCAGAAGGAACATACTGTAAGAACTCACTAAAATGTCGCTCAGCCTCAGCTTTGATGTCCGCAGCCGTGACAGCAATCCGACCATCAAGACCTTGCACTTCCCGAATACTATTTTGTGCTTCCCTCACCTGCACTGCCCTATGAAACGTTTTATTGTTTCGATCGCCCACCTGTAGCCAATGCAACTTAGACTTCTGCTTGAGGTATTGTTCCTCCAACCCTGCCAGGAAGTCCCAACGCCGATAAGCCTCATTCTCCTCCTCCATAGCCTGCACTGAAGGCTGCAGCAAGTTGGCTTGTTGCTTACGGCATAAAGTGTCCAGAGCTGCTTTAGTATTCTTGACAAGATTCCCCATTCGCACCTTAGCCAGGGGTTTGAGCCCTTTTAACTTCTTCGAGAAACGAAACAGAGTGGAAGTGGACAAAAACAGAGGTTCTGTGTCGTTCCAGTAGTCAGCCACTAAAGGCCTAAACTCCTCCATTTCAGTCAAAGCATTCACAAATTTAAAAGGCCGCCGTTTGGTAACCGGAACAGCCTCACCACAGACCATGAGTCGACAGTAGAGATGATCTGAACAACCACCTGCCTCAAACACTGTGTAACTCTGCGAGAAAGCATTCCCCCACGCAACATTCACCATCACACGATCCAGTTTCTTAAGGATCAAATCAGTTTCCCTCTTATTGCACCAAGTAAACAGAGGACCATGGAAGGTCATGTCCGCTAAGGCACAGGAATTAATCACTGCTTGAAAGTCCCGCATGCCCGCTGTGACCGTCGGACTATCATCAACCCGAGAGTGCTCAGCCATATCAAGTGTTTCATTGAAATCCCCCAATAGAACCCATGGTTTATTACGAAATAAAGGAGATGCATAGTGATCCCTTATCTCTTGCCACAACCGCTTCCGTGCCTCCGCTGTGTGGAGAGCATACACGAAAGAGCACAAAAACTCCTCCAGATTATCCAACTTAACAGAGCAAGTAATGAGCTGTTCGCTTTTAAAGAAAGGATCAACCCTTACATTCTCCTTCCAGAGCACCCAAATGCGCCCCCTGCTACTATGTTCATAATTTGTCAACACAGACCAACCGAGAAACAACTTCCTCCCCAGCTTCTCTGCTTTTGATTCCTTCACCCTAGTCTCCAACAAACAACCAAACTGAAAATTACTCCTCGCAACCCATTCTTTGATAACGGAATGTTTAGACGTCTTATTTAAACCACGAACATTCCAAGAGAACCCTGACATTAAGGTTTGGAGTGTGGCTTCCTACCCGGAAGCCGAGGCTGGTCCTTAGTCAAATTAGTAGGAAGAGTAGATACTGGTTTCTGAGCCGTTTTTGACCCTCGAAGGAGATAAGTACGCAGAGGGACCTCCTGCTGTGAGCTCTGCGAAATCTGCGGTTTTACAGTCTCCTGGGACTTGACTGTAGGTTGAGCAACCACCACAAGCGACCTAGAGTCGAGTACTGCATGTGCATCCTGAGTCTCATCCGGAGCTTCCCCCAAAGCAGAAAAAGAGTTTTTCAAAAGAGAGACTTCCGCCACCAATGGCATATCTTTTGTTTTCCCAGGACTCCCTCGAGTCACCTTAGGCGTGATCCAAAGCTCTTGTCCATGTTCCTCTACACTAACCGGAGGCACTCCACCCTTATCCGTGCCACCCACAGCGGGAGCCAACTCTGACTGTTCTACAAGTTCGACAACTGCGGTTTCTACACTATCGTGAAGCTGAGATTTGGGAGGGCTATGGTGAACCTCACTTGAGCCAGGAGCTTGTTGCTCTGCAACAACCACCGCAGCAGATAAACAAGTTGCACTAAGATGACCCCATTTCTGACAACATCCACATCGTGGAGGAAGCCAAGGGTAGCTATAACTGATTGTAAAATCCAACTCCCCTTCTTCCTCACCCGCAAAACAAAACTCCTTGGGCAGATCCTTTGTCAAATCCGCTTCAATCAGCACTTGAGCTTCCTCAAAGCTAGTACAATCCTCTGTCTTTTGGTGTAGCCTAACAGGCTTCCCCACCACACTTGAAAGAAACTCCAAACCCTTGTCAGTGAACATTGTAGGGGGAATGTTCTTGATTTTTACCCACAGAGGTACAGATGTCATAGCCGGTTGAGCCTCCTCCGTAAATGGAGTCCACTTGGAAACAATCATAGGGAGATCCATGATATTCCACATACCACGAGTGAGAACCCTATGCCGCAGACCCTCATGCCGAATACGAAACTTGACAGTAGACTCATTGACAGGTAAAACATCAATCAACGTAAACCGATCCCCCAATCTCCAGATCTTGTTCACGATCATGTGAATCTTACCAATATGCGGAGCCTTTGAATTGGGAAACTTCCCAAGTACAAAATCTTCCCAAAGAGGCTTTGCACCCGCAAACACCTCGTTCGGTACGATGACCTTCTCTTGACCATTAAACTCAGAAACTGTAAACTTCTGCTGCGTGAAAACTCTTTTCTGAACAACATGTGAAAACGAGCGCTTCACCGTCTTGGCCGGAGCCGGCATGACAGGAACCGTCAATGGAACCTCTCTTGGTTCCTTTAAGGCTCCCTGAGTAGTTCTTTCACCCGAGAACCCTTCCCCCAAACCTTCCCCCGAACCACCCTTCGCTACAGCCTCCCTCTCTCCTGCGACAGTGCTTGCTTCGTCCACCGAGACCGCCGCTACAAGGCCAGGGGAAGCCGCCGACGGCAGCATCCTTGGCCAAGAAGCAATGAAACCCTAATCGCCTGTTTTGTCGCCCTTGACACGTCAGCAAAAATAGTTCCAATCGTTCCCTTACCTTTTCTTCTTCTTCTTCTTCTTCGTTTGATTCTCAATTCAGTTGTCTCTTGTATCAGTTCTCTATAGTTTTTTCATGCAAGTATTTCAATTATGACGGTTTCTCCTGCTGCCCAGGGGATGAACCCTCAAGCTCTTGTTTCACAATCATCTGCCCCGCAGGGTTTTAAAGGAATGAGAGAAGATGAGGTATTGCTTGTAAGATTATGTACTTTAGTCATTAATAGTGCATGGCTATAAACCTTAGTAATCTCTACCTTTATGCAGGTGTGGAAAGCCTCTGGTGTTTTAAAGAGTGGTGTCCACTGCTTAGCTCTCTTCAAAGAGAAGGATGAGGAGAAGGAAATGCTTAATCTTTTCTCCCAGATTCTTGCTATTATGGAACCTCGAGACCTAATGGACATGTTCTCTTTATGCATGCCAGAGCTTTTTGAGAGCATGATTAACAACAACCAACTGGTTCAGATATTTGCAGCACTTCTGCAAGCTCCCAAAGTTTACAAGCCATTTGCAGATGTTTTGATTAATTTACTAGTTAGCAGCAAACTTGATGTTCTGAAGAATCCAGATTCAGCTGCAACTAAACTAGTTTTGCATCTGTTCAGATGCATCTTTGGGGCTGTCACCAAAACACCATCAGATTTTGAAAGAATATTACAGCACCACGTTCCTGTTATCATGGAGGTCTGCATGAAGAATGCTACGGAAGTTGAAAAACCTCTTGGTTATATGCAATTGCTCCGCACTGTTTTCAGAGGTCTCGCTGGATGTAAATATGAGCTGCTTCTGAGAGATTTGATACCTATGCTGCTACCTTGTCTTAATCTTCTTCTGACAATGCTCGAGGGTCCAGCTGGGGAGGACATGAAAGATCTTCTGTTAGAGCTTTGTTTGACGCTTCCTGCACGCTTAAGCTCCTTATTGCCATACCTTCCCCGTCTCATGAAGCCTCTTGTATTTTGTTTGAGGGGAACCGATGAACTTGTGAGCTTGGGGTTACGCACTCTTGAATTCTGGGTGGATAGTCTGAATCCTGATTTCCTAGAACCTAGCATGGCGAATGTGATGTCTGAAGTGATCTTAGCATTATGGTCCCATTTGAGGCCTGTGCCATATCCTTGGGGTAAGAAAGCCTTACAAATCCTTGGAAAGTTGGGTGGTAGCAACCGAAGATTTCTGAAAGAGCCACTTACACTTGAATGCAAAGATAATCCAGAGCACGGGCTTCGCTTAGTTCTCACATTTGAGCCATCAACACCTTTTCTGGTGCCATTAGACAAATTTATTAATCTTGCAGTAGCAGCGGTTATTCAGAGAAATCAAGGCATGGACATATACTACAGAAAGCAAGCTCTAATATTCCTCCGTGTATGCTTATTGTCGCAGCTTAATTTGCCTGGATGTGTCACTGATGTGGGTCAAACGCCCAGGCAATTATCATCTTTGTTACGTTCCTCTGTTGATTCATCGTGGCACAGGAGTGAATCAGTAGAAATCAAGGTTAGTTTTAAGTATCATTTTTATAATCTTAATCTGTCATAGTTGGACTCTGTATTTTACTGGTCAAATATCAAGTTTTTTTCCACATGGCAGAGGTTATCTCAGTGACAGGCTTACTTATTTGTCCACTTCTTTAATTTTGGCACATTCTTAAGTGTATCAATAACATTTATTATAATGCATATCGACTAGGATAATGACATTACTTGATGTTGGAGACAGTTGGTATTAGAGAAAGACATCTTGATTGACCAACATTGACCTGGGGCATAATTATAATTCTGTAGTACTCGTTTTGTTGTCAATCATTTTCTTGATAGAAAACTGATCTTGTATATATGTCGTCTCCTCTAGATGAACTCTTTTTTCCTTATAATACTTGTTTCGCTTTGCTTAATAGGCTGAAGAAAGATTCAATTTTAATAAGTGGGCTGTTTTTTACTGTCATAGGCTGACTTAGGAGTGAAAACAAAGACTCAGTTAATGGCTGAGAAGTCAATCTTCAAGACACTGTTGATCACTATACTTGCTGCCAGTTCTGATCCAGATCTCAGTGACACAGATGATGACTTTGTTGAGAACATCTGTCGGCATTTTGCAATTATTTTGCATGTTGACTATACCTCCTCAAATGCATCAAGCAGTACTAATCCACTCGGTGGTTCTGTGATTTCGACAAGTTCCAGATCCAAGACTAATCAATCAACTAATTTAAAGCAGTTAGATCCTTTGATATTTTTAGATGCACTGGTCGATGTGCTTGCAGATGAAAACAGGCTCCACGCCAAAGCTGCTCTGAATGCGTTAAATGTGTTTGCTGAAACACTTTTGTTCCTCGCTCGTGTCAAACATGCTGATGTGTTGATGGCTAGGGGTGGTCACAATGCCTCAATGATTGTCTCGAGCCCTTCTACAAATCCAGTATATTCACCTCATCCTAGTGTGCGAATACCAGTCTTTGAACAACTTTTGCCTCGGCTTTTGCATGGCTGTTATGGGAGCACATGGCAAGCGCAGATGGGAGGAGTTATGGGGCTAGGTGCATTGGTTGGGAAAGTGAATGTTGAAACATTATGTCATTTCCAAGTAAAGATTGTCCGTGGTCTGGTGTATGTTCTAAAGAGGCTTCCTGTTTATGCTAGCAAAGAGCAAGAAGAGACAAGTCAGGTTCTTATGCAGATTCTACGTGTGGTTAATAATGTTGATGAAGCAAACAGTGAAGCGCGTAGAAAAAGCTTTCAAGATGTTGTAGAATATCTTGCCACAGAGTTATTCAATCCCAACGCATCTATCCCCGTGAGGAAAAATGTACAGAACTGCCTTGCACTTTTAGCTAGCCGAACTGGAAGTGAGGTAACTGAGTTGTTGGAGCCTTTGTACCAAGTATTACTGCAGCCACTTATAATGCGTCCACTCCGATCAAAGACAGTTGATCAACAGGTGCCTCACAGTGCTATTTATTTTTTGTGTATCTCTTTCTCTTGTCTTCCCCTGTCTTTAATTTTTACGTTATTATATTTACCTACAGGTTGGAACAGTTGCAGCTCTGAATTTTTGCTTGGCTCTGAGGCCCCCCCTTTTAAAAGTGACTCCAGAGTTGGTGAATTTTCTGCAAGAAGCATTACAAATTGCTGAGGCTGATGAAACTGTCTGGGCTGTGAAGTTGATGAATCCTAAAGTGCTTACATCATTGAACAGACTTCGAACAGCTTGTATTGAGCTTCTGTGCACAACTATGGCGTGGACTGATTTCCGAACGCAAACTCACAATGAACTACGTGCCAAAATAATTTCCATGTTTTTCAAGTCTCTCACATGTAGAGCACCTGAAATCGTGGCGGTTGCCAAGGAAGGTTTAAGACAGGTTTGTAGTTGTCTTTTATCTTAGCCAGGATTCTTTCATGCACATATAGTTTGAAGTTTTTTGGGATATTCCTATTCGTAATAGCCTGGGTGTGCAACCATGGTTTAAGCTTGCTATATGCAATACTTGCCTTGTTGAATATGGGGAACTTGGGAAATGGAGTTATCATAGGAATCTATTTCTTGATATCATATTCTTAACTTTCTATTTATATAGATTTATTTCCTTTTTTGAAAGTCTATTTTCTGATTTAGGTTATCAATCAACAACGGATGCCCAAGGAACTTCTTCAGAGTAGCCTCAGGCCGATACTTGTTAATCTCGCACACACAAAGAATCTCAGTATGCCTTTACTGCAAGGTCTGGCACGCCTTCTTGAACTTCTGTCAAATTGGTTTAATGTGACATTAGGAGGCAAGTTGCTGGAGCACCTTAAAAAATGGTTGGAGCCGGAGAAACTTGCCCAGTCCCAGAAATCATGGAAAGCTGGAGAAGAGCCAAAAATAGCAGCTGGTAATTTTTTTTATTATTATTTAAATCACTAATTGATGCCTGGTCATATGGTTATTCACTTGAACACAAATCATCTTTTGTTTCCATGGCAGCTATTATCGAGCTCTTCCACTTACTCCCACATGCTGCATCAAAATTTCTAGATGAACTTGTAACCTTAACCATTGACTTAGAAGCAGCTCTTCCTCCTGGGCAAGTGTACAGTGAGATTAATAGCCCATACCGTCTACCGCTTACCAAATTTTTGAATCGATATGCGGCCCTAGCTGTTGATTATTTTCTTTCTAGATTAAGTGAACCAAAATATTTTCGGAGGTGAGGATACTTTCTTATGATAAGCTTTCGTTCACCTCATCTTGTTATAAGTTTAGTGTAAGCTTGGAGTAGATTTTGTAATATGCTAACACTACTTGCTTTCTCCCTTAAAAACAAAACGCAGGTTTATGTATATAATTCGATCAGATGCTGGCCAGCCGTTAAGAGAAGAACTTGCAAAGTCTCCACAGAAGATACTGTCATGTGCCTTTCCTGAAATTTTGCCAAAACCTGATCCTACATTGGGCACAGCAGCTTCAACTCCTTCAGCTACATCATCTGGAGATGAAAATCACATCTCTGTTAAATTAGAGAGTTCTAATGTGGCATCAACAAAGGCTTATATAGCATCGGATGCGTATTTTCAGGGGCTCTATCTCATCAAAACAATGGTGAAACTGATACCCAGCTGGTTGCAGAGTAACCGCAGTGTTTTCGATACCTTGGTTCTCATTTGGAAATCACCTGCAAGGATATCTCGTTTGCAAAATGAGCAAGAGCTAAATTTAGTTCAGGTAGTTTCTTCTATCTCGACCACGTATGATTTTTGGCTTTGCGTTGTGTTTCACGCTAAAGCTGCGTAGTTTAATGGGGTTCCTGGAAATAGCCTGGTATGAAAAGTTGAAACTGATGTCTGAGTTTAGAAACCATTACAGGTGATGAATTAATGATTGCTGATTTGTAGCTATATGCTGGTGCTAGAGATTTGGCTTCACTGTGATGTGTTCAAATTCTTTCCATTGAATTTTTGAATTGCCTGTGTTTAGATTGTATGCACATTTTTTCTTGGATTTCTTGTTGGAACCCTCCTGACATTGTTTCAATTCCATCTCGTATAATTTATTGAGCTGCCAACGTAAATTGATGTAGAAATTATGATTACTTATTAATTACGAGGTTGTGGTGAATAGAGCTGTGATGCTTGATGATTTATAGTCTTCCTTTTGAGTTAGGTAAGATATATGAAAGTTGTTTACTGACCTCTTTTGTGTTCCCTAACTAAGGTGAAAGAGAGCAAGTGGCTTGTCAAGTGCTTCTTAAATTACCTACGACATGAAAAATCTGAAGTGAATGTTCTCTTCGATATTCTCTCCATTTTCTTGTTCCATAGCCGCATTGACTACACCTTTTTGAAGGAATTCTACATTATTGAGGTATCTGAGATTTTAAATTTTAGTTACAGTTTCTTTCTCATCCCATTAGTTTTCGCACTTTTCAGGAGTAGTATAACAAATGAGATATATTGATCAGGTTGCAGAAGGATACCCGCCCAACATGAAAAGAGCACTTCTCCTGCATTTTCTTAACCTTTTCCATTCCAGACAACTCGGCCATGATCATCTAGTTCAAGCAATGCAAATGCTTATTCTTCCAATGCTTGCCCATGCTTTCCAAAACGGTCAAACTTGGGAGGTCATTGACCCTGATATAGTCAAAACCATTGTTGAGAGGCTTCTTGATCCACCCGAAGAGGTAGGTTTCTTTTCTTTCCTAAGCAAAAATATCAAGAATATTGTGGGGAAGATTCGTACTGGTTTTTGGTAGTAACCCTGTTTACAATAGTTTTTCATTTATTTTTTATCCACTTGTTCAGAATTATTAAGATTTTATTGTTAAATCTCCTCTTGATTGTTGTAGGTTTCGGCTGAATATGATGAACCTTTGAGGATTGAACTTTTGCAATTAGCAACCTTGCTTCTGAAGTATCTTCAGAGTGACTTGGTTAGTCATAGGAAAGAGCTCATTAAGTTTGGATGGAATCATCTCAAACGGGAAGATAGTGCCAGTAAACAGTGGGCATTTGTTAATGTTTGCCACTTCTTGGATGCTTACCAGGCTCCTGAGAAGATCATTCTTCAGGTACCGTTAAAATTCGTATGTCAGTGATGTTTATTGATTTTCTTGAAGAGTGAGAACAAAGATTTTCCTTAAACTTCTGATATCAGTGTATTTCATAACTTTTGTATATGACTGAGACGGTCAGTTATTATTAACTTAAGTGAAAATCATTTACAGTGCGATTGTTGATAGTCAAACTACATGAAGCTAGATCTGAATGCATATTTTGCCTAAATAATGCATGTTTGCTAGAATTCATGGTACTATGACATACACTTGATTAGTTTTGTCTATGACGTTACTTCTCCTTCAATTTGAATTAGTTGAAGTGAAGCATATGCATACAAAACAACTTCGTCTAATTTTTTAAGTGACACAAATGTTTGCCAATGGGATGTAGGTTTTTGTCGCACTTCTTAGGACATGCCAGCCGGAGAATAAGATGCTAGTTAAGCAAGCCCTGGATATTTTAATGCCAGCTTTGCCTAAAAGGCTACCTCTTGGAGATTCACGCATGCCAATCTGGATAAGATACACTAAAAAAATTTTGGTGGAGGAAGGTCATTCAATCCCAAATTTGATCCACATCTTCCTACTTGTTGTTCGGCATTCTGATCTCTTTTACAGCTGCAGAGCACAATTTGTTCCTCAAATGGTGAATTCGTTAAGTCGTCTAGGTTTGCCATATAATACTACTGCAGAGAATAGGAGGCTCGCAATTGAACTTGCTGGACTGGTTGTCAGCTGGGAAAGGCAAAGACAGAATGAAATGAAAATGGTGACTGATACTGATGGAACCAGTCAGATTAATGATGAGTTGCATACTTCATCTAGTGCTGATCCTAAGCGTTCAACAGATGGATCTGCCACATCAGAAGATCCAAGTAAACGAGTCAAAATTGAACCTGGTCTCCAATCAATCTGTGTTATGTCACCTGGCGGTGCATCATCAATCCCCAATGTGGAAACTCCTGGATCTGCTACCCAGCCTGACGAGGAATTTAAGCCAAATGCTGCCATGGAAGAAATGATCATTAATTTTCTCATAAGAGTAAGGCTTTATTCTTGTACCGTCAACTGTTGAGCATATATTTTACTTTGGTTAGCTTTCCAATTCTCGTAACCATGTCACCTCATGTCTAAGAGCGTATGTGCATGCCATTGCTCCAGCTATTCCAATTCATCGATCAGTCAAGTCGAGTTGTATTTAGCAGAAATGACCTCATTTCTAGTTTCTTTTTTCTAATTTAAATATATTTCACTTTCTTGAACAGGTAGCATTGGTAATTGAACCTAAGGACAGAGAAACCAACACCATGTACAAACAAGCGTTAGATTTGCTTTCACAAGCTTTGGAGGTTTGGCCAAATGCCAATGTCAAGTTCAACTATTTAGAAAAACTGCTGAGCAGCATGCCACCATCACAGTCAGATCCGTCAACAGCACTTGCTCAGGGATTGGATGTCATGAACAAAGTTCTGGAGAAGCAGCCTCATCTTTTCATTAGGAACAACATCAGCCAGATTTCGCAGGTATACTTGCTGCAGTAAGCTTTTATTCTAACATTTGAAACACAATACTGCTGTTTGTTTACTGCTCACTAGATTAACTGTTTGTTTCTTCACTAGATTCTTGAACCGTGTTTCAAACACAAGATGCTCGATGCTGGTAAATCATTGTGCTCCTTGCTGAAGATGGTCTTCACTGCATTCCCCCTGGATGCCGTCAATACACCTCCTGACATAAAGCTATTGTACCAGAAAGTCAATGAGCTAATAAACAAACATGTGAATACTGTTACTGCTCCACAAGCTTCAGGAGATGATAACTCTTTTGGTTCAATAAGCTTTGTACTTCTTGTCATCAAAACCTTGGCCAAGGTGCATAAAAACTTTGTTGATTCATATGTGTTGGTGCGTATCCTTCAGCGCCTTGCACGGGACCTGGGATCAGCAGTGGGTTCTCATCCTAGACAAGTACGTCATTCTTACTAAATAACTTGTTTTTCTGCTAAGAGTTTAGTACTGTTTGCTTTCCTTTGTATGGGAACTTGAAATAAAATTTAAATTTACTTGGTATTTGCCACGTTAGTGAGTTTTGGAATCTCCTATGCATCTTTTCAGCTTTGCACCAATGACTTTTATTAATGTCAGGATTTATACTGGTTCCTCTCTTACTTCACCTAGCTACTCAGACTCATTGGTTTATGTTATTATCAACTTCAAGATATCATTTCTATCCCTTTTTCCTGTAATTTAACCCTTTTTTTTTCCATGTGACTAATGGATGGTGACTAGATAACCTAGTCATTCCTCAATCATGGCTTACCCTAGACCTTTTTCTTTCCATTTCCAGGGCCAGCGACCAGACTCGGATTCTGCAGTAACTTCTTCTCGTCAAACTGCTGATGTTGGAGCAGTCATATGTAATATAAAGTCGGTCTTGGAACTTATTGATGAAACGGTCATGCTTATAGCAGATTGCAAAAGATCTGTTACTCAAATTTTGAACACATTGCTTTCCGAAAAGGGTACAGATGCTAGTGTGCTTCTCTGCATACTAGACATGATAAAAAGGTGGGTTGAGGATGATTTCAGCAAAACAGGCACATCTGGTTTGTCTGGTTCTTTCCTTACCCAAAAGGATGTAGTTACTTTTCTCAATAAGCTTTCTTATATTGATAAGCAACACTTCTCATCTGATGCTTTGGAAGAGTGGGATCAGAAGTATCTTCAGCTGTTATATGGACTTTGTGCCGATTCAACAAAGTATGTTTTATGCTTCCTTTTTTTCTTCCCCATGTGTCACATTGTTGCTTTTAGGAGATGGATATAATAATATATCTTCATCTATTTCATGAATAGGTATCCTCTGGGCCTACGACAAGAGGTCTCTCTGAAAGTTGAAAGACATTTTATGCTTGGTTTAAGGGCAAGTGATCCTGAGATGAGAAGGAAGTTCTTCTTGTTATATCACGAGTCACTTGGAAAAAATTTGTTCGCGCGGTTGCAGTACATTATTCAAATTCAGGATTGGGAAGCTTTAAGTGATGTATTTTGGCTCAAACAAGGTCTTGATCTCCTTTTAGCTATCTTAGTTGAGGACAAGCCAATTAGCCTGGCCCCAAATTCCGCGAGGGTACTACCACTTTTACCTTCAGATAGTCCTGGAATACAGCATCAAGCTCCTGCTAACTTAGAGGGTCCCGAAGAAGTTACTGCAATGTTTGACATTATAGTTATGAAGCATGCACAATTTCTGAGCGCGACCAGCAAACTTCAGGTGTTTACGAGTCATTTAAAACTTTCTTTTGTGTTATCATGGTGCTTTCTCTTTGTTATAATACCTAATCAAAAATGTTGACTAAATTATCATAAGTCCCTAGGCGTATTTATCCACCTGATTGATTTGGTGTCACGTTATTCATATATTGGCTTATAACTATTTTAAATTTCTATTATAGGTGGCTGATGTTGTCATCCCTTTAAGGGAGCTGGCTCACACGGATGCCAATGTTGCATATCATTTGTGGGTCTTGGTATTTCCAATTGTATGGGTAACCCTGCTCAAGGAAGAACAGGTAGCATTGGTTAAACCTATGATTTCTCTACTATCGAAGGACTACCATAAGAAGCAGCAAGGACACCGGCCAAATGTTGTTCAAGCACTTCTGGAAGGGCTTCAGTTGAGCCACCCTCAACCTAGGATGCCTAGTGAGCTTATCAAATATATTGGAAAAACGTACAATGCGTGGCATCTCGCATTGGCGTTGCTAGAGAGCCATGTAATGTTGTTCATGAATGACACAAAATATGCTGAGTCTCTTGCTGAGCTTTATCGTTTGTTAAATGAAGAAGATATGAGATTTGGGTTGTGGAAGAAGAGATCCATCACTGCTGAAACGAGAGCTGGACTTTCATTAGTTCAGCATGGTTTTTGGCAGCGTGCCCAGAGCCTCTTTTACCAGGCAATGGTTAAGGCAAGCCAAGGCACGTATAACAACACAGTCCCTAAAGCAGAAATGTGTCTGTGGGAGGAGCAGTGGCTCCACTGCGCCAGTCAGCTTAGTCAATGGGATGCCCTGGTAGATTTTGGAAAAAGCATTGAGAATTATGAAATACTGCTTGATAGTCTTTGGAAATTACCCGATTGGGCATATTTGAAGGATCACGTTATACCAAAGGCACAAGTGGAAGAGACTCCAAAGCTTCGTTTGGTTCAATCTTATTTTGCCCTTCATGACAGAAATTCAAATGGTGTTGGAGATGCCGAAAACACAGTGGGGAAAGGCGTTGATCTTGCCTTGGAACAGTGGTGGCAGTTGCCTGAAATGTCTGTTCATGCTAGAGTGCCTCTATTGCAGCAATTCCAACAACTAGTTGAGGTTCAGGAGTCTGCTAGAATTCATGTTGACATCGCAAATGGGAGTAAAGGCACAGGAAATGTTGCAGTTGGTGGGCTTGGAAATCGTTATGCAGATCTGAAGGATATTCTTGAGACTTGGAGGCTGAGGACTCCAAATGAATGGGATAATATGACAGTCTGGTACGATATGCTACAGTGGAGGAATGAAATGTATAATGTTGTTATTGATGCATTTAAGGACTTTGCTACCTCAAATTCTCCACTTCATCACCTTGGTTTTCGTGACAAAGCATGGAATGTCAATAAGCTTGCCAGGATAGCTCGGAAACAAGGGCTTTATGATGTTTGTGTTCAGATTCTTGAAAAAATGTATGGACACTCAACTATGGAAGTACAGGTACATTTCTCGAAAATCGTCAAGTGCAATACTCTCTAAACTAGGGCTTTTTTTTCGTTGTCTCAAAGTGTTTTTTTTCATTGTTTTCTTTTCTCTCTTTTTGTTTGATTAGCTTGAAATAGTGTTAGTTTTATGAAGGTATCTTCTTAATCTTTTGTTTTTGGATGTGTGAGTGCAGGAAGCTTTTGTAAAAATTAGAGAGCAAGCAAAAGCATATCTGGAAATGAAGGGAGAGCGTGCTAGTGGTCTTAATCTGATCAATAGCACAAATTTGGAGTATTTTCCAGATAAAATCAAAGCAGAGATATTTCGTCTGAAGGGGGATTTTCATTTGAAATTAAATGACACCGAAAGTGCTAATATTGCATATTCCAATGCTATCACCCTGTTCAAGAATTTACCCAAAGGATGGATAAGCTGGGGAAGCTATTGTGATATGGTATGTCTTGTGACTATGTTCTGTTTCTTATATGGCTGTTAACATTCCCCTAAATTTTCTATTACTTGTACTTATATTTTACTCACTTTTGTAGGCATACCAAGAAACACAAGAAGAAATATGGCTTGAATATGCTGTCAGTTGCTTTCTTCAGGGTATAAGATTTGGAGTTTCCAATTCCAGAAGTCATATAGCTCGTGTTCTTTATCTTCTTAGCTTTGATACAGTGAATGAGCCTGTTGGCAGAGTGTTTGATAAACACTTAGAGCAAGTTCCTCACTGGGTATGGCTTTCTTGGATCCCACAGCTGTTACTTTCCCTACAAAGAACAGAAGCACCCCATTGCAAATTGGTTTTATTGAAAATTGCTGCAGTTTTCCCACAGGTAATTTACCTTTAGCGTTTATGACTAATTCGTGCATTATCATCATTTTATCTGAGTATGTGGCGATTTTCTGTTTCAGGCCCTCTATTACTGGTTGCGCACATACTTGCTGGAACGACGTGATGCAGTAAATAAATCCGAACTTGGCAGATTGGTTTTGGCTCAAAGAATGCAGCAAAATGCCTCTGGTGCAAGTGCAGGTCACGGTGGAAGCAATATACCATCGGAAACTCAAATCCATCAAGGCAGTCAAATTAGCGGGCCCAGTGGAACACATGACAGTGGTAATGCACATGGGCAAGATAGTGACCGCTCCACTGCGGAAAATAATGTCCATACCGGGAGTGATCAACCGATGCACCAAAGCAGCTCCGGTATCAATGATAACAATGAAAACACAGCGAGGCGGAATGTTGCATCCCTAGCAATCTCTGCAGCGGGAGCTTTTGACGCTGCTAAAGATATCATGGAAGCTCTTAGGGGTAAACATAACAATTTAGCCAGTGAACTCGAGGTGATACTTTTTTCCTATATATCTACCATATTCATTAAAATTGCTCTAAACACATGCAAATTTTCATAGTAAGGATAAGTCAGAGGAATATGCAACACACTATTGAGAAGAAGGATTTAGCTTCGGTTTTGATTCTTACTCAACCAAGCAGTGTTTTGGTTGGATGATCTAAGCAAGTAATCTTCTTTTTCAGGTTCTTCTCACAGAAATAGGTTCAAGATTTGTTACATTACCGGAAGAAAGACTGCTGGCGGTTGTGAATGCTCTGTTGCATCGTTGTTACAAGTATCCAACTGCTACCACTGCCGAGGTTCCCCAACCACTCAAAAAAGAGCTGTCGGGTGTCTGCAGAGCTTGTTTCTCAGCAGATGCTGTAACCAAGCATGTCGAATTTGTGAAAGAGTACAAACAGGATTTTGAGCGTCACCTTGATCCGGAAAGTACATCTACATTTCCAGACACACTCGCTGAGCTGACGGCGCGACTGAAAAAGTGGAAAAATATTCTTCAGAGCAATGTTGAAGATAGGTTTCCGGCTGTGTTAAGATTGGAAGATGAGAGCAGGGTTTTGCGTGACTTCAGTGTTGTTGATGTGGAGATACCAGGGCAGTACTTTGCTGACCAGGTAGAATTCCCTTGCTTTTAATTTAGACTTCAATTGGAACATTTTTCCCTATCTGATTGTTAAAATAACTATGTGCAATTAAACAGGAAGTCGCACCTGATCATACAGTAAAGTTGGATAGGGTTGGAGCAGACGTTCCTATCGTTCGAAGGCATGGAAGCAGCTTCAGGCGGTTGACTCTGATTGGCTCTGATGGCTCGCAAAAGCACTTTATAGTCCAGACATCATTGACGCCTAATGCTAGAAGTGATGAACGCATCTTGCAGCTTTTCCGTGTAATGAATCAAATGTTTGATAAGCATAAAGAATCAAGACGGCGACACATTGGAATTCACACTCCAATCATCATTCCTGTCTGGTCTCAGGTGATTTTTATACCTTGAATTCAGATTTGATGTTCCATTGGACGAGTATTGGTTTTAACAAAAATATTTGGTTTCAGGTCCGGATGGTTGAGGATGATCTCATGTACAACACTTTCCTTGAGGTCTATGAGAATCACTGTGCACGAAATGACCGGGAGGCAGATCTTCCAATTACCCACTTTAAGGAGCAACTTAATCAAGCTATATCAGGGCAAATTTCAGCAGAGGCAATAGGAGATCTTCGTCTGCAGGCTTATATAGACATCACAAAAACTTTGGTCAATGACAGTATCTTCTCTCAGTACATGAACAAGACGTTGATGAGCGGAAGCCATATGTGGGCTTTCAAGAAACAATTTGCAGTCCAGCTAGCTGTCTCCAGTTTCATGTCCTTCATGCTACAAATCGGTGGGAGGTCCCCGAACAAGGTCTTGTTTGCAAAAAACACTGGGAAAATGTTCCAGACAGATTTTCACCCTGCTTATGACGCCAACGGGATGATAGAATTTAACGAACCCGTGCCTTTCCGCCTCACAAGGAACATGCAAGCATTCTTCTCTCAGTTTGGGGTCGAAGGTCTCCTCATGTCATCCATGTGTTCAGCAGCTCAAGCAGTAATCTCCTCCAAGGTAAAGGGATAATTCAAAATATATATATATACAAAAACTTAAGGATGCAACAAGCCCATTGATTGATCTCTGTTTCTCTATTGTCTTGCAAATTTTCAGCAAAACGAACATCTACGGTATCAGCTTGCTATGTTCTTCCGTGATGAATTGCTGTCCTGGTTTGGAAGAAGACCTCTTGGTGTGCCGATTCCTCCTGTTGGAGGAATTGCTACACTGAACTCAGCGGAGCTGAAGCACAAAGTTAACGCCAATGTGGAAGATGTCATTGGCCGGATCAGAGGAATAGCCCCACAGTACTTTTCAGAAGAGGTACATACAGCATCATCATCATACTAATCATGTTTATCATCATCATCGTAAGATCAAACATATTGATAGGTTTTGTTTTGTATAGGATGAGAACACGGTTGAGCCGCCGCAGTCAGTGCAAAGAGGTGTGAACGAGTTGGTGGAGGCAGCCTTGTCGCCTCGCAACTTATGTATGATGGATCCAACATGGCACCCTTGGTTCTAACTTCAAAATACTTTACAATTAAGTTTTCAGTGGCTTTTTTAATTTAATGGAAGCTAACATTATTCATTAGGGTTGTAAATATGTAACCTTTATGTAATTTTATCACTCCTTTTGGTCGCTCGCCTTTGTGCAACATTTTCCTGTACTATAAATTATATTTTTGAACCCTCTAAATCTTTAATATCATATCATGCATCAAATAACCCTTCAATCGTAACCGTAAGCTTCTGCATAATTCGGAATTGATGACTCCAAATGCAATCAGTTGTTTTCAGTGACAAACGAAGTTGAAAAGAGTAAATAAAATAAGAAAAGGGGTCCGGCAAAAATCAGGCTTCATTAACTTCAAATAGTTTTATCACAAATACACTACACAAAATTTATGGCTATCAAGACGGATATGAGTAAGGGTTATGATCGGGTGTGAATGACATTTTGTCGAACATCTGCTCAGGAAGTTTGGTTTTTGTTAGAAATGGATATGGTGGATCATATGGTGTGTGACATCGGTGCAGTACAGGGTCTTGATTAATGGCCATCCACACGGGTCCATTATTCCTCAACGGGGGTTGCGACAAGGGATCCCCTTTTGCCCTATCTTTTTATTCTGTGTACGGAGGTGCTTATTGCTCACTTTCAGCGAGCAGAAGAGGCGAAGCTTATCACTGGTATAAGGGTCTCCACTGCATGTCCTGCTATTTCTCATTTGTTATTTGCGGATGATAGTTTGTTCTTCTGTCGGGCTACAAGGGAGCAATGTGAGGTGGTGTTGCGGATTCTTAAGCAGTATGAAAGGGTTTCTGGTCAGCAAAACAATTTCCAGAAATCCTCTGTCCAATTTGGACATACAGTGGAAGGCGGACTTAGGGAGGAATTAAAGAGAGTTTTGGGCATAACAAATCTGGGTGGGATGAGTTCGTATTTAGGCATCCCGGAGAGTTTAGGTGGATCTAAGACGAAGATTTTATCGTTTGTTCAGGATAAGCTGCAGGCACGGGCTAGCGGTTGGCCCGCTCGGTTGTTATCTAAAGGGGGCAAGGAGGTAATGATTAAATTCGTAGCTACGGCAGTCCCAACCTTTGTGATGACATATTTTAGGCTGCCAAAAACAGTTACGAGGAAATTAACTAGGCGCTATCTCGAACTTTTGGTGGAGTTCGTCTGGGCAATCGAGGGGTCTGCACTGGATTGCCTGGGATAAACTGTGTTGCAGCAAAAATGAGGGGGGACTCGGTTTCAGGTGTTTAGATGACTATAACACGGCTCTGCTTGCCAAACAGCTTTGGCGACTGATTACGGTTCCAGATTCTCTTTTTGCACGGGTTTTTAAAGGTCGCTACTATCGGCATTCCGATCCGTTGGATCCAATTAAATCTTACTCGCCGTCTTATGGGTGGCGGAGTATAGTTTCTGCTTGCTCTCTGGTAAACAAAAGACTAATTAAACGAGTAGGATCAGGGGCTTCCATCTCTGTATGGACTGATCCTAGGATCCCTGCTCAATCCCCGAGACCAGCACTAAGTGCAGGGTTGTCTTATGATCCTCTACTTCGAGTTTCAAATCTTATTACCAGGAGTTCTAACACCTGTGATATGGCTCAGCTTACGGCTACGTTTGTACCGGAAGATGTTGCTATAATTTCTGCCATTCCTCTACGCCCACCGGATAAACCGGACTTGCTGGGATGACATTTTACTACATCTGGTAAATATTCGGTGAAATCAGGTTATCACGTTCTCCGTTCAAATATGTCGGCTTCCACTGAACCGACAGTATTTGGTCCGGACATCGCACCTCTACGGGCGTTTGTGTGGAAAATTAGGTGTCCACCAAAGCTTCGTCATTTTTTGTGGCAAGTCCTTTCGGGTTGTGTGGCAGTTACAGCTAATCTGCGGAAACGGGGAATATGTGGTGATGCTATGTGTTGGCTTTGTGGACTTCAGGAGGAGACGATAAATCACACCCTCTTCAAATGCCCACCGGCCAAACAGGTTTGGGCTTTGTCGCAGTTTCCGACGGGCCTGGGTTATTTTCCTTCGGAGTCAGTTTACACGAATATGGATTTCCTTTTTTGGAGGTTTACAGCTGTTCCAACACATGCGGTTTTTCCCTAGATCCTATGGTTTATTTGGAAAGCCCCCAGTGATAAACTTTTCAGTAATCTGGATTCGAATCCTCTTGCGATCCTACGGATAGCAGAGGATGAGGCAAAAACATGGGCTCTGGCTCAGTCAGAGGACATGGTTTTAGTCCCAGAAAATCCTGGCACAGGTGTTCCCGGCGGAAGCCGAGGAGTAGGGGTTCCTAGGTCTCTTTCGAGTTATATTTGTTTTGTTGATGGTTCTTGGAAAGAAACGTATTGTTATGCAGGTAGAGGATGGTTTTGTACGTCGCCCTAGGGTGACGCCCCCACTATGGGAGCAGCCAACCTTCATCGTAGCCTTTCCCCTCTTCATGCCGAGATCGAAGCCCTTGTCTGGGCTATGCGATGTATGATTGGGGCGGATAATCAATCTGTAATCTTTCTCACCGACTGCTCCGACTTAGTGAAGATGGTGTCTTCGCCTGCAGAGTGGCCAGCTTTTATGCCTTATTTGGAGGACATACATGCAGACAAGGAGGAGTTTGCTTCTTTCTCGTTAGTCTACGTCCCACGAGCTCATAATGGTAAAGCGGATAATCTAGCGCGGAGAGTCCGCACGGTTCCGCATTTAGTTACCTATGTAAACAATGTCCCTGCGGAGTGTCTCTTTTGAGCCAACCTTGTTCTTTGTTGAAAAAAAAATGAAAAAAAAAAAAAAAAAAAAAAAAAAAAAAAAAAAGACATTACACAAAATTATTAAAACTCAATATTACATATGCAGCTATATGTACCAAAGTCTCTGTAATTTCTCCAATATAATCACAAATAACTTCTTACCAGATTTTTCCAAATCTCTAAAACAAAAGAAAAATGGGTCTAAATGTAAATAATAAAATCTCCGTCAAATTGTGAAAATTGTATAAATTCGAAAAAGGGATGTAAATGCAACTATTAAAATCTCTGTCAAATTGTGGAAAATTGTATAAATTCGAAAAGGGATGTAAATGCAATCTAATAAAATCTCCGCCAAAACCCGGAAGAACAAAGAATCTGGCGGTCCGGGGGTGAGGCTGAAACAAAAATTGACCCCTAAATTTCAGAATTGATTGGTTCAAAGTTACCGTTGATCTCTCTCGAAACCTCTCGTTAAAGTGTTCCAATGGAGGAAGCTTCACTAATGGCGGATTTGGAGAGGTTTCTGGAAGATCGCTGCTTAAGCGTTTTGAATCTTCCACAGAAAGGCCGCTCTCTTTTCGCTACCAGAGGTTTTCGTCCAGGTTCATCTCTATCTCTCTCTCCCAGTCCCTAGGGTTTATTATTTAGGGTTTCAATCGACCAACCGCTTTTTTTACTAATTTTTGTGTGTGTTTTCTTAAAAGGCGAAGTGATTCTAAGCCAAAAGCCATATATTTGTGTTCCGAATAATAATAATAATAATACATCGTCCTCCTCGGAATCAAGATGTGATGGATGTTTCAAGACCAATGATAATAACCTTAAGAGATGTTCTGGTTGTCAAGTTGTTTGGTACTGTGGGAGCTCTTGCCAGGTTTTATTTTAGTTGATGTTTTGTTTTGATATTTGTTTTAAGTCCTCTATTCAGTTGATGATTGATTCGTTTTAGGTTGTTTTGATTTTTTTCAGAAGTCAGAGTGGAAGTTGCATCGCCATGAATGCAAAGCTCTCTCTACGCTTGACAAAGAGAAACGGAAGTTTGTTACTCCTACGATACGTCTGATGGTCAAACTTTACATCAAGAGGAATTTGCAAAATGAAAAGGTTATTATTATCATCAGCTATGACTCTTTTCTGTTACTTGCATTCACCTTTGATAGCTCATTCATTTGTATACATGTTTGATAGCAGTCTATGTATCCTAATTTCTTTACGTATTTATCTTGTCCAGGTCCTGCCAGTTACAACAACTGACAATTATAGTTTGGTGGAGGCTTTGGTGTCCCGTATCCTCTCTATTTTGGGTTTTATAGTTTTGTGATATTGATGAATGATAATCTCTTTACCCCTGGAAATTTGTAGTCTTTAACCTTGCATTTGGTAGACATGTCTGAGATTGATGAAAAGCAGATGTTGTTGTATGCACAGATGGCTAATCTTGTGAACTTGATTCTTCAATTACCTAGTGTTGACCTAAGAGAGATCGCCGAGAACTTTTCAAAGGTTCTACACCAGCACTTTTTCTTTCTTTCTATTCTTCAAGTTTTTGCTTGAAAAAGACTGAGCTGGCTTCCTGCAAGCTGCAGTTGGTAGTTATCCTTTTCGTATTATACAGATAGGTTGATGATGATATGACTTTGCATCCAAATACTCATGAAAATACTATTACGAATCAAAAGAGATTGGTCAAAGTGTTTTAGTTGAGAACTAGAGATTGGCCTCGTTTTATTTGAGGAGTATCAAGTATCCGGTGGGACAACTGGGATAACTTTTTGTATGAGTCTTTACCTGAATGTTGTTCAGGGATATACTTAAGCCACTTTCATTTCTACTGAACACAGTTTTCATGCAATGCTCATACCATTTGTGATAGCGAATTGAGACCTCAAGGGATAGGATTGTTTCCCTTTGTCTCCATCATAAATCACAGGTAAATGCTTCACTAGTCTGTTTTCTTTGTGTTCTTTAATCACTTTGTTTCCTGCCTAAATCTTTTGCTCTGTAGCTGCTCTCCCAATGCGATTTTAGTGTTTGAGGAGCAGATGGCTGTTGTCCGGGCGATAGATAAGATACCAAAGGATTCAGAGGTAGTTTCTGCTTTGTTTCATCTTGAGTCTTTCGTATATGCTAGTAGAACACTGACATATAGCTGTTAGATCCTTTGCCTTTGGTCAGATAACTATCAGCTATATTGAAACCGCTGGAAGCACTCTGACTCGGCAGAAGTCTTTAAAAGAACAATACCTCTTCCACTGTCAGTGTGCTCGTTGCAATAACTTTGTAAGTAGTCATTAATCCTCCCACTTATTTACAAATGGAGTTTGCACTTGACCACTCAATATAGATTTCTTACAACATGTACCCTAATTTTTCGTATCTAAGGGAAAACCTCATGATATTGAAGAAAGTGCAATATTGGAAGGTTATCGGTGTGCCGATGAGAAATGCACTGGTTTCTTACTCCGTGATCCTGGTATGTTAAAAATTAACTACGTAGTTTGTGTGTCTGAGAACATTCTTGATCCCTTTCTAATCCTCATTTGTTTACTTTTGCAGAAGAAAAAGGCTTTGTTTGCCAGAAATGCTTGCTTCTTAGGAGCAAGGAAGAGGTTAAAAAGTTAGCAAGTGAGGTCAAAAGAGTTTCAGAGAATGCTCCTGCATCTCCTTCTGCAGAAAGTAATCTTTTGCCTGTTTTGCTTCCTCCAATATCTGCATTTATATGCCTGAACAAGATTAACTGATCTTGGTTACATTGAGCTGTGTTGCAAGTTGTCTGAGAGAATCTTTGACCATTTGCAGATAAACAAGGCGCTATTGAACTATATAAGACAATTGAGAAACTACAAGTGACGCTTTACAATTCTTTCTCCATTACTTTAATGAGAACCCGTGAAAAACTTCTCAAGGTACGTTTGTTTTAGAAAGAAGGTTTTGGATTTTTGGAAGTTATACAGAGTTCTGGAAAGAAGATACAAATGTGGTGTCTCAAAGCTTGCTGTTACGCATTCTTTTGCAGATGCTAATGGATGTAGAAAGCTGGAGAGAAGCTTTGAATTACTGCAGGCTAATAGTCCCTGTTTACCAAAGTATGTCTACTTAATCTTCTTGACACAGAAAGTTTTATCAATATTTTTCTTTTTCTTTTGGACTTCTAGTATATAGATCTTGGTGTGGGAATTATATTTTGAACGTACCTTCGAAGCTCTCAAGAGTTTTCTTATAATTACTGTACGAACTTAATTGCCTACAGTATCAGAAACCAACTGTACTAGTACTAATGGCTGCTAATTATTCCTTTAACAAAAACAGCTAACAGTAATCGTAGAATCATTCAAATTCTTTTGGTGGTTATATTACTTGTGCTTACTTTGTTTATAAATTTGCAGGAGTATATCCAGCAACCCATCCTTTGATTGGACTGCAGTTCTATACCCAGGGAAAACTCGAATGGTATATAAAAACGTCTTTTATCCTTTCTGTAGTTTACTGTATTACCTGGATTAGATTTTGAGCTGCAGAGACTGAAATTGAATTGGAAGACACAATTGTGATCTATATCACGTCGATTTAATTCTCCTGTAATATCGATAGGGCCAAATAAGTGTTGTTCCTAAACTATTGAAGCAAGCATTCCATTACATGTTCCCAGTTACTTTTACATTACCATAGTGGCTTGAGACTTTTACTCTACTGTGACTTCCGATTAGGACCTCAGAGTAATATGTATATGGGTAGACCTAGATGCAACATTCCGTATTTACCAAAAGAGGTTGGCTTGGTGGTACGAAATTGGATATCCCTAAGTTTGAATCCCTGCGTAAGTGTGGATACAAACACTACTGTTTTATAGTGTGCCTGTAGGAAATTATTGTCCATATTAACTCTCTATGTTAATCTGAGTCTGAGTGCAATAACTTGGTGTTTTGTTTCTATCATATTCTGCGGATAAAAAGCATAATAATTGTTATGTTTCAGGTTGCTGGGGGAAACCAAAGAGGCGGTGAGTTCACTGACTAAGGCATTTGACGTTCTGCGGATCAGCCACGGAACAAGCACACCTTTCATGAAAGAGCTCTCAGCAAAGTTGGAGGAGGCTCGTGCAGAAGCTTCTTATATTGATAGACAGACTTATAATGATGACAACTAGCAAGTTTGATTTTACTCTTCTCCTCATGTATCACTTTATTTTACTCTGCAAATCTTGAAATTTTAAATTGTCTTTAGAAATTCTAGAGCTGAAAAAATGCTACTTTTAATTTTGTCTCATATAATATATTTGGTCAAAAGACCAAAAAAAGAAAAGAAAACCAAAGTAAAAAAGCTTACACATAAACGAGATTATTCTAAGGAACCGAACCAAACATACTCATTAAATTGCCATTAGAAACATATCAAATAAACTAATCTCTTCAATTTAAACTTTTTGCAAATTTAGAAACAGAACTCAAATTCGTTACTCCATATTAAACAACAAGTGGAGTCACCGAGTATCACGAGCTGCTCAAGCATCAAAGTACCACGATTTTATTTTTCTTTTTGTTGGGTACTTAATCTATTGATATAGTTTCGATTATTTGCCTAGTTATCAATTGATTAAAATATCAAAACTAAACTAGTATAGTTTCAAAATACTTTAACCTAAAATTCTCAATTTTTGACATTTGCAACCTAAAATTTATAGACCTTAAATTCTCATTTTATAACCTGAAATTTCTTAGTTTTTCCAAAAAACAAAATTACATGTTGAAAAATTTAATATATTTGATGTCCAAAGAAAAGTCTAATTTCTTGACCAACGCATATCGAAGCTTCTATGTCTAATGTCTCCCATGTCTCTCTCTCTCTACATTTCTCTCTGGCAATGCTGTTTCGATGGCAACCTCATTTTCCCATTCATTAATGCCAACAAAACCTCCCCCTAAGAAAACATCCTCATTGCGTAGGGTCAAAGAAACCGTAAAATCCTATAAATAAACTATATGGGTCTCTGTTTCTCCTCCGCCGCTAAAGGCTCCGGCCACAACCGCAGCGGTCGGAACCCCGTCCCACATCATCCTCCTCTCACGGTGGTCAAACACAGACCGCCTCAAACACCATGTTCTTTCATGGCCGTTACGATCCAGAAGGATCATAGGACGCAGCCGCGACGCAATGCAACGGCTAAGAAAACGCCGACGCGGCAAACGCCACCGCACGGGAGAGGGAGAGATAAAGTTATTAGCAATAATAACAAGAGACATGGAGAAGCGATCCCTTACGGTAAACGTATTGACTTTGGTTACGCTAAAGATTTTGATCATCGTTACACCATTGGGAAATTGCTTGGACATGGCCAATTTGGTTATACATATGTCGCCACCGATAAAAAGACCGGTGATCGTGTCGCCGTCAAGAAGATCGATAAGGCCAAGGTTATTATCATCATGATTCAATCATTCTTGAAGATTCTCTCTTTTCTAATCATAGAACTATATTTTATTTTAAATATTATTTTAGATTTTAGAAATATTTTTTTATTGTTATCCTTATTAAAGTATTGGATTCTTGCATTTCTTGAATTTTGGGTTGGGGCAGATGCAAATTCCGATAGCTGTGGAAGATGTAAAGAGAGAGGTGAAGATACTACAAGCTTTAACTGGTCATGAAAATGTGGTTCGGTTTTATAATGCCTTTGAAGACAAGAACTCTGTTTATATAGTCATGGAGTAAGTGTAAAGCCCTTCCTTTAGACTATGTTTAATTCTATTTCAGGATCATCTTCTTTCTTGTGATACAAGAAAAAGAAAAGGGCAAACATTGTTGTCTCCTATGTTGCTGATTAGTTTGTTCCGTTGATGATATATTTGTTCTTCAGGCTATGCGAGGGAGGTGAATTACTTGATCGGATATTAGCCAGGTAATCACCATAGTGATATGTTTATATGTGTTGCGGAGTCTTATTACGTTGAGTCTTAAGCTATTGTTTGTTGCTTGTTTTCAGGAAAGATAGCCGTTATAGCGAGAAAGATGCGGCCGTGGTAGTGAGACAGATGCTCAAAGTTGCGGCTGAGTGTCATTTGCGCGGTTTGGTTCACCGAGATATGAAACCAGAGGTAGTTAATTACAAATTCATATCATCATTATGTTCTGAATGTGTTACGTGTAGTTCATTTTTGTCTTACTAATCATCTTCTTTAAACAGAATTTTCTGTTCAAATCGACTGATGAAGATTCGGCTTTAAAGGCTACAGATTTCGGTTTATCAGACTTCATAAAACCAGGTTAGTTGCAAAATTATGCAAAGTGAGTCTTCACATACCAATTCTTTCATCTAGCTAAACACATAATAATTTTGATACAATGTAGGCAAAAAGTTTCATGATATCGTTGGGAGCGCGTACTACGTAGCACCTGAAGTGTTGAAACGCAGGTCAGGACCCGAATCAGATGTGTGGAGTATTGGTGTAATCAGTTACATTCTTCTCTGCGGGAGACGACCATTCTGGGATAAGACTGAAGATGGTATCTTCAAGGAGGTTTGTGTAGTTTCCCTAAGGAAAAATATTCATTAGACATCATAAAAATCTCTAATCATGAAGATATGTTAATTTGTAAATTATATACATAGGTCTTGAAGAACAAACCTGATTTTAGAAGAAAACCGTGGCCAATGATTAGCAACAGCGCCAAAGATTTTGTCAAGAAGTTGTTAGTAAAAGACCCGAGAGCGCGGTTAACAGCTGCACAGGCGCTATGTAAGAACTTTGTAACCAGTGTAACGCCATTTTTGATTAATTTTATTTGTTCTTATTATATATACGTGTGTTTTGGTTGCAGCACATCCATGGGTTAGAGAAGGAGGAGATGCATCTGAGATTCCTATAGACATATCTGTTCTCAATAACATGCGACAGTTTGTGAAATTTAGCCGCCTCAAGCAATTCGCTCTAAGGGTAACACTAATAAAAGAAAAGATTTGTGTTTCGTTTGTGGTTTTGATGTGTTGTTAACCTGAGTTGTGTTTTTTGAGTCTAGGCTCTAGCAACTACGCTTGATGAAGAAGAGTTGGCTGATCTTAGAGACCAGTTTGATGCGATTGACGTTGACAAGAATGGCGCCATTAGCCTTGAAGAGATGAGGCAGGTAAAGTACAAAAAAAACTCAATCACTAGAAAAAATGAACCAGCGAAATGCTATACTTGACACCAACTCATTCTTGTTTCCATAGGCTCTTGCGAAAGATCATCCTTGGAAGCTTAAGGATGCACGAGTCGCCGAGATTCTTCAAGCGGTATATATATATATATATATAAATTAAAGTTATTATGAATGATGATGAGACTCTTTAATCTAAATTCTCTTAATTGTGTTTTTACTGTCTACAGATTGATAGCAACACAGATGGATTTGTTGATTTCTCTGAGTTTGTTGCCGCTGCGCTACACGTAAATCAATTAGAGGAACATGATTCTGAAAAGTGGCAACAGAGATCAAGAGCAGCATTTGAAAAATTCGACATAGATGGAGATGGATATATAACAGCAGAGGAGCTTCGAATGGTATATATACACCCCCTATTACATGCTTCCTAATCCACTAATGTCACATTATTACATCAACTAGGCTTCTTTTTTTATTGTGCAAACAAGAACTTTCAATTCTTAAGGCCTCATAGTTTCATTATTACATCAACTAGGCTTCTTACATTATTAAAATGGATATTTGTTTTTGCAGCACACTGGCTTGAAAGGGTCCATTGAGCCACTACTTGAAGAAGCAGACATAGACAATGATGGTAAAATCAGTCTCCATGAGTTTCGTAGACTCTTGAGAACTGCAAGTATCAAATCAAGAAATGTTAGAAGCCCTCCTGGTTACCTTATTACTCGCAAGGTCTAAGCAAATCTGCGATATCTTGGAACAAAAGAATCAAATCTGAAAATTAGTCGGAATTTTTTTGGATCCCTTTTTTTGGATCCCTTACGTAGAAAAAAAAAAGTAACTGGAACTGCATTGTTTTCATGTGTTGTTGTAACATATTTTTTCTTATAAACAGTGTCAAAGAAAGTGATATACATATAGTCAATTAGCCACAATTTAGTGATATGAGTTTTTGTATTGTGTATACCTGATGATTAATCAGAGTGTGAAACATGGGTTTGTGAATTATGATGCATGTGGTATGAAATATTATAGAGAAAAAAAATATCATAAAATTTCAACTCTAGGACGTTTAAATCTTCTACTTTGGAAATGTTGATCAAATTATACATAAATGTTAAAGTTTTGTTGACTAGGCCTTCTAAACCATGTCGTTAAGTAGTAGACATACAAAACCGTTTACAGTGTTAAATGTCCGTTATAGGGCCCGACTGGTTCAACCGCAGCGTTTGCGAGAGATTGTGAAAGCGGGTGGTTGCGGTTTCAAGCGTTATTAAGCATTTTTGAATGACTGGTTTAGCGTTTTAAAATGGGTGCGTTTGCGGGAGTTTACGACTGGTTGACCAGCGGGTGCAATAACGGTTAAAACATAATAAATGTAATATATAATTATATAAATGTTTAAAAATACCAAAAAAAATTTAAACTTGATTTATAATTAAAATTCATTAAGAAAATACAAAAATAATTATTGAAAAAACAAATAAATTTCATATTGAAATACTTATTACTTTATACATTTGGCTTTTTACCAAAACTTTAATCAAGTAATTTGATAAATGACAAAACATATGTTTTAGATCGTAGATCTTCCTTTTAAATAAGTTCCGTGGGGCAGTAGTTGCATCGGTAGTAATGATCAAACGAGAGTTGAGAAGACTCGTGATTTGTTTTTATATTTTTTAAAAATTTCTGATGAAATGTTATATTTATTTAGATTTTTTTGAACATATGTGCGAGGTGCCATTAAATTTACATCAAGTGTTCTGGGTTATTGTTAATTGAAATCTTATTTTCTTCAAATTGTGTATTTTTTAATATTCTCAATCGTATTCGTACTTCATTTTCTCCAATCTTTAATGAATAAAATAGTTAGATAAAAGATATATAAAAAAAAATATTTCATTATCATTGATTTGTTTCAAGTTAAAAAAAAATTCCAACCGCAATCGTCTGCAACCGCAAACGCTTGCGAGAAGCAGCTTTTGGAATTCAATGGTTTGGAGCGATTGGGAGCGATTTGGAGCGATTGGGAGCGGTTTGTATAATTGGTACCACTAGCAACCGCTACCACCCACAAACGCAGCGTTTGCGAGTGGTAGCGAGAGAACCAGTCAGGCCCATAGTAAACGACATTGTTTGATAATTAATCAAAAAATGTTAAAAAGTTCATGAACTTTGTACCGTTTTAATCCCCAACTCGATTAAATCAAAAAAAATGTTGACTTCATAAATAAATCATTAGGGTCTTGATGAATGATGACTTCATAAACCGTTGATTTGGATGTGTTATGAAATAATATATGAATGCTCCATATAAGTCATTTCTATGTTAAGTTGTGCATAGTAAGCAGTGGTGGAGCCAGAAAACTGAGTAATGGGTGTCAATAAAATTTAAGAGGGGTGTCAATAAAACAATATGTTTCTTCAACAAGGATAAATTACTTATTTTAACAAAAGCTAATATGAAAAAGAAAAAAAATTCATGGGTGTCATATGACACACATGATCCTTCTCTCCCTCCGCCAGTGATAGTAAGAACCCTCATTGTGTTTTAGGAAAAGATACAACAGCTCGATGTAGTTGTTGAGGTATTCATTTTCAGCTGGGTTAAGTCTTTGTTTGAGGTATTCGTTTTCAGTTGGGTTAAGTTTTCGTGGTGACATCTATCCTTAGCTCTCCTCCACACTACAAGAAATATGCATATTCTTAGCACACGAAAAACGCTATTATATCGTTTTGATAACGATTTCGTAAATGATGTCTTTGCCGATGCTATCTTAGATAAGACACATACAATAACGTTTTTTCTCTATGCTATTAATTGTCTCCCTATAATAGCGCTATCTTGTTGCTATATTAAATTTATTAGTAGTGTTTTTTATTTACCATATTATAATTAATAGTAGCGAAATATTTGTACTATGATTTTGTCAGTTGTTATTATATATTTTCAAGCCACCCTGATAATGCTCAATATCCATAATATATATATATATATATACAGCTTTTGCAAAAAAAATTAATATATAAATCAAACTTTATAGAAACCTCAAAATACAATACATATCATCTTGAGCATTTCCAACTACAATACACTAACATTACAAGTCTCAAATCAAGTCTTAACCTAACATTACAAGTGCCACAATAAAAAAAAACATGAACCTAAAGACTCTTCTTGTTGTCTTCAAATGCCTTAGCCAAGTTACTAAATCTACGCTGACGTATCTCTCAATGTGCTCCACCACTTATCCCCTCACAATCTCTGCTCTTGTTGGTCTATTATAACAATATTGAGTAGCCGCACCAAAACCTTTGTAAGTTATAACCTACATAAAGAAAACAAAAATAGATTCATGTATCGAAACACTAACCACACAAGCAGAGAACGTGTGTCCGTCTCTCTCTTCATGCCAACAACCTCCATTGTTGATTGTTCATCTCCATGGTCTGCTTGCTGCAACGGAAACACCAAATAAGTACGAATTGTGATCCAACAGAAGCACAACAACGAAATCAAAGTTTAAACAGATTCTAAGCAACAATCAAAATCTTACCTTTAACCATTAGCATTTGAAGTTGTAGTAGTTTCTGCAAAATTATACAAAAGGTCTAAACTCCAAACAGTCACACACTTCTAAAAGAACTGTAAAATAACAAACATACCTGTGTTTGCAGATCATCTCCCGTGAGAATGTTACCAATACTATGAAGCGCATGAATAAACACAGATGCTGATGGGTGCCTACAACAAAATAAAATTTGATAATATTCATTAACAGCTAACAGATAACATTCATTATACAAAAAACAATGAACTCTTGGGACTTGAAACTCATTGGAGAAGCTCGACGAGTCAAGGAACAACACTTGTATCAAAGCTCCCTGACCAAGGACAAGATCTCTGCACCGCGGAGAATCACCAGCAACATTCCCTAATGCCTAAACAGCCTTACACATGAACAGATCAAGAAAATAAACTTTAGTACATGTTGCTCCTGAAAACAAACACAAGTTTACCAGATACTCTGTCAAGAACAAAAACCATTGACACATATCTTACCTGCTCATCTGACATCATCACTTTGAGAAGCCAATAGTTTGACAAAAATGGGAACAGGACCATGTTCAATGACCACCTTTGTATTCCCGATCTAATCAGTTACAAACAGATTTTAGCATCCTTGGAGCTCCTTCCCACCTTAGACAAACGTACATCAGAACTCAGTCCAAAATCTGATGTCTTTCTCAGCTTCTTTCATCTATTTCGAAAGAATCAATTAAGCTATTAGCTCACCATTTGTAGAGACTAAGACAAATCTACATGTTCTCAGATACAGTTAGACCTAAACACAACAAGAAATCCAACTGTCAAATCTCTTGGGATTTTCCTGAGAAACAAAAAAAAAACAAAAGGGATCAGCTCTAACTCAAGACAACAACACAAGTATACAATAAGAGGGTTTATTGTATGTATGTACGGATGTACCTGTAGAAATCATGGTTGTGGCAGAGACATCTCTCTCTCTCTCTCTCTCTCTCTCTCTCTCTCTCTCTCTCTCTCTCTATTTGTACTACAATATCTCTGATTCTGTTCCTAAGGCCGTCTAGTGATCCCACTAAGCCAAATCTTCAACAAAACAGATTTTTCATCATAAAATTTTGTACCTCCGTCGCAAAGCCGCAAAACGCCGCCGCCGTAAACATCCTTCGTCGCATCGTTATCCTCCGTCGAGCAAAGCAGATCGAAATCCAACACAGAGATTCCTTCAAGTTCCGTTAGCCTCTTCAACCTCTCCTCCGCCGCCACCGCTGTCGTCTCTAATTTCGGCGATACGGCTCCTCCGCCTCCTCCTCCTCCATTCTCTAGTTTATCCAAATCCGCCATTGATATGAAAAGAGAGAGAGAGAGAGAGAGAGATTTATTTAGGGATTTTCAAAGAGGACTAAATAAGAAACAAGATAAACAGAGATATGTAGATCTAGGGTTTTCAGGAGTAAAGGTCACGATTTGGTTTTGCAGAGTTTCATGGTCATGAAGCGTTAGAAATCAGAACAAAAGCTTGAGGAAAATCAGCTTGGACAAATCGATTAGGGTTAAAGGTTTTTTTTTCAGAGTCTAAAGTTTTTTTTGGTAAAAGAGTCTAAAGTTTCTAAGTGCATAAGAGAAAAAAGTGAGTTTTTTGTTTGGTTTGGACAAAGGAAAAGAGTGAGTTTCACTTAATTTTGACGAAGTGTTTTGGCGGAAAGGGTTATTTTGGTTCCGGCTTACATATTTATAGGTTTAGCGTTTTAAAAATGCTATTGTAAAGACTTGTTTTAAAAATTTTATTAGATATAGCACTGGGCTATGCTTTTCTGCTATTAATACCCATATTTCTTATAGTGCTATTTACATTTGTATATCCTATGACATCGTCTCTTTTGAGCATTTAGCTATGCTACTAATGTTCTTTTTCGACATTCCCGATGATTTTGAGAGCTTCTTTAATTTTTTGGCTTTAGTGTTTTATCTTGTGTTCCCGTGTATTGAATTTAAGTTTATGGAAATTGGATATCTTGTTTTCCGCCACCTTTTGAATTTAAAAATGTATTGCACCCATTCCAACTTTGTATTATATAATGAAAATGTTTCAGTGAAAAAAAATGTAATCTTGTAGACAAATACTGAAAACCTAAAAACTCTGATTATTATGACCATAATAATGAAAATTAGTTCAGAAGCGACATCAATAAATTCGTTATATTGGCTTGTTGTTATCATAATTGTGATAAGATTAGCGCGTTCTATGTATTAGGAAGTTCGGACGAGAGAGATGGAACACGCAAAGGCCATATAACCCACGTTTATAAACTTTTTTTGGTGTTTACAAATTAATAAATTATAATTATCAATTTGAAAAAGTGCATTTATAATTATACATTAACAAAGAAAAAGAAACTAAATTATAATCATCAATAGAAAAGTGCATTGCATATGGGCTTTTTCCAAAAAAACAAAGGGTATTAATTAATTAGGGTGTGAGACAGATGGCACAAGTAAAGGCCAAACCATGTTTTGAATGCATATTTTTGGTGTTTGGAACTTTGAATGATCAATTTAGGTAGAAGTTAGAGAACTTAGAAATGTTGAAAGTGGTGAAGTGGACTATCAAAAGTGGAGAGAACGTCTCATTCAAAAAAGAAAAGAAAAAACTAGTTCATGCATCGTATAAGTTATAACTGATCAAAAAGATTTCTTAGAGCTACTTCCATTTGGTATTAGTTTCGAATCGTTCTTAAAATTTTGGATGTCTATAATGAAAAAAGAGAAAAAAAGCCAATAGTTAACTATTTTGGATGTCTCTTTTTATTTTTTTGGGAAATAACTATATTATCCGGGTTTTTTTAATATGAAATGTGGTTTTTTATATATAACAAATACTAATTTTAGGAAGAAATACACAAATATGGTTGACAAAAATAAAAGTATATATATGTTAATATGTTATATATTTTACACATACACATCATTTCATAAAATATATAATGTCTTTTAATCTCTACCTACAATTCTATATAGTTTAGATATAGTACATGTATATCATTAAAATACATGGAAATTTTTTTAAAATATTCATAGTAAAAGTATATACAATTGAAATATAAATATAAAAAACATATAAAAATAAAGTTTGAAAGAAAATATCTGGCTTCTATTATTTTCTTCAAATATGTATTTTGGAAAGAGGCTTTATTTTCTTCAAATATGAAACGTCATTTTTACTTAACTCAGGGAAGACATAGATTGGAGATTTTAAATTTCATGATTTACCAAAAACAAGAAGAAAAACAAAAAAAAAAAGTGAAAAAGTTAGTTTTAAAGTTTTGATAGATGACATAAAAAAATATTGATTTTTTTTTTTTGGTTAGAAGACAAATTATTACATGAG
The DNA here is from genome assembly GCF_030686135.1 of Camelina sativa. Taxonomy (NCBI): domain Eukaryota; kingdom Viridiplantae; phylum Streptophyta; class Magnoliopsida; order Brassicales; family Brassicaceae; genus Camelina; species Camelina sativa. Next base: position 23,936,289 of record NC_141898.1, on the reverse strand, counting down.
ATGAGTGCCACTGTGCTCAAACATTTAGTTCGTTGAATCTTATCGCTTCTACAATAAACATTTCCAACTGGATAAGCCTTTTCGTCTGACTCAGCTTTCCCCAATTATCCCAAAACCAAACTCAACCCGGTTCGGTTTTTGCTAAACCCGACAGAATATTTAAATTGCACTCACAGATGCAATTATTTAAAACTTAACCAAACATTAATTAAATTAACCACACCTCTTAGACCTATAAATACACCTCTCTAATCACTTCATCCCTTCCCTCAAATCACACACATTGCATCATACAAACTCAAATCGGAAACTGAAAAACAAAGAGAAACCCAAAACGCCGTCGTTTTAAAATGCTCTCTTCTTCCTCTTCAACTTTCTTCACTCCTCCATTCCTCTCTTCTTCTTCTTCACCGCCGCTCTCTCCTTTCCCACCACCGTCACGCGTTTCCCGGATCTCGCCGTCTCTTTCTGCAACCACCACCGCATCCTACACCTGCACCGCCGAAGATTTACGCCAAATCCAGCAGCGGTTTCAACCGACAGCGTCTCTCTACGAGATCCTCGAAATCCCCGCCGGCTCGACGATTCAAGAGATCAAATCGGCTTACCGAGGACTAGCCAGGATCTATCATCCCGACGTGGCGGGAAACAGTCGGAGTAACTCTTCGGCGGCCGACGATTTCATGAAGATCCGCGCGGCGTACTGCACGCTTTCTGATCCCGAGAAACGCGCCGTCTATGATCGTCGGAGGATGCTTCTTAGTCGGATACGGCCGTTAACTGTCGGTGTTTCTGGATTCGGAAGTTACGGCGGACGGAATTGGGAAACCGATCAGTGCTGGTAGCGAGTTGGCTGACTCGGTGGTTGATGAACCCACCAGTTCAGTTGTTTAAAAAGGTTTTATTGTAATTATTACAAACCCAAAGATATTATTTAATGGCTAAATCTGGGTGATTAGTTTAACGTTACAATTTGCTTAGCAATGGCCAATAAGCCAATAAAAATATTCGCCGGTCAGCACCGTTTTACCGTGCCACGTAGGATCAACGCGTCTGTGGTTTTTTTTTTTTTTTTTAAATGCTATTTTTATGTATTACATAAGCCAACTCCGTAATTAATATAAAATTTGATGGTATTATGTAAAACACAATATTATTATTCATGTGCACAGGACTAAAACTAGCTATTCGAAAATTTGTAGCCTTGATTGAAAGACATTACTCACATTAGAGCATTGTTAAGAAAACTTGAAGGCAAAAAAAAAAAATATACTTTATGAGATTATTTTCCAGGCTGGATGGACAATATCACAGAACATTTTGATTCTCTAGTTGTAAGTCTATATGGTTTAAATATTTGAAAATTGTTAAGGAAAAGAAAACAGCAATCACATAATCCCAAAATTTAATTATTTTATATTTATGGTTGAAATAATTGAAAATCTAAAACTATGGGTTAAGGATTTTTGATAAACTATAAGAATGACGTTGTGGTGGTATTTGATCATTAAAATTGCTAAAGCAAATACGAGTATACGACAGACAGACAGACAAGATTCCTTTTCTTCTTGACATGTACCATCACTCTTGTTTCAACATGTTCTGGTACATCTGCTTGCATCCCACGAATTTTTTTCGTATTTGACAAAATCAAACTTTTTATGTTTTCAATTCACTTAAAAATGTTTAAAGCATAGCTTTCTCTATTATTATTATTAGTGTAAAAATGCACAATTGACAATAAAAGCTATACCCTCCATAAACAATTGGAAGGAGAGAACATTGTTGCCATTTGACACCCAATATTTTCTTAATTTAAGTAATTGGGATGCCTTTTTTCCCTGCTTCTAGAAGAAAATTCGATCGAATCATTATACGACTATATGAGTATAAATAAAAATATATAATTGTGTGTGTGCAAACATTATATGAGTACAAGAATATATAATTGTAGTAAATAAATGGATAATGTACCAGGGTGGTGGGTCAACTAGTTTGCCCTGTCTTCCTACATATTCGACAAGATATAGGGATTAAGGACACTTCATTTTCTCATCCAGGTACATCATTGGGATAATATCATCCATATATATTTTGGATTTTAGTAAAACAAAGGAGCTGAGGTATAAAAATTGGATGAAAGATAAGTTGCATGAGAAAATAGATACTTCGAATGTAATCTGGTCATTTGGATGCGTTAATTAAAATCCTACCAAAAAAAAAAACTGAAATACTTAATTTATAACATAAATCATGTCAACTTTTTACATGCCGAAAAAATTGGTGTTTAACGTGTCATCAAGTAAAAAAAGCATGATATTTCTATAGAAAAATATTCTTTAAATCAATGTCATTTAAATAATAAATGTTGTGGTAAGTTTTGAATAAAAAATTAAATTGTTATTATTTTTGAGAATAGCTTTGTAAAATAATAAATATTTAAAAAGTGAAATATTTATTATATTTAATAAAAAAATATATTAAACTTTAAAAAATTTTAAATTTAGATACGTAATAAGTTTAGCTTCATGCTCAATCCGATCTGGAATCATTATGGTCTTTTTTATAAAAAAGACTCTCTACTATTGCCAAAAAGTTTTAACTAATGTGTTGTGTTGTACAGACTATGTTTCATCTTTATCGATTATGTGCGTCTTCACGATGAAGGTTGATAGAACTACTGGCTAGGCTCACCGGGTTGAAGAGAAATGGCAAAACTGCAGGTTAAGATGGGTTAATTACCTTAGACCAGACCTTAAGAAGACAAATCACTCCTCATGAAGAGACCATCATCCATAAGTTACATGCTAAGTGGGACAATAGGTAAAACTAATTTAAGCTTTTGATTGTTTAGTTTTGCCACTAGAAATTGGTATATTGTAGATTTACTCAAATAAGTAATTTCGCCTTGTTAGAACAAGAGGTTTAGGGAATTGTTCTCTTGTATTATTTATATGTATGATATGACATAACATATATATATGGATACATATTAGGGTTTACAAGTCCACTAATGGACATCCATACAATACTAGATATATTCATAACACTCTCCCTTGGATGACCATTATAAAAATGTAGTCCCAAATGCGCATATGAGATGCTGCCTCGTTAAAAACCTTACCAGGAAAACCTAGTGGGAAAAACCATGGTTAAGAGAAAAAGAGTGCAGCGCACTTTTACTCCCTCTCATGAGTACATCACTTGAAATCTTCGAGATGACCGATCCAATATGATGAAATAGCTTCTTAAAAGTAGTGGTTGGAAACGCCTTGGTAAATGGTTTGCCAAATTTTCACTTGAACGAATCTGTAGTAAACGTGTATCGCCATTCTTCTATTGGTAATGGGTCTCGCAAGTGACTCATCTTTATCATTATCTTTGTTTCTCACAATCTCATCAATGTATTTCAAAGACTTTGAAGATGATAGTCTTTCACCATTGGAATCATAATATTCCTTTTGAGGTGTTTATCTTTCGCGTGTTCTTTGTTGTCTCGTTAAAAACCTTTGAAGGAAAAACCCATTGGGATAAAAACCATAATAAGGGAAAAAGAGTACAACCACAATTATGATCATATTTCTCCCCTTGAAAGCATCATCTTCAGGTTATGCATTATGATCATATATATCATCTTTTCTAACTGTTATAAACAGAGCTTTAGTGTATAAAACACATATGATCATTATATATTCTCTCGGGTCATTGGAGTTCAAGTCATTTGAACCCCTTTCATATAGAATATATATTTGAACTTTAAGCCCAAATATTTTTTTACATACAATCTTCCAAACAATCATCTTATACATAGGAGTTATTCATACTCTCCTTGTAAAACTTTCTCTTTCAACTCTTCTTCTTATTATGGTACTACAAGACCATTTTTCTATGTAAGATGATGTAAGCATCTTGAGATAACATCTCTTTCATCAGATGCCAAATCTGTAACCTCAAGAAATTTCATGAAATATCTGATCTTATACAATCTGATTTCTCCATCTTTCAGGAGTAATATTTCATCACTTATTATTTCTCCATATATTCCTTGGTATGTAAATATACCGGAAATCAGATAACAAGAACCACTTGTAAGTGGTAAAGTGATAAGAGACACATATAATTTTTTCTTTTAACGAGGTTCAGCAAAGGCCTACGTCCTCAAACTTTCTTGAACATACTTCTTGAACACCTCCGGTATTGTTGTTCCCTGGATCAGAAGGTCATGTCCGCGAGAAACCGGAAAGATGAGGCTACTCCTGCCCCTCTCCAAACCTTTTGCCGCCGCGAAGACCTGGTACTCCAGTCTCTCGCCGAGCCTATTCCCACCGGTGCCCAGAGGCTCCAATCGGAATGACTACTCGCCAGTTCGCCGCCACTCCATTGCCACCTCCGGCTTGGATGCGATTCTAGGGTTTCCGATAATGGACCTACATCCATGTTTAGGCCCAGTTATCACCTTTGGGCCCAGTACCAAAAACACTGCTCCACGCTCTCATCCTTTAAGGCCCAGGTCGGTATCCTTAACTTACTTGCGAATGTTATCCTTCGGGTTGCATCCGTTTCATTATCTTGAACACCTGCTGCCGATGTTTGCTTGGCCATTGCCCTTTAAATATGTGATTTCGCTGACCCACCCTCGACAATATATGACTAGTGTTAGAACTTCCCTACCTAGTCCTGTTCTTAAAAAGTTTAAGTCAAGTTCAATTCCTTTAGTACCGATTTTCTCTGCTTGGTCAAGTCGAGGTCTCCTCGGTAGCAGAACATTGGTGGCTTTAGAGTTGCTTGTTAATTTTGTTCGTCGGGGTCGGTTCTCTAACTTTGTCCGGATGCTTACCTCGTGGAAACATAACCATGAACCTGATCCGACAACTTGTGTGAACCCTTGTCTTAAATCCTTTGATCCCCTGTATTACCCACTACCATTAGATCGAAAGCTTGTGTTTGTTGACTTTCTCGAGGACCAAACCGATTACAAGTTTTGTGTGGAATTCATTTACCTCCATTGCCATGTGAGGGATGACCCACCTGCTTTGTTACGGCTGGTTTCCCATTCCCGGCGTTCCCAGGCTATAGCTTCATCTAGAATCATGAGGTATGTTCCTAAAAGCTTAAAGGGTTTTGTTCCCATGCTTTTGAACCGTCTCATGCTGGCACAAACCCCCACAAGCGTCCCCCCATGCTTTCTATGTTTATCTTGAATTATGTTGTAAGAACCCTCCTCTTGTTTGTTGAGGTCTCATTTGAATGAAAATTCTCATGTTTGCCAAAAAAACTTCTTGAACACAATTACAATTAGTGTTCAATCTCGGATTTACACAACTCTAAGATCTTCTCTTAGATTGTTCCCGATCTATTTTCAACCCACTATAAGATCTTTAAGATCAACACACATGATTCTCTTATAGAGATAAACTCTCACCCTTTTCTCTCCAAAGGTGTCAAAAGGCATTAAGACTTTTTCTTGCTTTTACAATATTCTCGAGAACTATAAAGTATTGCTTCTAGCAATATAATCACTGTAAGGGCTACTTTTGAATGTTTGAAAACTTTCTGGATAGACTGAATCAAGTCTTGCTCTTATTTCAAACTCATAAGGGATTGACATAGTTGCTTCCACCATATGAGAGTGCATTCCTCATAATATATATCAAGTATTTATGAGAATCATTGTACTACTACATGTACTTTATTTCTCATAAAGATCCTTTTTTGTCCCACTCATTTTACACTTTCAAGTGTAAGGACTACAACTCCAAATATTATCTCTTTAAGAGACTGAAACTATTTCATAGTTACTTCTTTCAATGATTAACCAATAATTCCTTGTGTACACTTTTCAATAAAACTTTTCTATTAACCGCGGTTTATGATCCTCGATTTTTATCCATAACATCATCAACTGCAACACTGCATGTAAACATATTTACGACGTCGATTTGCCTTTTTGGTTCCTTTTCATTCTAGACATGACTTAACTTGTTGAGATTTCCTTTCATTATGATTCTCAGGTACCTGAATCTCTTTCTTACTCATGTCTAAGTCTCTAGATCTCTTCTAGAGAGAGTTTTGTTTATAACTCTCTGCTTCCTCGGTGCCATATTAATTTATAGTCCTTTTCTTTTCCGAGGATACTTATATTTGGAACCATAAGTCTATCACTCTTCATGCGATCTTTAGACTTAATAGCAGTTGATCTTATCCTTCTAGGATATTAATTTCAATTGGAGCACAGCTGGTATATGTGACTTTGTCACTCATGGTCAGAAAATGCCTTCTAACATATTTGCTAAACTTTGCAAATAAATTATCTTTTTCAATTTCTAGCGCACATTTCAAAGTACGAGGATCCAGATAATTTCTCCCAATATATATATTTTCCAGCTGTTTATTTTCTCCCCCTCATGTTGGAAAGACTGACTCACTGAACCAACAGTCTTTGCATCTCGAGATATTCAATCATCAAGAGAGATTTATATCCAACATATTTCCAACATTCTTTCAAATCCCATCTTATATCGCTGTGGTGGAGCAACCAACATGTATAACACATTTAGATGGAATATATCTGGTTTCTGACCCAAACCAGTTATAGTGGGGAGTATTCATAATAATTCGTTGGCCTGATGCGAATTTATTGACATCTAGAGTCATTTTTGTCAATCACATAGCCTGGTTTCACCACCATTATCAATTAACCAAATACTCTCGCAAACTCCATGTTGCAAGTTAATAACAAACATATATAGTGGATGATCAGTCCACAATATCGCTTTGTATACGTACCTGAAAATTGACATTATCCAAATTCATGGGGTTGGTGAAAGCCATATAATCTCGGCTTGCTTTGTAAAGCAGCACACATAACACTAGGAAAACTCTTTAGGTTCTCCAATGAATCTTTTCAGAAATTTTTGATTATTCTTTCACATCACTGCTGAATCGGAATGGCTTAACCGGTCATGCCAAACAGTGAGATTTTCACAAAGCATTTTATCTTCTAGATAATGCATGTAATCTCTAAAATACTTTTATTGCCTTGGGTAATACTTATGATTTCAAAGTATTTTTTCGCATATTGTCTCAACATGATTACTTTTCAAATCCTCAAGATTTGCTTTTTCATATGAGTGATTAAACTCATTTTGGGTGTGAACATAATCTTATATTTGTTCCATCACCTCTGTATGTGGGATTCATGAATTCTCTCCCTCGAGATGATGACACTTCATGTCTATCAATCTCGTTTTGAATTCCACTTTGTAATCAATAACATTCTCAAATTGGTAATATATTATATCTTAGACCTTTTCAACTTTGAGACTAATTGGGAGATTATAACACATAATTATCAAATTATGTTCCCATAGGCAATAGTATATATACTCTTCAAGAGTTTTCAATACTTTTTCTACTACTTCTTATTATTGTAGTAGAATAGTGGAAATTGTATCACACTAACTTCTTTCATCATCATCATATATAGATGAGATAAGTAACTCATGTACTTATTATTCACTTTTAGTGGAGAAACTAGTCAACATTGATTGTGACTTTATATATCTTATCTACATTCATGGCCAGTATTATAGCAACTTTTGCAGTGACCTTTTTTTTCTCTTTTATAAGATAAAGTCATATTCATTTCAGAGAATAGACCAAATCAATCGGATGTGATTATTCATCAGCATCAATTTTACTTAGTCACAAAAAACAAAAATTTTAATTTTGTTAAAAAAATATTTTCCACTATATTGTGTCTATATGACAACAATATTTTATGACAAGTAGAATATATTTTCTCTTCTATATTTTCAAAAATAATACTATCTTCTATTATAATCTTGGTTATAATCAGAATTAAGATGTTTGTATATATTCTTTTATAGAGTTTTAGTCATTTACTTTTTTTTAGATTATTCTAAAGAATAAGTGAATTTTTATGGTCATATACTTGGACTTAAACCTTCTCATAGAATTGATGCCAAAATATAATCAATCAGCATTATTTAGTAATTTGTTACTAGATTTCCAATTTATTTACCAAAGAAGGTTGGAGATATGATTTAAAATATTCATTATGATATTTCATCATGATATTATATCTAATCTAATCAGATTTAAATTTGTAATTAAACAAATAAAGTAATTCACAAACATTATAACAATCATATAAATGAATGTTAAATAAGTATTAAGCATCATATCTTTATATATATATATATATATATATATATATATATATATTAGAGATCTTTTATTAAATGTATTTAAAAATATGTATATATATAAATATATATATATATCACTTTTATATATTTTTTTAATATAATTTTCATAAAAAGGGTTTTTTTTTTCTTCTTAAAATCAGTAAAATAAAATTTTGGGTCTTAGGGCCAAGCAACTTTGCCCAACCCCTCTAAGCAGGTGCTAACTATAACTATAAGCGTGAGAGATATTTTAAACATGAAAAATACTTATCTCAATAGGAAAAATGATTGGAATTCGGAGACACCTTGGCTATAGATTTTAGCGGAAGTTTATCGATCATATACTCGATCAGTCGATCAGTAGAGCCGTTTTCCTCTAACGATTCTTTGCTTAATAATCCTCCTTTACTTCAAAACAGGATGCAATCAACATATGGATCAAATCATTACTCATATTCAGAACACACGATTAAATTGACCATACAATAAAATAATAATGTTTTCAGTTCGTGAGAATATGAACCAAACCATACATAGTAATAAACATGAGTCGATCGACTACAAGATATATATTTCTTCAACTAATATACAGGTTTATTGATATGCACCGCAATTAAATAATATAAAACATGAGTACTTCACGTATTGAGCAATCAATAAGAAAAAACCAAACAACGTGAATGATCCATAACAGAAGAGTACACAATAAACAATTCTAAATAATATCAAACCGAACCATTGTAAGTGGATAACAAATGGATCTACTTGTCATGCCATAATTTAATCCACAGATTGAATATTAACGCAAACAGATCTTACTAATAATACAAATTAAATAGAGCTTATAATGTCGTAATTAATGGATCTGTACATAATTAAACATTTACAAATTAAACCAGTGGAAGGTAAAGGGTGATCATGATTAAGTACATAATTATTCATTCCACGTTATGACAAAGCATACGATGAGTACAAAATTATGAATACTTATCTCGATCAAACCGAAGACGTTCAGATCGGAGACACCATCCACGGGGAACATAGGAGTTTTCGGTAGTATTTTCCGGTGGGAAAACACAACGTTGACGGCTAGGTTTTTTTTTTACAAAACGGCTAGGCTAGGGGTTAGAGACTCGTGCTGATAACGTATTAGAACAAGAGGTTTAGGGAATTGTTCTCTTGTATTATTTATCAGTACCATATGACATAACATATATATAGGGATACATATTAGGGTTTACAAGTCTACTAATGAGCCGATAATGGGCATCCATACAATAGTAGATATATTCATAACACGCCTCACTTTCTTATTTCAAGATCTTTTTAACTGATGATTTGTATTTTTAGGTGGTCGACGATTGCTATTTATATTCCGAAGAATGAAAGATAATAGCTTAACCGACAAGTTAGGTCGAGTTTGAGTTCAGTTTGGTTTCATCTATTTTAGATTTTTGGTTTATCAAGTAGTTTTGGTATGAATTGTGTGTGATGTAAAAAGCTCATTTTAGTTGTGCCAAGCTAAAAGGGTGAACTCCTTTGATTTTGAGTTTAAAAACTCTCCCAGGCACATTCCCCAAAAAAGACAAAAGAAGAATGATAGAGTCTTCTAATCAGATCTCATCTAACTCTTCCTTCTAAAATAAGTATTGTTCATCGGTCCTTCCCCAACCATGGCAAGCTCTAACGATCTAAGTGTGTTTTTCAATGACGTATCCTTCTTGCAAATGCTCCTCCTCACCTCCCAAACTGCCTTTTCACTGTAATTCATCCCCACTAGCGTGCTTTTAAACCTTGTATTCCTGTTTAACCCTTGCAAACCTTCTGTGAAACCTATCTCACCAATGCGAAAACCTTTCTGAAAAACGTATTCGCTTATTAACAACTTCGGAAACCTTCACCCTGCTTTAACCCCTGATAAAGAACGAGTCATGGAAAAGAGATTGTCTTACCACTAGAAAGGTGTGACAACCCGTCCCGCGGACCCCACTATCCCCCTCTAGCTATCCCAACAAACAGTCCGTGGACCCTACTAGCCCCCCGCTACCGTCCCAACGGACCCCAAGCTGGCCCTGCAGGGCATCGATCATAACCCATCACTGTGGATATCCCAATCCACCAGTAGGTTATTGGTGCGCCAGGCGTTCCTCGAATCCTGGTCCCCACCCTTTAACAACCTTCCCATAGGACAAGCTGTCACCAATTCCTTTCTGGATAGAACTCCAATGATTCCCCAAGCACTACTAGTAATCCGAAATGCTCCAAATAATCGTTAAGGAACTTGGTGAATTCTAGGATCTTGAGATTAATGCCTCGTCTGCAAAAATCAAGGTGTTAATCAATGGACTTCCACCCCTAACAAAAGAAACAGTGTAGAATTCCCAAGTGGAGGAAAAGTGTTTGTTTCCCTGGACTACAAAGGGGTCAAGAAGTATTGCACCTACTGTCTTTGACTAACACACGAAGAGAAAGAGTGTCCAGGTTTGGTAAAGGAAACAGAATTGAGAACCAAACAAGCTGCTACCAACCTTAACTCTACTCCAAAGCCAATACAATACAAATACAAAGAAAATTAACTAAAACCGACACGCATTCTATCAACAGTGTTTTCGCGAGTAAACTGCAATTGCAAATTAGCATTTAGTACAAGTAAAATTTACATATTTTTTTAGAGTTAATGTAAAAAGCTGTTTTTAAAATTTTGTTCTCGCCACTATTTGTAGGTTTTCTAGTACAGCAAGTTAGACAAATGCAAAAAAAAAAAAAAAAGTTTTAGAGATGTTTTAGGTTTCTACCTTTTTAAACGGTGTGAAAACCTACCATATACAGTAGAACCTCTGTAAATTAACACTCTTTAAATTAATACTCGCTATAAATTAATAAATTCTTCCGGTCCCGACTTGGGTCGATATAAAAAATGACACATTTCGATAAAATAATAAGATAATAATTTTTTTGGAAATCTCATGTAAAAATATGGTCCCATCAATATCATAAATTAATAATCATATAAACTAATATATATATATATATATATATATATATAAGAAAATCTAGTGAAATATGATTATATTATTGTTTGTCTATTCTTAAATTTGCATTCTTGTTGGAGCTCATCTCTAATTTTTGTTTGTTGTTGTATTTTCAAATCGCATCCATAAATTGTGAAGAGTCATAGATGCAATAATTGCTTCTTTAGTAATTGGTTTTAAAGGTACCGCAATATCTTCTGCGACTTCATCATTACCATGAAGGATAGTAGTAACAACTTTTTCTAAACTCTAAAATTCTAACATTTCTCATTTTTACCTAGATAATCTATTAAAAAATTGACATTCATCCTATTACGATAACCAAGATTATAAATTAAGAAAATTTTTTAAAAATGTGAATGATAACAAAAGTATCTTATTTTGTAATAGAAAAATTTTCAATATGAAAGTGAGAAAATATCTATATAAATTAATAATTATCGATAAATTAAAATCTCTATAAATTAATAAAATTTCATGGTCCCGACCTTATTAATTTATAAAGGTTTTAGTGTAGTATGCTGAGTACTTTATAAATCCTTAAATAAACAGGCCCATTTCATAAGCTATAAAACATGGGGCTGATCCGATCCAAAATGCGCACGCACGTGTAACAACCGGCCGATAGATAAGGGAGCTGACGTGGCGAATTAAATGTCATAATCAGAAATTAGGAGTTAATTAGATCTCGCAATTTAGGGTTTTCAGTCTTACCCTTTTTGATGATCAAAACGGCTTCGAGTTTCTTTTTTCTTTAATTACCTTTTTTCTCTGATCTAATGGCCATGGAAGATCAATCGGCGGCGAGATTTACCGGAAAAGTTAATTGGTTCAGCGATGGTAAGGGCTACGGTTTCATCACTCCCGATGTTGGCGGCGAAGAGCTTTTTGTTCACCAATCTTCAATCGTCTCCGATGGTTTCCGTAGCTTGACTGTTGGTGAATCGGTTGAGTACGCGATCACGCTTGGAAGCGACAGGAAGACTAAGGCCATTGATGTTACTGCTCCAGGCGGCGGTTCTCTTAACAAGAAAGAGAATAGTTCCCGTGGTGGCGGCGGTAGTTGTTTTAATTGCGGTGAGATTGGTCATATGGCTAAGGATTGTAGCGGTGGTAGTGGTGGGAAAACCTTTGGAGGTGGCGGTGTTCGTAGATCTGGCGGCGGCGAAGGTGAATGTTACAAATGTGGTGATGTAGGACACTTTGCTAGGGATTGTACTAGGCAGAGCGGTGGTGGGAACTTTGGAGGCGGAGGTGGCGGTGGCGGTCCGTGTTATACTTGCGGAGAGGTTGGTCATTTGGCGAAGGATTGTCGTGGTGGAAATAGGTATGGAGGTGGTGGTCGTGGATCTGGCAGTGATGAATGCTACTTGTGTGGTGGTGTTGGACATTTCGCTAGAGACTGTAGGCAAAACGTTGGAGGTGGCGGCGGTGGTGGGAACACTTGCTATACCTGTGGCGGAGTTGGCCATATTGCCAGAGTTTGCACCAGCAAGAGACCTTCTGGTGGTGCTGGTGGTTGTTACGAATGTGCAGAATCTGGCCATATGGCTCGTGACTGTGATCGGAGAGGAAGCGCAAGCAGCGGTGGTGGAGGTGGCGGTGGCAGTGGCAAGTGCTTCAACTGTGGCAAGGAAGGTCACTTTGCAAGGGAATGTTCTTTGGTTGCTTAAAGCAAAGAAGAGAGTAATGTTCATATACCTCTTTGTTTTCTATTAATCTTTCTACCTAAGGCTCCTTTTTGGTGTAATGACTATAGTGTGATTGCTAGAGTCGTTTAGGATGGTTTCTTTTGGCGTTTTTTTTCTTATGACTGGTATTTGCAAACCTATTCACTGCTTTTGTTGATCCTACAAGTTTGAGACTTGGATGATATGTGTGTGATTCCATTAGTTGCAGTTTCGTGTCTTTTCTTTACAATGTGTGTGATGTGATGACATAAAAGATCCAATCTAGTCTGTAATCTGTTATGCTCACTTCTGTGTATACCAAGATTGCTAAAACTTGACTGATCTCTTTGTACTATTGTGGGCAAATTTTATATTCAGTCTCCTTAGATCTTGTTTTAGGAAACTCTTGTAGTGCTTATTGCATTTGTGATGATTCTTCCCGATTTAGCATTGGAAATCTCACGTCTACTGTTATAACAAATTGATCGTCCTACCTAGATTGAAAGAACCTATAACTAAAGTATGAATTTAGATTGATATATAGCAATAAATAAACATGTGTGTCATAACATACCCAAAGACAAGCTTCAATTCTCGTTGACCCAACCCCAACACATCCCATAGACCCACACAATTAACCTACACAATAAGCAAAAAGTGAAACATAACTTTTTCCCTAACAAACAAAAGAGACCTTTTTCTTCCTTTAAACCTTAAATCTAAATTTCTAGTTTTTAATTTAGCAAGATGATCAACAAATAGCATAAAAACGAAAATGTAAAATTGTAAAAAGGGGGAATTAAGTAAATAAATAAAAAACTTAATTCGCAGTTTCCATTATTCAAGTTTTAATACTGAAATAAAGGAAATAATCAATGAATCTGCAGTGTGCCGACTCATCATATAGTAGTACAAATTTATTTTTATGGAACTTTCCATTACACAAATCCCCAAATTCTCTTATAAATATAATCTCCAACTTCTACTTTAGATCTTACAATACAAAACATCTCATCGGAACAATGGGTTTGGCTAAAGTCTCGTCCTTTCTCCTTGTGATTCTGTTTCTCATCAATGGTGGTTCCTCCACCACTTTCACCATCGTTAACCAGTGCAACTACACCGTCTGGCCGGGACTTCTCTCTGGCGCCGGCACCGCTCCATTACCTACCACCGGTTTCCAACTCAGCTCCTCCGAGTCACGACTCATCTCCATACCCGCCGCTTGGTCCGGCCGCATATGGGGACGCACACTCTGCAACCAAAACGAAACCACCGGGAGATTCACTTGCGTCACCGGCGACTGCGCCTCGTCCCAAATCGAGTGTTCTGGTGCCGGAGCAATCCCTCCAGCTACGTTAGCCGAATTCACACTCAACGGCGCCGAAAATCTCGATTTCTACGACGTCAGCCTCGTGGACGGTTACAACTTACCAATGACAATCGTCCCTAACGGCGGAGCCAACGGAGTCGGTAAGTGCAACACCGCAGGCTGCGCGGCGGATCTCAACGGTGTGTGTCCGGAGCAGCTTAAAGTAACGGTTGAAGCAGCTGGAACGACAGGTGTGGCGTGCAAGAGCGCTTGTGAGGCGTTTGGAACGCCGGAGTTTTGCTGTAGCGGCGCGTTTGGAACGCCGGACACGTGTAAGCCTAGCGAGTACGCTGTTTTTTTTAAGAATGCTTGTCCGACGGCTTACAGTTACGCTTACGACGACGGTACAAGCACCTTTACTTGCTCCGGTGCTGATTACGTCATCACTTTTTGTCCTTCAGTTTCTTCAATTTAATATATTTGTATTAAATTTACGGAATAAGGAAATTAAATCGGAAGTGAATTTTTTTGAATTTACGTCATAACTTTTTGAATTTTCAAATAAGGAAGTGAATTTTTTTAATATGTTAACGCACTACACCGCATAACTAAATTATAAATTAATGTATTTTAAATAATATTTTTAATTTATTTAATTTTCAAATTTCCAATTAATTAAATTTTATCTAATTGATTTATAATTTTGTTTATAATATTTTTTTTTCTTTTTACGTTTTATACAGTTTATATAACCTAATTACATTAAATTTGTTATTAGATATAATATAAAATTTTAAAACACTTAGTTTTGTTTTCTATAATTAAACAGAAGTATATGTATATGTTAGTTTTGTCTCTATGGTATGTTAATGTATATTTTTATGTGTATACAATTACTTTTTTTTGGAATATTAAGAATGTGTTGTAGTATGTGTAATATTTTGTAGTTCATATACTAAATAATTTATAAGTTAATTTTCCAAACTATGGCTACAAATCTATAGTATATGAAATAAACTAATAGTTTTAGTGTTGGTTCTATAGTCCAAACATGCCATGCTAGGCGGATCACGCAATATGTTCAAAGATTTTTAATCTGCAAAAACTCATCATACGAAATCCGTGAAAGTAAAATATAGTATGTGAGGCTAAAAGTCACTTTTTCTCAAATCAGTTTTTCAAATTTTTAAAGAACAATACATCTTCACTCACCTCCTTATAAAATAAGAAAATAAAATCTCTATACATTTAAAATTATGTTTGTTACCTTTTAAAATAATTAGTTTCTATAAAAAATCAAATATAAGTAGAATTAATTTGTTTATTAAATTAATTATTTACTGTCAATGACATGCCTGTAAATAAATGCCAATTTGAGGATTTGTTTTATAATGTCTCCAAAAATGTATATATAGATCTTAGGGAAATTGGTATTTGTTTTATAATGTCTCGAAGTTGATATTATTTCTTTTGGTTGTTCTGAATAATTTACGAATATAATACAACGGTTTTTTTTTTTGACAGCAAAGTATAAGATCAGCTCAAATGAGCCAATTGGTAGGAAAAACGTTTACAAAGGTAATTTGATGTGGCTAGGTTCTAGCACGTCGTGCTAGCTTGTCTGCATTACCATTTTGTGTTCGGGGGACTTGGGCTAGTGTAAAGGATAGGAACTCCTCCTTGTCCACCTCAATCTCATCCAAATATGTCTTGAAGGCAGGCCACTCGGATGGCGAAGACACCATCTTCACCAAATCAGAACAGCCTGTGAGAAAAACAACATTTTCAATATCCGCCCCAATCATACAGCGCATTGCCCATATTAGAGCTCCACTTCTGCATGGAAGGGTGACAAGCTACGACGAAGGTTAGATGCACCCATAGTGGGAGATTACCCCTCAGGGGAAATGCAATACCATCCTCGGCCTGTATACTGGTCAGTCACCTTCCAAGATCCGCCCACATAGCATCGAGAACTGTTCGTGTATCTGTTGGCTGGAGCCATTTCCGTAAGCATAGGACCAGTAGTGGGATGAGACCCATTCTGATGAGAGATTTCTACTGTGTCCGCTTGTGCCGAGAACCAAAGTTTTGCTTCCTCCTCCGCTAGCTGTAAAATTGCTAGCGGGTTGGGGTCCAAATTGCTAAAAAATTTATCATTCCTGGCCTTCCAAATATACCATAGAATCCATGGGAAGATATTTGCTGAAGGATTCTGCTGGGATCTCCAAAATAAATAGTCCATGTTTGCATAGACAGATTCTGAAGGAAAACAGTCCGGGGATGTCGGGAAGGAGGACAGAGCCCAGACCTGCCAAACCGGAGGGCATAAAAATAGAGCATGATTGATTGTTTCCTCAGATCCACCACAACGGCCACATTCAAGATCACAGGTCATGCCGCGTCGCCGCAGATTAGTTGTGGTCGCCATACAACCTGTAATTGCTTGCCATAAAAAATGTCTAATTTTTGGTGGGCACCAAATCTGCCAGACAAACGCCTATAAAGGAATAATGTTAGGGCCAGAAGCAAATGCAGAGACCTCCTGGTTCTGACGTAAAGCATTATACCCAGATTTAACTGTGTATAGACCAGTCTTTGTCAAATGCCAACCCAACCTATCCGGTGAATCTGGTTTACCAATAGGTAAAGCATAAATAATGGCAACATCCTCCGGCTCGAAAGAGGCCGAAAGTAAAGCCAGATTCCAGGAATGTGAACTCCTGTCAAGAAAGGTTTCAACTCTAAGTGTGGGATCAATAGGCGATCCCAAACACAATGCTGGTCTCGGGGATTGAGCAGGGATCCAAGGATCTGAATAAAATGGAGTCACCGGATCCTACTCGTTTAATGAGTCCTTTGTTTACCAGAGAGCGAGCAGACACCATACTTCGCCATCGATAAGATGGCGAATAAGATTTTATTGGATCCAACGGGTTAGAATGCCTATAGTATCGACCTTTAAAAACCTTAGCAAATAATGAATCTGGAGCTGTGATCAACCGCCAAAGTTGTTTAGCTAACAAAGTGGTGGTAAAATCATCCAAACACCGGAAACCCAAACCTCCATCAAGCTTATCAACACATAACTTATCCAACACTAACCAGTGTAGCCCTCGTGTGTCTCCGGAAGCACTCCACCAAAAATTGGAAACCGAGCTAGTGAGTTTCCGTGTGACCGTTTTCGGGAGGCGGAAGCATGACATGACAAAGGTAGGGACGATAGTCGCTACTGATTTGATCATTACCTCTTTCCCCCCCTAGACAGCAACTGGGCAGGCCATCCACCTGTCCGTATTTGCAATCGATCCTGGACAAATGAAAAAACCTTTGTTTTTGAGCCTCCTAGGCTCTTAGGGATGCCCAAATAAGAGCTCATAGCACCCAAATTGGTGATCCCCAGTATTCCTTTTAGTTCCTCTTGTAAGACCGCATCAACTGTATGCCCAAATTGAACCGAAGATTTCTGAAAGTTTATTTGCTGTCCAGAAACCCGTTCATACTGTCGAAGGATCCCAAGGACAGTCTCACACTGCTCTTTCGTAGCGCGACAGAAAAAAAGAATATCGTCTACAAATAACAAGTGAGAGACCGCAGGACAAGCAGACGACACCTTAATACCCATGATAAGCTTGAACCGCTCTGCCTTGCGGAGATTGGCAATGAGAACCTCAGTGCAAAGAATAAAGAGGTATGGTGACAAAGGATCTCCCTGTCTAAGCCCTCTAGAAGGGAGTATGGACCCATGTGGTTGACCATTTATTAGAACTTTATATTGAACTGATGTAACACACCACATAATCCGAGATATCCATTTTTCGCAAAAACCAAATTTCCGCAACAAATGTTCAATAAAAGACCATTCTACTTGATCGTAGGCCTTACGCATATTTGTTTTAATGGCCATAAACTTACCCTTGCAAGAAGGGTTAGTACAGAGACCATGAAACATCTCTTGAGCAATCAAAATATTATCCGTAATCAAACGCCCCTCCACAAAGGCCGACTATGTCTCAGAGATCAATGCCGGCAAAAAAGAACGCAGACGTTGACGTATTATCTTTGAGATAATCTTATAGCCAACATTACAAAGACTGATGGGCCTCCATTCAGTCAACCGAGTTGGTTTATCCACTTTTGGAATAAGACAAATACTTGTCATATTTAGTCTTTTGTCAAAAATACCATCCTGAAAGAAAGAATTTACCAAGAGCGTTAGATCAGATCTAACTGTATCCCATGCACGCTGATAAAAAAGGGCTGTCATACCATCCGGTCCTGGAGCTTTATCAGGATGCATCATAAACAAAACCTCTTTGATTTCCTGTTCAGTGATTAATCGTGTCAAGAACTCATTAATTTCACCCGTGATAGACGAACACACTTCACCCAGTGTTTCCTCGAAATCCGAAGGGTCAGAGGATGTGAAAAGGTCCTGGAAATAAGAGGCAGCTATGCCCTGAACCTTCGTCTCTTCCGTAACCCAATTTCCAGTCTCATCATAAAGACCCACAATGCGGTTCTTAGCTCTTCTTTTTTTTGTCTGCGCATGAAAATAACTAGTATTTTGATCCCCAAAACGCATCCATTGACTCCTACTCTTCTGATACCAATAAATTTCTTTGTTACGATAAGCCTCACGAAGTTTCCAAGTTAGTTCCGAAATGGTCTCAACAGAGACAGAATCATCTGCCTGGGCAGTTGCCAATTGGTTCTTTAGATCCTCAACAGTTTCCCGACCATAAGGGGCTTGCGCTTTCCGCCACTAGGAGATTGTTTGACGGCATTTAATGATCTTGTCCATAAAATTGCCCGTTGGAATTGCTACCCCAGAATCCCAGCCTTCTGAAATGGCACCAAATAAACCCTCTTTATCAAGCCACCGTCGGTCAAACCGAAAGCAGCTTCTCCCTTTCTGGATTTTATCCTCAAGAAGTGCTAAAACCGGTTTATGGTCTGAGGCTACCATAGGTAAATATTCCGTGAAAGCATTACTAAAGATATCATATAACTTCTCATTGGCCAAGGCTCGATCAAGGCGACAACGGATTAGTTTCTTGTCTCGCCAACCACGCCAAGATAGACTGTCCCCAACCGCAGGAAACTCTAATAAACCACAATGTCGAATCATTGTGTTAAAACCAACAAAGGAGGATGCGTGACAGAGTTTCCCTCCACACTTTTTATGATTGCCTTTCAATTCATTGAAATCTCCAATAAGGAACCAAGGAGAATCTCTAGATAAACCAATTCGCGTTAAACTTTCCCATACTTGGCCAAGGTTTGCTGGAACCGGATCACCATAAACAAAAGTAAAAAAGATTATTTGTCCTTTATAAGTAAGTTCCACATCAATCAATCTATTAGATTCAAATAAAGCTGAAATATCATAATCATTATTATAAAATAAGGCTAAACTGCCACTACAACCGATAGGATACCCCGTTTTTAAGGTTGAATAACAAAAATGACCAACAAAAGATTCCAAACAAGATAAAGGCTGTCTAGTTTCAGATAAAAATAAAAAATCAGGCCTATGCTTCCCCCATAAATCCCTAAGATACCCAATAGTTGCTTTGTTTCCAAGCCCTTGGGAATTCCAATTCAAAATCTTCATTTATTCTGCATTGGTTTAGGTGGCTTTGACCCACCATTTATCCCTTTCTCCTGATCCTAGTTCCTCGGGTTTAGTCCTTCCCCCGCCAAATCATTAGCTTTTGGAGCAGGACGTTTCCTTGGTGTTGTACGCAAATAAACATTCAGTTTCTTAGAAGCAATTCCTTTAAGCGCCAAAGGAGGCTTGGGCTTACGGACCTTATCCACCGGTGGAGCGGACTCAACGTTGGCATCAACATTCATATCGGTGGACTACTCTTCTGCAGAAGCGTCATCACCTTCAGCAGCAGCCGAAACCGAGAGATCCACAGTTGGCTCCTCCAAAGGAGCCTCCACTTCTTCATCACCCTTCTAATCAGCATCAAAAACCTCTGAACCTGGATCTGCGATCCCAACCTGAGTCACCAGCTGCTCAGCAGGAACCTCCGGGTCTTCCCCTGTCTCCTCACGAACCAGTTCTGCACTTGACAAAAGAGTAACCACAGGGGCATTACCAAGGTTTTCGTCCGCCAAATCAGTCTGCATAGCATCTGAATCAAGTGACCATGTACCTAACAAATCGTCAACATGATCAGTGGAACCAGTACCTGGTAGGGTCACAGCCGTACCGGAAGCTACCCCCTCTCCTTGATCAGTATTAGTGACATCCTGAAAGAGAGGTCTCCGAACCCGCTTCAATGGTGGAACGCCAATTACCACAGACTGCAAAGCCCCTTGTTCCTCAGCAATCAGGATTTGTCCTAGTTTAGTTCGTCAACCAGACCTGCTCCAGAAGAAGATGAAGCAGTCGCAGCAACCCGAGTCAAATGGCGGTGGTCATTGAACTTTGCGTAATTGGTGAACCAACGAGATTTTGAGGGGTCACCCGCCTCTCCCTCTGACCGAATCTTTATCCTTGATTCCTGTTTCCCTTTGAGCGGCTGGTGCTTGACATTGGTATGTGCCTTCCCTTTACCCTCCACCTCCTTTACTTTTCCTTTACCTTTGTTCCTATCATTTGTGACCGCTCCTTTATAGCTCTGTAGAGAACGCACCGTATCGTCCTCCATGGGGATATGTAAACCAGGAGTGATCTTAGAAGTAACCCACAAAGGACAGTGATCCACACTGTGGTAGAGGCTGAAACACTTCTTGCAGAAGCCATGAAGTCTCTCATATAGGAGAGTGACAATGGTCTCTTCGCCATTATAAAACTCGATCACCGTTTCAAAGCACAAAGGTTTGAAACCATTTACTGTAACTCTCACCCTTCTACCATCAATATCGATCGCTTCCACTCGACCAAGCTCTGATCCGATACTACGGAAGGTTGGTTCGGCCCAAAATTGAAAGGGAACATCACAAACCTTGATCCAAAATGTTAGATCCTAAGGATATGCCGGATCCACCGTTGGACTCCAGCGAACCATTGACACCCTCCAGCGATCGAAATGGAATGGAGTCATCTGGAGAACTTCCGTGATGTCATCCTCATTGTCGAAATCAAACGGGAACTTTCCAAGGACTAAGTCAGCTCCCACAACCTTCCCTTCTAAATGCCAGATCCTGGGAAGCATGAACAAGAGGGATTTCATGTCCTGCATCCAAGGATTCATACAACGCCCCACGACCGTCTTCGAGTAACCTGCAATCAAAGCCGAGTTATCAAAATATGGGATTTTGATTCTCCGCTTCGGGGCCATCCCCTCTTCACTCTTACCCTTCACACTCTTTCCCAATAGACCACTCTGAGACATGATCGAAAAAACCAAAGAAAACCACCTGCACCAAAGAAATAAGCAAAAGATATAGCCAAATACTGAGAACTCGAAAGCAAAGTTGATGTGATGAGGACTGAATACTGCTATGCATTCCTCTTTATACACCCAAATTTTCCAAAAACCGCGAGCAAGAGATCCCAACAAATTCATGAAGTAATGATAATTGATATTCCCTTGATACGCAACCACCAACATAGTATCCGAAGGCAATACCAAATCCTCCAAAACAGGAAGTCGAATCACAATTATTCACCATGAAAAGCCAATCAAACCTGATCTGATATGAACAAAGACCAAGACTCCATATCGAATCCCAAAGCCGTAATCACCGGAAGTGTGAGGTCGTACAAGACAATCGAATCTCAAAAAGGGAGAGATCCGAGATACCGCAATCGTAATCCCCATCCCCACTGATCGAATCTCACATTCCAGATTCCACGTTTCGAGACAAACCCAATATCCCAAAAATAAACCATATCTAAGATATCGATAATGAATCTTCTTTAGAAAGAGCATCGAACCTCGTTCTGATGGACCAATACAACCCGGAATCCAGGGAAAGGTTCCAAAGTCAAGCCGTAGCGAAAAACCCAGTAAACTCCGAGCAAGAGCCAATCGAAAACATTCAAAGACCTAGATCCGCCGTCGCCTTCTTTGTCTTTTTCTTTATGTTAAGTTTGCAAGAACAGATGTAACTTGTAAGTCTTTTTGTTGACATAATACAACGGGTTTGTTTTTTTAATAATCAATTAACAAAAAGACTTTAATTAACACATGAGATTTTCCGTTATCTTTTTAAGTTAGCAATTTTACAAAAGAATATAAAACTCAAAATTAGAACTATAAATCAACCAACCATAATATATTGTAACTCAAAATTTAACTTAAAAATATTTAATTCATGATTAGTAAATTGCAAATCATGCGACGTATGTTTTTAGAGTGAAGAAGCGTGCATCACCGAGTATGCAACCGACGGCAGTTAGCGTTTCCGACGCGTCCGGTATAGCATCAGTTACGTTATCATTGCGCGTTTTGGCTGTTGCGGTTTCTTGGGTGGGGAGTGCACTTTGGTGATATCAATACGGCACCGACCTTTTTTTTTTTTATATATAAAGTAATGTTGGTAAAAAAATTGTATTCATGTCCAAAAAGATAAATGTAAGTTTAATAAGAGAGAGAGCGAGGCACATACAAATGAGGGTTTCTTTAGCCAAAACCATAAAAAAGGGTCAAAGAACATGTTTATACATATCATATGACCATTAATTAGAACTCCGAATCCTAGGAAGGGTGGCTCAGTAGTTAGTTTAATGGTCATATGTATGATGTAGGTAGAGAGACTTACAAATAAAACTCAGATATACGACGGATATCTCTTTTCAATAGCTCGGCACTCTCAATTGTCAAAATGGTATTAGTTAATCTATATGACAACCAGTCGATCTTCGAACGTGGGAAGTGTCGATGATCGTATTTTTTAGGAGACAAGACTAATGTCCACTAATCAAGACTTAATAAAAACTTCAGAGGTGAACTGAAACTAATGTCCACTAATCAAGAATTTTCTGCAAGATCTTTTTTTTATTTGTGTCCAAAATATCTATAAGATTATCTCATACTAAAACAATGTTCTTGAATCCACATTTTTTTGAGGCGAAAATTAGCTAGTGTTTTCTTTCTACGATGTTAAAACGTTAAAAGAGTTTTTTAATATTTTTTCTTTCACCAAATATACAATTTCTTTGCATCATTATTTTGGAATATTAGTTATATATTTACAGCAGAAAAATCTACATTATTGAGTTATTAATTATAAAAATATTTATGGTTTACATAGAAATTTAAGAGGCATTTGCAAAAATATCATTTTTCTATATCTTTTTGCAAATAAACAAGTAATTACTAAATATGATTTTTTGCATATGTGCATATATATTTCTAGAAAAAAATTATTTTCCCTTTCTTTGTCAATGAGATTCAATATATACGAGTGGTTTGGTCAACCAATCCTAAAGAACATTGTTTATAAAAAAATTCACAAAAGTGATCCGAGTCAAATAATCCCCATTTAAGGTTTAAACAAAACAAAATGTAATACAACAGGTAATGAATCCAACGGCGGTAGCGGTATACACCTCTGCCGCCAAAAAGAAAACAGAGTACTCGAATCCAACGGCGGCTTTAATTGCACCTTGATTTAAACACGATTCTTGTACAAATTTAACTGATTCTTGTTCCATCTTTCCGAAACAATAAATCAGCAATTAAAATGGTTTCTTTATACGTTATAAGATCATTTCTTCTTCTTTTCATTGTTTCTATTCATCTTTGTCGCACGACTTCATCAAGCTCAGAACCAGAAGCTAATATTACTATCGATGTGAGCCAAGCCTATAAACTTGTTCATTCTGGCTACACTTTTCTTGATGTCGGTAAAAAAAAATTACTCCGTTCAGATTCAATCACGTCTCTATTGTTTGCTCGATATTTTCTGAAGTGTGAGAGCTGTTTAAAACAGAACTGTTGAAGAATTCGAAAAAGGCCATGTTGATTCAGAGAAAGTCTTCAATGTTCCTTTCTGGTTATATAGTCCACTGGGTCAAGAGATTAACCCTAATTTCTTGGAACATGTTTCATCTTTCTGCAACCAAACCGATCATCTCGTCCTGGTGATAAACTGATGAGTCTTGTCCTTATCATATGGAAGCATAATTTTTTACTCAGTTCACTGGTTCTGATAGTTGAATCTGTTGTTTTAATCTTCTATTTACAGGGTTGTAAATCGGGAGTTAGATCATTGTATGCTACCAAAGTTCTTGTTTCTTCCGTAAGTACCAAAATATTCAAGATCTTAATGAACCTTCTTGGCCTTTTTTTTACTTGTGACGTGAATAAAAACAGAGGATCTAAGTCTCTCTATAAACGTTGTTTCTTTGTATCTATCTGAGTTTATTGATGATAGTTCATATGGGATTGTTTGATCATGTAACAGGGCTTCAAGACTGTAAAAAACATGGACGGTGGTTACATTGCTTGGGTCAATAAGAGATTTCCAGTTAAAGTGGAACACAAGCAACTCAAATACGATGAGCTCTGATTCAGATTATCCAAATCTAACCATGTTAAAAGTTAGTAGTATATTGTTTTTTTTTTTTTAAAGTAGATGTGAATATGTATGTATCACTTATTATTACATTACATTAAATAAAACACATAATATTTGGGGTTCAGACTTTTAGAGAGATGAAAAAATTGGCGGACCAAGCAATGAACCCCAGAATCAACAATGTATGTATTCCCTGATATATATTGAGAAGAGTCATGAATGAGATAGCGAACGAGATTAATCCCCGGATCCACGGTTTGTTGCACCTTTAGCGGGACAGTCCGCTCGATCACAGTCTTGAGCCATTCTTTCTCCATAAGACCTTGTGTTGTGTGATCTCTGACTTGAAAAGCCCCGGTGCAATCGAGTTCACTCTGATCTTGTAAGTTGTAAACACCTAACTCAAGAGCCATCATCCTTGTCATGGTGTCAACACCACCTTTAGAACAAGCATACGCCACTCCGCCAGGCACAATACGGCCGTGGAGTCCAGAGATTGATGAGATGCTTATCACCGAACCACCATGTTTAGCGTCGCGCATTAACATGCATACGTATTTGGAGACTAACCTTTCAGATTCAGTAACTAATATTGTCAGAGCCGGCCAAGAGGCCAAGCAAGCCAAGCATTGGCTTGCGGCCGTGCATATAAATAGAAACTTTCGGCCGTTTTCAATAAAAGTTTTTCTTAGACCAGTGGTTAAGTTGTATTAATATTAGCACTACCTCTCAGGTTTGACCCCCATGAGCTGCAATTAGTTTTTTTTTTTTTTTTTTGCTTGTAGCCCTAAAAAGTTGAGCGCCGACTCTGAATATTGTGTACCCACCAAACTTTAGAACCTTTCAGATTCAGTTACGTCTTTATTGTTTGTTCGTTTATTGTGACTTATGAAATGATTAGCTGTTTGGAACAGAAGTGTTGAAGAATTCGACAAAAGGACATATTGATCGAGAGAGAAAACTTGAAATGTTCCTTATTGGGTTATATACTCCACGAGGTATAGAAAACAACCTAAATTCTAGAAACATGGCATCTGTCTCTAGCCAAACCGATCATCTTGGCGTTCTATTTAATAAGTTGTAATAACAATGGATTTGATTGGTGACCATGTTTAAATGAAATGGTTAGAAAATTACGAGCGGTTATAAAGATAACGGTTAAAAATAGCAGATCTAAAAATGATATAGTAAAAGAAAACGGTTGAATATTTACCTTGATTGATAACATTATAGCGGTTGATTAGTAAAATGATATTAAATTATAATTCTTAAAAACTAATTTGATTAAATAGTAAAAATATGGAAGAAGACATTATATTTTATAACATGAAAAATTAATAAATCAATAAATTAGAAATCATATTTTTTAGTGGTTGTGATGATTCCAACAAATAAATGTAATTAGTCTCACAATTGGGCTAATTATAACTTCTTTCAAGTAAATCTCTCAATAAAGAAATTGTGTTTTTTTTTTCTTTTTTGCAAAAAAAATTAAAATTGTTAAAACCAAACTATTAATAAAACATAAAGATTATTGGGTCAATTTGAAAATCCATTGAGATATAATTTATCAATGTGCATTATTACAAACACATTATCATCTTCCTATATATATATATATATATATATATTTTGTAAACCTGTCATTTTGAACAAATTTTTAATACAAGAAAAAAATATATTCAATCACTTTGTTTGCAATTGAAGTTGCAAAAAAAAGTAAATTGCCAAACGCCCATATTTTTTTATTGTTGATTTCCACATTTTCAACTGCTCAAAATTAGCTCTAGCCGCCTATTCTTTCCACTAATTCTAACCATTCATTCCAACACCTTCTCCAACCAATTGAGCATTTCATTTACAAAAGAGGCGTTAAATTTTTTATTATAAATTATTTTTAACTTTTCAAATAAAAAAAGATTATGTCATTTCATTTAGAATTACTTAAAAATAATTCTAAATATAAAATTACTAACAGTACACTCTTTTTATGACTAAAATGCAATTTCCGAGACAAATGGACTCGACCGACATCAGAAAACTAAACCGTGTAACAGCGCGGGAAAAAGATGTCGACAAGGTTAAGTTATAAACCGAACCGGTTTAGACCGGGTACACGCGTTACTTACGCGCAACCTCCACGTCTTCACCATGGCACCATCATTGACAGAGACACAAATACTCTGTCCCTTTCCTTCCTTCCTTCCTTCCTTCTTCAAATAAATATCTTAACCATACCAAAGTCTTCTCTTCTTCATTCATTCCTTAATCATCCGACGACAATGGCTTCCTCCGGCGACAAGCAAGCTTCATCTCTCTACCCAACAGTTGACACATCGAACCCCGAAGCTCCTCCTCCTCATAACCCTAGCTCCTCATCCTCTTCCACTAATAATCTCTATCCTTCTCTCGATATGAACGATCTCGCTCGTAACCTCTTCCCTGAGCAACCGGAGACTAACCCCTCCTCCGTATCCGCTCCTCCCGCTGCGACGGAGGAAGTAATTTTGAAAATCTCCGGCGCGATTCTTCACCTGATCGACAAATCTTACAGCGTCGAGCTTGCGTGCGGCGATCTCTCGATCATCCGTATTGTGCAAGGAGAGAACGTTGTCGCTGTGCTCGCTAGTGTCGCCGATGAGATCCAATGGCCGTTGACTAAAGATGAGAACTCGGTCAAGGTCGATGAGTCTCATTACTTCTTCACGCTCCGACCTACAAGCGATGAAGAAGACGGAGGTGCTGGAGGTAAGAAGAACTCTGACGAAATGTTGAACTACGGACTCACCATTGCTTCGAAAGGTCAAGAGCATTTGCTGGTTGATCTTGAGAAGATCTTGGAGGATTACAGCTGTTTCACGGTTCAGCAAGTCTCAGAGGAAGCGAAAGAAGCAGGGGAGAAGGTTTTGGATGTGACGGTGGCGAGAGAGACGTCTCCGGTTGAGCTTACTGGAGAGAGGAAAGAGATTGTGGAGAGGCAATGTTCGGCGTATTGGACGACGTTAGCTCCCAATGTTGAGGATTATAGTGGGAAGGCGGCGAAGCTGATTGCGACTGGCTCTGGTCATTTGATTAAAGGGATTCTTTGGTGTGGTGATGTGACTATGGATAGGCTTATTTGGGGTAATGGTTTCATGAAACGGAGGTTGTCGAAGGCTGAGAAAGAGAGTGAAGTTCATCCTGACACTTTGAAAAGAATCAGGAGGTATGTGTTTTTTAAATGCTTTCTGTTAAATTTTTGTGATTTTTGATTCAGTTTAGATAGATAGAAATTTGTGTAAACTGTCTTTAAATAGTATGTCTTGATTTGTTCTTGTGTGTCCTGGATGAGTATAATTGGGAAAGCTGAGACGATCTGTGTTCCAAACATGACATATATATAGTCTTGTTAAATGTCATTATTGCTGCTTGTGTATTGGTGTCTCATTATGTAATCACCAATGCAGAGTGAAGCAGATGACCAAAATGACAGAGAATGTGGCAAACAGCGTTCTCTCTGGAGTTCTTAAAGTTTCTGGATTCTTTACAAGTTCAGTGGCCAACACTAAAGTAGGAAAGAAATTCTTTAGCCTTCTTCCTGGAGAAGTCATCCTCGCATCTCTTGACGGATTCAGTAAGTCCACTAATCTTTATATTATATAATGTACTTAACCCGACTTTTATGTGGCCATATTCATGATTATTTAAGACTGTTGGTTATGTTTTGATAGATAAGGTATGTGATGCTGTTGAAGTAGCTGGGAGGAATGTAATGTCAACCTCTTCCACTGTCACAACCGAACTCGTTGATCACAAGTAAGTAATATCTGAGTATTCGAGATTTGGAACTCTTGATTATTTGGATATGGAAGTGTTTTAAGAGAAGAATTGTAAAATTTTGGTTTGATGAATATTGTAGGTATGGAGGTAAAGCGGCTGAGGCGACAAACGAAGGGCTTGATGCAGCAGGATATGCGTTTGGCACAGCTTGGGCTGCTTTCAAAATCAGAAAGGCTATTAACCCTAAGAGTGTTCTCAAGCCTTCAACGCTTGCAAAAACCGCCATTAGATCTGCAGCTTCACAGAAGAAAGCTTAGTAAGCCTTCCTGATGTAGCGAAACTGCTACTGGCCCATTGGTCATGTTTGTTTGTATCAACTTCTGGTCTTTTTGATGGAGAAGTAAAAACTGAAAAGAGGTGTGGATTAGTGGAGTTGTTGTGAAGTGTTTGTGGTTTCTATGAGAATCATGTAATGTCTCGAGTTGGATCGGAATATGTACTGTATGTGTAATTATCCTTGGGGTTTCTTTGCTGAATCCAAATCAAGTTTCATTGAAAATAGTTTTCATGTTTTCAACGTCAAACAGAGTTATTTCCCTCTCTCTCTCTCTATCTTTTGAGCTATCTATCTAGTAAATGCTAGAGAAATCTCCCAAAGATGCATTTGACTGGAAAAGCCACACGAGAGTTGAGATTCCAGATAACTGATAACAATGGTAAGGAAAGAAAACAGTAGTTAATAATAATTAGCAGGTTAGAGCTGCCTGATTTGCACTGTGCTTGGAACATAAGAACAGACGAGTGTGCAACAATTCGGGTCTCCAGATTCGCCGAGATCCACTTTTTTGAAGTATCCTTTGTTCCCAATGATGTAAGCAACGCAGCGAGTGCAAGACGCATCTATATCCAAAACCACTGCAACATTCTTCTTCTGGTCAATGATCGAATGTTGGGGAAGAGCAGTTAGCGATCTTGTTTCAGGATGATAATACATTGAGGATGGAGATTTGGGTTACGAGTAAGATTGAGCCTAGAGAGGTCTCGTGGAACAAGTTCTTAGCGGTTGATATTAGACAACTCATTGGTATCGAGGTTCTGGCAGAGACTTTCTATAGAGAGTACTAATATAACGAAGGAAACATGTGTAATTAATATGAACAAAACCCTAGTGTACAAGCCTATATATATTGTAATACCTCATATCAATACAATCAAGCATTTCCTTACATGGTATCAGAGCAGTAAAGTCCTAGACCTAAATTTTTTTTCACCGATATGCTTCTTTATAAAGCTCCCATCTTTGCATACATGGTTCCATTTAAGCTCCCATCTTTGCATGGTTCCATTTTTTGCAAGTCAACCGCACTGCTCCCAGAGATGTCAACGGAACCCTAATGAGCACTTCCTCTACCAAATCCAGTAAAAGATCTGACATTATCATCGCCATTGCTAAATCTTAGGGGTCAAGGCTTCGAAATCTCTTAAACCCTTTTAGCCCCACTGATTTCGTCGGACTGATATATCTGAATTATATCAAGAGGTGCTTTGGCGGGCTTTTGAAACAAAGGAATATAATATAGAATCTGAAAATATTATAAGATTAACAAAGAATAACTCTTTTTAGAAAACTCACCAAAAACTGAAGCTCTCAATCTCTCACAAAACTCATACGTTATGCACTTTTGTCCTTTTCTCTCTAGGACAATTTCTTGTTCTCTCAATTTCATATTTTTATTATATTTAGATAACTTCTATTTTTATTATAAAAATATAAAATCTCTAATCCTAGTTCATTTAAACCATGGTTCCGATCGGTAACGGCTGTTATTTATGGCTGTAAAAACTTTAATTTTAAAATTTTAGCCGTAGAGAATTTTGGTTGTAGATGCTTTGACTGTACAAATTTTAACTGTTAAATTTTGATTAGTAACAAACATTTTTAAAACTGTAACTGTTACTTTTATTATTAAAAATATTGAAATGATGACATTAATGATGATAATAAAAATAAAAATAATTATTATTGAAATGAATTTTAAAAGAAAGAGAAAAAAATAGGAATCATTATTTTATAAAAATGAAAATATGTAAAATATATATATAAACTTGTGGAGAGCTTTATTATTATTTCAATCATTATGGAAAATAAGAAAGAGAAAAAATAACTACAGTTTTATTTATTTATTTTTTAACCGCCAAAAAAGTCTCACATTTGTAGCTTTAAAAATTTGTACGTACAAACTAAAAAAATGGGCAGTTAGACTTTTAAGACTTTTAAAAATAATAAAGCAATGAAATCATGATTGGTAAAATTTTGGCTTTTAAAGTCTTTAAAGTCTCTCACAATCA
This sequence comes from Camelina sativa, assembly GCF_030686135.1. Lineage (NCBI taxonomy): Eukaryota > Viridiplantae > Streptophyta > Magnoliopsida > Brassicales > Brassicaceae > Camelina > Camelina sativa. The sequence goes on along the minus strand of NC_141898.1, from coordinate 23,905,472 downwards.
GAGAGTCCATATCTCAAACTTACTTCAAGCTTAAGACCATGGTTGTTATATAATGCATGTTGATACATACCAAAGTATATATTTATAATGGAAAATATTGCTATAAATATATATATATATATATATATAAATATTTGTAATAGATTTGCTTAATAGTAAACAAACTGAATTTGGAGGTTTTCTTTGGCAACACTTTATTCAAAAAGTCAAAAAAAAAATTACTAAGCTTTCTTTTCTTTTTCCTTTCCTAACTCTAAATCTGTTTTGGTTATAATTTTTTTTTTTTTTTGGCCAATTTTATAGAATATCATTTTTTTGTTGGAGTACAACCGATTATTTACCTAACAAATTTAAACATTCATAAGTTAGTCCTCGATTTTGCTTTTGTGAAGCTCTTTGTAGAGAGTTTTTTTTTTGGTATAGGCCTGATTACATGTAGGCGCTAAGAGCATACACAATGGACATTTTTGGTGAGTGTCAAAAGAATTAAAAAATAAAAATAATAGAAAGATGAGGAAAGAGAGAGACATTGTGTCTCTGCCTACACTTCTACAGATCCTCTAAAATCTCTCTCTCACTATTTGTCATAAGTTGATTGGTTAATTTTTGAAAAACAAACAAAATTTAAATTAAATAGTATTATGATATCTAAAATATTTTTGGAGAACCTATTTTCACAGTATGACTAATGTGTGTGCTCTAAGGGTAGGAATAGATTTAAAATCCTCTGATCTTTTGTGAAGCTAATTGTAGAGAGTTTTTTGGTATAGGCCTGATCTCATATAGGGACTGCTGGTAGGAGGAGTTTTAAAATCCCGTATATGGCTAAAGAGAAAGGGATTCTCATGACATTGTAATGTAATGTTGGTCTTTTGACCTGATAATATATATATATCAACAGATGACAAAAAAAAAAAAAGAAGTTAATATAAAATTGTTATCATAAACAGTTCGATGCTTAAGGAGTTAAACATAAATATCTTTCGAGCATCATATGCTATCTAGAGACGAAATATCATGACCCAAATAATTAAATCTAAACATTCAAATATTAAATATTATATTCAGAAAAATATTTAGAATTATTTCGACTATTAAATGTCAATTATTTCGACTCACAGTTATGTGTATTGGTGTGATCTGTCTCGTAATGTTTTTGCTTAGATTTAAAGGATGAATAAAATGACATACATTTAAAAGATATCCATGATAAACCATAAATCTATATCAGTTTCTTATAAATAGAAAACATGAACCATATATAGACCACACCTAAGTAAATCCAGTATTCGGGTTGGAACTTTTTGTTTTTTTGGATATGGAAGTGTTTAAAAGGAGATGTACAATTTTGGTTTCATGAATGTAGGTATGGTGTGGAAAAGCGGCCGAGGCAACAAATAAGGGCTCGATGCAGCAGGATATGCCTTTGGCACAACCTCGGCTGCTTTCAAAATCAGAAAGATTAATAACCCTAAGAGTGTTATCAAGCCCTGGAAGCTTGCAAAAACCGCCATTGGTCTTTTGATGCAAAAGTAAAACTGAAACGAGGTGTGGATCGATTAGTAGTTGTTGTGAAGAGTTTTGTGTTTCTATGAGAATCATTCAATCATGTAATGTCTCAATTGGATAGGGAATATGTGTAAGTGGCCTTGAGTTTTTTTGTTGTATCCAAATCAAGATTACTTTAAATTAGTTAACTTGTTTTTTTCAACGTGCAAACAGAGTTATTGCGTCATGCATTAGCACTCTCTCTTTCCAGCTAACTAGCAAAGTAGCAATGCTAAAGAAAGCTCCCGAGGATAATATGTTCAAGATGCATTTGACTGTTTCAAAGAATAGTCTGCAAGAGGCAAAGAGAGTTCACATATAGTATTTTTGACTTGCTCTCAGTTCGAAATATAACGATGAAACCCAATTCAAGAAGAAAGAAACTAGAGGTCATGTTGAGATTCCAGATTACAGATATAACAATGGTCAGATTTATACAATCGAAGATGACAGGAATAATACAGTAGTTAACAATACTAATTAGGTTAGCTACTTGAATTGCACTGAGCTTGGAACATAAGAACACACAAGGGGGTAACAACTCGGGTCTGCACCTACACCAAGAACCACTTTTTTGAAGTATTCTTTCTTCCCAATGATGTAAGCAATGCCGCGAGCATCAGAGTCAGTTGATAATAATCAGGTTAGCTGCCTAATTTGCACTGTGCTTAGAACATAAGAAGAGACAAATGGGTAACAACTCCGGTCTGCTGCTTTGCCAAAATCCACTTTTTCCAAGTATCCATTGTTCCCGATGATGTAAGCACTGCCGCGAGAGTAAGACGCATAATCTTTATCAAAAACCATTGCAACATTCTTCTTCTGGTCAATGAAGAAAGTCCCTAACAGAAATGCGAAACCAGTGAGTGGTCCCATATCAACCACTAAGAACAACTTGTTCCACGAGACCTCTGTAGGCTGAACCTTACTCGTAACCCAAATCTCCATCCTCAATGTATCATCGTCCTGAAACAAGACCGCAAACTGCTCTTCCCCAACACTAGAGAGGGTAACAATATCTTCGCAAGAAGGAGAAGCATTAAAAGGCAGAGGCAAACACGGTCCAAATTTCTCTGTAGTGAAATCAAAACAGATCAAGAAAGCAACATCTTGTCCTCTTCTGTCAGTAGCATACCAGTAAGTATTACCCTTAACAGACAAGCCACGGTGATTAAACTCTATTTTCCACTCAGGAGGGACATCAAAAACAACCTTCCATGAATCAGACTCAAAACTATAGAGTTCAAACTCACATATTCGTTCCTCTTCCCTAAAGACGTAAGAATCATCCACAAACCTCAAGATTTTGTACTTCTTCTTCTCGTCATAACCAAGAGCGTAACTGTCAAGCATGTCGTACCTACTTCTGGGTTGGATCCACCTTGTTTCCCCAAAGTAAGGATTCCAAACCACAAGCCTAGAGTTGAGGTTTCTGATGATGCATAAGAGTAAACCATTGCAGTGAAAGAATCCAACTATATCATCGACCTGATGATGATGATGATGATTTGCATCATCCTTCAGGCTAAAAAGCGTGCCTTTAAGCGTAATATATGGATCGACATTGCTATGGAGATCGACGTTCATCAGATAAACCTTATAATCCATCACCATGATCATCTCAAACTCATTCATCACTTGCTTCTTCTTTGCTTCGACGATATGCTTCTTTATAAAGCTCCCATCTGGACGAAGAGGAAAAGGAGGAGCCTAGGAAAAGAGTAACGCTCCCAGGCGACTTTCCCGAGAAGGTTGAGGATGGCTTTTATCCGGATCTCACCTACTGCTCCCACCCAATAAGATTAGCCCAACCGTTATATCCACTAGATAACTCCCGCCACCCATCCTTGTCCTGCGGATACAATTCAAGATGAACTCGTTCATGCGCCCCCAAGATCCAATCCAAAGAGCAGTTACTCTGGTATCAAACGATAATCTACCTCTCTGATCTTGTTTCTCTGCATTTACTACCCATAACCTTTTTAAACGAGATCCCCCAACCTTTAAGCTCTGGTTGAGTTTTTCATACCCTGCTCTTATTTCTACATCTCCTTAACACAAAGTGATGAGACCCCGGACTACGGACGTGAACCACGGACGTACGGACGGAGCAAACCCAGCGGAATGATTCGAAAAGTACGACTCGGTTGGGCCGTGAGCGGATGGAATCGGCGGTTGGAGCGATGTACGGAAGGGAACGGCACAAAGGAACGACAAGAACGGACGGAGAGAGACGCGCGAGGAGATGCTCGACTCGTTGGTCTCTCGGATAGATGGAGATAGACGTGGAATGAGGTAGCAACACACAAGGGATGGATCTCCTTGCTATATGGCCAAACTAGTAGCTAACGAACCCGGTTCGTGCAGCTTCTAGGGTTTCGTTTCAATCACTGAAAACGAGAGAGAAGGATAACTTCTGGTTCTTAATTCTTAATAGTCTGCCTTACATGATAGGGTCTAGGCCCTTTATATAGGGCCGCTTACATAGAGGAACTCTCAAAACCCTAAACACGTGGGTGGAGATAAAACGCAGCGTTCAAGACATAGTTTTTAAAAGAGAAATAAAACTAAGGATAGAATGGCCACGCGGCCGAAGTGGTCCATGGCCATGCACTAGGGTCCATAGCCTCGTTAAAACCCCCTTGGTAAACCACGTAGGGACAAACCCAAGGTGGGAAAAAGAGTACTACTTTCCCTAATGACTTGGAGGTCTTCACCCTTGTGAGATGGTGAAGACCGTTAGAAGAGCCTCGGTTGGCTGCTCGTCGGGTCGGTTGGGGCCGCGGTCGAGTTCTGCTTGTTCCTGGACAAAAGCTTGGACAAAGATGAGGCACTTCTTCCTTGCGGTCCTAGCTGCGGTCCGGCTCCTTGTTGTAGCTCCGGGCATCAGGTTCGGTGCTTGGGCTGAGGGCCGTCTACTTCCGGACGCAGTCGCGTCCTTGGTTCCTTGCGCGCTCCGGTCCTCGTCCGTGTCCGTATGCTGGTCATCGTCCCGGGTTCCATCATTCCCTCCCCCTTGGAAAGGTTTTGCCCTCAAAACATCTTCCTCGGTACCTACATCAAACAGGGCCAAGTCAGAAACATTGAATGAGGTCGAAGTCAAATACTCACCGAGCAGTTCAAGGCGGTAGGAATTGTCGTTGATCCTCTCGACGACTCGGAACGGTCCATCTCCGCGGGGGCTCAGCTTGTCCTTCCTCTTCTGCGGAAACCGTTCTGGCCGTAGGTGCAACCAAACCCAGTCGCCTTCCTTGAAAACCATGGTCTTCCGGCCCTTGTTGGCTGTCCGCGCATAGTGTTCGGTACGCGGCTCTATGTTGGCCTTCACTTCCGCATGTAACTGTTTGATAAGCTCGGCCTTGCTCGCGCCATCTTGGTTCACTACTTCTCCGGGCGGCAAGGGTAACACGTCCATAGGAGTCAACGGTTTAAACCCATAAGCGATCTCGAACGGTGATTTCTGGGTGGCCGAGTGCGTGGCAAGGTTGTAGGCGAACTCCACAAATGGAAGGCATTCGACCCAAGTCTTCCTGTTACTGCCGATGGTGGTCCGCAGTAGTGCTCCGAGTGTGCGGTTAACCACCTCTGTTTGGCCGTCCGTCTGCGGATGGCACGCGGTCGAGTACAACAGCCGCGTTCCGAGTTTTCTCCATATGGTCCTCCAGAAATGGCCAAGGAACTTGGGCTCGCGATCGGACACAATGGTACGGGGGAGGCCGTGTAGCCGCACTACTTCTCGGAAGAACAGGTTGGCGATGTGCATGGCATCGTTGGTCTTGTTGCACGGTATAAAATGGGCCATTTTGGAGAAACGGTCCACGACCACGAAAATAGCGTCCTTCTTGTCGCACGGTGGTAGACCAAGGACAAAATCCATAGATAGGTCAACCCATGGACTTGATGCGATCGGAAGGGGCGTGTACAGGCCATAGGGACGCGTAGTGGACTTGGCCGTCCGGCACATAATGCAACTACCGCAGAATTTCTCCACCATGCGCTTCATCTTAGGCCAATAGAAGTGCTCCTTCAGGATGGCCATTGTTTTGGCTACGCCATAGTGTCCCGTGAGCCCTCCTCCATGTGCTTCCCTCATTAATAACTCCCGCATCGATCCGGCCGGGACGCACAGGCGCCTCTCCTTGAATAGGAACCCGTCATGTACGAAGAACTTGGTATAGCTTCCTTTACCATGTTCCTGGTAGCACTCAACAAAGTCCGGGTCCAAACCATACGCGTCCTTGATGTGCTCAAACCCGAGGATCCGTGCGTCCATGGTGGTGATCAGCGTATGGCGCCGTGAAAGTGCGTCGGCCACAACATTCTCCTTGCCCTTCTTGTACTTGATGACGTAAGGAAAGGTTTCGATAAACTCCAGCCACTTGGCGTGCCTCCTCTTCAGGTTGGTCTGGCCGCGCATGTGCTTCAACGTCTCATGGTCGGTATGAATGACGCACTCCTTGGCCAATAGATAATGTTGCCAAGTCTCCATCGCGCAGACTAAGGCGTACAGCTCCTTGTCGTAGGTTGGGTAATTGAGCGTCGGTCCGCTGAGCTTCTCACTGAAGTAGGCAATAGGCTTGCCTCCTTGCGTCAATACGGCTCCAATGTCCACTCCGGACGCGTCGCACTCCACTTCAAAGGTTTTGCTGAAATCCGGTAAGGCCAATAGAGGCGCGTGTGTTAGCCGGTGCTTGAGCTCGCGGAAGGCTGCTTCTTGGGCCGGTCCCCACTTGAACTCGACGCTCTTCTTTATGGTGGCGGTAAGTGGTGCAGCTACCGAACTGAAATCCCGCACGAACCGCCTATAGAAACTGGCCAGGTCGTGAAAGCTCCGGACTTGACTGATATTGGTCGGGGTCGGCCACTCCTCCATGGCCTTGATCTTGTCATTGTCCACCTTAAGCCCCTGCGCACTTACAACAAAGCCTAGGAAAACTAGCTCGTTAGCTCCAAACACGCATTTCTTAAAGTTAGCGTACAGTTTGTTCTCCCTAAGAGTGTCCAAGACCAAGGACAGATGTTCTAAATGTTCCTCAAGGCATTTACTATAAACAAGGATGTCATCAAAGTAAACAACCACAAATTTGTTGATATAGACCCTAAGGACATGGTTCATCAGTCTCATAAAGGTGGAGGGAGCATTAGATAGACTGAATGGCATTACCAACCATTCGTACAAACCTTGCTTGGTTTTGAACGCGGTTTTCCACTCATCTCCTTCTTTCATCCTCACTTGATGATAGCCACTTTTAAGGTCTATCTTGGAGAAGATGGTGGAACCGCTAAGTTCATCAAGCATGTCTTCTAGGCGCGGAATGCGATGGCGGTACTTGATGGTGATGTTGTTTACTGCCCGGCAATCCACGCACATACGCCATGTCCCGTCCTTCTTAGGTACCAGCAAGACTGGCACCGCGCACGGACTAAGGCTCTCTCGGACGTATCCTTGCTCCATGAGTTCGGATACTTGGCGTTCAAGCTCCTTGGCCTCTTCGGGATTCACGCGGTAGGCAGGACGGTTCGGGAGCTGGGCTCCGGGTACAAGGTCGATCTGATGCTCAATGCCGCGAAGTGGTGGTAGACCGTGCGGTAATTCATCCGGAAACACATCCTGGTACCGTCGTAGGAGCGGTCTGATCATGGCCGGGACGGCGTCCTGCTCCGTACCTATACTCACAACATCCTTAAAGACCATCAATAAGACTTGACAAGTGGAGTCACTAAGTGATCTCCTAACCGTGCTAGCATTAATCAAGAAGTTCATTTTAGTGTTCGGTTCCTTAGACATTTTCGATTGCAGCTCACAAACTTGTGTGGGACTCAATGGTTTTAGGCAAATACGCTTATTATCATGCACAAAGGAGTATAGGTTGGTGTGGCCACAGTGAGAGGTCCGCTTATCAAACTGCCAAGGACGCCCCAAAAGGAGGTGGCTAGCTTGCATCGGAACCACGTCACACAAGACTTGGTCTTTATAGGGGCCTACACTAAACGGGACCGTGACCTGTTCGGTGACTGGGACCACGGCCTTGTCATTCAACCATTTGAGTTTGTAGGGTTTAGGATGGTTTGTGGTACCAAGAGAAAGTTTCTTGACCATGTAGGAACTTGCCACATTGGTGCAAGATCCACCATCAATGATCAAGCCACAAACCTTCCCACTTACAGTGCATCGCATGTGGAATATGTTGTCCCGCTGGTGCGTATCGTCCGGACACTGGCTAGTATTAAGGACCCGTCGGATCATAAGCAGCTCTCCCTCGTCAGGCTCGGCGACGGCTTCCTCGACCTCCTTAGCATCGTTCGGCTCGTCAGGGTCGTTGTCGTCCTCGGATTCAAGCTCCCCCGACGCGGTAATGGTCATGGTACGCGGATTGGGACAATCTCGGGCGTAGTGGCCTCGACCTTGGCACTTGAAGCATATTATGTCTCGGCTACGTCCTTCGGTCGGTTGCGGCCTGGGGTCGGTACGAGAGTCCTTGTTCTGGTCCCTTGGTTTGAACCGTGAGTCAATGGTGACGGCCTTGGACTTCTCTTGTCCGCGGTGCCCTCCCGGTCCAGGGGACGAGTTTGGCGACCAACTAGGCGTTCCTTGAGCGCGAGAGCGGTGGACGGTGTTGGCCTTTCTCTTGATCTGCTGTTCGACTTGCATTGCTAGGTGCAAGAGTTCATCGAACGAGTTGTACGATAAACGTTCTACCTTCCGCGCAATGCGGTCTTGTAGTCCGTCCAAGAACTGGGCCATCAATCCTTCTTCACTATCTTCGACCTCCAGCCGGTTGCGAAGATGCTCGAACTCTTCATAGTAGTCCTCAACGCTCTTGGCTCCTTGGGACAGCTTGCGGAACCTTCGCTGGAGCTCGCGGTGGTACAGCGGTGGCACGTACCGGCGTCTCATCTCGTTCTTCATGGCCTCCCAATGCGGTAAGGCGCGTTCCCCGTTCCTCCTACGGTCAGCTTCGGAACGATCCCACCACGTAAGGGCATGGTCCGTGAACTGGGCGGCTGCATAGGCGATCTTCTTGGGTTCGGGGTAGTTGTAACAGGCGAATATATGATCCATCCGTCCCTCCCAGTCGAGATATGCCTCCGGATCAACTTTTCCGGCAAACGTAGGGGCGTGAGTCTGTGACCCGGTTCGACCGGACGGTAGGGTTGATCGTCCTCATGCTCGTCCCTACGTCGAGGGCGCCTACCTTGGTAGGGTGGGCCATCGTCTTCTTCGGACGTCCCTCCTGGATCCGGTTCATAGCGTCGTTGGCGATCTTGGACAGGTGGTCCACGAGCTGCGGGTTGCCGTTGCCCATCCTCGATCCGTTGTAGCCGGTTCCCTAGCTGGGCTAGTTGAGTCCGGATCTCGGCTAAGACTGCCCTGATTTCCGGGGGTGGAAGCGGCTCTCCAGGTTGTGCGGCCATATCAGCTGTACGGACGGCGGTGATTGTACGGACGGTGGCCGCGGTACGGACGGCGGCCAGGTACTGTTTGGATGGTGGTCTAGGCAGTGGCTGGTTGGAGAAGTGATACCACCGGCGGTCAGTAGTGGGTACTGCGGCGGTTGATAAGTCCTCCGGCATACGGTCGTATCGGACGGTAGCAATCGGTTCCGTCGGTCGATCCGTGACGCGTGTCTGTTCAGAAAAGATCCTACACAAAGAATGAACGCGTGGGTTCTCTGTTTGATAGGTTCAACAAATCGGACAAACCTTGGACAGCTAATGATTGGAAAAAGGTAAAGTAAAAAGCAAAAGTAAAAGCACTACAAGACAACCTAAGACTAAAACAAAAATGGACCTCACGCGCTGGGACTCCACTCGCTACACGTGGCCTTTAGGCCACCACTAACAACGACCAAGCAAAAGAACACAACTTTATGGATCTAAACTACCCTAGCGAAGAACACCTCAAGAACACTAAAGACCTAGCAAGAACAAAACCTTATACAAACGGACTAGTTCCTAAACAAGACTCAAACTTGACCGTACAAGGACGTAAGGGAAGTAAAAATACGACCTTGTGAGGAACTTTCGGCTCTGATACCAACTGATGTGACCCCGGACTACGGACGTGAACCACAGACGTACGGACGGAGCAAACCCAGCGGAATGATTCGAAAAGTACGACTCGGTTGGGCCGTGAGCGGATGGAATCGGCGGTCGGAGCGATGTACGGAAGGGAACGGCACAAAGGAACGACAAGAACGGACGGAGAGAGACGCGCGAGGAGATGCTCGACTCGTTGGTCTCTCGGATAGATGGAGATAGACGTGGAATGAGGTAGCAACACACAAGGGATGGATCTCCTTGCGATACGGCCAAACTAGTAGCTAACGAACCCGGTTCGTGCAGCTTCTAGGGTTTCGTTTCAATCACTGAAAACGAGAGAGAAGGATAACTTCTGGTTCTTAATTCTTAATAGTCTGCCTTACATGATAGGGTCTAGGCCCTTTATATAGGGCCGCTTACATAGAGGAACTCTCAAAACCCTAAACACGTGGGTGGAGATAAAACGCAGCGTTCAAGACATAGTATTTAAAAGAGAAATAAAACTAAGGATAGAATGGCCACGCGGCCGAAGTGGTCCATGGCCATGCACTAGGGTCCATAGCCTCGTTAAAACCCCCTTGGTAAACCACGTAGGGACAAACCCAAGGTGGGAAAAAGAGTACTACTTTCCCTAATGACTTGGAGGTCTTCACCCTTGTGAGATGGTGAAGACCGTTAGAAGAGCCTCGGTTGGCTGCTCGTCGGGTCGGTTGGGGCCGCGGTCGAGTTCTGCTTGTTCCTGGACAAAAGCTTGGACAAAGATGAGGCACTTCTTCCTTGCGGTCCTAGCTGCGGTCCGGCTCCTTGTTGTAGCTCCGGGCATCAGGTTCGGTGCTTGGGCTGAGGGCCGTCTACTTCCGGACGCAGTCGCGTCCTTGGTTCCTTGCGCGCTCCGGTCTTCGTCCGTGTCCGTATGCTGGTCATCGTCCCGGGTTCCATCACAAAGCCAGGCTACTAGTTGATCCTGTGAATATGTCGAATCGCATACCATACAATCAAAAAGGCAAAGGGATTGAACGAGGTTTCTCCCCTCCACCACGCAAACGCATCTGAGCCCCATGAATCGATACCTCAGATCTCATCCAAGAAAATGCCTTGACACTCATCGGACGCTTAACCAACCCCACCCTTCAACGCATGTGGAGATTGTTTCCTTTCCTCACCAACAGATGGAACCAATGAGGGAAAGTCACAGGTTCAGATCTTGGTCAGGGTCGTTTCCAGTTCAAGTTTGAAAAAGAGGAAGACTTACAGCAAGTCTTGGCAAACAGACCATACCATTTTGACCAATGGATGGTAATCCTCCAAAAATGGAAACCTATAATCTCTTCTTCATTTCCAGCTCTGATCCCTTTCTGGATAGAGGTGCAAGGTCTCCCAAAACACTATTGGAAGATAGAGATGCTTCAAAGCATTAGCGAAGTAGTAGGCGAACTTCTGGATTGGGAAATCACTAGCTCTGCTATCCAACTAAAAATCCTCATCAACGGGCTTGAACCTATCACAAAGGAGACAATTGTTGAATTTGAGGACGGCAACGAGGTCATTGTGCATCTGGATTATAAAAACCTGAAAAACCATTTTACCTACTGCTTACGCCTATCGCATGAAAAGAATAAGTGCCCCGGCTTGCAAACTCAAGAAGAGATCCCCTCAGCTCCGAGAAATCCTGTTCGAGAGTTGTCAGCTCAAAGACCAATATCAAGAAATTATTACACCCCATAGGATAATTTCTTGCCCCCCACAAACCCAGCACAAGGTTCAGAGAGAAGTATGTTACCTAGAACAAACCCGAATCCTAGAAATCACCACTTTGACAACCTTGAGCACTCTGAGAGATCGCACTCCGGCTCAAGACATTACCAACCTAGTTGCAGAGACTCCGGTGATGCAAGACATAACTCTCGCTACCACAGATCTCCATCACGACATCTGACAAACTCATCACATGGCATCAAAGTCTCCTTACCTCATCGTTCCCATGGTCATACGGCTCGGACCCTCCAATGGAAAGCAAAACCAATTACTTCTGTGGACGAGCAGGGTGATCCCTCTGTTTCCTCTAGAGCTAGAAGACCCCCTTTGTAACGCGATATTACGAGCCCAGAACCTAACACACCATCTCCAAATTCTGGAGGATCTCCGGGAAGTCACAGTACAATATATCTCCTGTCCGGATCCTTCAGAGAGTGCAGCTAGACGTATGAGGGTCCTACAAAGTGAAACAGACAACCTTATGGAGAAAACTGCTGACTCTATCCTTGCTTACCAGAGCATCGAGGGAACTGACTTTTCTCTGGGACCTTTACCTGTGAATGAGAGTCACCTTTCATTGGATCCTACAAACACCGATGCACCAATACTAGAGAAAGATGTGGGAGGTCCAAGTAAACGTGATAGAGGTCGTCCCCCTACACACAAACAAGGCTCAAGGCCATCTCAAAAGCTATTAGGAGCAAAATCACAGAAACGAAACTTTGCTCAAGGTTCCCCGAAGAAGACACTTACTAGTCGAGATATGGAGAAGTCTGGCCCTTCGAAGCCAACTCAAAAGAAAACATCAAAACCCGCGCCTAAAAGCAAGAATCAACCCCCAAAACCCCAGAGGTCAAACTTGGATATTCACAGGAAGACGAACAACCCTCTAACCACTTGGTACCACCAATCTCCCTTGGAGCTGGAGGTTTGGCTCTGTTTTGGAATCAAAGCATTGATGTTGAGATCCTGCAGTCAAGTTCACACTTTATTGACACAAGAATAAAAACAAAAGGAAAATATTTCTTTGCTACCTTCTTATATGGGGAACCGGATAGACCAAAAAGACTTGATGCCTGGAAGAATTTCCAAGACCTTACTTCTGATAGATCTTCTCCCTGGATTATCACAGGTGATTTCAATGATATAATCCATCCATCATAAAAAGTCGGAGTCCCCCCGCGACCTGAAAGCTCTTTCTCGGATCTCCGATCCTTCATGTCCTGCGCAGACCTCTATGACCTCAAGCACACGGGTAACTGCCTTTCATGGAGAGGTAAAAGACATTCTCACCTAGTTAGATGTCGTCTTGACCGAGTAATGGCAAACAGTGAGTGGATTCTCACTTATCCCTCAGGAATAAGTGAATACTTATGCTTCAAAGGATCTGACCACCGCCCACTAGTCACATCCTTTGATCCAAAAAAGAAAAGATCCCATGGCCTCTTCCGTTTCGATAGGAGACTAAAGGAAAACCCTGAGTTAAAGAAACTGGTTTTTGAAGCCTGGAATTCTGACCCCAACTCTAGTGTTGATCTTCGACTTAGATCCTGCAGAGACCAAATCACAAGATGGAGTAAGAACCAACATCTGAAATAGCCAAACGAAAATATTGGATCTTAGTGATCAACTAGAGGAAGCTATGAATGATGACACTGCCCCTTAGGAAAACATTGACTCTATCAACAAAGCACTCATACTTGCGTACCAAAAAGAAGAAGCTTTCTGGAAACAGAGAAGCAGAAACCTATGGTTGGCTCTAGGAGACAAAAATACGGGTTTTTTTATGCAACAACAAAGTTTCGCAATGCTATAAACAATATCTCGGTTATAGAAAACCCCAATGGTGTACCAGTTTATGAAGAAAAGGATATTGCTAATACGATATCCAACTATTTTCGTGATTTGTTTAAAGCTGAACCTGGAGACTGCAGAACTGTTGTTGAAGCAGGCCTGTCCACTTGTGTCACGCAAGACATGAATGATAAACTCCTCCTCCTACCGTTCACTATTGAAGTGAAAAACGCATGCTTCTCCATACACGCAGACAAAGCCCCGGGTCCCGATGGGTTCTCAGCTAGCTTTTTTCAAGCAAACTGGACCACTATGGGACCCACGATCACCTCTGAGATCCAACCTTTCTTCACGTCAGGAAACTTGCCCCTGCACATAAACCTTACACATGTGAGACTCATCCCTAAACTGATCAATCCTCAAAAAGTCTCAGACTACAGACCTATCGCACTCTGTTCTGTGTACTACAAAATCATATCGAAGATCCTATCCAAAAGACTTCAACCAATTCTTCATTTGTGCATATCTGAAAACCAGTCAGCTTTTGTACCTCAACGTGCCATTTCAGATAATGTACTGATCACCCACGAGGCATTACACTACCTGAAAACCTCGAAAGCAAAGAAAAGATGTTATATGGCTGTAAAAACTGACATGAGTAAGGCATATGATCGACTTGAATGGGATTTTATAAAAGCACTAATGGAACGGATGGGTTTTCATTGAACTTGGATTCAGTGGATCATGCAATGCCTCAACACAGTGGAATACGCCTATCTCCTGAATGGTAGAGCTTGCGGTGCAGTTATTCCTGAATGAGGCATCAGACAAGGAGACCCTTTGTCACCGTATATCTTCATCATGTGCAGTGAAGTGTTGTCTGGCCTCTGTTCGAAAGCTCAAATACAAGGAAATCTGCTTGGCTTGCGAGTCGCAGTAGGTAGCCCTCGAGTTAACCACCTCTTATTTGCTGACGACACAATGTTTTTCTGTCGCTCAGACGCAAAAAACTGTTTCAACCTGAAAAGTATCCTGCGGGTATACGAACAAGCATCAGGTCAGAAAATAAACCTAAGTAAATCCTCAATCACCTTCGCAAACAAAACCCTGTCCTCAACAAAGGAGGAAGCAAAGAGAATTCTAGGTATACAAAGAGAAGGAGGGCAAGGTAAGTATTTAGGATTACCGTCACTCTTTGGCCGCAAGAAGAAGGACCTGTTCAACAACATCGTGGACAAGATAAAACAGAGAGCACAAAACTGGTCCTCCAGATTCCTCTCTTCGGCTGGGAAGCTTACTATGCTGAAATCTGTCTTAGCAGCCATGCCCACTTACACCATGTCATGCTTCAAACTCCCTAATAACCTGTGTAAGAGAATTCAGTCAGCTATGACTAGGTTCTGGTGGGATCAAAATACTAAAAAGAAAAAGATGTCATGGATTTCATGGAAAAGGATGACCAAACCTTTCAAATTGGGTGGTTTAGGCTTCAAAGATATACAATCATTCAACAATGCCCTCCTGGCAAAAATCAGCTGGCGACTTCTCACATCTCCTCATTGCCTGATGGCTAGAGTCCTTCTAGGGAAGTACTGCCCGAACTCATCTCTACTGGACTGCGCAGTGCCAAACTCTGCATCCCACGGATGGTGGAGTATCTGCATTGGAAGAGATCTTTTGAAACCTCACGTGGGACGCATCATTGGATTAGGTACCACTACTCCATTGTGGAATAGCCCTTGGCTATCTCTAGACACCCCCATCTCCCCAATGGGACCACCACCAGCAGAATCACAAGGATGGACAGTTTCTGACCTCCTTGAACCATGCACTTCAAAGTGGAATATAGATCTCATCAAACGAACCCTACCTGTGCATGAAAAAGAAATTTTACAGTTAAAACCGAGTAAGCAAGGAGCCTTGGACCGATGGGCATGGCTTCCGACACAAGATGGAACTTATAACACAAAATCAGGCTACTATACCGCTCACTCGGAAGACTCTAACTCAATAGCTCCTCAAACCTCCCAGGCGTCATCGTCATTCAGTTGGACAGCTAACATCTGAAATGTTAAGACGTCCCCAAAAACAAAGCTACTTATTTGGAAGATTGTCCAACAAGTCATTCCGGTGGGAGCAACCTCAACTGCCGCCTTATCTCGGGAGATGCAAAGTGCCCACACTGCAGTGAGACCGAGTCTGAACTACATTTATTCTTCCATTGCCCGTTTGCGACTAGGGTTTGGGCCCTAGCCCCTTTCAATAGCAACTTCCCCTCCCAATCCTTTACATCCATCACTGAAGGAATCTCCTCCGTAAACCGACTTATATGCCTACCACCCTCTAGAATTGGAGGAGGTCCTCTAGCCCCTTGGATCCTCTGGATGATATGGATGGCTCGAAACAAACTGATTTTCAACAAGGAACGCATAAGGGCGGAGGAAGCGACTGTAATTGCTATAATCAGGGCAAAAGAATGGCAATCAGCGCAATTGGAGAAACTAAAATCAACTGTGCTCCCAACTCCATCCCCAGTAAATCAGGTACAACAAAATGAGAACTTGATTACCTGTTTTGTAGACGCATCGTGGATCTCTGAACCGAAAGCGGGACTCGGATGGGTCTTCACGGATCAACACGAACAGATCTTACAACAAGGCTCAGATCTGGCGACACACGTCTCCTCCCCTTTGATGGCCGAAGCGTTAGCAACTCTAACTGCGGTTGAAGTTGCAATTGCTTCGGGTTTCACTCACCTCTCGATCGCCTCAGACTCTCAGACGTTAGTCAAGGCTTTGAATTTGAAGCTCCACTCGAAGGACCTTCACGAGATTCTCCATGATATCCTAGATCTATCCAATCGTTTCTCTAGTTGTAATTTTCGTTTTATTCCTAGAACCCAGAACCAGATCGCAGATGAACTAGCAAAGAGAGTTCTTTCTATGTCTCTACCTTGTATGTGAAACGTCGAAAGTCTAATACAATTTTCTGGCTGTCCAAAAAAAAAAACAAATAAAAAGAAAGCTCGCATCTTTCGATACATCGTTCAATTTTTTGCAAGTCAATCGCACTGCTCTTAGAGATGTCAATGGAACCCTAATGAGCACTTCCTCTACTAAATCCCGTGAAAGTTCTGACATCATTATCGCCATTGTTGAATCTTTTTTAATTTTATCATCCAATCAACATTAATTAGGAGAGCATATAAGGGAGCATTTAGAAGTTGTAGATGCTCTCACCTCTGTTCCTATATGCTCTCATTTGAAACATTTCCCAAGCATTTAACTCTAAAATATTAATATATATTAAAATAATTTTAAATAACTAATTTATTTTATAAAAATAGAAAATTATGATTTTATAAAAGATAAAATTATTTGTTATAAGATAATATATATGAGAAACTACTTAATGTTATTATTTAAAATAGTATAATAGTTTATTTAATACATTAAAATATTAATGTGGATATAACGTTTATAATATATATTATTGTTTTATTTTAGTTTAATGTGTTATATTATATATATTTTAAAAAGTTATTGAAATTAAAAATGGAAATATAGATATAAACTTATATAAAAAAAAATTATAATATATATTAATTATTTGTAGTTAATGTGTACATTATAAATATATATAATTAAAAATTATTAAATTACACATTTATATATATGAAATTTTATAAAATTTATGAAATGTAAAATATATATTTTTAAAAATTATATAGAAATGAGTGATAATTATTTTTTTTAATGAAACACATTTAAATTATATTTTTTAATTAATAACGTATGTTAAATATAAATATAAAATCTAATACTCCACTGCTATACCAATCAACTAAATGTGTTATATTAATCAGAGTATACAGTTTATGCACCTCAATGCTTATGCTGCATAATGCTAATGCTCTAGTATAGGTTGTTCCAATCAAGCCCTTTAAGTCTCTTCAACCCTTTTCTCCCAATTTCTCCGTCTACGATTGTGAATACTGAATACAGACAAAAGAAGATGTGCTTTCTAAGCATATAGATATCCACTGGGCCAATAGTGGGCTTTTAATACACAAGAATATAATGGTATTTTTATCAAGAAACGAGTACATTTGCATTTTATTTTACTGGAATAAAATAATTACATTTGAATGTTTTATTCAGCTAGTTACTAGTGTTTTAAAAAAAAAAAAATTTATTGATGGCTTATTTTCTTTATGATATTAATTTAAGATTTTTGTAGTTTAAAGCATATTTCTTCTGAATTTTTCAATTTTGATAGATATATTATAGTCAAATTTTATTTAGTTATTATACTGACTATAAGTCTATAACTAACTAGTGACATCGGGTAGACGCTGTTAGATTTTTTGATATACACCTAACCAAAAATGGAAATAACAAAATCGAAAACTTCGAATATATGTATTGAAAAATATTTCAGAAATCTTCAATATATCTATGATTCGTATCTGGTATCTGATTCAAGATCTCTATTCCTAGAATTTGTTAGAAACTTATGACCATCTTTACTGGGAGATTCTCTTCCAAATACTCTTATTAAAAAAGTAATAAAAAGAAGAGCGAGAAGAGAAAAGAAAGAGAATCGATATTTGGAAAAACTTGAGAAATGGTTCTCGCAGAAAAAATGAGACCGATATTATTTATTCTGTGGTATAAATATTAAAAAAAATTGTAAAAAAAAATAATTTTTATTTAATTTTTTGAGAAGTAGTCACCATTACTCGAGTACAGATGCCCTAAGGAAATATGTATAATGATTATATTTTACTCATACATACAAACGCATATATAGATAGAGATAGGTCCACCTAAATAAATACTCGAAATAGATCTATAGAACCCAAAAAGGTAATAGAAGGACTGATAGAAGAAGATCGAATCAAATGCCCTATAAGTGTCAAAACCAGCAATGGTTACTTAAGTGCTTTGTACCACTTAATCTTATCCTCTTATTATTTTTTTTATATGTTATCAAAATTATATCTTAAAAACCATTTATATATATATATATATATATTTACACAGCATCTTCACTTTATTTTCTTGTCCGATTCTCTCTCGTGGGAATTTTTTAACAGGTCGTAATCGAGCTTATACTGCTTTAAGTGATGTCTTTCAATTCTTAACTTTTCTTTTTATATTTCCAAAAACTGTCTCGTTCACACTGATTATGTTGGATTATCTTACTAGTTATACAATTAGAAAGAAACTGACCCTGCCTCTACACTTTATTTAACAAAAATATCATATCCTCTTTTTTTCATTTTTAATGTAACGTCTATCTAAATATCATTTTTTAATGAAATTACTTCTCCTTTTTTTGTTCAAATTGTGAAATTACTTATAATGATTCATTTACGATTATGTTTAATGTTCTTCAAACATGTTTTCTAACTAACTTATTTTACATTTGTACTAAATCAATTCTACGATTTAATAGTTTGCAAGCCGAGATTTGAATAAAGATTTTTTTTTAATTATCAATAAAGAATTCATTTGTCCAATATTGTATAATGCAGCGGCTATAATACAATTTTACGACCAATCTGAATTTAGGTTTATATATAAAAATTCAGTTACTAATTTTTCAAGACAAATACTGATTGTACATACATGTGTCAATTGTCATGCATGCGTGTGTGCATGCAGATATATAAAATATATCAGCACATCGACCTTAGGTTATCAGGATTATAAAAATAATTGTTTGGTTCTTTTTTTTTTTTTTTGACAACCAATTGTTTGGTTCGTACTATAGATATATATAATGTAGTGACGCAAGCAATTAAGTACAAAATAATTTATTTAAGAAAATGATTCGGTAGACTAGCTAGGAGGAAGAGTTTGTTCAGAATTTTGACAAAAAAAAAACTAGGAGGAAGCAATATAAGAAAACCATTAATTAGGATAAGCTTCGTAGTATTCCTATAAGTAATAACATCTAACCTGTATAATAGTTTGCATAGAAATATTAATTTATATGAATATTAACTGATTAAAAGTAAATTAGAGAAAAATAAAATTTTGGATGAATCTCGAAAGCGTATCCAAGTGGAAAAACAGATATTTTGAGGCGAATACCATTTAACACTAACGGTTTCTTTAATTCTATTGTTGCGTTTCTCTCCTCGTCTGTATAATTAAAAAGCGGTATACACTTTGGTTTCAAACCACTTTGAAGTTTGAACAACAATAAAACAAGTGGTAAGGTTGTGGGTGAAAGGAAGAAGAGAACTTTGGACTAATTTGATAAAAAACTCTTACTTTGGATAATTACAAACGGTCATGTACAATTATCTTTTATACACTACATTTTTGGAATAGTCTAGAATGATGAGAAAATATCTTATTTTCCAGCTGTCTTGGATGAATCATCTTTTGGTGAAGGTTCACGAACGTTGGTGCCATTGATACTCTGTTTCGACGATGGTGTGTTGTTTGTCTTCTTCTGTTCATTGGGCTTCAGTGTTGGGCCTGTTTCTTTGTTTGAGTCCAAGACCAAATCACCTTTGTGTCTTACACTCTCCCGCAATCTTGGAGTGGGTGAGACAGACACACCAAGATTGAAAAGTAACTCAAAAAATGGCTTCCGAGGCAAGGACTTTGTGAATATATCGGCTAACTGTTCTTCTGCAGTGATGTGGTGTGTCTCGATGAGTCCCAACGCAACTTGCTCCTTGATGTAGTGATAATCTCTATCGAAGTGTTTCGTACGATTATGCAGAGCTGGATTTGTGGAGAGATAAACAGCTGAGAGATTGTCACAGTAGACTTGAGTAGGTTGATATTGTGAGATACCGATGTCACGCAGAAGAAACGATATCCAAGTTATCTCTCGTGTTGTGTAGGTGAGAGCTCTGTACTCTGCTTCGGTTGAGGAATGGGAGATTGTTGGCTGTCGCTTTGCAGACCAAGATATCAAATTTGAACCGAGTAAGATACAGAACCCTGTTGTGGAGCGTCTTGTCATCTTGCAACCACTGTGATCACTGTCGCAGAATGCAGAGATTGAGAGATCAGTGTTTCTTTTGATTGGCATCCCCATTTCCATTGTCCCTTTAACATAACGAAGTATTCGTTTCAGTAATCCAAAGTCTGAAGTTGTTGGAGCGTGCATTCGTTGACAAATAAAGTTGACAGCGAACTGGATATCTGGTCGTGTGATAGTCAGGTATTGCAACTTCCCGGCAAGGCTTCGGAAATATGTTGGCTCTGGAAATGGCTCGGAGCTCAGCTGGTCCAACTGTTCTGGTAGTGGAGTGGGCATAGGGTTACACTCACTCATTCCAGCTTGATGGAGGATGTCTCTAGCATAAGCAGTTTGATGAAGAAATAGTCCATTGTTGTTTGTCTCGATCTCTATTCCCAAGAAGTAACGAGGTTGACCAAGATCCTTCATTGCAAAACGGTTGTTGAGTGCTGTAAGCAGTTCATCTAGAAGGTCTTGATCACTTCCAGTTAAGAGGATGTCATCAACATAAAGTAACAAGACTAGAGTTCTTCCTCCGTGATGACACACAAACAAGGATGGATCTGCGGTGCTGCAAACGAAGCCAAAATCAATAATAAAATTGGTGAAAGTATCAAACCATGCTCGAGGAGCCTGTTTCAGACCGTAAAGAGCTTTAGTGAGGCAGCAAACATAGTCTGGTTTTTCTGGATCTTCGAACCCTGCAGGTTGGTACATGTATACCGGTTCTTGAAGTTCACCATAGAGGAAGGCATTAGATACGTCCAGCTGCTTGAGGGGCCACCTTTTAGCAGTTGCAACATCAAGGACAAGCCTGATTGTAGCTGTGAGGACTACAGGACTAAATGTTTCAAAATAGTCGACTCCTTCCTCTTGATCAAAACCTTTGGCAACTAAGCGAGCTTTAAGCTTATCAATGGTTCCATCTGGATTGAACTTGGTCTTAAAGACCCATTTTGAGCTGAGAATGTTCATGTCAACAGTGGGTTTAACCAAGTGCCATGTTCTGAGGAGATATATCCGTCGTACCTCTTCCATAACCGCATCATTCCAACCAGGATGATTCATTGCAGAGACTATAGACTTTGGTTCTTCACCAGTGAGAAGAGAGGCGAGCAGAATATACCTTGGATTTGGCTTTTGTATCCCAGCTTTAAGTCGAGTCGTCATTGTGTGAGTGTTCATTGCAGGAGCTATATCTTCAACAAGTTGTTCATCCTCTTGCTCAGTGTCATCTTCACTTTCCTCTGTTTCTGGTTCATTATTCAAGACTGGTTCAGTAGCCTGAGGTGCTTCTGCTTCAGGTGTGACTACTGGTTTTGGTAGTATCTGAGCCTGACTCAAACTTTCAGCCAAGGGAACATTATTTGCTTTATGTTGCCACGCTTTGAGAAGAGGTGTTGTATAATCCGGAACCAAGTGTTGGTATTTCTCTTTAAACGGAAAAACCTTCTCATCAAAGATAACATGCCTTGATATATACACCTTACCAGTAGGAGGAAACAAGCATCGGTATCCTTTGTAGTTGCTATTGAATCCAAGAAATATACACTGCAACGAACGAGGATCAAATTTGTGTGTTGTTTGTGGCCTGAGACAAGGATAGCACGCTGAGCCAAAAACACGAAGAGAGGAGTAATCCGGCTTTGCTCCAAAAAGAGTTTCAATGGGGCTTACTCCATTAAGAACAGACGATGGTAACATGTTGCTGATGTAGTTTGCAGTGGAGAGAGACTCAACCCAGTACTTTAGTGGAGCATGACACTGAAACAACATCGACAATCCAAGTTCAACCAGGTGACGGTGCTTACGCTCTGCCAAGCCGTTCTGCTGCGGAGTGTAAGGACAAGAGATCCTGTGATGAATACCGTGGTTAGCAAGATGGTTTTTCAGTCTGTGACTTGTAAACTCACCACCTCCATCACTTTGAAAGACCTTGATCTTACTGTTAAGTTGTTTTTCCACCATTGTTTGAAAAGCTATGAAAACTGAAGCAAAAACTGATTTGTGATGCAGAGGATAGAACCACGAATATCTTGAGAAATCATCAATAAAAATTGCATAATATTTGAATCCTTGGTTCGATACAACTGGTGAGGGACCCCAGAGATCACAGTGAATTCGATCTAAAGGGTGTAACATACGAGAATCAGAATCTAAGAAAGGTAATCTAGAACTTTTCCCCATCTGGCAAGCCTCACAAACTGGGGAAGTGCTGCTCTTATTCACTTGTATTGCCTTGCTGCTTTGAAGTTGCTGTAGAATCTTCGAGCTTGCGTGACCAAGTCTGTGGTGCCAAACATCTGATGTTGTTACACACTGACGATTTGAGTAAAGAGCCACAATCTCTTGATTCTCCAGCACATAGAGCCCTGCTCTACGAGGACCCTTGGACACCACTCTCTGAGTAGTTAAGTCAATGACATAGACATATTTAGCATCAAAGAACACACCACAAGGGTAATCATCACACAACTTGGACACAGACAGGAGAGATTTTTTCATATCAGGACATACTAACACTTCAGGAAGAGGAATGATACCTTTAGCAGAAGAGATGGTGGTGGAACCAACATGTGTGATAGGGAGATAAGCTCCATCACCTACCATCACAGCATCATTACCTTCATAGGTCGTAGTCTCTTGAAGACCACTGGTGGAGGAAGTGACATGTGCGGTAGCTCCAGAGTCAGGGTGCCATTCTCTTCCACTGTCATCAGAAACACGCAGAGAGGAGAAAGCTTGAGCTGTAACTTCACTCCGGTAGTTATTGTCGAACCGGTTGTAGCACTTGATAGCTGTGTGACCAATACGTCCACAGATCTGACAAACTGGTCTCTCTCCCTGAGATGAAAAGGAAGACTGATGCTGTGGAAAACCTCGACCTCTCGATGAATAACCACCTCTGCCTATGTTCTGACCAGAACGACCTCTCCCGCGATTGTTAGGTTGGTACTGCGGAGCACACGGATTTGTTTTCTCAGTGTTGAAGGCGAGATGTGGAGTTGATGAGGGAGTTTCCTCATACGAATGCAACTTGCTATCAAAGCCTTGAACCTCTGCAATCACATCGTTGAATGTTGGAGCTGGAAGCTTGCTCAAGGAGCTTTGGATAACTGTCGTGATGGGATCGTAATCTCTGCCCAGTCCATTGAGAAAACCAAAGATTTTCATGGATTCATCAACAGGTTTCCCAATGGAGCTCAAGGAATCACAAATCGCCTTAAACTCACGGCAATAGGTTGATAACGTCTTGTCTCTCTTGGACAGGAGCTGCAGACTTCGACGAAGAGAGAACTCTCTGGCAACACTGCTCTTGTTGAAGTTCTCTGCGAGAGACAATCAGATCTCACGCGAAGTTTGGAGATTGTGAACATGACCAAGGACTTCTTCAGACAGAGTACCGAACAGCCAAGAACGAACAAGCTGATCGGTACAGAACCACAACTCGTACTGAGGGTTCGGGACTTCACTGGAGACTTCACCATTGACGACGAGGCGAGTCTGAACAGGTGCATTGACAACACCATTGACAAAACCGATGAGTTTTTGACTTGACAACAAAGACTCAAATTGTGTCTTCCACAAGAGGTAGTTTGAGTCAGTCAGCTTCAAAGTGACAGAGCTGGTGACATGAACATTGTCTGGGAATGGAAATACGGCAGCCATTGTTTCACCTGTTAAGGTTTGCAATGCTCTGATACCATGAAAGGAAGAAGAGAACTTTGGACTAATTTGGTAAAAAACTCTTACTTTGGATAATTACAAACGGTCATGTACAATTGTCTTTTATAGACTACACTTTTGGAACAGTCTAGAATGATGAGAAAATATCTTATCTTCCAGTTGTCTTGGATGAGTCATCTTTTGGTGAAGGTTCACGAACGTTGGTGCCATTAATACTCTGTTTCGACGATGGTGTGTGGTTTGTCTTCTTCTGTTCATTGGGCTTTAGTGTTGGGCCTGTTTTTTTGTTTGAGTCCAAGACCAAATCACCTTTGTGTCTTACAGTGGGATCTAGTTGTAAATGTATCACTTATATGTCTTGTTATGAAAACGTGATAATATTCATCAAAATTTTACGTTTTAGAATATATAAGCTGTCCATGATGTACCATATTACGTGTAAAAAATATAACTAAAGGCAAAGGAGCTAAACCATCACTGATTTACAAGACATTAGCTTTTCCTTGTCTTGTGGTTACTTATTAAACATGTGTGTGTTCAGCTCAAGTGTTTCTACGTACTAGTGTACTACTTAATTAAAACATATATATAGTATATGGAAAATCAGTTATCAACTATATCATACTAAATCGTATTTCCATTCACTGTTTATGGCTGATAAATCTTATGTGGAAAATAACTTTAGCATTCGTAATTTACTCCTACTTGATGGTTTAGCACATCAACCATGCATTATAATACCTATATTTATATGCGCATTAGTATTTGAAAGCTGTATATCCCATACGGGTTAGTTATTATTATCAACTTGGCTTTTGTCTCAACAACCAAAACGAGTCACCACCAAATTAATAGCACACAATGTTAACTAAAAAGAATAAAAAAAATATATATGTCTATACATATCCGTATGCTAAGTGGAATGCTTGTGAGACTTTGAACATTCAAAAGGCTTACTAGTTTCACTAACCAGTAACCATACATGCACATTTCTTTTTTAAGCAAACATCATTACCATATTCTCCTTAAGTCTTCTACATAGACCCTTTTGGGATTTTGTCTAGATTTTCAGATCTTTTGTATTTGGATCGTGATCTCATTTGTTATTTGATTTGATGCTAAAGCTAGATTTGAATCTTGCTTTAAACACAAACAAGACGAAATTCTAGTATAAGATTATCTAAGAAACCATACATATTTTTTCATCTAGAAGAGTTGTATATATATTGTTATATCTGAATGAGTTAAATTTCGAAATATATTACTCAAATGATATATCTTTAATTTCTTCAAATACAACAAATAAATGGAATTACGATTTTTTGGTATAAGATGATATTAGCTGTTTAAATTTAGATTTCCATAGTGCGGGTTAAAATCCAACACCTACAATCTTGTCAATCATTTCTATATATATATATAAAATATATAGATATATAACGAATATGTATTCCACTAGATTGAAGAGCAATCGATCCTTTTCAATACCTTGCAGAATCGAATTTAAGCTATCGAGAGGAGTGGTAACTGACTCAGTTGAGTTAGCCAATTATTCAACCGATTAATATTCATACAAGTATACAACACATAAAGAAAAGCACATATATAGATATAGTACTCGAAATTACCTTAAAAGTTAAACCTAAATGTTAAGGTAATCAACCTTAAATATATTTTTATATATTGTTAAAGTGAGATATGAAGAATTGTGTTACTTTATTTTACCAAATTCACGGGTCGTTACTATCACCGACTATACTTTATAGATTTGTTACTTGATCTTGAAGCTCCAAAAGATTTTTACTAAAGTTTGGTCAAAATTAATTATTACCGTGATATGATGAAAGTTTATTAGTATTGCCTTTCAGCGACAGTTTAACCGTTTCTTTCGTTTAACCAATGACAATTTAAGTTTTATATATAACCAAAAAGTTAAAAACATACAAAGCTTTTTTTAAATATTCATGAACAAACAATATTCAAAAATATTTGGTTAACATGATGTAATCGCATTTGCGGTCTGAAGGTTATTTCAATTTATATATGGACTCGTTAATAGCTAGAGTACTCAAAGAAAAAGTATTGGGATATATATGCATCTCTCGATCGTATGGGTTAAGAAACTATACTTCCCGTTTTTGGATGGAAAAGATATCTTATCGGATCGGAAACTATCGATGCATGGTAGTAGTAATCGACTATCTAATCGGATTGTTCTTGAGTTTTGGGCAATAATTGTTATAGGTCATGTTATTCGTGGTGTACAATCTATCCAAAGAGTGGAGTATATGAGGAAACAATTAACCATATATATATAAAAACAATCAACCATATACATATGTATTATTTGAATGTCGTCCACCACTACAAACATGATATTGTCAATTCTGTCGGCTCCTAAGTATTCATGGTAAAATCAATTATTCAAAAATGAGGATTACTTATTTTGGAGGAAACATATTTATACTTTAGGGATTTGAAAATGGATTAAGAGATATATCCATGGATTTAATGATTAAAGTGGAAGTAAGAGAAATGAGATCATATCAAGATCTCAGGGGGATTGGAGAAGGCTGAACTGACAGTGTCTTTTAGTCGCAAGGATACATTTCAACCTTTAGCATGCAGTATATATTCCAAACGTTAGGTGGATGGATCTAGAAAAAGAATATGATTCAATCACGAAATTGGGTTTATATAGTGTCACATAATACCAAAATAGAGTTTTATCTAGGAGTAAATTGTCAGATGAGGAGATTGTCTCCTGGCTCCCTTTCATTCAGAATTGGAATAATGAGTATCAACTGCGCCAAGTTAATCAAATTGATGCAATTTACATTGTTTTGGAATATTTTCAACGGCATTTCTGGCATTTTAATTTTAAAACTAATTTTCTAGCTATATTTGTTTATAATCCCTTATATATTAATTGAAAATCATTTTGTGAAAGAGATGCCGTTGTGAGATAGTTCAGACATATTTTGCAATTTGCTCTCATTAATTAATATTATTTACAATTCATGCTATCTGATAGTTAACAAAAAAATAAATTAAAAAAATAAGTCATTTCCTAAATTAAAGCTCTTTTCCTACCATATTTTTATAAATATTTCAAAATTAACATATAAAATCTAATATCTAATATAATTAGTAAAAAATATACTCATATCTTTACATTCAAATACCAAAAATAAATTCTTTAAAATACAAAAAATACATTTTTTTGAATGAATATTATACTTTCTAGTATTTTAAATATAACTATATCTTAGTGTTTTGATATTAATATTCAACAATTATGTAATACAAAATGCTATGGAAAATACAATTTTACTATTAATTTTAACTTGAATAAGATAGTAATACATTATGTAATACAATTATCTATCATCTCTTAATTTTTATTCATTTAATGTATTATAATTTTACTTTAAAATAAAAATAAATTGTCTAGTACTTACTCAAAAAAATAAAATTTTAAAAGAATTTGATTTCTTTTTATATTAAGTGATTTTTCTCTTTTAAATATAACTATTATAAATTTCGATATTGAGTAGAAAAATTAAGATAAATCTTAAAGCAATTTATTCAATAACATATGGTGAATCTGTAATAGTGTCAACTTTTTTCAAATTATATTTTCAGATTATAATCCTCTATATAAAAGTATGAAGATGATCTCTCTTGTATCTCTTAATTAATTAATTTAATTTTTACTATTAAAATGGTAAGTTGCTATCTTAATGAAAACATAGAATGAAAATGCACTTTTAACTCTATAAATGGTTAATCTAGTATATATTGTTATTATTATTTATTTGACTACTTTTATCGAATATATTCAAAAAATCAACTTTAAAACAAACACAACAAATATTTATTTTAAAAGAAATAGATTTGTTTTCATATATTAAGTTATTAACGTAAGTTGTTTTCATATATGATCATATTAAGTATAAAAACTCAAAAACAAATCTAAATGTTAGTTGATCAATTACATGTGCTGATTGTGTAATAGTATCAAATTTTTCTAAAATTACGTTTTAAAAATTTAGAATTATAATAATTAAAGAAAAGTTAAAATGGCGGTCTCCGCTTTCTTGTGTGAAAATATTTATTATATATATTTTTAAACATAATCTTTCTCTAACTATGGTAATGTGATACTTCAAGTTGCGGAGAAGTTTAAAAGAATTGATTTGACCATCTATGTCATTAAAATGAACTTATATTTTCGGAAATATCTCGAGAGAACTGCACTTATCTTATGCTGAAGTAGTTTTAGAATGGGTGAACTTCCGGGAAGTAATTGTCGGAACTATGCGAGTGAAGCTAAACACAGGAAAATATCATGTAGTGATTTTTAGGGTTAGTAAACAAGTCTTTAAAGTCTCCCGGATGTATTAAACTGGCCGTCAAAAGTAGGTGGATCCACGAACCGAGAATAGACATAGAATCCACTAAAAGAAATGGTTCCATGAACATGAAGTGGACAGAATCCATTAAAAAGTGGTGGTCGGAACATTATAACCTTTTAAATAATGTTTTTTTGGATTAATTTTAAAATAAATAAAAAATTAACACGAAGAAAGACAAGAAGACGGATTCTGATAGTTAATATGAAGCTTCGTCTAGAATTTATTTCACACAATACCAATATATTAGGAGATGGTTACTAAAGAAAATAACAAACAAATTTTTATATTCATTTACATACAAAGTTACCTAGCTATTAGTTATCCATATTAATATATGGAATATGATACAGAATATAAATAAAACCCGCACATAAGTGCAGTTATTCATCTATTATAACTTTATGAATATTTTATGTATGTAAATTTTTCTTCTTGAGATTGAGTCACCAATCAAGAAATGGTCTTCTAACTAAATTTTTTTGGTTGATAAATTTTTATAATTATTATTAATACTTATACTATTACAGTATCAAATGTGAATTCAATGACATAGTCTCACTCTCTCTCTCATAGTCATGTTTATAGTCTGTTTAAGGGACGGTTTAGTAGTTCATATATTAGTCGGTACTCTATTGATATAAAAATTCAATTGCTGGATTCATTCTCACGACCGAGTATCGAACACAACAAACCAACGAGAAGATTGGTAGCGGAGTAATGACGTTGAAGTTATTATTCATTATGTTTGCTTGATGAAAATTTTGCAGATTTAGTATATTTGGTTGTAGCGTTGGGTTTGTTTTTAGACTTCTAAATATGGGTTTTGTTTACAGCTACAATGGGACAAGGTGTTACTAAATACCTGGGACAAGGATTTTGTTAATAGTCTTGTATAGATTGTACAGTGCAGTACTACAATTGATAGCTTCGTTAATAGTTCAAGGACTACTGATCTATAAGTTCATGTTCTCACTATGAATTATTACGTAGTTTAAAATTATGTGTCTTTTTATTTAGTTTTTGATATTATTTTCTATAAACTACCAAAACAAAATATATATTACAAAATCCATTTTCTGTAGTTTTTATCATTTAATATAATTACGAGTTATTTGCTTTTAAACAAAAAAAAATCCAAAAATAAGCAATTCTAAACTAAACCGAGTCATATAGATAGAAGCCTACTTTGCTAAATAATTTTTTTTACTGAGTAACCCCCAATCTCGGGAGATAACCGCCATAAAAAACTGTCCTGGCCTCTTTATAAATTCCTGATTTTCCAACGCTTTCTCTCTATCTTTCCCACCAATTCTTCTCACACACTGGCAATCATGAGTGATAACATCCGGAAATCAGTCCAAGATCTGGATTTGGGTATCGATGATGCCCCAATTTCTCTTCCACCGGAGTTCTTTACTCGTGCCATATCCGTCAACCGCCACACCCTGGTTGTTACTCCTGTCAATCCCCGAAAGCAGAACCTTCGAGCCCTCATCCGTCAAATGCCACGAGATTGGGGATTTGCGAACGAGTGCGTTGGTCGTATCCTTGACGGCGGAAGAGCACAATTCCGATTTCAGTCGTAGGATTCTCTGAATATGGTGCTGCGAAGGGGGCCTTGGTCATTTAATGATTGGATGGTTACAACCCATCGTTAGTATCCAAACATAAGTGAGACAAACATGAAGATCATACCCTTTTGGGTACAAATCCAAAGTACTCCTACTCTATGCTTAACGAATGATATGGCTAAGTGGGTAGGGAACAAAATAGGATATGTCTCTGATGTAGACTATGACGAGAACGAAATTCAAGTGGGTGTGGTGCGTGTTAGAATTGACTGAAACATAGATGATCCTTTGCGATTCCAAAAAAACATTCAGTTCATTGCAGATGAGAATACTGTGGTTAAGTTTCGTTATGAGCGTTTGAGGAATTTTTGCACAAAATGTGGATCACTCAAACACGATTTGAAAGAGTGTACTCTCGCTTTTGACGATCCTGAACCAGAAGACTCGGACAATGATAATGATGGGGACAACTCTGATGCTGGTGATAAGGATGACAAGGACATGTCTGAGGCCAATACCTTACCGTCCATCGATCCTGCGAGTCTCATACCTGGTCTGCAAATGCCACCAACATCTGGTCCTACTCATGGTTATGTTCCACAATCGGTGAACATGAGGTCCCTTCCAAGTGTTTTCATAGACAAAGACCTCACTGCTGAATGCATTCGCTACTTAAATGCAAAGTATGTAGGGCAATTTGTTGACCAGTATGAGCAAAGGAACTTACTTGATGATAGTTCGGACAATGCAAGTCCAGAATTTGTTTTCATGAAACAAAAACAGGTGCAGTTTGAATCTTCTTTCAACAAAGCTGAGGCTGCTGAAGAGTTGGTGGTCCTGAACCAATTTCGCAATAAGCATCAGCGTACACTCTCGGTGGACTCATGTTCTGTCAACAAAGGCTTTGACGGAGGCGCGGGGGGAGGGGGGGGGGGTCCGGTACCCCCAGACTTTCCAATATGAAGATCCTCTCATGGAATTGTCAGGGTGTAGGTCCTTCTTTAACTTATTCTCGTTTGAAAAAACTCTGTTTTACTACTAAGTGTGACATTTTCTTCCTCTCTGAAACTCTAAACCAGGATGATGTAATAACTAACTTAAAGTGTGATCTAGGATTTTCTAATGCTTTTATTCAACCCTCTCAAGGAAGGAGTGGAGGTTTATGTGTGTTTTGGAACGACAATGTGCTCTTATCCTTATTTTCACAGGATGAGAGACTCATTGATGTAACTGTAAACTATAATAATATTTTGTTCTATTTGTCTTGTGTCTATGGACACCCGA
The DNA here is from genome assembly GCF_030686135.1 of Camelina sativa. Classification (NCBI taxonomy): domain Eukaryota; kingdom Viridiplantae; phylum Streptophyta; class Magnoliopsida; order Brassicales; family Brassicaceae; genus Camelina; species Camelina sativa. The sequence goes on along the minus strand of NC_141898.1, from coordinate 23,874,382 downwards.
TTCCAAATGAGAGAAAAGAACTATGGGACCGATTCGAACATCTAGCACAAACTCGTGATTTACCTTAGCTATTAATCAGAGACTTTAACGAGATAACTAATAACCGCGAAAAGATTGGCGGACCAATACGTGAGGATTGGACCTTCCGATATTTTTGACATATGATCTCAATGTGTGATCTACAAGATATTCGTTCAAGAGGCAATCCTTTTTCATGGGTTGGAGAATGCCATTCTCAGTCGATCCAGTGCTGCCTTGTTAGAGCTATGTTTAATTCTTCTGGAGCTGCAACATTTCCGAATGCAGAGACTCTGTTTTTAGACTTTGCAGGTTCAGACCATCGACCTATTCTTCTCGATTTAAATGATAATATCAGACACAATCGACGCATTTTCCAGTTTGACAAAAGATTGTTGGATGTTCCTAATTTCCATGATGCTGTTCATGATGGCTGGTTAACAAACAACGATGGTCTGGATATACCAATCAATGAAAGGATCAAAAACTGTAGACGATGCTTGGCAAATTTAAAGAGAGAAAATCACCTAAATTCTGAAAAACGCATAGTCACAATTCAATCACGTTTAAATTATGCAATGGAGAGTCTGGATTCAAACTTGCGGAGAACTATCCCTACTCTACAAGATGAATTGACAAAAGCTTATAATGATGAAGAAAAACACTGGCAACAAAAGAGTCGAAACTTGTGGATGACTAATGGAGATCAAAATACTAGCTTTTTTCATGCCTGTGCTAAATCAAGGTTTGCAAAAAATTGGATTACCTCAATATCAGATGATCAAGGCAATGTATACCAGGGAGATAGGGCTATTGGCGACCATGCTCAAAACTTCTTTACAAATATATTCTCTTCTACGAATCATCATGTTTCCACATCGACCTTTCCTGACTTTAACACAAAGGTGTTAGATGAAGCAAATGAGCAGCTAACAAAAGTGTTCACTAGTGAGGAAATTTAAGATGTTGTATGTTCAATAGGGGATGATCGTGCTCCAGGGCCAGATGGTTTAACATCCAGGTTCTATAAAACCTGTTGGGATACAGTTGGTCCACAAGTTATACAAGAAGTGCATTCTTTCTTTGAGACAGCATTAATGAAGCCAAGCATCAATCATAAGAAATATTTGTATGATACCAAAGATCGAAAATCCCCAAACTCTCTCTGATTACCGGCCAATAGCTTTATGTAACGTCTTATATAAGATTGTTTCTAAATGTCTGGTCCAACGCCTAAAACCTCATCTGAATGACATCGTCTCGGACTCGCAAGCAGCCTTTATTCCTGGTCGGTTAATTCAAGACAATGTGATGATCACACACGAAGTTATGCATTCATTAAAAGTCAGGAAACGTGTGTCTCAAAATTATATGGCTGTTAAAATGGATGTCTCTAAAGCTTATGACCGTGTGGAGTGGAAATTCTGAGAAACAACTCTGAGATTATTTAGTTTTTGTGACAAATGGATAAACTGGATTATAGCGGTGGTGTCTACAGTCAACTATTCTGTATTAATAAATGGAGCTCCATATGGCCACATCAAACCAACAAGAGGCATTAGACAGGGTGATCCATTATCACCCTATCTTTTTATTCTATGCTCTGATATTCTTAGCCACTTAATTTCATCGAGTGTAAGAGACAGCGATCTCAGTGGGATTCAGATTGGTATTGGGGCTCCAAGTATTACTCATCTACAGTTTGCCGATGACTGTTTGTTCTTTTGTAAGGCTAATAGAAAGCACTGCCAAACTCTAAGATATTTTTGACATCTATGAATACTATTCAGGCCAAAAAATAAATACTTCAAAATCTATGATTACTTTTGGAAGTAGAGTCCATGGGCGTATGCAGACATCTTTGAAAAACATTTTAAATATTCCTAACCATGGAGGAGGTGGTAAGTATCTTGGCCTTCCTGAACAGTTTGGAAGTAAAAAAAAAAGAAATGTTTGAGTACATTGTTGACAGAGTCAAAAAACGAACAAATGGATGGACTGCAAAAAAGTTATCTCCTGCAGGGAAAGCAATAATGCTTAATTCTGTAGCTCTATCTATGCCTGTTTATGCCATGTCCTGTTTCAAATTGCCATTGGGAATCACAAGCGAAATCGAGTCACTTTTAATGCAGTATTGGTGGGAAAGAAGCTCAAATCAACGAGGTATTCCATGGATTGCTTGGAAAAATTACAAAAACCAAAAAAGGAAGGGGGATTGGGTTTTAGATACTTAGCTAAGTTTAATGATGCCCTCTTAGCCAAGCAGTCATGGCGACTTATACAACATCCTGAGTCTCTCTTTGCCCGAGTTATGAAAAACAGATATTATAAAGATGACTCGATCCTAGATGCCAAACAAAGGAAAAATCAATCCTATGGTTGGTCATCTATCCTATTAGGATTAGACCTGCTTAAGAAAGGAAGTCGATTTATAGTGGGGGATGGTAAAACAATACGCATAGGTTTGGATAATTTTATAGAGGAGCATCCACCAAGACTAGTTCAAACTATGCCACAACTATGTTCTACACTTCTAGAACAAGTAATATCTAAGGTGGGTGACACTCAACAATGGGATGTTTATAAACTCTCCAACATTGTCCCACAACCCGAGCAAGAGCTCATTCAAAGAATTCATCTTTCTCATGAGGAATTCTCGGACAAATTTATATGGAACTATACCCGATCAGGTACCTATTCTGTTAAATCAGGTAATTGGTTTGCTACTCACTACCCTTTTGACCCGGCGGAGGATTTGAATATATCACATGGCTCAATTGAACTCAAAAACAAGATTTGGAAGCTACGACTCATACCAAAGGTAAAACACTTTATCTGGCGTATTTTATCAAAAGCTATACCAACCAGGACAAGATTGCGTAGCCGTGGAATGAACATAGACACTATCTGTCCGAGATGTCAACAATCTGAAGAAACAATAAACCATCTATTATTTACATGCCCTTTTGCTCTTATGACATGGCGTATTTCTGGTTCATCATCACTTCCTATAACTCAAATTCAATCGGATGTGGAGGCGAACATTGCTCAGTTGTTCTCTTATCATTCGCAAACACCCAACATTTGTGATTCACTACTACCATTTGTTTTGCTATGGCGTATTTGGAAGGCACGAAATAACCAGGTTTTCAATAATTATCGTGAGAGTGTATCTAAGACGGTTCTTCAGGCAAAATCAGACACAAAAGAATGGATCAACAACTTAAACCACATTCCATCGCCAATGTCAGTTATAAGGACATCGACTATCACCTGGTTACCACCGACTTATCCGTTTCTAAAATGCAATTTTGATGCAAGTTATGATCATTCAACAAGTGGATGGATCTTCAGAGATTTTCAGGGCAAAACTCTGTTTTGGGGAGCGACTAGATTAGCTAATACAAGATCTCCATTAGAGGCGGAAACAAAAGGATTACTCGCTAGCATTCAACAAGCTTGGATAAGAGGATATCGTTCAATAGTTTTTGAAGGAGACTGTGACACTTTAATCAAATTAGTAAATGGTCAACAATTTGATGCCTCTTTAACGAACCTACTCCAAAATATTAAAACTTGGGCTTCTAGATTAGACTGCTCCTTTATTTTCACGAAGAGGGAATGTAATAGTGTGGCTCATTCTTTAGTAAAGTTTGGTTGTGTTAGTTTTTCATACTATTCCAACTCTGTATTAAAGCCTCCTTAACTAATTAACTCTCTCTGTAATGACTAAGTTTTATCAATATATTTTCTTTGAGAAAAAAAATATATTTACTAAACTAGAGAAATACATAATCAAGGTAAGAGAAACAAAATAAATGTGATTGACTAAAATGTTCTTCGAATACCGGTAAAATTGACTTGGCAAACAAAATACTAATTAAAAAAAAGTTGCACCGTAACAATAAAAGCTGACGAACATCGAAACCTTTAATATAACTGAGAGGTCAGGTCTACAATTCAAACAATTAATGGACGTAATGGAGTCCCATGCTAACTTAATATTTTATTTTAATGTTATTTTATATTATTTACAGTTATAACATTTGTTTGTATCATATATACATGTGTGATAAATAAATATATAACATTATCTATTTTAAATGTGTATTTATTTATTTATCTTAAAAGACTATAATAAAATATTTATCTATTTTTTTAATTTGTGTGAAAAACTCTAAAATGACAAGTATTAAAAATAAAAATAATAAAAATGGAAAGACTATTATTTTTGATAATTATGGGGTGATCCAAGCTTTACTACCAAAATGTTTTTTTTTTTGGGTCAAAATTACCACCAAAATGTTTTGGTGGAAATTCACTTAACATTACCGTTTTGCTACAATCCATATCTCTTTTAGCTTTTAGTACTTCAAATTTTCTTTGGTTGGTAAATTACGTGATAACTCTATAAATTACAGTGATAATAAACATTTAAATCAGCTTTATGTACATTTTATAAGTAAAGTAATATATTAAATATAATATATAAAATATAAACCAGTACAAATTACCTAACAGAAATTACCAAATACATTTGTTGTTTGTCGTCCTATTAGTAAAAGATACACCCTCAAACATCAATCCACCACTAGTAACGAGAGAAAAAACCCTAGAACCAAAGCCGCCGCCGCCTCTCCGGTGAGCCTCTTTGGCTGTCGGGGAGAGCCTTCTTTTATTGCTTTTCGTTTTTCCTTTCTTTTTGTTGAGTTAAGGTCGGATATGAGATCTCCTCTTCTTTTGGGTCTCTGGTTGGTGGCTGGATGAAGGTTCAAGATCGCGTTGTGGCAAGGACAACCTCGACTTGTGGTGGGGTTGCTCTGACTTTGTTTTCCATCGCTGGAATCTTCGTCGGAGGTGTTCGTTGGTGTTGGAGTGGCGATTACTCTGGATGTGACGTCTTGATACCGGTTGGGTTTGGCTTTGTTGAGACCGAAGGGGAGTCGAAGGGTCTTCCTTTTGGGTTTTGGAAGCTGCGGCGATTCGATTCCGATGGTCTTGGGTTCAGATCTGGTTGCTTCCGGCTAAGAAGCAGGACATCATGGCAGGAGTGATGTGGCCAATCCGGCAATGCACCATGAGGTGAAGATATGCTAATCTGTGTTCTATTCTCTTATCTTTAGGCGATTAGCATTCTGGTTAATATGTGGTTAGTTCGGATAAGCCTTTATTCATGCTGGTCGCGTCTCTTGGTCGGATCAGTCGGATGTATTGTCCGTTTTAGGCTTAGGACCGGGACAATGAACGCCGGAGAAACCAAGCTTTTCTGATGATGCGCCTCTGGGTGTTGATGCTATTGGGACAAGTTCTACACGCCGATCAGGAGGCTCTAATAGTTTGGATTTGCTTTGTTTCTTCAGTATAGGATTTGGTCTTCTCTGTGTTAGTAGTTGTTTTCGTGTCATAGGGTCAATTTAGGTGGTTTAAGAGATGATTTCACTCTGAGTCGTGGTGTGTTATCTATCTCGTTGTGGTTAAAAAATGCAATGGTTTTCGATTAGGTAGTGTTGGATCCGCCTAGTGTTCCAGGGTTGTACTTGATCAACCATTGCATTTGCTTTTGGTCCAAGTCTATAGAGGTGAATGTAATGTGCCTTTTTGTTTTTTTTTTTTTTTTGACAACAAAAGAATCAGCTCAAAAGTGGCAATTAGGGGGTAAACTGTTTACAAACAAAACATGCTGCGGAGACAGACGCGCTTGGCGTGCCAAAGAATCCGCACTTACATTCGCATTACGGGGAACGAGAGATAGGGAAAAGGAAGAAAACTCCGCTTGATCTATCTTGATGTCGTCGAGGTAGGGGGTGAAAGTCGGCCAGTCGTGAGGAGAAGACACCATCTTCACCAAGTCAGAACAGTCCGTGTAGAAAGCCACGTCCGGTAGTCATGTTCGATCATGCACCGCATAGCCCAAATGAAAGCTTCTACTTCAGCATGTAGAGGAGACAAACTTCGTCGGAAATTGGTTGCTCCCATGTTTGACCTCGAATCTTGAGAGGAAGAACAAACCCAACCTGCACCTGCAAGAGCGTCAGTCGCTTTCCAAGAGCCATCAACGAAACACCGATAACCCGTAAAAAGGTTGGGGAGGGAGCTTGTGGACCCCCTTTGTCTAGAATTAGGGACAAGGGAAAGATTGGGACTATCCTCGTCCTCAACCTCCACCTGGGCCTGCAGCCAGGCATTCGCCTCTCCCTCCGCCAACCGGACTACGTCCAGGGGATTATCCATTACATCCTCAAAAACGCGAGCATTTTGCGCTTTTCAAATATACCACATGAGCCACGGGAAAACTGTTATCTGAGAACCCGGATTAGTAGAGCCTAAGAAATGATCCACATTAGCATACACAGACTCCGTCGGGAAAGAGTCAGGACCTACGGGAACCTGAGCTAAAGCCCAAACCTGTCGGGCCGGTGGACAGCAGAAAATAACATGATTTATTGTTTCCTCCTCTGCCCCACACCGTACACACCCTGAATCACACGCAATTTCGCGTCGCCGCAGATTTGTCGAAACCGAAATACACCCTGTTAAGACCTGCCACATAAAATGTTTAATTTTCGGTGGACAATGAGCACCCCAGACACCAGCCAAGAAAGGAGTAATCTCTGGACCCGACCAAGATACCGTACTACGCCGTGATGCAGCAAAACGCTCTGTGTCATACCCAAATTTAACTGTATACTTTCCAGATTTTGTAAAATACCAACCCAGGGAATCTTGTGGCCGACAACTTCCCAAAGGTATAGCCCCTATCAGATCAACATCTTCCGGGGCAAAATGCTCCTTGAGCATATCCATACGCCAAGTATTCGTGTGACAATCAATTAAATGAGAAATTTGAAGAGAAGAATTCTTAAGAGGACCCTTACTAAACGCTGGTCTTGGAGATTGAGCTGGTACCCATGGATCCGTCCATATTGAAATGGACTCTCCCGAACCAACCCGTATAATAAGCCCTTTATTAACCAAATATCTAGCAGAAATAATGCTCCTCCACCCATAAGATGGAGAATAAGACCGTATCGGTTCCATAGGATTAGAATTCCGATAGTACCTGCCCTTGAAAACCCGAGCAAACAGTGTGTTCGGAGCCTCAATCAGCCGCCACAGTTGCTTTGCCAGCAATGCTGAATTAAAATCATCAACATGCCTAAAACCCAAACCTCCCAACTGCTTACTACAACAGAGCTTATCCCAAGCTAACCAGTGCATCCCTCTAGTCTGTCCTGTAGTACTCCACCAAAAATTCGCCATTGCACTCGTGAGTTTTGACGTTATTGTTTTCGGTAACCGGAAGCACGACATTACAAAAGTTAGAACCGCTGTAGCTACCGACTTGATCATCACTTCTTTTCTCTCTTTGGAGAGGAGTTGCCTTTGTAATGTGGCTTTGATTTTGTTGTATCATTTTGGATAATGAAAAGTTGATGTTGAAGAAAAAAAAAAAAAAAAAAAAAAAAAGAAACACCAATCCACCCGGCATAAATCTTTGAAACCTTCTGAGAGAGAGAGACTAGACCAAAGTTGGGTCCTTTAAATTTCAATTAAATTCTTCTTTAAAATTATTGAAAAAAAAAAACTTGGGAAAATTCTACAAAATCAGAACAGCGTACAACAGTCTATTCCTATATTTCTGTGGACCTGAAAACCGAAAATATCCTCTCATTGGCCATATTACCTTCTACACATTCCCACTGGCCAAATTCTAAAAAAGATCGACTTCAATTGCCCAAAATCTTTGCTTTTTCCCCTTATTTGATTTCTTTTTGGTTAAAACAAAAGCAAAAAGATTTCATCTTTCTGTTTATTCTCTGTATATATAAATTGGAACCTATTTTGCTTCTTCATTCTCCTTCTTCAGACTTATCTTATTTGGCCACTCTTCTCTTCTCTTCTCTGTGGACTAAGAGTTTCTTTTTTTCTTTTCAATCAAAAAGTTTGAAGCTTTCGAAGTTTTCCTTCATGGGTTTCTGATTTATAATACTAAAGTAATGATTTTTTTAATTTGGGTATTAGTAAAAAAAAGTGGGGAGTGACACAAGAAGCAGTATAGTCATTAGTTTCCCACTAAGCAAAGCACCGAGACTTCACCAACAACAACAACGACCTAATAATATGTGTCTTTGTTTGTGATTTTGGGATCATCTGAGACAATATGAGAGGAGATAGCTTCTCGGTGAGTATTGAGAATCTTCCTGATTCTCCAATGGGTTCTAGGAAGAAGAAGATAAAGATCAGGAAGGTGTTTGATAAAATGACTGAATGGGTTACCCCTTGGAGAAGTAATTTTGAGAGTCCAAGAGAGAGGATGATTCTGCGTGGTGATGTTGAGCAAGATGAGTTTCAGTACGCGAGTAGTCACTGTTTGTCTTCCTACTACAGTGTCTTTGTTGCTCGCCTCGCTATAATGGTTAGATTTGTTCTGCTTTTTCTTCTCCCTCGATTTTGATTTTGTTTGATTTGGCATGTTTAGTTTTTATGATCAAACTTGAAAACCAAACAATTTTGGATGAGAAGAAAGGTGAAAGCTTTGTAAGTTGAGGTGTGTGTGTGTGTGTGTGCAGGTGATGCTAGCGATTCTGATAGGGCTTTTAACCGTTCTGACATGGCATTTCACAAGGGTTTACACGAAACAGTCGCTTCAAACTTTAGCATATGGCCTTCGGTACGAGCTTCTTCAGCGTCCAGTCTTACGGATGTGGAGCGTTTTGAACACCACATCCGAGCTAACAACAGCTCAAGTCAAGCTATCTGAATATGTTATCAAAAAATATGACAAGCCAACTACTCAAGAAGAACTCGTCGAGGTTTTGTTTTCTGTTTCTTCTCTGTGGTCCTATGTTTGATTTGAGATCCTTTATTTATTATTTTTTGTTAACTTTACCAGATGTATCAAGCAATGAAGGATGTGACATGGGCTCTGTTTGCTAGTGCCAAAGCTCTAAATGCTATAACCATTAACTACAGAAATGGATTTGTCCAAGCTTTTCACAGAGATCCAGCAAGTAGCAGCACATTCTACATCTTCTCTGATCTTAAAAACTACTCCATCAGTGGAACGGGGCCTGGAGATGTAAGCGGGTGGAACAACCAGTCAATACACGGGAACATGTCTGCCATTTGGTACCAACAGCAGCTTGATCCAATAACAGGGGAAAAATTGGGAAAGCCTCTTAAAATCCCACCGGATGATCTGATCAACATCGCGGGAATCTCACAAGTGCCTGATGGTGAAGCTTCTTGGCATGTGACAGTGAGCAAATACATGGACTCTCCGCTTCTCTCAGCGGCTTTGCCGGTCTTTGATGCATCAAACAAGAGTATTGTGGCTGTTGTGGGGGTGACAACTGCACTTTACAGTGTAGGGCAGTTGATGAGAGATCTTGTAGAAGTCCATGGTGGACATATTTATTTGACATCTCAAGAAGGATACTTGCTTGCTACTTCCACAAATGGTCCTCTTTTAACAAATACATCAAACGGGCCTAAGCTAATGAAAGCCACTGATTCAGAGGAGTGGGCTATCAAGGCAGGAGCTCAGTGGTTAGAGAAAACTTATGGAAGTAACCGCCCACACGTTGTTCATGCTGAGAATGTAAAGCTTGGTGACCAACAATATTACATTGATTCATTCTATCTTAATCTCAAGAGGCTTCCAATTGTAAGTTTTTCTCTATCAAGAGTCTAAGCTAGATTTAGATGCCCAGGGTCACGTTGTTTAGTTTTCTGTTCATGTATTTTGCAGGTAGGTGTTGTCATTATTCCCAGGAAGTTCATTATGGGAAAAGTGGATGAAAGGGCCTTCAAGACTTTGGTCATACTGATTTCTGCTTCTGTCTGCATCTTCATTATTGGGTGCGTCTGCATCTTAATTCTCACAAATGGAGTTTCAAAGGAGATGAAACTAAGAGCAGAACTGATAAGGCAACTGGATGCAAGAAGAAGAGCTGAAGCTTCAAGCAACTACAAAAGCCAGTTTTTGGCAAATATGAGGTTGGTCATCACTGTATCTGCAAGAAACAAGTTTTTGCGATTCTTAAACATTATTAACGCTAAATACTGAAATGAGCTTTCTGGAATTTTCTGCATTCTAGCCATGAGTTGAGGACACCTATGGCTGCTGTGATTGGATTACTAGATATTCTTATATCAGATGATTGTCTTTCAAATGAGCAATATGCAACAGTCACTCAGATCAGAAAGTGCTCCACTGCTCTCCTCCGTCTTCTCAATAACATACTGGACTTGAGCAAGGTGAGAAATTATAAGAATCTTTTATTTTGTTCTAGTTTTCATATATATGAAGAAAATCTTCAAGCTTTAGTATTACATCTGCTGTCCATAAGTTAGGTAGTGAGTAAACATTTTAGCTCTTTCAGCTCTGCTATTCCTAAAACTAGCATGTAATTTGCAGCTACAAGCTAATTTCTTCCTTTTCTACCTCATAGGTCGAGTCAGGAAAGCTTGTTCTGGAAGAAGCTGAGTTCGATTTGGGACGAGAGCTCGAAGGACTTGTTGACATGTTTTCAGTGCAGTGTATTAACCACAATGTAGAGACAGTTCTAGACCTCTCTGGTATGACTTGGTATTATATTTTAGACGGCCAGTGAGGAATTTTTGGTTTATGAACTCTCATTGGTCTTTTTGCAGATGATATGCCAGCATTAGTCAGAGGGGACTCAGCAAGACTTGTTCAAATCTTTGCAAATCTTATAAGCAATTCCATTAAGTTTACAACTAGTAAGTTCTGTTACCATCTATCGTCACTTCTTTTTCAATGACAGTGATGCATTGCTAGTCTTACAAGGATGGTTGCTTTGCAGCTGGTCACATTATTCTTCGTGGATGGTGCGACAACATGAATTCTCTACATGATGAGATGAGCTTAACTGTTGACAGAAAGAAACCATGGGCTCCAATGAAGACAAAAATGGTGCAACACAGAACTCATTTCCAGAAGTCTTTTAAGAACGCTAACAAAATGGTTCTTTGGTTTGAGATTGATGACACTGGATGTGGTATGACACTTGAGTTCCTTAATTATATGTCCTTTTCGCTATCCACTTCACGATCTTCCAGATTCTGAAATTTCTTTATTATATAATTATTAATATGCAGGAATAGATCCAACCAAATGGGACTCTGTGTTTGAGAGCTTTGAGCAAGCTGATCCTTCTACCACTCGGACGTAAGTGATCATGATTAAGTGCATGCAGTATCTGTTTAAGAAAAACTATGCTACTAGTTAAATCTTATAGCTCACTTGTCATATATTTCTTCAGGCACGGAGGAACTGGTCTTGGACTGTGTATCGTGCGGAACTTGGTGCGTTAAGTCACTGTATTTTAGAATCGGATGAGTCACAAAGCAATCAAATTATCTGAAACCTTCTTTGTAATTTTATAGGTTAACAAGATGGGTGGAGAAATCAAAGTAGTACAGAAGAATGGCTTAGGGACGCTAATGAGACTATACTTGATTTTGAGTATTCCTGACACTGCAGATCAAAACATCCAGCCAGATTTTTCCAAATACGGTCTCGTGGTATGTAAATCTGAGAAAGAGATTGTGACGAATGCATCATGGATTAAAGCTTGTGTGTTTGTAAAAGTTTTATTGGTTTTGAATGCGACAGGTTTTGCTTTCCATGTATGGAAGTACAGCAAGAATGATCACATCAAAATGGTTGCGTAAACACGGCATTGCAACTGTGGAAGCATCAGACTGGAACGAGCTGACTCACATCATTAGAGACCTGTTTGAGACCGGAAGCGGTGACAAGAGCTTTGATTCACAGCACAATATTGCTGATCCACTGAGAGCTGAGCTTTCAAATATAAAAGAAATCGAGAACCCTGTGTTTGTCATAGTGGTGGATATAGGAGTACTTGATCTCACTACAGATATATGGAAGGAACAGCTTAACTACCTCGACAGATTCTCCAGCAAAGCTAAGTTTGCTTGGCTGCTGATGCATGACACCTCCAATACTGTTAAAACAGAACTTAGACGAAAAGGGCATGTAATGATGGTTAACAAACCGTTGTACAAGGCCAAGATGATCCAGATTCTGGAGGCTGTAATAAAAAACCGGAAGAGAAGCTTGTGTAGTGGCTTAAGAAACAGAGGAAACGGAAGTGATGAATCCCACGATTGCTTAGAAATCGATCCAACACAGTTCGACACTTGCAGTTCCGATGATTCCTCTGAGACATCTGGCGAGAAACAAGTAGATAAATCTGTGAAACCAAGCACTTTGCAATCTCCAGTGCTTAAGAATTATCTCATTGACGCCACTAACAGCAATGGTGATTCAACATCTCCAAGTATGACTCGAAAGAACCCAGAAGAAGAAGATTGGAAAGATCGGCTGTATTCAGGAATTGCCTTGGATGGAAAGAATCTGAAATCTCTTGAAGGTATAAGGATCTTGCTGGCAGAAGATACGCCCGTTCTTCAACGAGTAGCCACTATAATGCTTGAGAAAATGGGAGCAACTGTAACTGCAGTAGGGGATGGACAACAAGCAGTTGATTCCCTCAACTACAGGTCTATCAATGCTCAAGCTCCAACTGAAGAACACAAATCTTCAGAAGAAGAAACTACCAACAACTTTATAAAACCGTGGAGTAGTTTACGGAATTCCTCACCTTATGACTTGATCCTTATGGATTGCCAGGTACGATTACTTTTCACTTTTCTGTATTCAATTCAATTTGTAAAATAATGTAATGAAAATGATGTTTATTCAACATTTGTCTCATGGCAGATGCCAAAAATGGATGGATACGAGGCAACAAAGGCGATAAGGAAAGCAGAGATTGGCACTGAGCTGCACATTCCAATCGTGGCATTGACAGCGCATGCAATGTCTTCTGACGAAGCTAAATGCTTGGAGGTTGGAATGGATGCTTATCTCACAAAGCCTATTGACCGAAAGCTTATGGTCTCCACCATTTTGTCACTCACTAAACCATCACTATCCCAAACTTCATCTTCCTCTTGAAGGCTACAAATCTAACAGGAGAATTTTTTTTAGTACGTTCGAGATCTTGCATTTTGTATATATATATATGTGTGTGAATTCGTAGTTGACAAAGAGGTTTTGGTGGGGGACGAAAGAATCCAGCTTTTTTGGTTATTTTTGTTTACGAAGAATGTTTTTTTTTGGGTCATTTTTGTACTCAAATATGAATACATGCCATATATACTTGTTTAGAAAATGTGAAGTTAAACGACAAAGTTTCACTGCTGTTGATGTCGTTTTAAGGGTAAGAAAGACAATGTGTTGTATACCGGTCAAACACAAAAAAAAACAAAAATTGGTTAACACAATGGCCCATGCAGGTTTCGAACCTGCGACCTTCGCGTTATTAGCACGACGCTCTAACCAACTGAGCTAATGGGCCATTTGTTCAGCTTTCTACGAAATTTATTATAACTTAATGACATGGTGGAGATGATGATTTGTTCCGAGGGATACACCTGACATACAGTAGCATGTTGTCACAATTTAAAAGATTAGTATAGTATGACGAGGACAAAATCTCTGTATCAAATATATTCCTACCAAACTCTTTGTATTGAAAATCTCCTCTTAACAAAATGATATAATGTAATTATAATAAGCATGCTAAAAAACAAAATGTATATTTCTTGAACCCTCTTTCTCATTAGCAAGCATTATGCCATTATATAATCTGAACTATATAGTATCGACCAAGTGTGTATGTTTGAAATGGCATCGTTTAGCAACAAGACTAATTTGTGCTCTGTATCTTTGGCAGCTATAACATGTCGGTTATCTATTCCAAATATGGTCTTCCTCAAAACACAGCAATTGTGTTTGGTTTTAAAGAATGAATCATATTCTTCATCCTGATAAGGATTTAGGGTTTATGTTGAAAGTGTCTTGCCATGAGGAATTCTCTAATAAAATTTAGTGAAAAAACTCTAACTTTACTATTATTTAAGTAATAGTAGTAGTGTTTTTGGATGATTAACATAAATTTTATGATCTTCCAAAGAAAAAGAAAAGAATCTTTGCAGTTAATGATGTTAGTCACATCTATCGTTGTCACGCCGACGAGTACAGAAACATATCTCCTTCGTTACAGAGAAGATCATCTTTCATAATCTGAGGACTTGACAACACTAGAAAATACGTAGTAAAAAAATCAAGCTTTGGAACTAGCCAAAATTATTAGTGCTACAATTGCCAAAAAAAAAAAAAAACCTAACATTTACTTCCTTTTTCCTATAAATCTCTTCAAAGGTCATAAACATTTTTCAACAGTTGTGTGTGGCTTTGGAGATCTCTCTGCTTTTATCCCCCAAGTAAGCTTCTTACATCAAGTTTTTTTTTTTTTTTTAACAAAAATTAGCAACTTAAACGATTGTGTAGTATAGCTTGAAACTGGTTATGGAGTTACAAAATAAGTTTTGATTTTGGTGTGAACAAAAAAATTATTTGATGCTTCTTGCTATAACATGAATACCATGAGCTTGAGCCTTGAGCCCTCTCATGTTAGAAAATTTATCCATTATATAATCTGAACACTAATATTTGACCAAGTGCATGTATTGAACTCTCTTGAAGGTCGATTTGTGTAGTTCGGTCAAGCATCTCTGTATGCATGTTAAAACCCCAATCTTGCGAGTAATAATAGTTCGTTTTCTCATTATTGTTTTTATTTTTCTTGAAGAAATGGTAGGTAACGAGGAAGAGGCCACTAGGACAAAGACATCGGTAGATAAGTTGATGCGAGATGGTGATTTTGTTGGTGCCAAGCGTCTTTTAATGGGGGCTCAGAGTCAGAGACTTTTCTCAGGTCTTCACAGCTTACCACAGATGTTAGCCGTATGTGATGTCCACACTTCTGACGCCAAGAAGATCAACGGTCTTAAGGACTGGTACAGTATTCTTCAAGTTGGACCTTCTTCTGACGATGATACAATCAGGAAACAGTACAAGAAGCTCGCTTTACTTCTCCATCCTGACAAAAACCACTTCCCCGGTGCAGAGGCTGCCTTCAGGTTGATTCTGGAAGCTAACACATTGCTCACTGACAAGGAACAACGGTTAGTGTACGATGGAGCATTGAAGAAGGCAAATAGTGTCTTCAACAAAAAAAGAAAAAAGAAGGCAAACAGTACTGCTCCTCGTTTTACATATTGTAAATGTGGAGTCTTGAGACCATATGCAGACACGTCTGAGATCTGCCAGAGTTGTGTGATACAAAATGCTGAACGTAAAATACTGTATATATATCCTGAAGGAAAGATTTGGGGACCGTTCCCTGTTTCAAAAATTATTAGATGGTTTGAAGAAGGGTTTTTCGAGACAGACCTACAGGCTCGCTTTGCAGATGCTCCGGAAGGAACCCCTTTTCAAGATCTAGGCAATATCTTGCCAGATTTGAAGACAAAAGAAAGTGTTCATGGGGATATGAGTACATCAGAATCCGTATTACCTAATAAAGATCTCTCCCTCAAACGTTGATGATGGAATTGAGGATACTACAACGGTGGCAAGTAACGCCTCTAATCAATCTTATGGCGGAGCTAGCGCAGCTAAGTATGTGAAGCGTGGTAATTTTTGTTTTGAAAAGACTAAAGAGTAGAGAAGTAGTAGCTGTAATATTAGGTCTGTAAGATAGAAGTAATCGTTTTTAAAGGATTAAGAGTGAGAGAGTCAAGAGAGTATGATACAGCTTATGGTGTCCTCTTCCTTAATGAAGCAAGCCAAACGGTTTATCAACTTGTGTAAATTTCTTTATAAACTCTGTAGACTCATCAAGTACCATTGACTCAAAATATGTCAGAAGGAACTTATACGTTGTTCTATATGAGGTAAGAAAATACTTCTGATGGGTAGAGTAACTTATTTGTGTACAGAGGCACTGGCTAGCTGCATGTCGAAAAGGGCAGCTTCACCGAATCGGTGACTTGCACTTATTTCTGTCTCCGCTGTTGAACCCATTAGTGAGATTTTTGAGATTGCTCTGTTCTTTGGGTTAACTTGATGGGTGGGAAGTGGAGGTTGAGAGGTTTAATTCATATGGAAATATATTACAGAAGGTAGACGATTGGCATATTTTATTTTGACACAAAATTCTGATTTTTGTATGATACCACTACTACCTCAAAGCATACTGAACGAAATCCCATGTTCAAAGTTTTAAAAGACTTATGCGTCACAATTTTTGGATGAAGTACTCAAGACATGACAATATACCAAAATCACCATCTGAATATACCACAGAGAAATTTATATAAATCCCATACTAGAGCGAGACTTTTGGTTGTGTAACTTGTTATTAATTTAGAAACTAGTAGACTTATGTAAAGTTGAAGTGGAAAATCAAGCATCTCTGCATTCTTCAACTAGTCATTGAAATGGAAGGAATAATAGAGAAGTAGAGTAGTAGTGCAATATTAGGTCTCAGCCAAAGTTGGAATCTATTTATCAGTAAAACAGAAGTAATCGTTTTTTTTAAGGATTAAGAGAGCTTACTTCTTCGAACCCTGGAACAACTTTTAAGCCCAATGTGTTTTCTTCTTAAGCCTTCAATAGACGAGTGGAAGAGACAGAGAGAGATAGAGAAACATACGAAAACGTAGAGAAATTACAAAATGGAGCAGGCTTTTTGTGCTTTGCTTTTCTTTTTCTTCTGCTTTGGAGGTTGAAGAACCACTCGGATCGCTGCATCAAATACACCTTTCACGTTCTGCACTTTCATTATAAGAAAAACACAGAAGCTTTGAGAAAAAAGCTCAAGTAAAAGAAGCAAGATGTGTAATAATACTCTAAAACAAAAGGGGATGTTTTTGTTTCTTGCCTCCTGTGTTTTTGAACTGCACTCGATGTATGCAGGAGCTCCAATTAGCTTCTTCAGTTCCTCTCCCTTTGATGCCCAAAGTGAGGAATGGTTAAGAGGGTTTCGTTTTAGTACCAAGCTGACTAAACTGACCTATTTTCAAAGAAAATTCTGTTTACCTGAGCAGTGGTAATAGGTACAGCGCCAGGGTGGTCAATGAAGAATTGTTTGTCATCCCGAAGATCTGACATATATGATGCACAAAGCATAAGCAGGAGACGAAAGCCACAAAAATAAAAATTACGTCTAGATGGATCAGGTAGCAAGCCAAAAGTGAAGCATTGTTACTAGAAGTAAGAAACAGAATCCGCTACACCAAATTTTGACAGAACATCTTGTATAAGCCTTTTCTATTAGGTCTATAATTGCTAGACATCCAACAACTGCTTACATGCATGTAGTTGTCTCTTACAATGGAGGTGACAGGTTATATATCACGAGAAAATGTGAGATATGACCTTTAACGTATCGCAAAGTTCATTAAAACCAAAGACGAATCATCACAGACAAGCTTGTAAAACTAGGTTATTGCACATTTGTTATACTCAGAAAACCATCCCTAATTGCTACATCACAGACAAGCTGCTTAATGCATGAGGTTAGGTTGTGTCTTACAATTTAACTATCACTAGAAAGTGTAAGATAAGATAAACCATTTGATCCACACATATCCCAATATTTGATAGAACATAAAGAAACATCACAGAAGCTTGTAAACCTAGATTATTGCAGGATTTGTGATACTCCAGAAACCAGCCCTAATTTCCTTTAAGATGAAAATAGCTAAAAGGTACTACATGGACATATCTTGAACGTAATCAAATCAAAGCAGAACCAATGAATGTATTGTACTGTAAACAAAAATCTGGCGAAGCAAAGCTTAAACATATCTTGGACGTGAAAAAAATAAAACAAGAGCAGCAAATGTATCATAAGGTAGTGTGAAATAGTTTGACAACTATCCCGAGAAGCTGACACAATGAGGAAAACCACAAAGCAGGATTGCGTTTTGTCAGACTATATATGCCAAAAGAAGAAGTTACCTAGTTTGGTTCCAACAAGAACTATTGGAACACCAGGGGCATAGTGCTTCAGCTCTGGGATCCACTACAAACAGGAAGTAAAGCAGCAAAAATCACAAACCAGGAAACCTTTTTCTAGTTGTCAATAACAAAAACTTGTAGCAAACTTTTCAATTCAAAACGCACCTTCTTGGAGACATTCTCATAACTAGCCTTACTGATAAGAGAGAATGCTAAGATGAAAACGTCAGCACCGCGGTAACTCAAAGGTCTTAATCTGTTATAATCTTCCTGCCCTGTTTTACAACAAACCAAAAAAAAGTTCAGACCCACACAAAATAAAAATATCCAAAGCTGCTGCTGCTAGTATAAACAAGATCCCAATTATGTCAGTACCTGCGGTATCCCATAGTCCTAGGTTGACAGTGCTCCCGTTAACAACCACATTAGCACTAAAGTTATCGAAAACAGTCGGTACGTAATCCTATTTCAGAGAGAGCCACAAGATTTAAACGAGATACAAAAGCTCCAACATAACAAGTCAATAACAAAAACAAATGAAAGCGCAGCTTTGTATATGATTGAATCGAAGGTTGGAGAATCGGAATTTATACCGTAGGAAAAGTGTTGCTGGTGTAAGAAATCAGCAAACAGGTTTTGCCAACAGCTCCGTCGCCAACGGTGACACACTTTATGAACCTCGAAGCGCTCATTGCCTTGCCTTACGCTTTTTGTCTTCTTCTCCTTCTCCACCAGAAATGGAGCTACCGTTTTTTTTATCACACACGACCAAAAGAACTCTAGATGGTGATGATATTCAAAAATAGCAACCTCAGATCTAACAAAACCTGAGGGGAAACCACAACACAGGGAAATTAAAACAAAAGGCCTCGATAGCGGTGTTTTCCCCCTTTTTAATTCGCCGTCTATACGGTACAGAACAAACAAGAAAAACCCTAGAAATGTCAAAACCGGAAACCCTAAATGTAGAGGGGATGAATCAAATAAGAAGAAGAAGAAAAGGAAGGAAGGACGGTGAACAACAATGATGAATCGAATCGAGAACTAGGGAGAGAGAGGAAGCAAGAAGAGATGTGATGGCCGGAAATTTATGCCATTGAAGCGTTCACAAAAGGAACAATCTCCTCCATCAACTTCCCCTATTCTTTTGCTCTCTCTTCTTTTTTTCTTTTTTACTTTTTTCTCGTTTCTTTTTTTTCTGTTTTATTTGTTTTTCCTTTTTAACATTTTTTAAAAAATTTCTTACTAATTAATTAATTTATTGTCACTAAGTTTTTCTATGAATTGAGCTTCTGTTTTTTTCACTGTCTAATTTTTTCAGCAAAAATGACTAGTGTCATGTGTAAAAAGACTAAAGTGTACTGCATAAAATTCCATTCCAACTTTGAAAATTCTTCTTTTTATTTGTTTAGTACGATACTACTAACTAAGCGTAGAGTTATCGAAATGAAACCTCATATAGGTCGTTAAAGTTTGTTAATTATGCCTGCGTAAGACTGACAACTTATTTGGTAAAACATGATTCAAGAAAATGTTTTTTGTGCGTCAATAGAATACAAATACCTCACTCACCTAAGATCCAATGTTAATCTCAGAGTACTAACAAGTAACAAGTGTGACCAATAAAAAAGAATTCGTATAGACACAGCAAAAACCCGCAAGTTACAATCCACTAACCACCTTTTAAAATCCGACGAACCAGGTTTACATTTCGAGCAGCAACCAACACAACACAAGTCCCTTCTTAATTCCCAAACGACCCAAAGCTTCTTTTCTTTTTCTTTTTTTAACAAAATGTGACTTCATTTTTTACCAAATCAGATTTTATACTTTGATCTCCTCGTATCTGTCACCAATGGCACCGCCTTTCTGCTTTTGAAACTCCATGAACTGAAGCGTACTTGCAAACAACGATTCAGCATATGGATCTGACGGCATTGATTCTTCGTTCTTGATCAGTTGGATAAGGCTCTCCACTGATTCAACTGTTATCTGTGGAATCCCTTTCTCATAGAAATAAAGATACCTGCCAAAAATTCACATTATTACATGATGCTGTTTGCTTCTCACAAGGGATGAGAAAAATGAGATATAAAACAAAAATAGCCATTTACTTGTTTAGTATCTCGATGAAGAGGGTAACAGATCCTGCACTACCCTGACCACTACTAGCAATTTGTTGAGCCGAATTTGCAATTTTAAGCGCTCGTTTGAGACAAAGCAGAACCCTGATTTCAAAAGCATCAATACCATCAGGTGGTGAGTTATAACACGCATTGTGTTGTATTGCACACACGGAAATATACCTGTCTCCATCTTGTATGGTTTCATGATCTTCAAGCCAGAATAGATGAGAACATGCATAAACAGCTCGACATTGGTCAGGTTTCTTTAGAAGTTTCGCTGAATACTGCAAGAGAATCAGTTTTTCCCTTATCAAACTTTAAGCAGACACAATTGAATATGGCAAGAGACTAATTAACATATGATTCATGAGGATATACCCCCGTAGCCTTGTGTGTCAAAGTATCTCTATTCTCAACACCAAATACGTGCATCCTTTGCAGAGTTCCAATAATAAGTTGTAACGCAGTCACCTGGGCCTTTGAGTCCTGTTCAAAAGGCAAGTTATTGAAGCATTAGATTTTGCTAATCTCACTCACTTACTTTGGTTTAGACACCAGACATATGAAAGTCCAAGATATAACTTACTGAAATTTCTTCTTCGTATAAGATGTATGCCTGGGTGAAAAATTCGTATGCAATAGGTTCTTCATCACACTTATTCGCGGCCTGATGATAGAGGAAAAATCTGTGAGCATTTTAAAGATGTCAGTGCATACTTAATAACAGGTAATTTTTCTACCTCAGCACATTGCAAGTACAACCGGAATGCCAAGTCAGGTGATGGAACATTAGGTAGCGCTTCAATAATCTGAAACAAGCAAAAATTCCGTCAGATAAGGACAAGAACTGAAGACTGTAGCGGATCAGTTGTATGTTCTAACTTTGGCCAAGTTTACTTCAAATAATGTAGCTCTGACACACATTGATCTACAAAAAAATAAAATAAAAAGACAGATCTGAACACTATAGGCAGTGAAAAGTTAGGAAAACTTACCTGATTTAGAAATTGGAATATTTTAGTAGCAGTAACCGAAGCCTCTTTTCCAAAAGGATTGTCTCCTTCCACTGGCAATCGCCTGATTAGCTACAATTCAAACAAAATATAACAAAAATTTTAAGAAGAAAAGTTTAACAAACTATATCTGATAGACTTCAATGCAGTATGACAGATAAAAGAAACAACAAACCCATGTCATCGCAAATCAAACTCGACATAAACTGTGAGACGCTTTAAAATTGGCATCAAAACACTTAAATCTATGTACTTTGAATAACTTTGCTTAAGAAGTCAAACCTTTAGAGTAGAAACAACAAGGGGAGGAATGGTGAACTTTAAGCGCTTTGGCCCTCCTGTTAGGAAATGCTTCTTCAGGATACTGATTATCTGAAATTCAATGAAACAACTTCAAACACTGAAAGCCAAAACCTTTATAGAATGTTGAAGGATACGATGACTCCTGGTGATAAAGTACAATTTATGACTGAGTTGGAAAATTACAAACGAAGAATAAAGGCAACTGTGAGTAAATGCAATAGAACTAATGCCCTAAAACATTATGAATGCAAGCCAATAATTAGAAAGCCTAATGTCAACATAAAGTTATGACACACATGAACGAATCTGAATAAGCAAGAGCTCCATGCACCTTAAACATCTCTTCCGTGTCATCATTATATAACATGTGAACGAGACGTGCGACAGAATTCTGCTCTTCCTCAAAATCATTTTCATCAACCTAAGAGCGTAGAAAGATATGCACAGAAGTCAAAACTCAACATTCTTTTGGAGTTCTGGCTCATATATGTGTATCCACAAGTAATTGATAGAATATGTCTCACAGCACAAGATAGAAAGTATCACAAAAATGTTTTTACAAACCTCAAGACCTTGCGGCTCATCCAAATCGTTGATAAGACCTTTAATTAGTTCAAGCAGTGCTTCAACCTACAAGTTAAAACAAGACAAATTCAATTTTACCACAAAAATAGTTCAACCCAAAGGGTAAGGGTATAAAAGTACCATACCTTCTCTGCTGTAGTAATAAGAGTATTGTTTTTCATAATGCTTCGAATTATAACAGTAGCCATTATTCTCTTTGTTTCGTTATCAAGGTACTCCACTACAAGGGGATAGTTTGTTAATTTAAGGGCGGTGACAACATCATTATACTTCTCTAGGGGAGCACTTAAAAGCGAGACAATCTCCTTTGTTGCACGAGTGTCGTTAATCTTTCCTTTTCCGGACAGTTGCTTAACACATGAACCCTGGGAAGAGAGTGAAGAACATTAGATTCAAACTCTTTTATTGTATAAGATACATAGTATGAAATTTTCTACAAATGTAATGTACCATATTGTACCAGAAACACATACATATAACCGAATAATATATAAATTGCTAAACCAACATCCGCTACCAGAATAAATAAACAAAAATGAACCCGAATCCAATTTTTTTTCTTCATAAAAAAAGATTGGCATATTCTGACACAAGTATCACGTATTTAGCAATGTCTCAGCAATGTGAATAGAATGACAAATTATCTAAATAATGAGATCCATAAAGCTATTAAGCACCATTGACAGAGCACAAAGTATTTAAAGTTGAATTAAGAAGAGAATAATAGGTAAAATACTGACCAACACTTGGTCCGCATAATCAAGCCGATCAGGGTGAACATGAAGAGTAAACTTGAGAAGGGAGGAATATAGGGTTACTGCACTCAAAATAGGCATGTCTTCTTGTGATTCTATCACCTACAACATCATAGCATATCAACTAAGAAACTTTTTCATTGAAGAAAAAAGGTGTCAAAACCACAGAAGTTAAGTAGTCAGCAAATATGCAGAACTGGGTAAAGAAGGGTCACGTTTTGCAGCGAATACATCCAACACATAAAGAACACTGCATCTTTCTACATGTTAACGGAATCGTCTAAAGTGAAGAGTTTCACTTAAAAATAGAAATGTCAGACAACATAATAGTTGTGCCTTCTTCATGTTTTTTGTGATGCTAACAAGTCCGGTTAACAGGATTTCTAAGCTGCCATTACTTTCATACTTTATTACAGAAACAACAATGCAACTGCATATATCCAGCAAGTTTATCATAGGCTACACGTGAATGTTACCTTTCCAATTGCATTATTCAACTTTGAGAAAGCTTCAACTTGCAGGAAGTAAGGTAATACTTCAGCATTTAAAGCAGCATAATTTGACAACCTCTCCATTAAACGTGAAAGCACTGTCATGATGTCAACTGATGGCTGAGAAGAAAACAAGAGAGGAAGTGTGAAAAACAGGAGATTAGTGAACAACTGACACCTAAAAAACCCGAAAGTGCAGTTGATACTAATACGTAGTGACGGAGCGTCTTGTCTAATACAACCAATTAGATGAATGGGAGTAGAGCATAATGCTAAATATGAGAGAGCTTCTCAGACTACCTGCAGTTGTGGACAAGCCCCAAGAAGTACATCAAGAGTCTGTAAGTGATACTCGTCAGGAAAAACTTGAATGATACAGTCTATTAGGTAATATTGGGCAATCTCATCTCTGCAGTTCACTATCTGAGAAATCATCAGACAAACATCAGTTTTTGGTTAGGAAATAAATTAAGTTTGCATGTGTATGTGTGTTCATAGGATATAGTCTTTTACCTGCTCTAAGACTCTAGGAAGAACTGTATCTCTGTACATATCAAGGTCCACACCTTCTAACTGACTCAGCACGTGAAGGTTCTTTCCAACCTGATACGTGAGGAAAAACGTACGCTTCCGTCAGTACAAAACCAATGGTAGGCACTTCAGTACACTGCTACCAGCCATAAAAAAGTCATATTACAAGGTCACGAAGCTCGCCCCTCTCTTTCTCCCGTCTCTCCTTGTCTCGAGCAGGTCCCTGCAGACCAGAAAGTCCGATAGCAAGGCTCAACTCAGGATCATCAAAGGGTAATGATTCACAAGCAATACAACACCTGCGTGATCAGAATCATGCTCTCATAGTCCAATTATATCTCCATGACGTGCAAACATTCTGGCAAGCTCGTTTTTAAATGGGTAGAAGGGTGTATACCAATTTTGAATCATGACTCACCTGATGTTGCATTCTGACCCAGAGTTTATTCATCTCAGTAAAGTTCAGTAGTACAAACTCCACTGCATCTGTGACTGTATCAGCATCTCTGTAGAGGGAAGCAAACAAGTCATTAACTAGATGAATCTAGATTTCAGTATATCAGTAGCAAAAGTTTCTTGACCAAATAGAGATGGATACTGATACAAATATAGACATGGCTAATTGACCCAGCAGACAGTCAACATCCTAATATCTTAAATGACATCAAAAGAAATTAGGGGTCATGGTCTAAGAAGATAAAATAAGCACAGATGCAGGTCCGCCTGCTATGAAAATACAAACCTATCAATAGAGTCTACATGCTTACCCTTCATACTCAGAACCAATGTCGGGTAATTTATCTCGACTAATTTGCGCAAGGTAACTTCTCAAGAAGAGACCACGTAGAGGATGCTGAATCCCACGACACATCTCAACAAGATCCTTAAGAATTTCTTTGGCAGGAGCTTCCTTGGTTTTGATATAAACGGATCCTGCTGTACACAGGAGATACCTAGGAAGGGTGGAAATTTTTTAATAGATAGTGGTTTAGATAAAAAAGGGAACAAACTAAATAAACAAAGAAGTGCCAGCAATATTAAGAAGTGATAAGATAAACTAGCTTTGATATCACTTGAATTCGGCATTATCCATTTTACGAAGTCCAGAACAATTTAGAAAAGCTTGCCAAATCAAAAGAACAGACGAGAGAGGGATTGTATCAGTCACTTACAGGCGTGGTAATATGTTACCAGCATGCTGAACCAGCTCATAGAGTTCAATGACCGAGCAGCCACGCCGAGTTTCTTCCATGAAGAAAATTTCAAGTTTCCTCAACTCATCAAAAGCTCGCATATCTAAAAACAATCAAATCAGATCACACACAAAGAAAACCGATTTAGCAAAACACATTATCATGGCACATCAGAAGAAGGAAACAACTCACAGAGATCATAGTACTTGTGAGGTGATAGCTTCGAAGTCCGTAACTCGCTGAGCATCTGAGCCGAATACTTGAGAGCATCTTTCAGATTATTCGAGTCCTAATCAACCAAAAAACAACAAAATTAGGCTTCTCCTCACAATTTCAAACATCAGATTCATGATACAAAAAGTACCAAACGAATTTAAAAAATTTCTCAATCTCAATTTCACGGACAAACGAATGAAGTGATGATAGAGAGAGAGAGAGCAGAATTACAATAGCGCGTTGCATGTAGAATGCGTTTTGCTTGAAAGCAGCAGCACCGGCGGCGAGCCACTTCTCTTCATCTTCTGCTCCGTCTGCGATCATCTTCTTCGTCTTTCTCTAAATCTCAATCTCGATCTCTCTGGGTTTTCAGGTTTCTTTCGTTTGACAAAAAAAAAAAAAAAAAAAAACTACCTTCTGAGAAAAAAGTCTTTGGATGGGAAAATAAATTATGTCATGCTTCACACGTGTACGCTTTTATCGCTATCCACGTTTCGATGTTTCCACTTAACTTTAGATCCAACGGCCCATAGTCTCTTTCACCAAACCCAAGTCGGTTTTGATTTTCTGGAAACCAATAACTATAATTGACTCCAAACCGAATCCAATTCTAGTGTAATGGAACTAATTCGAACCGGATAAACTAAAGTTACTGTTCCAAAGTAAAAGATTTTTTTTGGGCTAAAAGCAAGATTAAAAACAATAAAATATTATATCATTAACTAAATTCAACTAATATAAAAGAATACTATAGAATTTAAATAAATTATTAAATTGTTATAAAATATACATAGAAAGTTGAAAAAAACTTATAAAAATAGAACAAATAAAAAAGTTTAAGGATCCGAATGGTAACCGCGGTTTTAGTTGTGCGGGAAAAGCAGTATTACAGTGCGGTACAGTTCAACTACGGTATGTGGGGGATAAATATATTTGCACGACAAGTGCGGTTAATGCAAAATAAGCGGTACAAAATAATGTTTGATTGGTGAAAACTATTTGCGATGCGGATTTCATATTATATTATTAATAATTAATATAATTATATATTTTAATTTTTTTCTATTAATAAATAAATTTTTTATACGATAAGCAATGCATAAGATATATTATAATATTATAAATAAGAAACAAATATATCATATAGTTATAAGTTTAAATTGTATATTTTTTTTAATGAAATAATATTTTCATCTATTATTTTTGATTTTCTAAAATCAAAATTTGTTTTGAAGTAATTAAGTGGATTTTGTTCAATAAAATTTAATCATGTTTTTATCTAGAAAAAATTAAACAAAAAAAATTGTTTTTATCCAGCAGGTAAACTGGAAGCAAAACCGCTAGGGAATTGGTGAATTAGAAGACAACTGCGATCCATGAGTTAAATGTAATCCTTGAAAAACGAAAACAGTTATTTTTTCTCTCTCCTCAAAAACGCAAATTAAGTTATTTTTTTGTGATTGGTGAAAAAATCAGTTTTTTGAAAACCACTCTTAGAAATACGCCTTTGTTGTGTCGCCATTCATGGCCTAAAGGTCTGAATGGTGACCACATATTTGGTTGTGCAAGGAAAACGGTTTTAGAGTGCAGTACAGATCAACCACGATACATGCAGTTTGCGGGACAAATGCGGTTTATACAAAATAAGCGGTACATAATAAAATTTGATTGGTGAAAAATACTATTTGCGGTTTACAATAGAATGTTTAAATGGTAAAAATGCAAAAATCTATACAAATTACAAATTATAGATAAATTTATCAAAGTACATGGTAAAACCCATTGTTTGTAGAAATGGTGGTATATTACATATTAGGGAGATTCTCAAAAATAGCACCAAAATAAGTTTTTTTCCAAACTTAGCACAACATTTCTAAAATTCCAAAAATAGCACCAATTAATCTTATAAAATTAAATCCTAAATTCAAAATACTAAACCCTACCTCTCAAAACTATACCCTAAATGTGAAATTGAGAACCCAAACCTAAAAAATAAAATTCTGAAAATTAATTTTAAATATTTTAATTTGTTAAATAATGCTATTTTGGAAATTTATGGAATGTGTGCTATAATTGTCCATAAAACTTGTTTTAGTGCTATTTTAGGGTATTTCTCTACATATTATATGTTTATATAAAATTATCTTTTAATTTTTATTATAGTAAAATAACTATATATAGTTATATACTAAGTATATTTATCGATTTACAAATAAAATATATACCCTATTATTGTGATCAAATTTTGAATTAAGAAAATATAGATTAATTAAACTATTAGTACATAAGAAAATGGTAGAAGAATTTTTTTATGATTTCATTGTATATGTGATTTTTTGAAAGATAAGTATAATATATATAGCAAATATTAGTGAATTAAAAAAATAAAATGAAAATTTCAATTGACTAACTTTTTTTCTTTTCTTTAAATCTGTTTTTTCATAAAAACTCATTATTTTATAACTTATGAAAAATTAATGAAGTAATTATTATCTTTAAAACATATTTAAAAATTAAAATATCTATGAGAAGTATTAACAATTCAATAAAAAAAATATGTTGATTACTAACTCAATATTAAAAAAAATAAACAAAAAAAAATAATTTTATCCAGTAAGCAGTAACTGGAAACAAAACCGCTACCTAATTGGTAAGTCATAACACAAGTGCGGTCCATTATAGTTAAATTGCTTACTTGAAAAACAAATTTTTTTTCTCTTTCTTAAAAAACGCAAATTATGTTGTTATTTTGTGAATGGTGTAAAATTCAGTTTTTTAAAAACCACACTTAGAATTAGGCACTTGATATGTCACCATAGAGAGTATTAAATAAGCATACCATTTAATATTATTACATTTTTGAGTTGCTTCGATTCGAACCAAATCTAAACTGAAATCCAAACTGTGTATTAGGCAAACTAAGTTTAGTAAGTGAACTCATAGCAAGGCGGATGACGAGAGAATCTTGCTTGGAGAGTGTAGTTTCTAATCATGACTGATTTTTTTTTTTTTTTTTCTTAACACATACCATTGATATGAGTTCAAGAAACCTTGGGAACCTGTTCGAATTAGCTTGGAGTGCCTGATTAGCTTGGCACATGAATAGTTCCACACCGTATAGGAGGATAGGCAAACAAAAAAATAAATGGTTACGAGCTAGTCTCTACCAGCGCCGCATAGACTACACGGTTGCACATTACCCCAGTTTTGAGACAATTTACTATGATATAGTCTACCGGCAGATATATATTATTCACATAATAATGATTTACTATATTACCAGTATATCTACAAAGAATCACATATATAATTCTGAGTTTTCAGTCTTAAGGCTAATCTAATCATACATAGGAATAAAACTATTTGTTGGTCATGTTAACCACTCTCTCGACCAGCTTTGCTGAAATCAGAACGGGACAGTGAATGGCAATGCGTGTAGTTCGGCTTCCGGAAGAAATCGAGCAGTTGGCCACACCATCGAACTACTTCCCTGGTTGGATTTCTGGTTGTTAACTTGTTGCCTTTTGGCTCCAAACTTGATCAACAACCACCATTCTTGATCTTCAGAGTCAGTGAGCTTGCTCTCAACACGATCAGGAGTCCAGTTCTCGATGAGATTCAAGAACTGCCCGGCCATAGAAGGAGGGCATTTCCTGCATGATAGCTTCGAAGGTCCAATGGTTTCCTGATGACTAGAGGACGGTTTCTCTTGTTCTGGATGAGTCCGTAAAGATGATGATGGCTCTGTAGTGATGTCTCTCGACGGATCTCTTCTATTCTCTTGACAGACCCTAAAAGCATCTTGTGTGGTGGAATAAGGATGACCAACAGACTCCTCTGGAGCAGCAGCCTGAGAAGCATCTAACATTTCCCGGGAAACCCGCTGTTTTTGATCCTTGTTGGACATCATCACCCTAGCCTCAGGATCCTTGTCAGGTAACCGGGTCCGTAAGGCGGTTTCTTCAAACCAAGAAAGAATGACACCATAAGCAAACAGACCCAACAACAAGTAAACACAAACAAACTCACCAGAGTCGTTATGCCTACCATCAAGGGGCTGACTCTGAATTTGTTTTGGTCTCTCATTGCTATGAAGAGTGCTATCACAAGAATTCTGAGACGATGACTGAACCTCAAGTTCCACTGTCTGGCAGCTCTTCTCTAAGAACTCGACCTCACTGTTAGTTAATTTTTTGCCTTCATCTTTGCGCCGTCTCTTATGCCTGTGGTTTCTGCTTCGACCCGCCTCAGTTTCCCTCTCCTTTCTCTTTTTATCCTTCCTCTTGTGTTTTCTATCTTTCTTAACCTCCTCCTTTGCCCCCTGGATTTACACAACCCAGTGGAACAACAACATTAAATGTCCATAATTTTGCTTTTCCAGTAAAAAGTAAAACTCCAAATCATTGGGAAAGGGACAAATAAGGATGCTAATTGCAACAGTCTATAATGCCATATATTCAATTAGTACAACATAGTGCCAAAAACACCCTCTACATTGGATATATGGGCAAGAATCCCAAATCCAAAAAGTACTCATTCTGACATTGGCTACATAGTTGCTTACAAAGTCTTTAATAATTCAATTCAATGCTTTTGACATACATTAGTTGGGTTTTTCTTTTTAACTAAGATTTTAATTATTTCCATCTACATTGCAAATGACACTTTTTACTTTTGTTTCATGGCGATCAAATTCTTGAATTGACATAAGATTATCACAACCACAGATAAGGAAGCTGAGCATTCAAAAATCACATGAACCCAAGAGCATTTTAAAAAAAGACCAAAAAGCCATGGGACTTTGAATAGCTCAACAAAACCAACCTTGATCGATTCGATCAGATACTTATCCTTGTTGATTTCTTTCAGTACATAACCAGGTGGTGGAAACGGATAACACCGAGACATCTCACGATCACAAGAGAAAGCGAACTCGAGAAAACCCTAGATTTGGTTACGACAAAGTGGGTTTTTTACAGAGAAGACAACGTTTTGGAGGGAAGGTGGGGGATTTTGTTATCCGAACATAGTGATAATAAGAAAGAAATCAAAATCGGGAGAAGCGAGATTTGGTATGTGGAATTCGAGATCAGAGAAGAACGAAGGGAGGGTACAAAGAAAATTCCCAGGCTTCGCAGCTCTCCGATCCAGAATTTTTCTCGTTGATTTCGTTATGTATAGATATGAAGAGGATCTTTAACGAGCTAGAGTTGTGTTTGGCAACACGAATAGGTACTAACCGGTGTCGTTAAGGCCCAAATTAGGCCCATAAGGCCTTTCTCCGACATGTTATAATTGCGTTTTCTTTTTTCTTACAGCACCGCTTCGAGATTCATGGTCCCTGGGGGAGCTTAACGATACGTCGATACGTGGTAGATGTGTGTAATTATGGAGAGTGACACATGACCAACTGGTAATTCGCAACTCGTGCAGCTACTTAATTTTTCGGACGTGGCAGTCAATTGTGGTTAGATAAAGCAGTGAAAAAAGAATAATAGACCCTTAGATAATACAACCAAAACATTACCGAAAACTCTCGTGAGTCTTTCTTTTGCTTGCTTGCACTCACACATGAGGAGCACTAGCTGGGTGGTCCACTACCTTCTTCTACTTCTTCTTCTTTGTCGAATACAAAAGTAATTCTCCATCTCTGTAAATCTTGACTTCCTTAACGTTTAAGGTGAGCATTTCAAGAACTGTTTCCTCTCTTCAATTTTTTTTTTTTTTTTTTTTTTTTTTTTGTAATTCTATGATTTTCCATGTTTGCTCTGTTTGATTTTACAGTTCAACAGAGAAATTTTCACTTCTTTTTTTTTTTAATTGTTTTAGATTCTTGAAAATGTTCTCTGTTTTTGAAGATCTTTAACCTAGAGAAAGCTTGAGGACGTGGAGAATTTACTATGTTGGTTTTGTTGTCACAGTCGAACCATAGTGTGATTCCTTGGAAACTTCAAATCTGATTGTGCTTCGTAATCATAATCTGCTCTAAAGTCTTAAACTTTCTTGACTTATGCATCGTTTAGGTCACAACATTTTTGTTATAGTTTTCTGAGCTGTTTCGGTCGTCCGAGTTGTAGGAAGAGAAGAAATGTCATGGGATCAATTAGGAGAAATTGCGTCAGTGGCGCAGCTTACAGGCGTAGACGCTGTGAAACTGATTGGAATGATAGTGAGCGCCGCGAACACGGCTCGAACGCACAAGAAGAATTGTCGTCAGTTCGCTCAGCATCTTAAGCTTATTGGTAATTTGCTCGAGCAGCTAAGAATCTCTGAGATGAAGCAGTATTCAGAGATTCTTGAGCCGCTTGAAGGGCTTGAAGATGCTCTTAGAAGATCTTACATTCTAGTTAATAGTTGTCAAGAAAGGAGTTTTATTTACTTGTTGGCTATGGGGTGGAACATTGTTTACCAGTTTCGTCGAGCTCAGGACGAGATCGATCGGTATCTCAAGATCATTCCACTCATCACTTTGGTGGACAATATTCGGATTCGGGTAACTTGGCTCGCATTGTTCACCATTTGTTGTTGTTGTTGTTGTTTATGCCATTGTTTGATATTGGAGTATGATTGTATATGTAGGAGAGGTTGGAAGCTATTGACAGTGATCAGCGTGAGTACACTCTTGATGAAGAGGATAGGAAAGTGCAAGATGTTATTTTGAAACAAGAATCCACTAGAGAAGCTGCTACGTCGGTTTTAAAGAAGACGCTCTCTCGTTCTTACCCGAACATAGGTTTCTGCCAAGCACTCAAAACAGAGGAGGAGAAATTAAAACACGAGTTGCAACGTTCGCGGGCGCGTTATGATACTGATCAATGTGAAGTCATACAGCATTTGATTGATGTTACACAAACTGTTGCTTCTGCTGATCTTGATTCTGAAAAGGTGTTGACTAAGAAAAAGTCTAGTAAAGAAGAGCTTACCACCTCTAGCAAGAAGAAAGATGATTCGTATGAAACGGATAGTGGTATTCGAACAACTTCAAGGTTAATAATCCCCACTTACTCCTATATCGAGGAAAAGTTTTATTTACATGATGTGTTGTTCACGTTTGATGATTGAAGGCTAATGTTTGGTGTTGAATGCAGCTCCACGTCTTATGTTTCATTTTCATCCGAACATGAACTAGTTTCTGGAAAATCATCGCGACACCGTGAAGATTGGCACACTGACCTGTTGGATTGTTGTTCAGCACCTGTTCTATGTAAGCCCTCGATCTCCTTCTGTTTTTCTAAATGTGATTACCTTTGAATGTGTAACAATTCAAGTTTCATACTCTTGTCTACTTTTGATTCTGTAAAATAAGGCTTGAAAACATTCTTTTTCCCGTGTTGTACATTGGCGAAGATTTCCACCGTCGCAACTAACAGACAAATCTGTAAGAAATCTTATATCAATGTAGTTTAATTTGTGATCTTTTAATACATAAGCTTTCCAAGAATCTGATACAAGAGTTTCGATTTTATGGTTTTTTCAGCTTCAGCTACAGCTTGTAATGAGCTAATGGTGTATTCTTTGATACTCTCATGTTGCTGCTACACTTGCTGCATAAGGAAGAAGCTTCGAAAGACACTCAACATAAAGGTACATCGATTAAACCTTTTGATGTACGGTCATGATGCCAACGTATAAAGGCTTATACGGTCATGATGCCAACGTTTCCCATCCAAAAAAATATGGATGTCTTGATATGGCAGGGAGGGTCCATTGACGACTTCTTGTCACATCTAATGTGTTGTTGTTGTGCTCTTGTCCAAGAACTGAGAGAAGTCGAGATCCGTGGAGCTTCTTCGCACGGTAAATATATACATTTTAAGAAAAAATTAACATTTATTTATATCATTTAATATTCTTGAATCTAATATATGAAGCAGGTACAGAGAAGGATAAGGAAATGAGTCCACCAACACCTCAGTTCATGGAAGAATGAAGACTTGTCCAACACGGAACATAATTGGTGTTTCTTCATTAAATGAATATCTTCTAATTTTAATGTTGACATCATGATTTAATGTAAATTATATTGGGAACAATATGGAGATTTCAGAACGTTCCTTATACTTTTCTATCGATTACTACATAGAGACATATGAGACAACACGAATATCATTGTTATCGGTGAATAGAATGTTTTGATCATAACTTTTGGTGTTTTGAAGATTTTAGTTTTTCAGATTGAGGATCAAAGATAGCATGTGCTTCCTACTAAATAAAGTTAAAGGAATTGATTCTGAAGTGTTGATCTCGAATAATCATGCGGATGTCTAGCTACATATCTTTATCAACTCGTTGTTATTCCTTAAAGATTGGTTCCAAATGCACGAGGAGGAAGGTGATGCATGAGAAGAACAAAATATTATTGGATCACAATGAAGTAAGCAAGCTGTTCCACACTTAGAACAGTTCAGCTTTTCAGAAGATGTATCCATAAATTATTCCACTTTGCGTACTGGATTGACTTGCTCTTTTCAGAGTCTTTAAAGTTGTCTTTGATCCACAAAACACATTTGTTGAGGTATTATAAAGATAATGTAGTTGAACTATATTAAATAGGATTAGCAAAAAAAATTTGGTTACGGTGTTTTACACATTTAGAAAAAGATAAGATGCCACCAAGTTTGCCTCTTTAGGTGTTTATATTGTCTCTGTTTCTGGTTGCTAATAAAAGCATATATACACAAGAAAAAAGTCGACCAAGACAAGTAGATCCAGAAGAATCCATCTTGGACATTATCATGAAAGACGACTTATCTCCATCAGGGTCATTAATAGTGGACCAAAAGAGGAATAAAAACACCAACAAAGGTTTGGTGATGACCAGTAATAGCAAAAACACTACAAACAGTGCAATAAATGGGTTCAACAGTGATAACAGAAACTCATGTACTACTTAGATAGAGACTTCACATTACAATAATAGAGGGCTAAGTAGATAAAAATAGTACAAAATTCAGAAGAGTTGATAAGAAAGAAGAAAGTTCGTAGCTTTCTCTTTTTTTTTTTTTTTTTTTTTTTTTCTTTTTTCTAGACACTTTTCTACACACACTCCTTACATTAATTTACCACAAAATTAACTTAGCTAAAAATGTACAAACGTTTCCTGATTTTTATTCACTTCTTCCATGAGAACACACTTCCCCACAAGGAGAAAGAAAGGACTTGTAGATGTTTCTCAAAATGGAGCTGTCGAAGACCGTTGAAGTGTTTTCTTCACCTGGTGTTGAGTTGCTTCCGCCATTTTCAACTGCATTAACCATAAACAGAAACGGAACAAATCTTACACTCACAATGTCCTTAGACAGAAACAAAGAATGCAAGATAGAATGAGTTCTTAACTAAGGCGACCATTATAGCAAGAACTGATCAGTGCTAGTTTTGACCTGCTCATATTGTCTCTCAAGTCTTGCATTCTCTGTCTGTAGGTGAGCAATTTCAAGCTCCAGCTCGTTTGTATATGCCTGAAAAAAAGAGAGAGATACCTTTTAATACAGAGGAACTGTAAATTTAACATTAGATTATGTTTTTTCTTTTCGTATTGATTTACAAGAAAGTAGAAGAGTAAAGAGAGATACGTTCCTGTTTCCTAGCCCTTGAACGAGCAGCAGATTCTCTGTTCTTGATCATACGCTTATGCCTTCTGTCTCCTCTACTCTCATCAGAAACTTGGCCTCTTTTCTTAGCAAAAAAACCAAAACTTGCAGATTCCTCAAAGGAGTTAGGGTTAGAAGCAACAAGAGAATCTGTGTTGTCAAGAAACTTAAAGCCAACGCCCGAGTTTAAGCTGAGAACAGTGGCAGGAGGAGGAAGAGGCAGAGGAGAGCCGTAGAGAGCTGTGACAATTGAGGAAGAAGAAGGTGGTTGTGGTGGTGGTTGTTGATTCAGAGGCATGTTGAGGAAATCTTGAAAGATAGAGTTATTAGGGTTTTCGTTCTTTAACATTGGCTCATGACCAATGTTTACTTGGCGATGGTAGTGAAGCGAACCAAGGTTGAATTCTTTCCATACTTCTTCCATGGTGACTTGAGACTTGTTCTGCCCTAGGGAGGATGATGTTGATGATGCTGATGCTAATGTTGTTGATGATGATGATGACGATGAGGAAATTGAAAAAGCACTATGGTTGATCTTATTATGCTTTGCTGACGACAACATTGGACATCAGAACAGAACAGCATAGAAAGCTTTGTCTTTTGTTTTTTTGGGGTGTCAAATGTCTTATAGCTTTGAGAGAGAGTAGAGAAAGACTGTGAGCTTCTTGTCTCTCAATGGTCATTTCTACTAGTATCATGATGGATGGTTGGTTCCAGTAGAAGAGACAAACATATAAATTGTTCTAGAAAAAAAAAAAATCAAAATATGTTAATGTAATGACCTTTTTGTCACTTAATCCAATTTGTGATAATGATAAATCCATAGTTATGTGACGTCAAACTTTTTCTCCTAAGATAATCATTTTAAAGTTAGAGAAGGAATTATATACTACCAATTAGCATGAATGCATGATCCTTAAATCTGGAGTTGGTGGGTAAAGAGATTCTTTGTTTTTCAAAAAGGTGTAACCAATAAGCTATGGCTTTGGTCTCACTTTAATATCACAATTCAATACCCTTTTAATTCGCTTTCACGTTTGTGACCTTTGTGCTTTGATTTTTACCAACTTTTTCTGTTTGTTTTTACCTTTTTGTAATTACCCCCTATATTTTTCAACCTTTACGATAGTTTTTGCTTACATAATACATCTCTAAAGAGTGGAATCGATCTTTTTTTTCGCACAATTATATTAATCTTGAAACACGGTTACACCAAGAAGAAACTAGGTATTCATTGCCAAACTGTTCGACCTTGAAACAAACAAATTAGAGGATAAAAGGCTACATTCAAAAAAGATAAACGAGAACACCTTTAGAGAGTGCTAATTCTTCGGCCAACAAAAACAAAAGACTGATGATTGATGATTTTAGTTCGAAATGTCTTCAACCCCAATCGTTTAAACAAGTTCCCCATATATATAAAAGAATCGATCATCAAATCCGATAAAATAGATTAAGGCCACTACAACCACTTGCGTATCTAAACAGACTAAAAAGAATTAGATCAGTCACTGCGCACGCTATCAGAACTTGAGTGTGACCTCAAGTATGGTCTAGTTAAACAAGTAAAAAAAAGAACAATGTATTCGTCATCTCAATACCACAACATGTAATTAAAAATTATAAGGTGTGTGTGTATTTAAGTTGGTAGTGATAATGGAAACCAACTCTGTTTTTGTTTTTAGACGCTTATTGGTTGAGTAAAAGATAACTGAGCCTGATGTGATTTGATTTTTCAGTTCACAGTATCCAGAGGCTTTATAATGCGAAAGAGAAACTGAAAATTTAAATAAAACAGGGTCTTGATTTTTTTTTTTATACAAATAATACATTTTCTCATCATCTTATCAATTTTTTTTTTGAGTGTTTAGGATTATTGAGAAAACTATTCACTTGTGACTAAAAGATATATTTTCTTATCTGTTCCTCATTTTATCATTTGGTGTTTATATCTAAACAATTATTGTACTAGGTTCAGACCCACACGTACGTGCAAAGTTATTTTTGCATAATTTTAAAAAAATAAAATAATTGTCAAGCGATCAAACCCGTATAATATGTCTGATTGCTATGTTTAAAAATTTTTGACCCGAAAAACTCCATTCCTCGTAATTCATATGAGTAAACAGTATCTCCGCATAAATTCTGCTTGAATTCTTGTTCCCAAAATTCTCGTCCCGTATTTTGTCATACATGAATATATCCACACAAAATTCTCATAACCTGATTACTATGGAACTAATTTGAACGATTTCCTATAATACAATAAATCTGTTGTTTAATCTTTTTTTCTTCTTAATATGTAAATTGGGTCAGTTTGGCAACATGGATATTTGATATGATTTTTTTTAACCCTTAATTGTACTCGCCAATTAATAGTATAGATTTCCTTCAATTATTGAATGAAATATTCCTTAGTTATACTAATGACAATTCAATGTAAATAATATAGTAAAAGAAGGGAAAATAATAAAATGCGATATAAAGCGTGAGTATTTTATATAGGAGATACCATAATGTATTTTATTAAGGAGAATTTTATTAATTTGGATATTATTAGTTTTTTTAAGTAATATATGTGTCCGTAATTGATGGAAAAATAAAATTACAAAATTTTTTTGTGAGGGAGAAGACTATAATTGGTCATTAGATCACTTATATAATTGGTCTTAGTTATGGTATTATATCACTGGATTTTATAAATTTTAATTCGTCATTAGATCCCTATATAT
Source organism: Camelina sativa (assembly GCF_030686135.1). Taxonomy (NCBI): domain Eukaryota; kingdom Viridiplantae; phylum Streptophyta; class Magnoliopsida; order Brassicales; family Brassicaceae; genus Camelina; species Camelina sativa. Next base: position 23,836,900 of record NC_141898.1, on the reverse strand, counting down.
CTTAGCTATTGGTATAATATTATTACTTGTTTTCATTTTTATTGGATTGGATTTTCTAAATTTTAAGATTTCTGTAAAAACAGTATATCTACATATTTATATATAATGTTTTAGAACATAGTTATCCAAATTAAAGTATATATTCATGTCATTTTAATTGGTGATCATATGTTTTTTGGGCAAATATAATTATTGTTTTTAGCAAAAGAATAGAGATTGAGCCAGTTTCAAATGATCTTCGATTTTTTCACCATTAGAGCTTTATAAAATCATTAGAAATTTAACATTATTTATATTTCTGAAGATATAACTTTAAATATATATATATATATATATATATTTACATCTCATAATATAGTTATATTATTATATTACAATACATGGTGAAATTAATTTAATTTTGAAAATATGTAGGGGATAATACTTATCAATTTTTGAATATATTTACCAATTTTAGAATTTATAGGAGCAAAAATATTGTGTATATAAATAAATTGAATAACAGTGGCAGTTGAAAAGTATATATATATATATATATATATATATATATATATATAGCAGTGGCAGTTTAAGTAATTTTATGGAATACTAATGGTGAACAATAAATTGGGTACGAAGTTATCTGGCGACGACACGTCAGCTTTTTCTCCAGAATGCTTCTCTTTTAATATATAGGGGATTTCTCATTGTAGCAAAATAAGATCTCACTGAGTCGGTAAAAGAAAATCAAATCAAATACAAAACCATAATAAAAAGTTATTAAAAGTGTTATAAATAAAAAGTTTTACATTTGAATTTTTAAAGTTATTAAAAGTTGAAATTCTTTAAAATAAAGAACCATAATAAAATATATAAATTTTTTAATTTCAATGCATGATAAATCAAGGTTTCTGCTCATTCGTATTCAGAATCATTTTGGTCTCTTTTTTATTAATATGACTTTGAATCTTTGCCTAGTTTTCTTAGGTGATGTAGGACATTTTTTTTTTTTATTCATTAGTTGAGCAATATATGTTTGTTTAAAAAAATTTAAATTACATCATATGCAGAAGAAATAATAAATTTTATTAACTAAATATATTAAATAAAAAATAAAAATAATTTAAATATAAAATAAAATAAATGTGAAAGAAGAATCACATATTTTTGTTTTAATTAGGTTGAGAGATTTCCTTATCTTTTAAATGTTACATATAATTGGTTTATATGTTACTATAATTAACTAAATCAATACTATCCTTACTTACCAAAAATCAGACTAACCCGTATATTATGATACACATATGTCACAAGTTTATAACCAAAAAATCATAAATATATCTATTATATAGTCTACAAAAAAATGTCGTGTACTTCCGTTTTATTATATAGGAGATTAGACCTAAGATTAACTTTAAATGTAAAATGTTAATTTTATCTAATAACCATTTTTAGGATCCTCTTTTTTTTTTTTTTTTGCATTCACAACACATTGATTTCCAAAGACGGTTTACCATATTAAGGTGTTAGAATGATATATTTGAGAAGATTAATATCCAAATGCTTTATATACATTTAGTATACGGAAAGGCGAAAAAACAACATAGCCCTATATTGTTATAGAAATTGACCATCAATCTCAGTCATTAGTCATTATACACAAAATGACTAAAGTTTTTTATGTTGCTTTATCTTTTTATCTTATTAACATGAACCGATGGACAATAAAAATACCCCATGAGTTTCTTTGACCGTCTGATGCTTTCACTTGGATATGCACATCAGCACATCTATCACATTCACATCTATCAGTAATAGGTTGTCTCTCTAGATCGTACGACGGCAACATGAGTAGTGGTAACAATTATACTATATTTCAACTTGGAAGGTGTGTCTTCTGTATTTTGAATGGAGATTGGAGAAGGTGTCTTCTGTACTTTACAAGTTGCAAATTTCTACTCCAATTGATTAGAATCATATTAGGGTAGCTTACTATTTTGGTTTCTTTATATAGGTACATTTGTATATTGCATTTTTATTATTAATAAATAATTGTGAGTTTAGGTTTCGTAGACATAGATTTTCCCCTGAAGCTATTAGTTTGGTCGTTTCTATTTCAGTCTTCTTCCACATATAGCTACTAGCTATGCATAAATATAGTAGTGTATGTTTACAGTGATTTTTAATTGAGAAATACCCTATGATATAGCTAATAGCATTATATTAATTAAGTTTTTGTTCCAAATATAGCACACGCTCAAATATTTTTAATCTATTATTTCTGAAATTATTTTTATTTTACCTTCAAATTAATCATAATTTTCGAGATTAATATCGATGTGTATACAGAGAGAGAAAAAGAGTTGGTCGAGAGAACATAGAAGTCTTAGATTTCTCAGATCTTCTTCAACGAGAAACATGTCAGATGAATAACGGTGTTGAATTCCTTGATCCAGGAATCAAGGAATTTTTGATGGAGTAGTGTTGCAGTGATTTGCCGTCGCCGGTGACGTATGGGTTCGGCGAAGAGAGTTTTTTTTGTTTGTCAAACCGGCGAAGAGAGTAGTAGTAATATAAGGATGATTTTGTTGATGATGCAATGATGAGATTCATTAGGGGTTTGAGACAGAAGCTACCGATTAAGGATCGTTTGATAAAGATGAAGTTCGTTAAGAACTATTTCTCCGACGGTGAGATGATCGAGATACTCATGATTTATCACTTGGATAATCTGTGAAGCTTTCGATATCATATATTCTTCTTCTTCTCTGGCTAAGCTTGCAATGAAGCTTCCCATTTGTTGATGTCCAAATCGGTCATAATTAGAATGTTTAAGTTCGGTAAAAAGATAGTCGAAGTTTTCTTCTATTAATCGATGTCAAAACACAAAAGACGGGTTACAATACAACTTAGACGAGTTAGCAAGTAATGAACTTGTTTAGAATGGACGAGTTAGACGGACAAGTTTTCGAATCCTTCGTTTTTAACCTTTAACGGGTAAAAAGCCTTGTCTCTCCTTTGTTCTCTCCCCTTGATCGAACGTTGTGCGCCCGCTTTTATAGGGAACTGTGTCGGTTCGTCCATTACAAAGACCAAAATACCCATTCCCTTTCTAAAGGTTTATTTGGGCCTTCTTATGGGTTGGGCCTTTTGTTAGGTTACGGGCCTACCCCTAACAGTAGCCTCCCTCACCCCTAGTTCGTAGTTTTTAAGCGAAGAACTATATCGGGGGTCGAACCTACGACCTTTCTTTTCCGTTGGAGTCCGTCGCGGAAACCCAACTTGCCTGAACGGACGTGGGCCTTCACTCTTGGTCGTTGGGATGATGATCTTTACACAAGGTTCGAGGAAGCGAAAGGTCGCGCGTTTGATTACGCGGTTTTTGATGTTTTGGGGTCGAATCATCGTATGCGGTTCTTGACGCGCGTGAGATCCGAAAACTGTACCGTCGCCGAACGCGTACTGCAATGATTGCGTCTCTAGAATCTTCCTTCCTTTCCTATAAATACCGCTTCTCCACCCTTCTTATTTCATCTTCTCGAGCTTTGCTTCCCCCACTCAGGTATTCTTTAAAAGACCCCATCCCCGGCCATCTATGGCCGGAGAGGTTCTCCCGTCCCTTTACACTACTTAGTCATATTTTAGGGCCCATTCCTTTAAACAATGTTCGTTTGCACATTCTGTGATTCATACATAATCCTTATGATATAATACTTAGAGTAATAAATATTCGATATTCATTAAGTAATCAAAGGATTCGATACAACTTATGAGTTTGCATAATAAGCTAGAACAAGCTGTATAATCGATCCTATCTACCCTTCACACCACCACTCATCTTCCCGGCCATGAGTCCCGCGCCTAAGCACTTCCTTTCCCGCGATCACCCTCCTTTCCTGAAACCAAGTAGGCATCAATAACATTCCCTTTTTCCGCTGTACATGTCATGCAATGCACGCTAGGTACTATTAACCGTCCAGTACAGAGATCGGCCGGTAGAGAGTTATCCCGCGCATTAGTTCGGACGGTGTACTGGGGGTCTGTACCGATCCCTGTCCAACCGCCGAGCCGCGTTTACTTTTCTCCGCCCGAATTGTCCGTACTCGGACACCCCGGATGGTACGCTGATCGGTAGGGAGGTAGCATGCGCATCAGTTCGGTTGGTTCACGGCGAACCTGGCGGTTCCCGATCCACTTCCGAGCCGCACCCCCTTTCCTCCGACCAACCGGACCATCTGAAGCATTACTTATGCTTATGATTGATGCACTACCCCAATTCCCAGAGTCTATATGGACGGTACTGTACCGTACCTCCGACCCTTATTACCCTTCTCGCCGAACTCTTTATCACTCGGATCCTTCTTCCTGATCTTTACTCGTACTCTCGAGTTTTTGGTGTATTTTTCTGTATCCGAACGTGTCTTCAGAATGAGAGGATCGCCCCCTTTATATAGGGTCCTGGGCCGCGGTTTTGGCCCCAAAAGGCACCCTTCGGACGAATCCGTTCATTCACTCCCGTTCGCTCATGTACGCTCGCTGTACCCGTTCGGCCATGGCCATTAGGCCGTGCCCTTTCGGTCCCGAGCTCCCAGCTGGTCAGTGAACTGTCCACTGTCGTCCAGCTGGTCGAGCTGGGCAGCTGGTCGAGCTGACACTAGCTGACCGAGCTGACCGCAGCTGGCCTCAAGCTATCCAGAGCTGGCCGAGAGCTGTCCGGAGCTGGCCCGGAGCTGTCCGGAGGTGGCCCGAAGCTGTCCGGAGCTGACCAATACTTGTCCCATACTTGGTTCGTTTTCTCCCCTTGACCGAGCTAACGAGTAGCTCTTCCCCGACTTGTCCGAGATCACCCTTCCATCCCGGACCAAGCCATGGCCTACGATCCTATTCAGGATCGCGGGCGTTACAAGTCTCCCCCCCTTGAAGGGGATTCGTCCCCGAATCCGGATCAAGTTGATCTTCACCCATCTCCTTGAACCACTTAGGAAAATCGGCCTTCATCTTGTTTTCAGTTTCCCAAGTAGCTTCTTCCCGTTCGCCGCAGTTCCACAAGATTTTTACCATGTTCATCTTCTTCCTGCGCATTTCCTTTACCATTCGATCAATGATCCGAATAGGTGTTGCTTCCACGGTCAAGTTCTCTTGCAACTCGGCCGGAACATCTTCGACCACTTCATCCTCTTCTCTTAGGCATTTCCGAAGTTGAGATACATGGAACACCTTGTGGAAAGCGTCTAACTTTGGTGGTAACTCCAGCTTGTACGCCACCGCACCTACCCGTTCAAGTACCTTGTACGGACTAACGTACCTTGGGCTCAACTTTTTCCTCTTAGTGAAATGCCCTTTTCCCTTATAGGTCATGGCCTTAAGGTACACCAAGTCACCCACTTCAAACTCCAACTGTTTCCGACGCTTGTCCCCATAACTTTTCTGTCGGTTTTGGGCTTCTTTCAACTTGATTTTTAAGAACCTTAGCTTGTCGGCCGTTTTGTCCACAATCCCGGGTCCGAATAACGTCCGTTCCCCAACCGGCGTCCAGCACAAAGGCGTTCGACATGCTCGGCCATATAGCGCTTCATAAGGCGACATTCCGATACTAGCTTGGTAGCTATTGTTGTATGCGAATTCCACCAAGTTCAAGTAACTTTCCCAGCCTCCACCCCAATCCAGTACGCATGCTCGCAACATATCCTCGAGCGTCTGAATTGTTCTTTCGGACTGTCCGTCCGTCTGTGGGTGGTACGCTGTACTCAAGTTCACCCTTGTTCCCAGGGCCTTTTGAAAAGCTTTCCAGAATAACGAGGTAAACCGTGTATCACGGTCTGAGACAATGCTCACCGGTACCCCGTGAAGCCGGACAATCTCTTCCATGTACCTGGCCGCGATCACTTCGGCCCCATCCGTTTCCGCGATTGCGATGAAGTGTGCAGATTTGGTCAATCTGTCAACCACTACCCAGACCGCATCGTGTTTCCACTTGCTCATAGGCAACCCAGTCACGAAGTCCATGGTCACATGATCCCATTTCCATTCCGGCATGGGTAGACTTTGGACCAAACCGCTCGGTACCTGATGCTCGGCCTTAACGAGTTGACAGGTTTTACACTTGGCAACCCACGCGGCCACATCTCTTTTCATTCCCTTCCAGTGATAGTATCGTTTCAGATCGCAATACATCTTGGTCGAACCAGGGTGGATTGAGAACTTAGACTGGTGCGCTTCCCTTAGGATTTCGTCCCTTAGTTCCTTACCTTGTGGCACACACACCCGTCCATTCACCACAATGGTTCCATTGTTCGATGTTTGGAACTCAGTCTTATTATTCTCCGCCCAACCCTTTAGTTCCTTGTCCTTTTCCTGAGCCAAACGAATTCTACTAAGTAGGTCCGCTTGATCAGCTGCCCCTAAGCCCAATGGCTCCACTTCTCCCGTCAATGCATTTAAATGCAAGGTCCCCAGCATATTAACCAATGCTTCCTGATTTTTCTCAGCTTCCACATCGAAGCGTCTCCTACTCAAAGCATCTGCGACTTGATTCGCCTTTCCCGGTTGATAGGCAATATCCAAGTCATAGTCCGCGACAAACTCTATCCACCGTCTTTGCCTTAGATTTAACTCTGGCTGGGTGAATATGTATTTCAGACTCTTGTGGTTGGTGAAGATTTGAACCTTGGCTCCATAGAGATATGAACGCCAAATCTTCAACGCGAACACCACCGCGGCCATCTCTAAGTCGTGCGTTGGGTAATTCCTCTCGTGCTTACGCAGTTGCCTTGAAGCATATGCGATTACACTGCCCCTTTGCATTAACACACAACCTAGCCCGGTTATAGAGGCGTCAGTGTACACTATGTACGGCTCGTCCGTTTCCGGCAACACCACTACTGGAGCACTTGTGAGCATCGCCTTTAACTTCGCAAAACTTTTCTCGCATTCCTCCGTCCATAGGAACTTGGTATCTTTCCCCGTCAATCGCGTCATTGGCTGAGTCATACCCGCAAAGCCTTTGACGAATCTTCGGTAATATCCAGCCAACCCAAGAAAGCTCCTTATCTCGGTGGCATTCCTCGGACGTGGCCAGTCCTTTATCGACTTAATCTTTTCCGGATCCACGGACACTCCTTGGTCCGAGACAATGTGTCCAAGGAACCCGACACTCTTTTGCCAAAACGAGCATTTGCTTAATTTCGCGAAAAGCTTTTGTTCCCTTAACCGCACCAAAACTGCCCTTAAATGATTCTGATGAGTCTCCCAATCCTTCGAGTAGACAAGTATGTCATCAATGAAAATGATTACAAACTCGTCCAAGAATTCCCGGAAGACACCATTCATCATCTTCATGAAGGCTGCCGGTGGATTGGTCAATCCGAACGGCATAACCACAAACTCAAAGTGGCCGTACCTCGTCCGGAAAGCCGTTTTCCGAATGTCCGATGGCTCTATCGGAATTTGATGGTACCCCGAGGCCAAGTCTCTCTTTGAGAACCACTTTGCACCTCGGAGGTTATCCAACAACTCGTCTATCCGGGGCAATGGGTACTTATTCTTCACCGTAACCCTATTCAGCCCCCGGTAATCAATGCATAGCCTAAAGCTACCATCCTTTTTCTTCACAAACAAGACCGGTGCACCCCAAGGTGAACTACTTGGTCTGATAAACCCTTTTTCCAACAATTCTTCCAATTGTTTCTTTAACTCCGCCATTTCTGCCGGTGCCATCCGGTAAGGCGCTTTAGATATAGGGGTCGTCCCCGGTTCCAGCTCGATGGTGAACGGATCTGATCTATCCGGTGGCACTCCCCGTACCGCTTCAAACACATCGGCAAATTCATTGGCTATCGGAATCTCATCCAGTTCCTTATTTTCCCCAACTTCCTTTGTTGTGATTGTGGCTAAGTACGCCTCACAACCTTTCTCCAGCATCCTTTCCGCCTGGATTGCTGAGATGATCAAACTTCCCGAAGTTGATCTTATTCCCTGGAATCTCAATGTTCCTTCCTTTCCCTCAAAATTTACTCTCCCTCGGTGACAGTCAATGTGAGCCTTGTACTTTCCCAACCAGTCCATCCCCAAGATAACATCATGTTTCATGAGTGGCACAATGATTAGGTCAGTAGGCATATCCACACCATTGACAATGACCGAGATGCCGCGAACCACACCGTACGGGAACATCACCTGCCCGCCGGCTGCTCGGACCATTCCATATTCGGTGTTTGGTTCTCTCTGGAACCCACCTTTTCCTATCATTTCTGGGCTCACAAAACAGTGTGTGGCCCCCGAATCAAACAAGGTGTGCGTTTCCACACCACCTATACTTAAGGTCCCTACACATTCCTCTAGAATGCTAAGTACCCTTATCCCCCATAGACATGCACCATGATGCTATGTAATGCACGAATTGAACTAAAAAGGGTTCTCGTTACATACCAGTAATCGCCCTGTAGTTCCCATCGGCAGTTTCCTCAGACAGCTCATACACGCGTGGTGCAACAGCCTGTCTCTTTGGTGGTGGCGGTAAAGTTTCCTCGCCACGGTTTCCCCGTTGATCAAGCTTTGGACATTCCCTCTTAAAATGTCCCTCTTTCCCGCACAAGTAGTAGGTCCTTGGCCCATTGCCATTGTCCATCCTTGGACAGTTTCAGATCTCATGGTCTTTGCTTCCACATCGTCCGCATGCACCCACGGCCTTCCAGCAAGAACCGATGTGGTACTTTCCGCAAGTCTTGCACTCCCCATACCTGGGTTCAGACCTTGCGTTATCCACCTTGTCCCACTTCCTCTTTCGGTCGGTGGTTTTGGCTGGGTGAGTCGAACGAGAAGAAACTTTCTCGCGTTTGAGCTGTTTCTCTTCCTCTATCCCAGCTTCAATCATAGCCGCCCTTTCCACCACTTCCACGACCGAGTTAAAGACACCGTTCACGCAATGGTTGCGGATGTCCACCCTTAGTCCATGGATAAAGCGACGTACTTGTGCTTTCTCATCCTCAATTTCCTTTCCCACAAAGCGCCTAAGGCGACTGAACTCAACGTCATACGCGCGTACCGTCATCTCCCCTTGTACCAGGTTCAGGTACTCGCTTTCCAATCGATCCCAAGCTTCCGGGGGAAAGAATTTCTTGTTGAATTCTATCTCAAAGTCGGCATAGGTTAGGACTTGACCACCTGTACGTTTCTCCACTGATACCCACCAGTCATGGGCTTCCTCTTCCAGGAAATGGACAGCAATGTCCTTTTGATACTCCTCCGGGCAGCGAGTGGAGTTGAAATTCCTTACAAGTCGACTCCTCCACTCGTCAGCCACAATCGGGTCCGTACTACCCGAGAAATGTTTTGTCTTTAGCCTCGTGACATGCTCCAGTGCATCAAGGTAGTCCTTTCTCTTTCTCGGAGAATCTCCAGGACCTACCCCAATGGTCCCCGCAACAATCTTGCTGCGTACCGTTGGTACCACAGGATCCGGTACCAACGCCTTTGTGAGCACGTCCAGCTGTGCCATCATGGCCTTCATCGTTTCCCACTGTTCCTGGGACGATGGTACAACATTCGGTTGCCTATTCACGTCCGTAGCTCCGCTACTCTCCGGCTTATCATTATCCGGTTGTTTTTCTCCAGCCTCAGGTCCGGCTGCAATCAGGGTGTCCGTGTTCCCTACGTCCGCATCGACCATAGTCTCCGCGTCCATGGTCCCATCGGCCACCTCCTTGCCTTTTCTTTTCTTTTCCTTGCTGCTCTTACCCATCTGCAAAATTATGCATTAGTCACGGCTAAATTAACAAACCGCAAACAGTAAGAACAACTACCGCGAGATCCCATGAAGCCGATGAGTGGTGATGCCCCAAACCCGCACTACCGGTCCTAGAACCAAGCATGCTCTGATACCAACTTGAAAGACCCCATCCCCGGCCCTCTATAGCCGGAGAGGTTCTCCCGTCCCTTTACACTACTTAGTCATATTTTAGGACCCATTCCTTTAAACAATGTTCGTTTGCACATTCTGTGATTCATACATAATCCTTATGATATAATACTTAGAGTAATAAATATTCGATATTCATTAAGTAATCAAAGGATTCGATACAACTTATGAGTTTGCATAATAAGCTAGAACAAGCTGTATAATCGATCCTATCTACCCTTCACACCACCACTCATCTTCCCGGCCATGAGTCTCGCGCCTAAGCACTTCCTTTCCCGCGATCACCCTCCTTTCCTGAAACCAAGTAGGCATCAATAACATTCCCTTTTTCCGCTGTACATGTCATGCAATGCACGCTAGGTACTATTAACCGTCCAGTACATAGATCGGCCGGTAGAGAGTTATCCCGCGCATCAGTTCGGACGGTGTACTGGGGGTCTGTACCGATCCCTGTCCAACCGCCGAGCCGCGTTTACTTTTCTCCGCCCGAATTGTCCGTACTCGGACACCCCGGATGGTACGCTGATCGGTAGGGAGGTAGCATGCGCATCAGTTCGGTTGGTTCACGGCGAACCTGGCGGTTCCCGATCCACTTCCGAGCCGCACCCCCTTTCCTCCGACCAACCGGACCATCTGAAGCATTACTTATGCTTATGATTGATGCACTACCCCAATTCCCAGAGTCTATATGGACGGTACTGTACCGTACTTCCGACCCTTATTACCTTTCTCGCCGAACTCTTTATCACTCGGATCCTTCTTCCTGATCTTTACTCGTACTCTCGAGTTTTTGGTGTATTTTTCTGTATCCGAACGTGTATTCAGAATGAGAGGATCTCCCCCTTTATATAGGGTCCTGGGCTGCGGTTTTGGCCCCAAAAGGCACCCTTCGGATGAATCCGTTCATTCACTCCCGTTCGCTCATGTACGCTCGCCGTACCCGTTCGGCCATGGCCATTAGGCCGTGCCCTTTCGGTCCCGAGCTCCCAGCTGGTCAGTGAACTGTCCACTGTCGTCCAGCTGGTCGAGCTGGGTCGAGCTGGGTCGAGCTCCCTGGCAGCTGGTCGAGCTGACACTAACTGACCGAGCTGACCGCAGCTGGCCTCAAGCTATCCAGAGCTGGCCGAGAGCTGTCCGGAGCTGGCCCGGAGCTGTCCGGAGCTGGCCCGAAGCTGTCCGAAGCTGACCAATACTTGTCCCATACTTGGCTCGTTTTCTCCCCTTGACCGAGCTAACGAGTAGCTCTTCCCCGACTTGTCCGAGATCACCCTTCCATCCCGGACCAAGCCATGGCCTACGATCCTATTCAGGATCGCGGGCGTTACATTCTTCCTTTCTATTATCTCGTCTCTTTTTTTCAGTTCGTTCGTACTTCGTATTTTTCATTACGACATCCTCCCAATCCGTAACCTCCGATCCTTCCGCCGCTAGTCACCTTCGACGAGCTACCTCCTCCGAATCTGGTGGTTCGGCCAGATCTATTCGTCGCAAGGTTTGGTCTCCGGTTTCTTCCGATTCATCGTCGACAGATTCAGATATCGCTCGGCTTGCAACGATTCAACACCGCCTTTCTTCCGACCCAGCCGTTTCAAGGTCGTCGGGACTTCCTTACAGGATCCCTTCCTTGGTTGACGAGCCGTTAACCGATGACCCGTTCTTTCTCGAGGAGATTGATTTCCCTCCGCCGGTTGAAGGCGCCTTTGCACATGTTGGTAGATCGACGCTGAAGATTGATTCGGCGATTGACGCGGTTCGCATTGGGAAGTTGGGCACTAAGCCAAATATTCTAATTCCGTCTCCGGCCCAACGTCCCTGGGATGCTCCTCCCGGCTTCATATGTCTCTCGGAGAAATTCTTTACTGAGTGTGGGCTCACTTTTCCTCTTCCCTCTTTCTGGATGACGTACTTTGCTCGGCGTAAGGCGGCCATTTCTCAATTTACCCCAGCAACTTTTTGGAACGTCCTGGGTCTCTCGATTATGGCCGAGGCTGCAGGAGTCGAGCTGACTTGCGACCATTTGGAAGAGTTGACGATTCTGAATCCGTCGAATCAGACTAAATCTCCTGGAATTTATTACCTGGGTTCGGCAAATAATACGACCCTCGTCGAAGGATCCAAGGGAAAAACATATAATTGGAAAGGCTCGTATTTTTTTCTGGAAGTTACTCCTGGGGTTCTAGAGGACCCGTACATTCCTTGGTTTTCTGGGTGGAACCCTTCACCCGGTAGCCTGCTGTTCTTGTTTAACTATCTTTCTGTTCTTGGTCGGGCTTTTGTTTTACCTAATCCCCCTTGGTTCATCATCTTTTTGTAGTTGTCGTCTCAAGGTGTCTTCTCCCATATCCTCCTACTCTTCAAGCTGAGGTTAACGCGATCAAGCTCCTTTGTCCCTACCTCTGGCCGGGTACCGAGTTGAAGAAAGGTCGTCCAAGGAAAATACCAGATTCATCGAGGAAGAAAGGTAACTCGATGTGTTTTTTTTTTAATCAGTTTTTGGTTCTGGTGCCCTTGCCTAAAACTGTTTCTGTTGTCCACGACTTTAGCCGGAACAATGGGGAGACTGAACACAAATGTTCCCGACGTATCTGCTCGCTACCGTCGGGTTCCAGAGTCTTCTTCCTTGCCTCGTTCGACTCCTCGCTCGGAGTCCCGTCCCGAGACTCATCCTGCCGACATTGGTTCGACCCAAAGAGTTCCTTCCCAGTCTCATCGGTCGGTCGAGACTTCTCCGAGACAGCCTTCCAAGATTCTTCCTTCGAACCGTCACATCAGGCCTGCCGAGACACTCCCGAGAAGGAAGACAAGCAAGGCTCCTCGTCGTCACTCTGAGCGTACAGATCCTTCGAAGAAGCAAAAGATGTCTGATTATGGCTGGAGCTTCACTCACTCCTCCTCAGCTCGTCCTTTTCTGGACGACCCTCAATCCTGTGCCGAGCTTTTTCGAAAGATTCATTTCGGTGCAGGTCACATACTTCCTGCTGAGAGGATGAAGGAAGAGTATGCGGTTACTGACGTTGCCCTCGTTCTCTTTTTTTTTTTTGCAGCTTATTGCATGATCGTAAGAGGTTCGCGTAACCCGTATGAGGTTCGCGCTACTATCGTCGCATTTGTGATCTGGAGCGATCATCCGGGAGCGTCGAGTTTGGCTGAGAGGGTTGAACGTCTCAAGGCCCAGCTTGGGGAGGCGGTTCAATCTAATCAAAGGTTGAACAATGAGGTTGCGAAGCTTGTAGACCATCGACGCAGATTAGTCTCAGAGAGGGATGGTATTAAGCAAAAGCTCGAGGCGTTTGACGGCTCTCGTAGCAGGCTGCAGCTTACCCTCAGCTCGGAGACGAAGAGGCTTAGTGATCGGCGTGAGGAGTTTGGGTACTTTGAGAGGATTAGCGCCTTTACTAAGTTGAGCGCTCGTGTGCAAAAGCTGCTAGCCAAACACAAGGGGTATGCTGACGCGGTCATGGCATCCAGGGAAAAATTCCTGGAATATAATCAAGCTGTTGGAAACGTCCAGATGCTCGAGACGCTCGTCGCCGAAGGTCAAATTTCGCTAACTGCCGTTGGGGTCAAGGAGGGGATTATCACCGTGATGTCTCAGCTGAAGGACGAGGTGGAAAGTATTGAGCTTCCGGACATTGCCGATGCTGATTTTGACGTTGCTTCGGTCTTTGTTGAGCCTCTCCCCTCTGTCCCAGATTGGGTCGCTTCTCTTGAAAGCGGGGGTGACGAGGATCGTGACGAGGAGGTTGAGAGCGAAGGGTCTGATAGTGGGGAGGCCGAGGCTGATGGGACCGAGCAACAGGTTGAAAAAGACGCGAGCGCTCCGAATGAAGAATGTCCTCCGACTCCTGGCCGCGAGTCTCCAGCCAATGGTCTTGTTTCATAAATTTGTTTTAATCGTTATAGTTCCTGCCGTGTTTAGGGTCGACTCCTGTGTACGCTTACTTTTGCGCCGTGATTTGAGGTCAGCTCCCGTATATTAAACTGTCGTTGCCGGGTGCTGGCTCCTTTTGAATTTTATTATCGTTTTGCGTATTAATTACTTGTCATTTAATGGTTGTGATTTCTGAGGCGTCTATTACTGGTCGCCTATCTTTGGAAGTTGTGCCTCATACCGGATAAATAATCCTTCAATCTCTGCCAAATTCATTTCGTGTTTTGCTTTGGCGATTTGCTCTGTCTTTTGTGTCTAGGGAAAGTTTGTTCTGATGCCGGTAACGACGAGGTCGGCGTGGTTGCGGAGAGAGCGGTAGCGACGTATTATGAGGTTCGACGAACTTATCCGCTCCGATTACTACCATGCTCGCATTCAGCGGCTGAGGGCTTACATCATTGCTACGCGTCGTTCATTTGAGCGTTACTTTGGTTTTTGTCGTGTAGACGGGATCGTAGAATGTCTTGAAGTGTTGATCGACGAGGGGCTCTTTGTTCCGACGTGGCAATGGGAACGACTACAGGACGAGCGTTCTCGTCGTGAGGCATTATTTGCGGAAGTTGTGATACCTGACCTTGAACAAGGCGATCTTGAGTCTATTGGTAGAAGGCCGTTTGAAGAACGTGCTGAGATGTTGCTTGTTGGACTCGTATCGATGTGTTGTGTCGTTATATTAGTCAACTGGAAGGCACGAGGCACTAGTTTGATGAGAGCAATCGCACCGAGGGGATTTGTGCGTATCTGGAGGAGATGGTCGGTAATGGTGCTAACGTCCCAATGGTCGTGTTGAAAGATGTGAAGGAGTCATGCCGTTACTGGCAGACAACGATCGGCTGGTTAGAGTTCGTCACTCCGTCTGACGCCGATCTTGGAATTGAATGATTGTTTTTCTATTCCCTCTTTTTTTATGTGCAAAGGCGAGGTCATTATTTTTTAACACTATTGTCGTCGTTCGAATAAAGTCTTTATATTATTTTTATATCGCTGTTTTACTCTTGCTTCGAGTAGCGTCGTGTTGTGAGTCGCAGCTCGGCTTGGATTTGTAGGATTAGGCGCGACTCGTGATTGTCGGCTTACCCCTTTTTTGCGAGTTGCGACTCGGTTTTTATAGAGTTAGGTGCGACTCATGATTGTTGGCTTACCCTTTTTTGCGAGTTTCGACTCGGCTTTTATAGAGTTAGGTGCGACTCATGATTGTCGGCTTACCCCTTTTTGCGAGTTCTTCTTCCAACTCGTCGAGTCGATCGAGGAGCATTTGACTGTTGAGTGCGGTATCTTGGACGAGCATTGTTCGTCAAAGGTTCGTACTGCCGACTTCAGCAGGTGCCATTGCCTCCATCCCGTAAGGCAGAGAAAATGGAGCTTGCTTGGTAGCTTGTCGTAGGGTTGTTCGGTAAGACCAAAGTACACCGTCGAGTTCGTCGGCCCAAGCGCCCTTCTTGGAGTCCAACCTCTTCTTCAAGCCGTCAAGTATAGTTTTATTTGTTGCTTCAGCTTGTCCATTTCGTTGTGGGTATCTTGGTGTTGACTTTCGCAATTTGATTCGCCATCTTGCACAAAAAATCTTTGAATTGCAGAGAAATGAATTGCGAACCGTTGTCGGTGACTATTTCGTAAGGAAGACCGTGACGACAGATGATATACTTCCACACGAAGAGTTGGACGTCCTTGCTTGATATTGGCGTAGGACTCGGCCTCGACCCATTTGGTGAAATAGTCGGTGAGAACGAGGATATAACGTTTCTGTCTGGAAGCGGGTAGTGGGCCAATAATGTCCATCGCCCAGCGCATGAATGGGTATGGGGCTACTCCGACTCGCAAGAGTTCGGTCGGCTAGTGGATTATGGGGGCGTGTCGCTGGCACTTTTTGCATCTGGCGACGAACTTTTCGCAATCGGACATCATTGTGGGCCAGTAATGGCTGTGCTTTTTGATTTGTAGTGCCAGGGCTCGTCCACCCGTGTGGTTTCCGCTGGCTCCCTTGTGGGTTTCTATCATGACACGTTCTGTGTCGTCGCCGTGTATACATAAGAGAAGGGCTCCTGATGCGGTCCATCGAAGTAAGTGGTCTTTCATTAGGGTATAATGAGCAGCTTTTGCTTTGAGCCGTCTCTTGGCCCATTTGTCTGTTGGCACGTCACCATCGGCGAGATATGACAGGATTTCAACTCGCCAGTCCGTTGGGTCGTTTTCTGAGGGAGGTTCGCATTGCCGACGTGATGTCGCCGTTTGATAGGTGGTTCGGATTTTGTTAGGCTAGTGAAGGGCAAGGCATGTCTCGGCTCGTGTTCCCTCTATAATTGGCGTATTGATGCTCTCAACTGGGATGATACGTCGTAGGTCCGGGTCGGACGTTGAAGCGAGTGCTGCTTAGGCGTCGGCCTGGGCGTTGTCCCCTCTGGGGATTTTGACGAGCTCGAATTTGTGAATCGTTTGGACAGAATTTTGACGACGTCAAGGTATGCTGCCATCGGTTTGCTTTTTGTGTCGTATTCGCCGCTAAATTGATTGGCAACGAGCTGTGAATCACAAAAAGCGTGGATTCGTCTGATTTGAATCCCGCTGGCGAGCTTAAGTCCGATGATAAGTGTTTCATACTCGGCGACATTGTTGGTTGCTTGAAACCGAAGACGAAAAGATTATTCTAAGATTTCGCCGGTTGGAGAAGTAAGGCGGATTCCCACACCGGATCCAAGGTGCGAAGATGCTCCGTCCACATGCAATGTCCACCGGTCGTCTGTTGGGTCGGCGGGGTTGGCCCGGATACGTCTAGTGTTAGCTCAATTAAGAAGTCGGCCAACACTTGGGATTTAGCAGCTGGGCGTGTGCGGTACTCGATGTCGTACTCGCTGAGTTCGATCGCCCACTTCGTCAACTGGCCAGATTGATTTGGACTGTGTAATACAGATCGTAAGGGCTGGTTAGATAGGACGACAATGGTATGTGACTGAAAATATGGTCGGATGTGACGACTGCCAGGGTGACCTTTTCGACTGTCGAGTAACGCGTTTCTGCATCGTCAAAGGATTTACTTATATAGAAAATAGGTCGTTGTTCTCCTCGGTCGTCCATGACGAGTACGCCGCTGACGGCGGATTTGGGAAACTGCGATGTAGAGTAACAGGACTTCTCCAAACTCTTGCTTGGCAAGGATCGGGGGGGGGGGGGGGTGGATAAGTAGCTCTTTAACTTGCTGAATGCATCGTGGCAGGCTTCGTTCCATTCGAACTTCCCTTTGGTCTTGAGGAGTTGGTAGAAAGGTAGGCACTTGTTAGTTGACCTGGATATGAAAAGATTTAGGACCGCAATTCGTCCAGTTAGTCGCTGCACTTCCATAGCATTTTTTGGTGATGGTAGGTCGAGTATTACCTTAATTTGCTTGGGGTTTGCTTCAATGCCTTGCCGGGTCACCAAGTAGCCGAGGAATTCTTCCGATTTGACTGCAAAAGTGCACTTGGCTAGGTTTAGCTTCATTCCGTACTCGTTTAAGACGTCGAAACATTGTCGTAAATGGGTGATATGATCGTTTGCCCGCTGTGACTTGACAAGCATGTCGTCTATATAAACTTCCATCGTCCTGCCGAGTTGTTCAGCGAACATTTTATTGACCAGTCGTTGGTAAGTTGCCCCCGCGTTTTTTAAGCCAAAAGGCATGACCTTGTAGCAGTATGTCCCCCCTGTTTGTGATGAACGACGTTTTTTTGTCGGTCGTCTTTGTGCATTAATATCTGATTGTACCCGGAAAAGGCGTCCATGAAGGTCAGCAGCTCGTTTCCCGCGGTTGCTTCGACGAGTTGATCGATTCGTGGGAAAAGGAAACTATCCTTTGGGCAAGCTTTGTTTAGGTCGGTAAAATCCACGCAAAATCGCCATTTCCTGTTCTTCTTTTTGACGACTACTGGATTGGCAACCCATTCAGGATATTTTACTTCGACGATGGATCCAGCGCCAAGGAGTTTTTCCACTTCGTCGTTTACGGCTTGCGATCTTTCGGGTCCTAACTTGCGTCGTTTTTGCTTGACTGGTTTGTGTGTTGGATCGGCATTGAGTTCGTGAGTTGTGACGGTTGGGTCAATTCCTTTCATGTCAGTTACAGTCCATGCGAACGTCGATATATTTGTTTTGAGAAAAAGGATTAGCTCGCTTCGCATGACCGGGGTTATCTCTGTTCTGATATTCTTGTCAGTGTCGTCCAAACATATTTCTTCTGTTGTAGCGACGCCCTACTGAATTGGGGTCGGCTTTCCGTCGGTCGGTGACGAGCTGTCGTCGCCGACCCGCTGCTTTGATTGCTATAACTTCTTTCCTGTGCGAATCCTGTGTTCGATCAGGAAGCAGGCTCTTGCACTCTGTTGGTTTCCGCGCAGCGTATATATACCTTTCGGGGTTGGGAATTTGACGCACTGATGATACGTCGATGGTACTGCTTTCATCTCATGGATCCACGAGGTCCCAAGGATTACGTTGTAGATAGTCGGCATGTCGATGACGGCGAACCTGAAATACCTGATCATGCTTCCCATGAAAATTGGCAGATCGATGGTGCCGACTGACATGATATGATCCCCATCAAAACCGGTCAAAGAATGGCATTCTGGCTTGACATCACTCTCTCCGATCTCCATTTGTGCCAGGACGTTCCTGAAGATCACGTTTACCGAACTTCCGGTGTCGATCAAAATTTTTGTGACCTCGCTTTCGCTGATCAATAGTTCGACGACCAGGGGATCGTTGTGAGGCAGATCCAAACCTTCTAGGTCATTATTGTCGAAGGAAATCGTTGCGTTTTCGGATCTGATTTTTGAAGGCCACGACTTCCTTATTTCGGCCTGCTTAGTATAGTCTCTTATTGACTTGACTGGGTCATTGCATCCTGTTAATCCACCCATGATCATGTTTATCCGTCTTATGGTTGGGGGGCGCTGGTCGGCTTATCGGTCTGTACGTTGCCATTTTTCGTGATTGATGGCGCCTGGAGTTTCCATTTCGTCTTCGCTTTGATCGTCGAGGGTTTTGGAATCCTTGACAAATTTTCGAGCGATATTCTCAGCTCGCTTGATGTCGCTGTTACCGGGCCGGGTCGTCTTGCTTCTGTCAGATTCGATGACCATCATCCCTTTTTTGTATCGTTCCATCAGGATCATTTGGAGGTAACGACATTCCTCAGTCGCGTGGGTGGTACTTTGGTGATAATCACAATACTGGGTCGCACTGCTCTCACTTCCTTCCTTCCGGATGTATTTATTTTCGCAGATCGCAAAAGTTCGACGAGTTCGATCTTGATTTATGGTAAAGTGTTGTCGTGGCTCGACGTATTCGACTTTCGGAGCTGTGATTACTGGCTGCTTGGTCGCGACGCTTGTTTCGCCGGAGTGTTTCTTAGCGTTGACCATTTTCTCTTCTTCAAGCTCGATGTGTTTCGCGGCTCGTCCCAGGGCGTCAGCTATGGTTTCCACATGAGTTAAAGATAGCTCTTCTTTAAATCGAGACTCGTACCAAAGTGCGTTCTTGAGTGCAATGATAGCAGCCGCATCTAGGATCGAGACGTTGACGACGACCTCTCTAAAGCGTCCAATAAAACACCAGAGTGATTCATTTCGTTGTTGAGTCAGTGCGTATAGGTCGGCATGAGAGTTCTTGTTTTCCATTAGAACAGAGAATTGCTTTAAGATTGCAGTTATCAGGTCCTTGATACTATCGATTGACCCAGGTGGGAGTCTTGAGAACCAGCTTAAAGCGGTTCCTGTCAAATGCTCGGCAAAGATCTGGCAGGTTCCAGCATCATATTCCATCGGGCTGAACTGTAAAGGGCCGAGGGATATGCCGAAAGTAAGCAAGAAGTCTCGCGGATCGACCATGCCGTCATAATAGCCCAACCTTGGCTTGACTGCACGTTTTACCGCCGTAGTAGCGAGTCTTCTAGAGAACGGGGTTCGTTGCGTTGCTTCGAGCATAAGATCTACTTCAGGTGCTTTACTTGTTGCTCTATGGAAGACTGTTACCATTTCTTGCATCTTCTCTCAAATTTCTTTCAGCTCAGCGTCCTTTGTCCCATTGTCTCGCTCGTCGATGTGTGGGGCGGGATTGCGCTCTGGTTGACCTCCTCGTACACTTGTCTCTAGCGTCGTCCTGGCTGGGATGAAACTTGCCAAATTTTGCCTAGTGGAGTGGAGATGGTTGATCTCGTCCTGAGAGTTGATATGTGCTGCAGTCAGCGCGTCTAACCGAGTATTAGTTCGCTCTTCTTGTTGGTTGAGACGCATCAATATCCCGCGAAAGAGTTCGTCTATACTGGAAACGGGTTAGCTACTGAGCAATGCGAGGTGCGCAGGATTCAGCGTTGGCTCTTCGGTCGCCGGGCTGGTTAAGTTTGTCGCAATGACGAACGTCCCTGGGCTCTCTGTCGCCGCAGCCTTTCTTGGGGCGTCCGGAGTTGGGAGTGTGGTTTGTTCCCCTTGATCCGCCGCTGGAGTGGTCGTTCCACCCGATGAACCAGCTTCCTTACTTCCTTTTTTAGTAACAATGGTCATCTCGTCTAGTTGTTGTAGGTCCGTTCTTCAAACTTTTAAAGAAGATTTCGACTTGGCTCCCCCTACCTGGCGCGCCAAATTGTTGATGTCGAAATCGGCCACAATTAGAATGTTTAAGTTCGGTAAAAGGATAGTCGAAGTTTTCTTCTATTAATCGGTGTCGAAGCACAAAAGACGGGTTACAATACAACTTAGACGAGTTAGCAAGTAATGAACGAGTTTAGAATGGACGAGTTAGATGGACGAGTCTTCGACTCCTTCGCTTTTAACCTTTAACGGGTAAAAAACCTTGTCTCTCCTTTTTTCTCTCCCCTTGATCGAACGCCGTGCGCCCGCTTTTATAGGGAACTGTGTCGGTTTGTCCATTACAAAGACCAAAATACCCCTTCCCTTCCTGAAGGTTTATTTGGGCCTTCTTATGGGCTGGGCCTTTTGTTAGGTTACAGGCCTACCCCTAACACCATTTCAGATTCCGATCGTGTATCAATTCTTCACCAAATCGTGTATCAATTCCGATCTCAGATTTGAGATTCACGATGAAATGTGAATCTTATGGCTTTTTATTGAGTTATTAGGTGAATTTGTAGTCTTATGGCTTGAACGAGAAGCCTTGGGTCAATAAAGTAGTGGCACACAGAGCCACAACTAGAATCTTCAAAATCTCATGATTGATTTTGGTTGTTAATGTCCCAAATCAATAATTTTGCTTGTAAAATTTTAGGATCAAGAAAAAAGATTTTAATGGGTATTTGATTCAATTCACAGATTCTGTTTCATCCTTATAGCTTATCTCATTTGCTTGTGTCTGGTGGATTTTTAACCTTTCTTTCATTCTTTGGACTCTGTAGGAGCTGCATCATAAAACAAGGAGTTTAATTTTGAGAGTAATCCATCAGTGTGGCGATGTCACTTGTTGAGTGAAAGAAGAGGAGGAAGAGATTTGTTAGAAGTAAGAAAAGTTTTGAAAGGTCTAATTGTGGTGATGTCACTTGTTGAGTGAAGCAAGATGAGGAAGAGATTTGTTAGAAGTAAGAGAAGTTTGTCGTCGTCGTCGATTTCGATGTCTTCTACTTGTAGTTCTTCTGTTATAGAGTGGGCTAGTAGTGTTGATGATGCAGAGTATAGTGGTGGAGGATCTTTTGGTCCTAGATTTCTAGTTATCACAGTTTTTGGGATTTATGATTATTTATGAATGTTTTTCTAAAATTAAGAAGGCTTTCCTAAATATTAGAAAATTCTTCCTAAACATTATAAAATTTTTCCTAAATTTTAAAAAACGAGTATTTGAATATTTTATTTATGTTTGCGTCAATGTATTAGCTTGGTTCTTAATTTGAAAGTTTATAAGCCGTTTAAGAGTTTTAAGTTGAATGTGTTTTGTGATATTGGTGGTAATGGAAGTAGAACAAGGTTTTTAATAAAGAGAGAGATTATGAACATTTTGATTAGCAAAGGTAATGTCCATTTGGATGGTGTCTTTTGTGAAATAATTCGAATTTAATGCTATATTTTCATTAGCAAAGGTAATGTTCATTCTGTTTATATGAAATTCATAGTGTAAGTATCATTTAGGAAGGACTCTTTGAAATTTAGGAAGGACTCCTTAATGCATAGGAAGGCTTTCCTAAAAGTTTGATTTCTTAAAAAACCTTGTATATGGATATTTATTGTTATACTTCCACCAAACGAGAAGCTTGGCTTGTTAGTTACAATACTAGAGGGATGCAAGTTCGAGTTCTTGCAATCATCAATTTTTAATTTTTTAATCCTTTAAAAAAATTTTATGAACGTCTTCCAGAAATCCAAACTTTTTATGAAAGTTCTCCTGAAGTTTAAGATCTTTAAAGACTCCTTCCTAAACAATATTAAACCCTTCCTAAATTTTGAAAAAAGGAGTTTGATATGCAATCTGTTCGAAGCTAACCACACCACTGAACTCACAATTACTTAAGATTTACTGCACAAAATTAAATCACAATGAGAAAACATTACTTAAGATTTGATTTTTCACTAGTTTGATCTGCAATCTGTCAGAACCTAACCCACCACTAAACTCAGTACACATACTAACACTGATCTTCACCGCTTGGTACAGAAGAGCAATATCCAAAGAGAACGTCTTTGCGAAACTGAGCACTCCATCATCGTTGAGAACTGAGAAGGTTATGATGGAAGAAACGTCTGTTTTAAATAAAAGACTCCCACCATTCTCAATCATAAATGTCTTAAACTTTTATTTCAATGTCACAGAGAACCAAGACAATGAATGATTTTGGCAAAAACGCAATAATAATCTGGAAAATCAAACAATTCTTCAGAACCCGAAGCCCAGATTTAATCAAACACATACAAGCTTATTAAAATTTAGGTTGAAACTAAACTGTAATCGGAGTTTCCCCAAACTCGACTTTGATAACCTATTTTCCATAGAATTGCACAAATAGCCCTCACACAATTCACCTAAAAAAAACAGCCATCGTTTTCCAATTTATCAACGGTCGTCTTCCCCGAGAGAACAAGTTGGAGCAGTGAAATCTTCTATAGAGAAATCATCACTCGATAGGATACAATCTAAGCTACAGTCAGGAGTAGATGACGAGTAGAGCAGATCCGTGCCATATCCAGTAGACGGGACGAAGCTAGATTCAGGAGGCGGAGTCACATTCTCCTTTCTCGAATAACGACTGAGTCTGGGCTTCTTGTTGGAGAGTGGTGAGGGATGTTTCTGTTCGCGTTTGCAGGTTGAAGAGATTTACGAATCCAAAGCTGGGAGGAAGAAGGGATTTTGAAATCGTCATTGTCATCTTCGCCGGAGTTCCACATAAGTTCCGGCGAGTCGAAAAGAGAGAGAACGATTCATATGAGTGTGTTATTTATTTTAATAATTTTTCCAAAATTTAAGTTGGGAAACATGGAATTTTTAAGAGGGTATGCTAATTTCGAAACAAAAACTTAAAATAATGCTATTTATTTATGAGAATCACCCTTTTTAATTAGTATATGTGATTTATTTCACGTAGTTCTGAGAGAAAAATAAGTTATGAATTTCAATAATATGCATATCATCTTGCAAGGAGAGAGTTGGAATTTTGTAATCTTAATTGTAATGTACTGATGATATATAGGCTGAAATGAATAATAAAGATGCCCAAACAAACTTTTGGTAAAATAATTATATATATATATATATATTTGATTTCGATTGTTTTTTTTTTTTTTTTTTTTTTGTCAAATCCATAAGGGTGCAATTTAATTAAACCGGAACCATAAATGTTGGGTTACAAACCGGGTGAATAGTTGATTGAGCCAGTTCATCGGTCCGACGGTTGAGTTTATGATTAACATACAGAAAAGAGATTTCATCAAAAGAAATGGATAGATCTAGGATATCGTGGAGAATCCCGTAGAGCTCCTTCGATGGAGTTTTTGAAATGATGGCTTTGATCAGCATCTGTGAATCTGAAGCCAGAGAGAGTTTGTTGAAGCCAAGGTCTAGGGCTTGTTGTAGAGCCAGGGATATCGCAATCGCTTCTGCTAAAATTGGAGAGGCTATGTTTGTCGCTGATGCCTGGTTCAGAATTTCTAGTGATCGGGAATTATCAATAAAAACCCATCCAAACCCCGCGTCCTGAGATTCTGGTCTCCATGCCGCATCGGTGAAGCAAGAGATAATATCCAATCTGAGATCTGGCCTTTGAGATTCTCGCCGGGGTACAATGATCGGGGGTTGCGATAATTGGGCAGCAATCCATTCACGAGAACTGATAATGGCCTGAGACAAAATGTCCTGCGGTAAGATTTGCTTCTGCTCAAATATCTTTTTGTTCTAAAAAGTCCAAATATTCCAGAGTATCCAAGGGGCCAATGGCTCCTTACGAATACCTACTGGTGGCAGGTTGATTCCCGAGTTTACTAACTCAAGTCCCATATGAAGGTTGTTGATGCGGTGGGGATCAATTGTGATATTGAATGGTGTTTTCTCCCAAACCTGGACAGAAAAAGGGCAATGGAATAGAAGGTGTAGGGTTGATTCGGCTTGGAGGCAATGGGGACACGACACAGTAGGGTTCACTCCCCGGATCTTCAAGTTTTCCCCTACTGGTAGAGCTTCGTGCATAACTTTCCATAGGAAAAACTTAAGCTTTAGAAGACATTTGATAATCTATATTTCTTTGTACCAGTCAAAAGAGGCGGTGACAGGACGATTGGATGTAGGATATTTCTCCCTTTGAGTTACAGCCAAGTATCCTGACTTTGCCGTGTAGATTCCTGAATTGGTAAGTAACCAAAGATGACAATCTTTGGCTCCTTTTGTACTTGGTCGTAGACCAAGAATCTCTTTTTCATAAGCCGGTAGCAATGCCTTGACCTTCTCATGATTCCATGTTTTTGTGTTAGGACAAATAAGGCTACTTACCCGAAGGTCAGCAGACAACTCTGATGGTGGTCCCTGATGTGTCTGTATTTTATAGGTTTTAACAACAGTTTTTGTATTTGCTTTGAGTCTTTTATTGAGTCAAAGTGTGCTTTTAGAGTCTTTTTAGTCTTTTGTGAGTTTGTACAGGTTCTAGGTTACTTTGGAAGGAAACTGAGTGTTTTGGGGATGAAGACAAGCATCTGAAGCCAATTTGGTGAAGACTGATCGGACTAGCAAGCAGATGGAGCAAACAGAGAAAAGCATCCTGGATCGGCCGATCTACATTCGGGATCGACCGATCCTGTACCCGAAGCAACCTTTCCTTTTTTGTTTTAAACTGACTTTTAGGGTTTTATTTTACTATTTAAGCACGGGGTTCGACCTCTAAAAAGACAACTTTTATTCTACACAGCTTTTGAGTACTTGTAAGCTTAGGAGAAGATCTCTAATCCTTTGTATCTCTTTGGAGAAGATTTCTGAACCCTTTTACTTCTCTTTGCTATTCAATTATGATTTCTTCATCCTTGTTTTGTTGTTCTTTTACTTCTATGTCTGAGTAGTCCCTCTGTTGGGTTTCGGGTTTCAAAAAGGGGTTTCATGATTCTCTGAATTTAGGTTGCTAGACTTAGGATTGATCTATTGTGTTCTTCTTCTATTGTTGATTATAATGCTTCAACTAGATTAGCTACGTAGTTTATGATTGTATGTTAAATTCATCTAGGCATCAAAAGTGTTGTTGAATTACTTGAAAAGAACATAGGAGAGCTAGGTGATCCTTAGCCAACGAAAGTTGAAGTTAAGGCACCTTGTGAACAAAAATAAAACTTGAACTTATTGCTTGCTAGGATTGCTAGATTCAATCGACGGTTTAGAATTTAATTAATTCCTTGCATAGATAACAAACGCTGCGACAGTAGGTTAGTTTTACATTCGAGATTTGAGTTCTAGAACGGTGTTTAATGCATCCCCATCTTCCACCTTAATTTGAGAATTATATCCCCATAGATTCCCTATGCCCAATATTTCCTTTTTGATTTAAAGCAACTTATTTACTTTCCGTTTTTGATTAGTTACTTTATTCACAATCTTCCTCTTTTGTCTTAGCTATATTTAATCTACATAATTTCATAGTGTAATTGTTTGGTCCCTGTGGATTCGATCCTGAAGTGTTACAACGATACCACTAGATCGTGGTGGAGTACACATTAGGTTATTAATTGACCTGTTGATCAATTTGGCGTCGTTGCTGGGGACCAAAACGATTGCCTTTGAGATTTTAGAATTGAGTATAGTCTAAGATTTCTTTTTGTTTTACTAATTATTATTATTTTCTCTTTTTGTAGATTTAAAAAAAAATGAAAAATATTTTTGGGGCCATGGATTATGATGACTGGCAGCAGGAAGAGGAGACCACATTTGATGAAGACATTCTAGATGATCATTATGTGGAGCCACCGTTTGATGAGAGTGTTCTTACACCGGATCAAAAAGTTAAGTTGGATGAGCTTTACATGGAGCATCCAACAACGACAAGGAGGAACTTAGCAGCAATGATCCGGTTGAATCTCATCACACATCGAGCAATACTTGAAGGGAGGGAGCCCACTTTCACAGAGATTTGGGAAGCTCATGCTTGCGAAAAGGTAATATATTGGGTTCCACCAAGCCAAATAGAAGGTACATGCGTTTCCACCCTTGAAATATATGATTTTGAGGATATTCACATGCCATGCATTGAAGATGGGACTTATAGTTTGGATACACCATTGCTCATTGATGAATGCTATGATTTGATATGTGAGTCTCAACGTCTAGACATGTTAAGAGCAGAAAAACTTGCTAGGGATTATTATGAAATATGTTTTGATATTGAATATCATTGTGCTTTGAATGTTCATGATCTCGAGTTTGAGTTTTCAATGCCTGATGTATCTAGCTCTCTTCTTGAAGAATCTTACCTAGGGTGTGTTCTTGATATTGATACAATTTTGCATGAAACAAAGGACCCTGAGGTTGATTGTATGAATGAGGATATTGTGTTTTATGAAATTAATGGTGATGAAGTTGATTATTTTGTGAAAACCTCGTTTGAACCTGAAATTGACTTTATTTTCCCATTAAATGCATTTGATCCTTATGAGCATCCAACCATCAAAGAATATTTCAAAGTATATGCTACATTTGTAGTAAACTTCCTTGATGTGGATTTTATCGTTTTGCCATGGATAATTGTGTGTTACTTGACACATATTTTTTATTGCACTAACAAGAGAAGGACTAAAGGTCCATTGGCTCAGCCTTTTGATACTCATGATTAACATTTTGTGTTGAGCGGTCAAGCTATAGACCATAAACAAGCGCTTATGGGAGGCAACCCATGGGGTTTGTGCTGGCTTACCCTTTAATTTTTATTTGTCTTAGGATTTTGGTTTTGTTTTTAGGATTTATTATGGTGAAATCACGTCTGGTGTTAAGTGTTTTCATGAACAGGTTCCAAACGCAGAAGATGCGAAATTTTCTTTTTGTTCTAGGAGCTTCGGATCGATCGATCCTCCTTACAAATCGGTCGATCCTGTTGGTTTGCTGCGGATATCTCCAAGTTAAATAATGTTTAGATCAGTCGATCCCATTACGAGACCGATCGATCCCCACCCTTGCCAACACAACTCCGACACCAGCTGCGAAATCACCGGTTTTTGTTTCTATTTCTTTCTTTTTCATTTTCATGTTTTCTTATTTTCTTTGTGGGATTCATTCTTTTCTTGGTTTTGCTTTCACACTGGGACGGTGTGAAGTAAGTCCGGGGGAGGGATGTCTCCAAGTTACTAATGTCATTTTCTTTGGTTGTTTCCTTTTCATTTTTCGAGTCTTTGAGTCATTTTTTTAATTTTTATTGAGTCAAAAATGTTGGGGAACTATGACCATTTCTAGGAATCTTTTTCTTTGAACTAACACCCTTATGATTGCTTTAGTACTTTCAATTTTAGAATGAAGCTTGGAATGAACATGAGCAGACTCAACACGCCCCAAAAGACCCTCACCGAAGAGGACAATAAATTGAACCAGAAGTTGTCTCTAGCTTTGATAAGACTTAACCGGATTTAATTTCTTACCTTGGGGCCTCGTATACATCAGACAAGACACCTCCCTTAAGCCATACAAGACATGCATCTCCTTACAAAGTATGCTTCCCCTCTCTCTTCCTTTCAGTACTCAGTAAAAAGAAAAGAAAAAAAAAGAAGAAGAGAAGAGGATATAGGTAATAAAGAAGTGAACCGAGGGTTGTGCGTAAACCCATGCATCATTCGGAATTCATGGAAATCTGTCCGCAAGAAAAGAGCAAAGGATTGAAAAAAAAAAATAATGATACCCTAGAAAGTTAGGGAGAAATTAATCCTTTGGAAGTGAGAAAAGAGAGAGGAAAGGGAGCATATGAAGGAGGTCTTGGACGATAAAAGGTTGAAGGAGTCAAAAAGTTCAATGATCGATACTCCCATGGTAAGACCGCACCTTTTTACTAATCTGATGTAGAGAGACAACGATGGGGAGACTGAGGGTTCTCTAAGGCTGTGGAGTTCAGAGTAGGGAGTGTTGATCCTAATTATGGTCAGAGTACAAAAAGTAGTTCTTTATTTGATGTGATGAAGAGTGCAAAGAAGCGGTTCCCAAGCATTTGTGAGTTTCCACTTTCAAACATTTTCTCTGATCCTGAGTTTTTGTCTGTTCTTGCATGAGGACAAGCAAAGATTCAAGTCCGGGGGAATTGATGTGTCTGTATTTTATAGGTTTTAACAATAGTTTTTGTATTTGTTTTGAGTCTTTTATTGAGTCAAAGTGTGCTTTTAGAGTCCTTTTAGTCTTTTGTGAGTTTGTACAAGTTCTAGGTTACTTTGGAAGGAAACTGAGTGTTTCGAGGATGAAGACAAGCATCTGAAGCCAATTTGGTGAAGACTGATCGGACTAGCAAGCAGATGGAGCAAACAGAGAAAAGCATCCTGGATCGGCCGATCTACATTCGGGATCGACCGATCCCGTACCTGAAGCAACCTTTCCTTTTTTGTTTTAAACCGACTTTTAGGGTTTTATTTTACTATTTAAGCACGGGGCTCGACCTCTAAAAAGACAACTTTTATTCTACGCAGCTTTTGAGTACTTGTAAGCTTGGGAGAAGATCTCTAATCCTTTGTATCTCTTTGGAGAAGATTTCTGAACCTTTTTACTTCTCTTTCCAATTCAATTATGATTTCTTCATCCTTATTTTGCTGTTCTTTTACTTCTATGTCTGAGTAGTCTCTCTGTTGGGTTTCGGGTTTCAAAAAGGGGTTTCATGATTCTCTGAATTTAGGTTGCTAGACTTGGGATTGATCTATTGTGTTCTTCTTCTATTGTTGATTATAATGCTTAAACTAGATTAGCTACCTAGTTTATGATTGTAGGTTAAATTCATCTAGGCATCAAAAGTGTTGTTGAATTACTTGAAAAGAACATAGGAGAGCAAGGTGATCCTTAGCCAACGAAAGTTGAAGTTAAGGCACCTTGTGAACAAAAATCAAACTTGAACTTATTGCTTGCTAGGATTGCTAGATTTAAACGACGGTTTAGAATTTAATCAATTCCTTGCATAGATAACAAACGCTGCGACAGTAGCTTAGTTTTACATTCGAGATTGGAGTTCTAGAACGGTGTTTAATGCATCCCCATCTTCCACCTTAGTCTGAGAATTATATCCCCATAGATTCCCTATGCCCAATATTTCCTTTTTGATTTAAAGCAACTTATTTACTTTCCGTTTTTGATTAGTTACTTTATTTACAGTCTTCCTCTTTTGTCTTAGCTATATTTAATCTACATAATTTCATAGTGTAATTGTTTGGTCCCTGTGGATTCGATCCTGAAGTGTTACAACGATACCATTAGATCGTGGTGGAGTACACATTATGTTATTTATTGACCTGTTGATCAGTCCCATGGGGATGATTCTCTGCGAGAGAGAAATCCATGGTTCGTACCACAATAGAGTTTCGTGTCCAGTTCCAATTAATTTTCCAAGATGTGGTTTCAGGAGGTCCCGACCAATGCATATTCCTCTCCATCCATGGGACGCTGAGTTTGGAACGCATCATTCTAGGAAGGAAGTAGAACTGCAATATTTTCCCAGGAGCACTCTTGCTAACATGCTGTTTGGTCGAGTCAGGATTCGCCAGCTGATCTTCGCTAGGAGGATATCATTAAAATTTGGTATGTCTCTGAACCCTAAACCTCCCTCCTTCTTTACTTTTGTTAGTTTGGACCATGCCACCAAACTAATCTTCTTGTTTTCTTCCGAGGAATTCCACCAAAATTTCGTAAGCATAGATTGGATTCTTTTAGAGAGAGATCATGGGATCTTGAAACAAGACATAGTATAAGTTGGCATGGCTGAAAGCATTGATTTCAACATGGTTGTTATACCAGCAGTAGATAGTGGTCTCGCGGCCCAGCTCCGAGATCTTTGTGTTTCAAAATACTTAAACAAATATGAAATGTTAAATAGTTTGCAAGTTGTCAATCAAACTGAGCCAGAATATACCAAAGTTGATTATGATGTAGTAATATAATATTTTAAACTTTTTAACGCAAAGGAAAACATTATAATAATTTGATACCGATAAAAAATAGTTTTCTATGTTGTTTGTGTTTGAGTATGCGGTATGCGGAATAAATGAAATGATAATAAATAGTTGTTGAAACTTATAACTAACATTAGTATAGTACCGTGTTTTAGAAATCGCTAGGCGCTAGTTGGGCGGTTGGGATAAGCCTAACACCTAGCAAAAAATTGGAGATTAAGTGGAGATTAATTGGAGACTAATTTTAGGGTTATTTTATTAAATTAATAATAAAATAAAAATATATAGTATTAAATATATGTATAATTATGTTAATGTTAAAAGAAAAATATTAAATAAAATATAATACAATAGTATTGTCTTTAAATTTACGGTAAACACATAAAAACGTAATTTTAAAAGAAAATTTATGATTTTCATTAAAATTTGTACATTAGTTAACGTAAAACATCATAAACTCTTAATTTAAATGTCTAAATAACAAAAAAAAATACACATTTGATTTATATTTGGCTCTAAAAATAATCATTATATACCAAATTAAGCGGTTAGTAATCGGATTAGATGGGTAGGTATAATTGGATAATCTAGGCCTGGGTGTTCGGATATCGAATCGGATTCGGTTCGGATTTTTCGGATTTTGGATTTTTTGGATATTGACTCTAACATCCATTCGGGTATTTATAAATTTCGGATCGGTTTCGGTTCAGATAATTCGGATTTTGGATCGGTTCGGATATGATTGTAGATAACTAAAATTAAATCAAAAGTCATTGGACCATGTTTTTATTCTAATATTTTTTAATCTTATTGTACCCAAATAACCATACTAGTAGAGTATTAAAAAAAAAAATAGAAATTAAGTAAATGACAAGGTTCTCATGGAACTATACAAATACATAAAGGATATGAGGCATATCTATCGGAATATTAAACTATTTCTTATATGTTCGGTTATGTTCGGATATCTATTGGATATCGGTTCGGATCGGATAATATCCGATATCCAAAATAATGAAAGCTAAGAACCGATCAGTTATTTCTTTAATATCGGTTTGGTTTTAATCCATTTATTTCGGTTCGGATACAGTTCGGATTTTCGGATTCGGATTTTATGCCCAGGCCTAGGATAATCGATGCTAGGCGGGGATTTTTAAAACAGGGGTATAATATACGAAAACTTAAACAACAAATTATAATTAACGTACGAAATAACTAGACTTCATCACCATAAATATGCAAAAGATTAGAGAAACGTTTTTTGATTGTGTCAGAAGGAGAAAAGATTCAAATTTTTTAGTCATATGTTTTCTTTGTTGAATTTCTTCTATATTCTGTAAAATTTTTGAAAATTGGTATATATTTACCCAAAAAAGAAAGAAAGGAAAGATGATCAAAACATGTGAAGAAGAAGCAGATTTTCTCATTAGTTATGTAACAATGCATCCACTACCGTTCTTGTTGGTGGCTTGAATATTTTTTAATGTGGGATGAAAAAATTTAATCTCTAATTTTGAAATTAATTTCAATTTATTTTCCTTATTGTTTAGGTAATTGATTGTGGTAATCAATCAGATTTTCATCGTCTTAACTGATAGAGTAAGAAACAATAAAATCAAAAATTAAAACACATATAATTCAAATGAGTATAACGTAAGAGTTACATTATACCAACTATATTAATCCACAAAAATTAACTGAGAAACCCTGCAATCTAGAATCGATAAACTTTGATTTTCTGATTTTTTTTTTTTTTTTCATTACAGTTTTATAATGATCAGTTATCATTTATCACCTTTTTGATTGCTCGAACTAGATCCGATTTCATATACTTTCTGCTTGAGTGATAGGTTTTGGACTTTGCCAGCCATTTCATCTTCTAGGATTGGAACAAAAGGAACCCGCAAATGAAGCGGCATTACGTATTTTTTCCACATATGTCGACTTCGTATTTCATAACCCTATAAATAAACAAAAAACAAGTTATTAGTGAGTGCAAATCAAAGTTATGATAAGATGTTTCAATGTAAATTAAATACCTTCAATTCAACAATATGTGAATCTTGTAAAGCGTCCATTATAAGTTGGAGATTACTTGTCAACGCTTTGAGCTGAAAAAAAGAGCAATCAAGGGTTATATGAAAAATAAATAAATAAAACAATCATTGAAGAACAAATAACTAAATAAAATTTTACCTTATTGAAACCAGCAATAAATTGTATATGAACAAAACCATCATTATTCATGTGCATGCGCATGAAATTATCGGTCATTAAATTCTCTTCACTGTTACAAAAGCAAAAACAAAACTTAAAACCAAAGTTTTGGAATACAAATCGAGAAATGTTTTCTCTTTTAGAGAACATGTTATAATTTAAAAATAAATATTACCTAAAATAATAATGAACCTGATTCCGTATTCTGGTTTCCAAAGAAGTTTGTGGTATACGAGAAGAAGAAGGATTATTCATTTGTAATGGGGTCGAATCTAAAATGAAATGTATGTGTTAGAGTTTTTTTTTTAACTACAAAACATAATTCACACTCTTAATTTGAATTAACTCACCATAGATACTCATGGGACGGCCAAATTGATAAAAAGGCTGATGTGCTGGCAGCATATACGCTAAGACTGGCGCCATAGGTGTTGTTGGTGCATGTATTACAAATTCCGGTATACCTCTTGGTGCTTGTGTAATCCCGTCTCTCCCATTAGAGTTTTGATTCCAATGTCCGTGACTGCACAGGCCTCCATGTCTTTGGTGATGATGGTGATTACCATTTTGGTTTTTGTATGGGTTCCATTGATGTTGGTTTTGAGTACCACCATGAGATTGTGAGGCAATTTCATTCCTCTGGTCTTGTCCTCTAGGAAAAGGGTACGACAAAGGACATTTGGGAAGGCCAGATGAACTTTGTCCTGAGGGTTGTACAACAACACTATTTGCAGGCACATAAGTGTTGATTTGTCTACTTAACAATTCATAAGTGCTGTTTAACAACTCAGTAGCTAAAATATTCTGAAATAAACACATAGCTACATTAGTAATACAAAAACATATACAATAATTTTCTTTAATTAATGCTTAAGATTTTTACAAATTAAGTGATACAAAGAAAGTATATGGATACTTATGTTAATGTAATTTCAACATTTAAAATTCAGGAAAATTTGAATATTTGTAACCAGAAAAGTTTCATTACTGACATCAAGAAATAAAGAATTCATGAATTACAATAAAAATCAGATATGTGAGCAAAAAGTTATAGTAATCAAACAAAATCGTCACAAAATAAATTGAGGCAAAACCAATAATATCCAAACCTGACGAAGAGATTCATAAGTTACTGATGGTTCTGATGTATCACTCATACTTATTAATGAATCAGATGAAGACTTGTTCGAATAAGCTTTGTTCGTCTCAGAAAGTGTTGGCCATGATAAAACTTCCAAGGCTGGTTTGATCACGGAATCACCATTAGAGGACATGTTCCAAGCATGTTTCCTTTCCACATGGTCCATGTTAGAGCTCTCTGAGTTTTCCTTCTTAATAATCGTTTGTGCATTATTAGATATAGATGGAGTCGACTCCACTAGAAAGAAAAAAACACTCCACGACCACGAATCTGATCACTTTTTTTCTTTTTTTTTTTATGATCAATCCCACCGTCGTCTTTTTCTTTTCTTTTTTCTTTGTCGTCAGTTCTTTAGTTTTTGTTTTGATAATACTGTTTCAAGATTACAACAAAAAGATTACAAATCTTTCTCAATGATTCTGTTATACTTATCTTTAGCGATTAAATATCAAACTAAGTCGTCTAAATAATAATTCTCACAAAAGAATAAATACGAAAAACATACAAAAAAAACGGAGAAAAAACATAAGACTGTTATAAACATAAAGATTTAGAGAACTGTTCTCTTGTTATTAATCTATCTCATAGAATATAATATATATATAGTGATACAATTTTAGGGTTTTAGATTATACACCAGATCTACTAATAGGCCGATAATGGGTATCCATACAATATAGAATATTCATAACAAAGGCATATATTAACGGTTTTGTATACTTACACATGATACAATACAATGATATAAAACTAGCAAAAAAAAATATACAGCCGCACTTTTTGTTATTAAACCCAATAATGTTCTAACGAATATAATTTTGAGTAAATTTATATCACCAAACGATAGCCAAAATAAGAAGCGGTAGAAGAATGAAAGTGAGGAAGTAGATGTGTATGGTCTTTGAGATGTGGTATATGTTTGTGGTTTCTGGGTGAAACGAAGAAGCTGATGTCTCTAGAGGAGGATGAGGATTTAACGGTCGTGGACACGCAATTTCACTTGTTTCCTTGTAAGTTTATGCAGGAGCATGCGCATTTTTTTAAGAATCAGTTTGAAACACTTGTGTCTTTTTTTTGGTCACCGAATAGCTTTCATTAGATAATTAGATAGTAATAGAGTTTAAACACAATAAATCACAGGAGGCTAAAGCCTCTTTAGCTAACGAATCTGCCACATGATTGGCAACACGGGGAATAAAATTGAAAGATATAGCAACGAAGCTACTCCGAAGTTCTCGGATATCTTGTAAGAGTCCAAAAAGCTCTATGTGGAAATCAACTTCATTTATCAGATTGATAAGGCTTTGACAGTTCGAGAAGAGTTAGTGTCAAATATCCCACATCGGAAAGATGTAAAAGGATTAACTAATATATAAAGGGTTAGAGTCTTTCCACTTATTGCCAATTGGTTTTGAGTTGAAAGCCCACAGTAAAACCCGAATTTAATAAAGTATCAGAGCAGATTGTTTCTTGGGCCACCCTGTGGATGTTGTTCCTACGTATGCCCATGCTTCAGATGGTCATACCTGAGCGTGAGGGGATGTTAGTATAAAATATCCCACATCGGAAAGATGTGAAAGGATTTAACTAATATATAAAAGGTTAGGGCCTCTCCACTCATTTCCAATTAGTTTTGAGTTGGAAGCCCACATTAAAGACCAAATTTAATATGGTATCAGAGCATGTTGTTTCTTGGGCCACCCCGTGATGTTGTTCCCACATATGCCCACGCTTCAGATGGTCATGTCTGAGCGTGAGTGGGGTGTAAAATATCCCACATCAGAAAGATGTGAAAGGATTAACTAATATATAAAAGGTTAGGGCCTCTCCACTTATTGCCAACTGGTTTTGAGTTGAAAGTTCCCAGTAAAACCCGAATTTAATAAATTGCAGCTCTGGTTACGTTTGGAATGGCGGTTCGAGTTGATCAGTGATTAGCGGAGGGGTCGTCACCATATTTTGGGGAAACACTTGTGTCTTAACTCTTAAAAAGATAGGCATTGGATTAATAGAAATTTATCTAGTTCATAAGTTTCGAGCTAAAATGTAAATAAACAAGACTTCCGACTAATTATTTCTTTCACTCTAGCATCTAACGACAAGTGTCATGATCAAAGTTGTTGTGCAGTTCGATCTTGGACTTGACCCTTTACAGCTGGCGTCAACATCCTCATGGTGCGTTCACTTTGTTGTGTGATGTTGCCGAAGACAATTGCTACTGCCTAGGCCTTTGGTTTGATTGATCGTTGAGTGTGAGTGTATTTCTTTAGCCTTTTCCTTTAGTTGCTTCTTTGGTTCCCCTGTTTCACACTGCTTTGCATCAGACTTTATTAATTTATAAAAGTTTAAATATAAAATAAAGTAATTTTCACAAAACACACCAATTTTTGTTTTTCTTTCATGCTTTAACAAAGTCACTTACATCTTTCACAGAATAGCCACAATGTTTTTTTAGACAACAATGTCCTCTAAGCAAACTATTTTGGTTTTGGTTTTCTCCCACAAATGTAACAGTTATTTATTTAAAATAATTAATTTTAATAATATATAAATAACTAAAGATAAAAAAAGTGAAGAGAGAAGAAACGAAGAAGTGAAGATGTTTTGTGGTGAGAAAGCCAGTGTTCTTTTTCATTGTGGGAAAAAATAATTACAAATTAAATTTAAGTTTTTTAAATTTAAAATATAATTATATATGCCAGATTTGCAAGATTTATGTGTAAAAAAAATTAAAACGTACAAACACAAAAGATTATGAGAAAACTATGAACAGTGGCTGCAATTTTTTTAGGGTTGCAGAAGAGGATAGTCAGGTTGCAGATGATTGCAAAATTATAAAAATATCCTTCACTAAATTTTTTCTGTGCGTATATGCATTTTATGGTGTACGTAATATTGATTATGTGTACGTCTATGAAATTATGTACCATTATGGAGGTGGTGTACACAATATTTACTTGTACATTAGAAACTTTGGCTGATTTGACTAAAATTTCAGTAACATACCTTACAAAATTTACAAGTATAGACCCTCCTGGCTTAAATATATAGTTGATATTTATATGATTTATAAATGTATGTCTACAAGTCCTTGTAGTATATATATCCAAATATACATGTTCATAGCTAACACAAAACTTATATTGTAGTAAGTATGTACACAATACATATGTTTTAGTTTCACAAGAGTTGTATATAATAACATGAGAATAAAGTACATAAAATATATAATATGGGATAGCTTATTTAATGTTTTTAGTTCGTTTATAAAAAATTATTAAAATAAAGTAGTTACTATTTATAACTTTGAAATGAGAGAGAATGTGATGTTGCGTCCCTCAAGTAAACAATCACTCATGTATGTATCCTAATTTTTCATTGTTTGACTTACATTTCTATATGATTGTGTACGTACGTATAAATATATATATATATATATGGAAATACTATTATGGTATACATATAATAATAGTAATTGGTTGGTCGTAATATATTTTTTTTGTTTTGTTTTTAAACTCCCAACTTCTTTAGCTCTGTTTTTAAACTCATTCTAAACCCTAAAAGTCCACGCAAAGCACCTAAAAATGACAAGTGAAATGCAAATATGATTTAGACACCTAAATGCTTATTAAATAACAAATGAAAGACAAAACAAACTTTAAACTCACAAAAGTACATGATATCACATACAAGTTTGACAAATGCTGGAAATTAAACCCTAAACTGTATACGTACACGATCATATTGATTTCAATGTACAAAATCCCTAAAACTTAAACCCTAAACCATTTACGTATATGAGATTGGCTTAAATATACACAACCCCTAAACAATCCCTAAAAGTTACCTTTAAGTCATGTACGTACATAGTCACATTGACTTAAACTTACATACTCTCTAAACAAATTTTAAAAGTTAACCGTATATGTAAAAGATAGTCACATTGACTTAAACTTACATACTCTCTAAACAAATTTTAAAAGTTAACCGTATATGTAAAAGATCATCTTAACTTAAACGTACACAGTCCCTACACAAACCCTAGAAAACCATACAGGTACATATTGACTTAAGCGTATATAACCCCTACACATACACAATTATACTGACTTAATCTTACACAAACTCTAAACAAAGCCCAAAAATATATAAATGAGAGATATCTGGCGAATAATTTGGTGGGTATATTGTCTCTGACTAAGAATAAGAGAACTGTGGCGAAGTGGAGACGACGATCTTGGTGTCGTGATATTTAAATTTTCTGACTCAAGTCTCAAAATTTTAGATTAGGGATTAATGAGAAGATTTCTGACGTGACTGTAGATTTTGGCAAGAAGAATTTTGGTGTGATCCTTGGTTCTGTCCAGCGAATAGGGAAAATACCGTAACTTCGTAACAGATCGTGTTATATTTTTGAATGATCCATACAACATCCAAACCTGAAATCCATGTGTACGTATTTTATTATTGTGTACATAAATTTTTTTCTGTACACATAATGATATGAATAATGACTTTGTTGAGGATAAACTTTCGTAGCATGAAGGTGTCTGTCAGAAATCCGAAAAAATGATAAAATAAAAGTGATGCTTCTGGATGATCAACCACATAAATTGTTGATGGCTTAAGAGATAACCATAAAACTGAAAGAAACAGATGTAGAAAAAACAATCTGGTGACGGCTCGAGATGTTTCTTACAATCTAATAGAAAAGGTAGACGATGCAAAATAATCCAAATTCCTGTTAAACATATCCATGATTCTTTTAATTCATTTTTGTTAGTTAAAAAACATATTAAGGATTTACAAGCTTTCTGGATTTTGTAAAGTTGACAACAAATTTTTCGTTGCATATGCAGAATCTGATTGGCAGTACAAAGTCATGTAAGTGACATTATTAATTTTATACGTACATGTGACGGTATACGTACACAATCATTTTATCTTGAACATATTGGTTAAATCAATTTCGCCTCATGTCAAGTTTACATATGTATTATTCTTAACTTGTACTGTAAAAGGTTGATGAGAGAAGAAATTGACAATTCTTGGATTTACCTCTAGGGGTGAACCTTTCTTATTCACCCCCTCTTACTTAAAGAAACAAATTATTGATTAAGGAAACAAATTCTGTATATCAATTAATTTTAAAATTATTAATTCTAAACATTATATTATAGTTTTAAATTATAACATCTAAACCCAAATCACTTTTTTTATAAATCGGAATTAAAATATAAACCCTAACCACTATTTTATAAACTCAAACCAACATATAATTTTGCTTAATTTTAAAATATAAACTCTAACCACTCTTTTGTAAACCCAAACCGACATATAATTTTGCTTAATTTTAAAATCTAAACCCTAACCACTATTTTATAAACCCAAACCGACATATAATTTTGCTTAATTTTAAAATCTAAACCCTAACTACTCTTTTGTAAACCCAAACCGACATATAATTTTTCTTAATTTTAAAATCTAAACCCTAACCACTCTTTTGTAAACCCAAACCGACATATAATTTTTCTTAATTTTAAAATCTAAACCCTAACCACTATTTTATAAACCGAAACCGATATATAATTTTGCTTAATTTTAAAATCTAAACCCTAACCACTCTTTTGTAAGCCCAAACCGACATATAATCTTTCTTAATTTTAAAATCTAAACCATAACCACTCTTTTGTAAACCCAAACCGACATATATATTTTTTTTTTTAATTTTAAAATCTAAACCCTAACCACTCTTTTGTAAACCCAAACCGACATATATTTTTTTTTTATTTTAAAATCTAAACCCTAACCACTCTTTTGTAAACCCAAACCGACATATAATTTCATTTAATTATAAAATCTATACCCTAAACTCTAACCACTCTTTTGTAAACCCAAAACGACATATAATTTTGTTTAATTGTAAAAACTAAACCCTAACCACTATTTTGTAAACCAAAACCGTCATATGATTTCGTTTAATTGTAAAATCTAAACTCTAATCGTTATTTTATAAACTTAAACCAACATCATTTCCTTAATAAAAAATCTACAGAATTGGTTTCTTTAACTTGTTTTGTCATTTTATCTTAATTTTGATTTATTTTATAAATATGATATGACATGGCAGTTTGTTATATTTTGATTGGTTAATTAAGAGGGGGTGAATAAGAGTGGTTCACCCCTAGGGGTGAACCCAAGAATTTTTCTTAGGAAATAGTATATTGACTCTCATGAGAATGATTGTACATAGAGATACACATTTATATACAGAGAATGAATTAACATAATTATCTAACTAATAAAATCATATAGTATATATACAAATCTCTATAATATATTTATAATAACTTCTTTGATCATAAAGATTTTCTAGATCCTTCTATACGTCCCCTCAAGCTCAAGGGGGTGATGAAGCAAAGCGGAAATAACGGCTTGAGATTGACAAGTCGAAGTGTTGACCAGATCCAGTGATGAGTTGTGTGATGTTAAGGTGGCCGACATCAACAATGGTTTGAGAAAGAGATCTGATTTTTTTTTTAAGTGAAAGAAAATATAAAATGAGTTTTTTTTTTAGTTTTAAGAAAATTAAATAAAAAGAAGCACTATAGCTTGAGAAAAACGATAAAAACAGTTTTTTTTTGAAGAAGCATCGATGGCTTGAAACTGGAAAATAAGATGTTTTTTTGTTTTTTAATAATTTAAAGAAGCACTTTGGCTTGATTTAGAGACTCATAAGAAGCTTGAATGATAAAAACATTTTTTTTTCTTTAAAAAAACAAAATAAAGAAAAATAAAAAGATGTAACACTTCTTAGAGTCAGAGATCTATGATGATAGATCTGAACAAAGAAAAGCTTGATAACTTAGATTCAGAGATTCATGATGAACTTGAATGTGGAAGCACTTGGCTTAACAAAAAAATAAAATAAAACGAGTTTGATCGTTAGATCTAAACTTGGGAGCAAACCTGCTATGATACCATGTAAAAGGTTGATGAGAGAAAAACACCTTATTGTTTAAGAAATAGTATATTGACTCTCATGAGAATGATTGTACATAGAGATACACATTTATATAGGGAATAAATTAACATAATTATCTAACTAATAGAATTATATAAGATATACACAAATCTCTATAATATTTATAATAACTTCATTGATCACGAAGATCTTCTAGATCTTTCTATATGTACCACTTGTGATTTCGCTAACTATGTGACCATTAGTGAGATATTCTAGGATATGAATCCAAATGTCAACGTAGTTGTCGACGTTGCTGATTTTGTCATTTTTCATATTAGTTAGCTTCAAATCAGTGAACCTACGTGTGCGAACGAGGTTGGAGTTTTTTGATTGTAGATACTCCACCATGCATTAGTTGATGCCGTTCATTGATGCTTGTAAATAGTCAATTTCAAAACACATGATGATAGTACTAACTACTACCTCGTTGGTTATTTGCAATTTATACTTTTAATAAACTTCAAACATATAGTATCTTTCATGTCATATTAATTTTACTTCCATCTCATGTACAAGATCTCAATATACATTGAATTTTTGTATGTACACAATCTCAGTATACATTAAACTCATGTACTTACACAATCTCAATATACATTGACCTTATGTACGTACACTTTTTTTTCTTAAAATTTCTCTTATTATATATGGTATTGTTTCTGATTACATAGATTATAAATAACTCAATATTCAATGTATATATTAACTCAACATTTTGATGTATACAAAGATCGTTCATACATGTTTTGAATGTTTACCATGTACATTTTAATATTTACGTACACAAAAATATATAATTTATTACCATGTACTTACTTTGTACATGCCATTGTTAATCACAAATTTTTTTTAACGACACGATTCAAATTAAAAATATATATATGGAAATGGATTTTAAAAGATAGAGAAAAATGAATTTGAATTAATAATATAAAAATAAAAAATAGTTATAACAGAAAAAAGAGCAAATAATGTGAAAATAAAAGGATGATAAATAATAATAAACTTAAACTATTTAATATTTCATAATTTTTTATTTCTTGTTTCTCTTATTATGCTGTAGTTGGCGAGAAAACTAAGTAGTCATATATGATTTACTGTAGCATCTAGTTCCATTACATGAATATTTTGGTCTAAAAATTATGTTATAGTTATTGTATAAGAGTTGTCTTTCACTTTGCCAAAAGATGAATAAAAAACGTGGTTAGTGGTTATTCTATATAATTTACCCTATTAAATAAAGCTTTTTCATATATAAAACAAATTATAAAGAATGAAGTAGTAAAAAGTTAGGTTGCTATGAGGTGGATCCACCCAAGCCACGCCGAGAGGGAAATAGCAACTTGAACCCACGCAAGAGCTATTCACATCACCGAGGGAATAGTAAATTGCATGTCTCCTGATATGCTCAAATTTATTTTAGAGTTACTCTTTCAAATTTATAAACCAATGTAATATTTTGGTACCACATTTACAGGACTCTAAACTCAGACATTAGATTTAATAATATTTCAATTATGCTAAACAAAAATTGTAATTTAAATAGCAATAAAATGCAAAAGCAAAATTAAAGTTTTGTAAAATTCATACTGAATAAAAGCTAGACCTAGGAAATGATCTCAGAAAATTATCGAATATCAAATCAATCAAACAAACAGAATTCAATTAATTAAAAACTATTCTTAAACTCTAAACTCAATTGTAAAATAATTCAATTCTCAATGCAAATATTATCTAAGTTTAAAGCCGAAAATCCAAATCTCTTTGCAAAATCCAAGTTAACCAGCTTTGAAAACAAGTTTAGTTTGTTCACAAAATTACAAAATCAAATCTCTTTATAAAAAGTAATTTCGCTCATCAAAGGTTTTTGCGAGGAAGTCAATTATATTCTCATATCAATTTATTTTCCTAGATTATTAATTTTAGGTGATCAATCAAGAATAAATATGAAGAACAATAAAAGATGAAGAACACAGAAGAATATGAATCCCAAGAAATCAATAGATCTAATAAACCATAAAAACTTTAATGAGAAATCCTAAACCTAACAGGAGAATTACTCATACATAATCAATGAAACACAAATCATAGACTGAATAAATTGCATTAAGAAAAAAAAAAAAGTAAAGGAGTTTTGAATCTCTTTGAAGGAGTCTTGATTCTTTTCTCTCAAAAGCTCTCTAAAAATCTCTCCAAAATTTTATAAAAAATAAAGCCTTGGTTTAAACATTGACCTAAAAATCCTATATTGTAAAATACGACTTGGACCTTATCTGCAAATAAGGAGTATTTCAAGGCTGAATTTAGAAATCTTCAAAAACTGTAAAAAGATGCGTAATTCAATTGCCGTCAGAATGACGTGTCGCTCGACACAGGGGATGCATCAATCGATGCATCACACCAATTTTGCTCTCTGAGTTCGTTTCCTCAGCGATGTTCCTCCCGATGCTCCAAAGTGCTCCAAAATCTACAAATGAGTCCAATAGGTACCTAAACCTGCAAAGATTCAAAAAGACTCTAAAAACACCAAAAGACTCAATAAATAAGACTTATATTATGGCTAAAACCACCTAAAAACCATGA
Organism: Camelina sativa; assembly: GCF_030686135.1. Taxonomy (NCBI): domain Eukaryota; kingdom Viridiplantae; phylum Streptophyta; class Magnoliopsida; order Brassicales; family Brassicaceae; genus Camelina; species Camelina sativa. The sequence continues at coordinate 23,793,550 of NC_141898.1, read as the reverse complement.
TATATCAATACCTCGAGACTTAGTTTTTGCTTGCCCTCAAGCAAATCAAGAACTTAATCTGTGGAAAAGGTTTAAAAATGCGGAAACTCCTTTTTTTTTTAAAGTAAAGTCATGATCATCCAAACTATAATCCATATGCTTAGCAGATAGATCCAAATCGAACCTATATGTACTTCTCCGTAGACATTCTTATCATCCAATATCCATATCTTCCAAGGAATCGGCACCTTCGAGTTGGTAGATAGTGACACATTGATTCTAAATACGATGAAGCCTCAAGAATAAGGATAGTGGAATGAATGGTCGCACAAGAGTTGCAGAAAAGCTCTTGATATACCGGTTTGATCTTTCACCCTCGCACTAAAAAGATCGGATCTCTCAGCATCGCACCAAAGAGATCAGTTTTTGATTGTTGGAATCACACCAAGCAATCGGTTTTGATTGTTGGAATCACACCAAACAATCAGTTTTGTTCAAAAAGAACATAAGAGAATCACTCTCACAAAAAAAAATGTTTTTTTTTAATAAAAAGTTGGTTGTTTATTTCATTCCTCTAATATGAGTTTATAAAGGATAAGACAAGTTGAAAACAAAGTTAGATATTAATTATTCTTGAAGACTAAAACAATAAAGATAGATAGTTGAATTAGGATTTAACTCTTGGTGTTCTCCCTTCCTTCAAAGTGACTCTTGAACTCCGTTTTCGTCACTCCTATTTGACAACAAAATAAAGTGATTATTTTGGGTTTTCTTGGACTTGATAGATATCATCCCAATATAATTTTCCATGCTCTCTTTGGCCATAAGCTCTTATATTAGCCCATTAAGTACATTCCTTAGCTGCTCAGCCTTCGCTCGAGTCATTGGTCCTTCAGGTATAAGCAATGGTTCCTCAGCTAAAAGCTCATCGGGTTCAAGCTAAGCTACAAGTTCCTCAGGTTCAAGCTCAGCTACAAGCTCCTCATCCTTAGCTCAATCTATGATCACATCAAAAGTCCTCCATGAAGCCTTCATCACTGGGACTCATCAATTTGATCAATGCCAAGAACCTTCTAGCCTCATTCCCGTACAATACCTATGGATGCTTGTTATGTTTTACTTGGTCATCCTTTGGAGTCTGATCGCCGCATTTAACATGATGGTTTTATCTACATGTATACTTTTTAGTTTGATAACTGTTCTTTTACGTTGAAGCCAGCTCCACCCTTGTTGTCGACATTACCACCAAATCATGTTCTTCTGCTGCAATGTTGACCTTTCGAAGCTGTAATGCGTGATGAAGGTTTAGTTATATTGTTTCTTATTAAACCAGTGTCGTCTTTACAGTCCATGGATATACAGCCTGTGTTTCGCTTAGTCCTTGACCAATTTGCAGATGTTTTTCCCAAAGACTTACCTTCAGGTTTACCACCTCTTCGTGGCATACAACATTGCATTGTTCTAGTCCCAGACGTGGCCATTCCTAATCGATCTCATTATCGGATGAGTCCTAGTGAGCATGAAGAGCTGCGAAAGCAAGTAGAGGCTTTGGTTGCTAAAGGTTTTCTGCGAGAAAGCTTGAGTCCATTTGCGTACCAGCTTTGCTTATCCCTAAGAAGGATGGATCTTGATGGATATTTTTTGATAGAAGATTGACAACAGGATTTTTACCCAGGGTATCAATTCCCTATGCAGTTGTAGTACAAAGGGTTATCAATCCAAATGGTTGTGATGTTAGCAGATAAGATATGATCAGAACAATGCAAACCAAGCCAAGCAATGGTGTGGGGTTTTGACAATAAACGTAAGGTAAATAAAAAGTAAATAAAAACAATAACCACACGACCTAAGCACACGATGTAAGCATTCGGGTACCGGATCGAGTGGGTAATTGGATAACAGAAGAAATCAAGAACACAAAGATGAACAACTCGAGGGTATACACGAGGCTGGTGATCAAGTACCAGTTCGGGTAGAGGATCGAGTTATAGACAAAAGGCTTAAACAATCAAATACGAAAGCTCCTAAGGATGGGGTAATCGACTCATAAGTGCTCCCGATCAATTTGGGATGTCTCACATGCCTCAAGCAAAATATTCCCTAGACAATAAATCTCTAAACCTTGCAAAGACACTCTCGTGGTAGAAACAATCAACCTTAATCACTCCCCTACTCAACTCTCTTTGGAGAAACATGACTAAGCAGACATTAAAATCCAACTCATTATTGTCAATAAACTCCTTACACATCTAATCTCTTAGGCTAAGTGAGTAAATCTCTAGCATTGGTTGGTTCAAGCATTTCAACAACATCTCTCGATGGCAAAACACCCTAGATCTAATCTCAACCTCTCGGTCTGAAACTAGCATTAAGCATACCAATCTAGAAAGGAATTTTCATAAAAACAATCAAGCTAAGACATCCTAATCGATCAAGAACACATACTCGCCTATCCTATCCTTAGAAACCTTGATTCACTACTCAAATCTCATGGCTAACAATATGAAAACAGAAACGAATAAGAATTGCATTGAAATAAAAGGAAACTGAAGTAATGAAAAATACAGAATCGCAGCTTGAAAAATGTGAATCGCTTTCTCTTTCTCTTAGAAGCTCTCTCTCTCTGGGTTTTTCGAGTGTCTGCGGCTTGCTAGGGCGAGAAAAAGGAAGGGAGTTTATAAATGGAAACCCTTTTGACCTAGCCGCTCAGTTCTGCCCGAAGGTCTGCTCGAGGCTATGCACGAGGTTCGAGTCGTGTGGATGCTGGGGTAGGGTTTTGGGTTGTTCTTCCTGCGCTCAGATCCTCTTCGGTCGTATTAAGGTTTGGACTGTTCTTCTCGCACGATCACTCCATCGGGTACATGTTCGGGTTTTACCTCATTCTTCCCCTTTTTGGGCTCCAAAGCACCTGTTTCATCCAAAATGCAAAAATGTAACAATGCAACACCCTATGCAGTCTAAATACAAATTCCTAAGGTTAAGGACCTAAAAATGCTAAGGTTAGGGTATTTCTAATGCAAAACGTAGATGAAAAAGGATGTCTAAAACATGTAAATTAGAGAGTTATGAACACCCTCAAACTTATCTCTTGCTAGTCCTCTAGCAAGGAAGTAAGAGGATGAGGTTTGAAAGTGGGGACTTATAAACTCATAGTATCAAGCAAAGGGTTCAGGCTATAGTCCTTAAAGATAGTTTAAAGGTGCTAAGATCAATCAACATACTCACAAATATTTTTCTATGCTTATCACCATGCATCGATCTAGTTCATCCTCCAACTAACAGTAAAGACTTGCGATTCCAAAGAACATCTCTTTCATATTCATTAAAGTGTTTGGTGAATTCTTGCAAATGGAAGTGAATCAAGGTCAATCAGTTTCAAGGATAAGGCTTTTTGGCAGGTAGGTTCCAAACAATATCTTTAGATGGCTTATTCTCAGAAGAACGAATGCTAGACAGTTGTAAAACTATCTAAGATTGAGAACAATTTAGGCATACAAGTCTTAACTTTTGTTGATCTACCATTTTCTCATTCACTTTCTTTTTATCCAACACCCTAGAATAAAACTGCCTACAACCTTGATTTTAACTCTTTTTAACAATTTTTTTTTCTTTCTTTGCTATACTTCTATTTTTTTGTTTTCTCTTTTTTTTTAGGAGACTATAGCAAGACTTTTCTCTTTTATTTTTTACTTAGAGACTTAGAGCTAATTAAATTGAACCTTAGAACCTCATTTTTTTTATTTCTCTTTTGATCCTCAACCCAACCCCAAATAAACATGCTAACCACCTATCTTTCAAAACCGATTCTATTAGCTAGTTCAAATAATTCTAAACTTAGCTAAAACAAGAGCCAGTTCTCTGTCGTTCTCAATACTCTCAAGGTTTCACAACCTATAGCACCATCAAAACATGAAAAGGCCTCACTCTTACAAATCACAAAAGGCTTGAAAGAAAAGGTTTGGGTTCAAGGATAGGGAAAAACAATTCGGGTTAAACTAAAAGATTGGCAAAAATGAAGTGCCAACCCGAGATTTAGAGTTACCATGAGCAAGCATTCAAGTTCCATAAGCAAGATAATTTAAGTTCAGGTTAAGTCCAATAATATAGAGATGATACAGTGTTCAAGCAAGTTTCACACAAGTGGAAGAAGCTTTCAAAAGACACAAGGTTTTAAACAAAGATTCTTCACTTTTTCCAGAGATTGATCAAGCAACAATGAACTGAACCTCCAACCGGTCTAATGCCTCTCTAGGAAAATACTTGCGGTTAAACTCCAGGACGAAGTCAGCCCAAGACATCTCCCTCTGTACCCTCCTAGCCACCACTAATCTCCACCACAACTGAGCATCACCAATCAGGTTGTGGACCCCTATGTCTACCCAAAACTCCTGAGGACATCTAAGAGACTGAAAATTACGTTCCACTCTCAACTTCCACGCATCTGCAACAGTAGGGTCAAAACCACCCGAAAACCGCTCAGTACCAATGTAGCTCATCTCTCTCACCATACTGACAACACAAGAATGAGCTCCTACATCCGCAGCCACTGGCTGCTGCACCTCCGTCGCCACTGGCGGTACTATATGTGCCTAAGCCGATACCACTGCTGGCAACTGCTCCTACACCTGCGCTAACAAGTCCACAAGGCCAACACCTCCCCCATGGGCTCCACCTGCTGGGAGTCCAGCACCCGAACCCTAGCATCACCGGCCCATCTGGTACCGACACCGCCCACACCGACTCTCTCAAATGCCACGCTACTCGTCAACACCCTCCGCAAGGTCATCACCGGCCATACTCATGGACCCTTCATAGAAGCCATGCGACTCGCCAATACCCTCTACTGTCACACTCTGATCTACGGTATCACTCACTGCTGGGTCTCTGCCCCTACCACGACCACGTCAGCGTCCACGACCACGTCCGCGTCCCCGACCAGCAACAACACCACCTCTTACCATCTGCACTACCACGAACAGAAGGCTAAACAAACAATGTAAACCAAAACACAAAAAGAATTACTAACCGTTGAATCACACTGTAGGCTCGAAGAGGATGTTCTAGGACTTCATGCCACACACAATTGACTAACTCACATAATCAATCAAAGCATGCAAATCCACAACATCAACAACAGAAACCTAAGGAACCCAAACCTAGAACTGTAAGGGTTCTGATACCAAATTAAATGACCCGGCCCTTTTTTTATAATTATAATAATCAATTAATTAACTATTGCTACCGTACCCACTAGCCACCTAACCACATTCAAACCAAACAACTGAAAATAACCAACAGATACCAATATCCAATAAAATATCCAATAATCAAATAACCAATAATAATTTCATACCATCTACAACAATGATCCAATCCAACATAAAAAAAAGAACCAGTAATCCTAACCAACATTCTAGGACTCAACTCTAGCAACGTAGCAGAAGCCATACAACAGCCAAAAGAGCCACTAGAACATCCTCCTCTTCATTGCCTTAATTCCACGATCACACTTTGCCTTTACCTGCACCACAAACACAAATTGAGATGCATGAGTATTTTATAAACACTTAGTGAGGCAATCCTCCCATATACTGGGCTATACACACAAGCAACTGAGATTCCAATGTCAAAACAATCAACAAACAAACATACAAACCAGGGAAACAAGTATCGTCTTCACTGGAAGGGAGGTGTCGACCGACACCAGCCAAGTGTCGACCGAAACTGGCTATTGGTGTCGACCGACACTACCCTACATTGTCGATCGATGCTGCTCCATGGTGTCGATCAACACCCACCTGGTGTCAATCGACACTGACTCCACAGACGCGATCTGATCGAAGTCGAGAGTCGAATCTCGCTTCTCATCACCTCCAATCCGTCCAAAACTCGATCAAATGTCATAAGAACACGTAGGAACCTTTTAGCAACCATAACAAGCAAGAAAAACACCACAACAACACAAAACAAGCAAGAAAAAAGGAAATCTCAGGCTTAGATCAGTCATGGTCATGCATTCACCTCTTTTGCAGGAATTTATAACCCAGAAACGACCAATCCAACACCTTAGAAGGCCTCTCCTTCGTTCATAACACAAGATCTCCACTCCACATGAACAGATCTCTCAAAACAAGCCAAGAAATCTCGCAAACTCTATAATACTCTCAAGAACACTTTTCTCCTCTCTTTTTCTCTCTTAAGCGGCGAAACAACACTTCCTTCACGAATTAGGTCAAATATTTGCTTAATAACCCGGTGATAGGGTTTCACTTAAACCAAACCGACCCAAATCGACCATCTGAATTGATCTGGTCGACCAAGAAATTACTGGTGTCGATCAACACCACCCTGGTGTTGATCGACACCCATCCCCAAAATTCACAATTTGGTTCGCGGATGTTACATATACCATTTACATGATCTTCCTTCATCAATTGTTTCTGACGAGTGATTCACGTTTTCTGAATCATTTTTGGAGATCATTGTGGAATCTTCTAGATACAAGTCTTGACATGACATCTGCTTACCATCCACAGTCTGGCGGCAAACAAAAGTTGTTAACCAGTCACTTGGAAATCTCTTGCGAGCTCTGGTTGGTGATTCCATTAAGAAGTGGGGTTCTAAGCTCCCTCAAGCTGAATAGTTCGGGGTTCAGTCCATTTCAAGTTATCTATGACATTGTTCCTCGAGGTACGACTGATCTTCTACTCTTCCTGATCAAACTCGCATTCATAATGGGTCTTCTTTGTACGCAGCTTTTGATAAATTTAAAAACAGAGATTTTCTCTCCTTTTCCTTGTGTTTATTTGATTCTGTCATCAAAACAAGAAGTCGGTCTCAAGAGATTCTTCCTAATCTCTTGATTGAGCGAAGTAGGTCACACGAAAAACCTTGTTTCCTTGATTGAGCTACAAAATATATCCCTTACGCATAAGAATGATTTGTATGGAGAAGGAGCCTCAAGGAAAAAAGAACAACTCACTTACTTTCTCTGAAAAAATGCAAAAAAACTACAATTGTGAATGTATATTTCTTGATATATAGACACGATATATATATCAATCAGATCCGACAGATCACAAAGAGTTCTCAACACATTATTGTTCCATCATCTTTCATGGTGAGTTAGTTTAAAGGTTTAAAGTGTTGGTGAAATCATTCTGGTGGTTTATAATGTTAGTAAAGTTCTCATCAATAATGTGTTTTTGCTCTATAACTTTGTTGAAATTCTCTTGATATGAGAGGGTTTACTCTATAACTTTGGCACTTTGTACTACTAACTAATGTAAACCCTCTTGACATTCTCTTAATGTCAAGAGGGATTATACATGTATAATCTTTTCCATTAAATTATTACTAATGTTTTAAATTATTCACATTAATTTACCATACTTAATATCTTCAATTTATTAATCATAAATTTATACTTACTCCATTTCAAAATATAGGATGTTTTAGCTAAAACACGCATATTAAGAATTAGTTATTTTTAAAAAGTTTAATCAATCATAAACAAGACTGCATAATATAAAATATGAAATTAATCTAAAAGTTGCATAGAAATTTAGAAACTTCATATATTATGAAATAAAAAAAACTTCTCTAAACATATATTATGGAACGGAGGGAGTATATCTTTACTAGTTAAGGAACCATAGTACACCGCGGACAAATTATTTGTAAAATAAAAAATTATAATTATGAGTTGTATTTGTTTGTTAAATTCTGTTTGCTTTGTTTATTTTTATAATTGTATACTAATTGTTAATTTTATGGTTTAAACCCACATCATACCGCAAAATAATTTGTTTTTTACATAATGTAAATTTAATCAACTTAATTAGATATGTATATTTCTCTAATATCGATAGTGTTAACAAAATGATGAAATGATGTTTTAGTCCTCCAGCACCGAATGAATAATATTTTAAATTTATATCAATATGATGAAACTCTTTTCGCCATATATATAACCTTGTTTCGAGATATTTTAACTTGCAGTATATCATTTTAATTTCTAATATTTTTTATTATAAATATTAGATTGAATTAGTATGATATTTATTAAGATTGTAACCATTTATATTTTATAAGATTGGTGTTTCTTATAAATTTTAAATATTTATAATACTTAGACTTCTTATAAAGTTTAAATATATATCATATTTGAAACTTCCTAAAAGTTTAAATAAATTATCAATATTTAAATGGTTTTATAAATTTTAACCTATTTAATTGTTGAAATATTTATAATATTTAAACTTCTTATAAAGTTTAAATTCCTTAAAATAAATAACCAAGATAAAGCAAATAAAAGATTTTAATTTGAATGCCTGATAAATCAAACTTTCTACTCATTCATATTCTGAATCATTTTGGTCTATTTTATATTATGACTCTGAACAATTGCCTAATTTTTTAAGAGATATGGGATATAGTACCCATATTTTTTATTCATCAATTAAGTCATATATGTTCATTTTAAAATTTTGAATTACATCATATGCAGAAAAAAATCATAAATTTTATGCAGAAAAAAATCATAAATTTTATTAACTAAATGTATTATATAATAATGCAAAATAATCTAAATATAAATTCAAATAAAATTGAAAGGGAATCATATATTTATATGTTTGAATTAGGTAGAAAAATTTCCTTATCCTTTAAAATTTTACCTGTTATTGATTTTGAAAATTTGGTAACTAATATTAAATGTATTAGCATTCAATGGTAATTGTTTCCAAAATGAGAATTTATTTGTGAAAAATGCTGCAAAAATACTAGTATAGATAATATGAGGGGGTTTACTCTATAACTTCTTGATATTTGGCACTTCTACTACTTGACATGGATCATCTTTTACTTTTCAATTATTCACATTAATTTACTACAATTAACTAAATTATTTCTATTTTCTATGTTTTGATTTGTTTTATTGCAGACTTTCCATACTATTTCAAACCAATATAATATGGAGAATACAATTCACATATGACACTATTAATTTGGTTTTTAAATGGATAATATGGAGAAAAAGATATTTTTAATTGATTATTGATTACAAATAATAAAGTGTTATAATAAATTTTAATGACATATACTAATTATTATATGTATAATAAAGTATAAATTTGAAAAAGATAAATGGTTATAAAAGCTAAAAATTTGTAAAAGAAATAAAGATTATATGAAAGATATGCTTTGAACAATAAATTATATTTTCTTTAAATACTTCAAAAGTTAAAGATATGCTTTAATCATTAAATATAGAAACTTTTTGAAATAAATTTCCAATTTTATTTGGTTTATTTTCCCTTATTTTTAAAGTAAACAAATATCATCAATCTTAAAATAATTAAAATATATATAAGATGTTCTAGGTTGATCTAGGTCTTAAATATATACGTTTTTAACATATCTCTTTCCTCGTTGGATCTCATCAACTAATGAGTTGCATGTGTGGGTTTTAGAGGATGTTGAGAAACAGGAATGGTCCAAATATGCCTACACTTGGCCCGATGATATATTCTTCCGTCGTCACGTTTCCATCGCTGGAGCGACTGCTTCCGGTGAAATAGTGTTTTCGATGCGCACATATACATCTAAACAACCGTTCTATGTTTTCTACTTCAATCCCGAAAGGAACACTCTCCAACGTGTTGATATCCAAGGTTTTGGTGAAGCGTTTAAGCAACCTTGTAGTGTTCGCACCTTTTTAAACCACATAGAGGATCTTGACGTTAACGATTTAAAACTACTCAAGTCAGTCCATCCTCCATTAGTGAACCCAAATTATATATTTACATTAGAATCAGATTCGGAATCAGACTCAGAATCCGATTTAGAAACAGACTAAGAAGGGACTAGGTCACTAGGAGAAGAAGATAAGAATAATCATTGGAGTTAGGTGAAAGCAATGGTCATGTCCTTTTGTGCTCTTATTTATCTGTTTTACTGTTTTTCTCTCTTTAACGAGCTTTATACATCTTTAATCATTTTGTTTGGTCTCAAGAACATGGTTTTGTTGTTTCTCTTTGTTCTCTGTCTTAATCTGAGTATATTTAATCTAGTTTTTGTTTAGGGATTTTTGACATTTATGTCATATTTTTTTAAAATCTTTTCAAATCTGCCATATTCATAAAACTTTTTCAAATCTGCTATATTCAAGCAGTTTAAATTTTACCAGATTGCCCTTGTAATTAAAATTTATTTTGAGGGTGGAAAGACGGACGCGTGGTAAAAAACATTTTACGGAATGATGGACAACATATTCATATTAAAACTTGTCCACCAAAACAAAGTGGACAACATATTTATATTGAAACTAGTCCACCAAAACATAGTGGACAACATATTCATACTAGTTGTCCATCATTTGTGTAAATTCATTAAACAATTAAGTAATAGAATAAAACAACTCATCATTTGGGTATATATTAAAAGTGATTTGAAAATAAAATATATACAAACGCAAACATAATGATAACCAATTTTCATATTCATGATAGACAATACTAAAAACACTGATTTTGTCTATTGAGTTTTTAGGTTGTCCATTACCCGATTATATTTTGTCCACAATAAACAATTGTACATCTAGTCTATAAAAATCGATTTTCTAGATCTAGTCCATAACAAACGATTACAGACGACAGAAAAAACTAGTCTACGAAAGACTACCACAGGCAAAAATGCGACACACACCAGAAAAGACATACCCGCGACACACACTAAAGAAGATAGACAACGGAAAAACAGACCTGCGACACACACTGGAAAAGACAGATCTACGACAAACACCGGAAAAATAGATACCCGCGAACCAGAACTGAGTTCTGACCGAGATATTACTAAGTCACGACGGGTCAGCGAAGAAAATAACCTTGAATATAATAACAGTGAGCGAAACCTACTTTTTGCCAATAATGATTCAAAAAAGAAACAGAGATCTGCGTGAGCGAGAGCACCAAAGAAGAAGGTCACGGCGATGATTGAGTTTCACGATTGAAAGGGGTTAATTTGTGAGATAAAAAATAAATAAAAGTATTGAGGGTTTACTGAAAGGTCAATTGGGTAATTAAACTTACACCCAATGCCATTGATATGGCAGATTAGGAAAGACTTTAGCGGATATGGCAGATTTCGTAAGTTTTTTCACTGTGCATGGCACATTAGATAGTTTTCCCTTTTGTTTATTCTCAATGAGATTTGTCCTCTGTTCTTTTTCAACATATTGTAGTAAATCTATATAATAAGAACAATTTGAAAAAAATGCCAACAACAGTTGTGATTTTTCGTCGTACTTTTTCGTAATATATATATATATATATATATTTTGACAGAAAATTTCAACGGTTGCATCTCTTAAAAAAGTTTGTGTCTGTTAAATGTAGAGTTGTGTCTCTTACAAACAGTTGTGTCTATTCAAATGTTCACATCTATATAAATTTATATATAAATAAATTCTCATCACTGTATTCAAATTTTCTATATTTTATATTTTTGACTAGAATTTCAACGGTTGCGTCGCTCTAAATAGTTACGTTTGTTAAATGTAGAGTGTCTCTTACAAACAGTTGTGCCTATTCAAATGTTACATCTTTATAAATTTATATATAAGTGACTTCTCATCATTGTATTCAAAGTTTCTTTATTTTATATTTTTGACAGAAAAGTTTTACAATTGCGTATCTCTAAAAAGTTGTGTCTGTTGAATATAGAGTTATGTCTTTTACAAACAGTTGTGTCTATTCAAATGTTCGCATCTTTAGAAATATATATAAATAACTTCTCATCATTGTATTCAAATATAATAATAACAATCTGAAAAAATGCCAACAATAGTTGCGATTTTTCGTCGTACCTTTTCGTAAAATATATATATATATATATTTTTTTTGACAGAAAATTTCAACTGATGCATCTCTCTAAAAAGTTGCGTCTGTTAAATGTAGAATTGTGTCTCTTACAAAAAGTTGTATCTATTCAAATGTTCACATCTTTATAAATTTATATATAAGTGACTTCTCATCATTGTGTTCAAATTTTCTTTATTTTATATTTTTGACAGAAAACTTTTACAGTTGCGTCTCTCTAAAAAATTGCGCCTGTTGAATATAGAGTTGTGTATTTTACAAACAGTTTTGTCTATTCAAATGTTCACATCTTTAGAAATCTATATATAAATAACTTCTCATCATTGTATTCAAATTTTCTTTATATTTGTATTGGTTAAAAGAAAATTTGTTAAAAATGACATCTCATCACTATGAGAAATTTATTACAGTTTGATACATTTTGTTAATCGTTGTAATATTTAATTATATTCAGTCTCTAGGTATACAACCATCTATTTATCGAGGGTTATCATTATATTGGTATAAATCCAAACCGAAATTTTTGTTTTTAGCTGTTAAAAAATGTGGTTCAAGTTGGTTTTTCAGAAAATGAGAGCATATTGGCTCGTATATGTTTGTTTATTTTTTTTGTCACAAATATATATTTGTCTACTCCATGCTTTTTGATTAGAAAAGTAATTGTATTATAGAAAACAATATGGATTTCTATATTTCTATTTTTTTAAAAAAATATATGATTATGAAATATCAAGGTAAAAATAAAAATAAAATATTATAGTTTGTTCTATTATATTTTCTACAGCTGGGAATATTCAGTTTATTGGGAGATGGAAAACTGGTGATCAACAGAAATATTTACGGTTGAGATGATTGTCCAACAAACTATCTTGACGACAAAGACTTATCTACAACTTCATATAGGTTAAAAGAATTTGTATATTTAGTTCTAGTCATAATACACTCAAATTGAAATCTTAACAACAAAAGATACTGAATATGAAATATTATAAAAGTTTGAAAAGGTTTTGGATTCTGACTGCCAAAAAAAAAGAGGAGCGTGTGAGAGCAATGAACCTGGCCGTCCTTGGCCGACCATCTTCCTTAGACACGCACATTGTGATGCTACATCATACACCTAAATATTATTGTTATAAGTTCTAACTATTATTGTTCCCCTCTAATATTTATTATATTATTTATTTATGTTTGACTAGAGATAATTTTCTGTTTAGTTATATTCAAATTTGAGAGGATTGGTAATTTTTTTACTGATTGACTGAATAGTTAAATTGATATTCATTTTTTATGAACTAAAAATTGATTTTGGAAATAGAAATATGTTTGAGTTATGCTAAAAAGGATTAAAATAATTAATAAAAATAAATTTAAACAAATCATTACGTCAATTTAAGAATGGTCCTTGTAACACCTGCGAACCGAAATCCCGGTTTAGGGATTGCATCAGTCGATGCAGGTTGTGCATCGGTCGATGCATGGTTGAGTTTCTGCGTTTTGACTTAAGTTAAACGCTGCGTTTTGGGCAAAAGGGAAAAGAAAACCCTTATTCGACGAGGGCAGCCGTTTTTGAGAGAAAAGAAGGGAGAAAAAGTGTTATTGAGTGTTCCTGGTGAGATCTGAGGTTTAGAACGTTGTAGGAGCTTGCTAGGAGTGTTCTATTGCTTGTTTGAGGTTCAGATTCGTCTTGGCAAAGGTAAGTGCATGACCATGACTTATCTAAGCTGGAGATTTCTCTGATCTGCTTGTTATGTTTTGTTAGACTTGTTAGATTGTTATTTGGGACGTTAGGAAGCTTTCTTGTGGCTTGGGATCGAGTTTTGTGGTTGTAGGAACGAAGATCGGGCGAGAAGATTCGGGGGAAAACGATGCTCGACATTGCATCGGTCGATGCACACTGTGTGTCGGTCGATGCAAATGCGAGGATGTCGCGTAAACTCTAGGTTTTTTGTGCTATGTCGAGCATGTGTTGGTCGATGCAATGGGAGTCGATGCAAGTTAACCTTGCATCGATCGATACAGATCTTGCGTCGGTCGACGCAACCTCAAACTGGTGTCGGTCGATGCATGTTGGTGTCGATCGATGCTGAGTCCTGGTTTGTTATTGTTGATTGTTGATTGTTTATTGATGGTTAGAGATGTCTCTATTGCTTGTGTATATAGCCCAGTAGATGGGAGGATTGCCTTACTGAGTGTTTATTAAATACTCATGCATTGCAATATGTGTTTGTGGTGCAAGTAAAGGCAAAGTGTGATCGTGGAATCAAGGCAATGAAGAGGAGGATGTTCTAGTGGTTCGCTTGGTTGTCTGGCTTCTGTTAGGTGGCTAGAGTTGAGTCCTAGAATGTTGTTTAGGATTGTTGGTTCTCTGGTTTATGTTGTTTGGATCATTAGGTTATGATTTAGAATTAATGTTGGTTATTGGTTATTATTTATTGAATTATTTATTGGATATTGGTATTTGTTATTTCTGCTGTTAGCTGTGTTTGTGGTTAGGTGGCTAGTGGGTAAGGACCACTAGCTGTAGCTATTAATTATTATTATTTATTATTTATTTTTTAAAAAAACGGGTCAGGTCGTTTCAGTTCTCAATTAATATTTTTAATATTTGTATTTTGTTATATGATTATTAAAGAAATTTATATTGTAGCGGATGATGTTAGGGCCCCAGGTGCGGGTGTCCCAGTGGCACCGGCTCAGGCTCAGGTAGTGCCACCAGTGGTGGCGGAGGAGCGGCAGCCAGTGGCTGCTGATATGGGGGTCCATTCTCATTATATCAGCCTGCTGACAGAGATGGGCCATATTCGTACCAAGCGGTTTTCGGGAGGTACTGATCCTACCGCTGCGGAGGCGTGGAGGACAAGTGTGGAACGTAACTTCCATACTTTGAGATGTCCTGAGGAGTTTTGGATGGACATTGGGGTCCACCATTTGACTGGTGATGCTCAGTTGTGGTGGAGTTCTAGTGCAGCCAGGAGAGTGCAGAGGGAGATGTCTTGGGCTGACTTCGTCTTGGAGTTCAACCGCAAGTATTTCCCTAGAGAGGCACTGGATAGGTTGGAGGTGCAGTACCTTCAGCTAGCTCAGGGAACTTGGTCGCTGCGGGAGCTTGACTTGGAGTTCAGTCGACTTCCGAGGTATGGGGGTCGGGATATGGAGTCTGAGGAAGCTCAGATCAGGAGGTTTTTGAGGGCCCTACATGACGATTTGAGAGTTCACTATAGAGGGCAGAGTTATCCTACGCGTGCAGAGCTGGTTGAGACTGCAGCAAGGATTGAGGAGGATATCCGGGCACAGTCAGTGGCGGCTAGCCCAGCCGTCCAGCCTAGCAAGGCTCAGGAAGGTTCTAGCAGGGGCGGCAAGTCTGCACAGGGAACCAAGAGGAGATGGGAGGCTACGCAGAGGCCTTGTGGTCCGAGTTGCTTCGGGTGTGGAGGCAAGGATCACAAGGTTGCTAACTGTCCCAAGAGGAGTGCTCTGACAGCAGCAGATCGTATGTGCTATCATTGCAGGGAGCGAGGGCACATCAGGCCCTATTGTCCCAAGTTGCAGCCGGTAGTAGTGGCAGCGTTGCAGCAGGTGCAGCCGGGAGGGCAGCAGGTGGCACGGATTGAGCAGGCGCCACGGGTTTACACGACTGTAGAGACTGGTGGAACCAGTGCTGGGGCGATCACAGGTATAATTTCTGGTACTTAATCTTTGTGAATTCTTAGTAAGTTCAGATTTTATGTTGTCCTGGGATAAAGTGTTAGGTTCTCAACACATGAGGTTTGTGTAGGGACCTTGTTGGTGGGCGGGTTTAAGTCCCATGTTATGTTTGATTCTGGAGCTTCTCATAGCTTCAATACCCTGGAGTGTGCAGAGAGTGCGGGAATCGTGGGAGATCCTGGAGAGCGTACAGGAGTTGTCAGAGTTGCTGGAGGCAGGTTTCTGAGGGTCATTGGTAGAGCGAGGGGTATCGATATTCAGATCGCGGGAGAGTCTTCGCCTGCGGATTTGCTTATCACCCCAGTGGAGTTGTATGACGTTATCTTGGGGATGGACTGGTTGCATCAGCATATGGTTCATCTAGATTGTCATCGGGGTAGAGTGGAGTTTGAGCGCTCAGGAGGGAAGTTGGTTTATCAGGGGATTAGACCGACTTCGGGGAGTCTCGTGATCTCGGCCATTCAGGCTGGGAAGATGATCGAGAAGGGCCGTGAGGGTTATTTGGTTATTATATTTATGCCAGAGTCAGTGGGGAAGTCTATGGTTAGCGGTATTCCGGTTGTGGAGGAGTTTGTGGATGTGTTCCAGTCATTGCAGGGATTACCACCTTCTCGGTCTGATCCTTTTACAATTGAACTGGAAACAGGGATGACACCGTTATCCAAGGCTCCTTACCGCATGGCTCCAACAGAGATGGCAAAGCTGAAGAAGCAGCTAGAGGATTTGTTGAGTAAGAGATTCATCCGTCCTAGTGTATCACAGCGGGGAGCACCGGTGTTGTTTGTCAAGAAGAAGGATGGGTGTTTCCGGTTGTGTATTGATTACAGGGGTTTGAACCGGGTCACTGTGAAGAACAAGTACCCTCTTCTGAGGATCGATGAGTTGTTGGATCAGTTGAGGGGTGCTATTTGGTTCTCCAAGGTAGATCTAGCGTCGGGTTATCATCAGATACCAATACATGAGGCAGATGTGAGGAAGACTGCATTCAGGACGAGGTATGGGCATTATGAGTTTGTGGTGATGCCTTTCGGGTTGACTAACGCACCAGCAGCGTTTATGAGATTGATGACCAGTGTGTTTCATGAGTTTCTGGATGTATCTGTCATCATTTTCATCGACGATATCCTGGTTTATTCTAAGAGTCCTGAGGAACATGCAATGCATTTGAGAGCAGTTCTGGAGAAGCTGCGTGAGCAGAAGTAGTTTGCTAAGTTGAGCAAGTGTAGTTTCTGGCAGCGGGAGATGGGTTTTCTGGGTCACATTGTGTCTACAGATGGGGTTTCTGTAGATCCAGAGAAGATTCAGGCTATCAGGGATTAGCCTAAACCGTAGAATGTCAAGGAGATCAGGAGTTTTTTCGGGTTGGCAGGGTATTACAGGAGATTCGTGCAGGGGTTTGCGAGCAGAGCACGTCCTATGACTAAGTTGACGGGGAAGGATGTTCCTTTTGTCTGGTCACAGGAGTGCGAGGAGGGTTTTGCAAGCCTGAAGGAGATGTTGACTACTGCTCCGGTGTTGGCTTTGCCTGAGCAGGGAGAACCCTATGTGGTGTATACAGATGCATCCAGAGTTGGTTTGGGTTGTGTGTTGATGCAGCATGGGAAGGTGATTGCCTATGCTTTGTGACAGTTGCGGAAGCATGAGGACAACTATCCTACTCATGACTTGGAGATGGGTGTTGTAGTTTTTGCCCTGAAGATTTGGAGATCTTATCTTTATGATGCAAAGGTACAGGTGTTTATAAATCATAAGAGCCTGAAGTACATATTCACTCAGCCCGAGCTGAACTTGAGGCAGAGGCGGTGGATGGAGCTGGTGGCGGATTATGATTTGGAGATAGCCTATCATCCTGGTAAGGCTAACTTGGTTGCAGATGCTTTGAGTCGAAAGCGGGCGGCTTCGGCTCAGGATCAGGATAAGGAGTCTCTAGTAGGAGAGATCAGTGCGTTGAGCTTGTGTGCGGCTTCTCAGGAGCCGTTGGGCTTGGTTGCAGCTGATAGAGCAGATCTGTTGAGTAGAGTGCGGTTGGCACATGAGAAGGATTTGGGGCTGGTGAATGCCTCAAAGGATGTTGATTCAGAGTATCAGGTTTCGGCTAATGGTACTTGTCTAAAAGTATGTGAAGGAGATAGTCAGGTTGCATGGGGTGCCAACGAGCATTGTGTCTGATAGGGATTCCAATTTCACTTCAGTGTTCTGGAGGGCATTTCAAGCGGAGATGGGCACTAAGGTGCATATGAGTACAACTTATCATTCCCAGACAGATGGACAATTAGAGAGAACAATCCAGACGTTGGAGGATTTGTTGAGGATGTGTGTATTGGATTGGGGTGGCCATTGGGCAGATCATTTGAGCTTGGTAGAGTTTGCTTATAACAACAGTTACCAGGCGAGTATTGGCATGGCTCCTTATCAGGCTTTGTATGGGAGGCCGTGTCGTACACCGTTATGATGGACTCAGGTGGGGGACAAGAGCATGTACGAGGCAGATTTTGTTCAGGAGACCTCGTAGAAGATTCGAGTTCTCAGGCTGAACATGAAGGAAGCTCAGGATCGGCAGAGGAGTTATGCCGATAGGAGGAGGAGAGATCTTGAGTTTCAGGTTGGAGATAGAGTGTACCTCAAGATGGCTATGTTGCGGGGTCCGAAAAGGTCATTGACTGAGACTAAGTTGAGTCCGAGGTATATGGGTCCGTTCAGAGTGATTGAGCGAGTTGGACCAGTGGCATATAGACTGGAGTTACCTGAGGTTATGCGTGCATTCCATAAGGTTTTTCATGTGTCTATGTTACGGAAGTGTCTCCGCGAGGATGATCAGTTGTTGGCTCAGATTCCTGAGGATCTTCAGCCTAACATGACTTTGGAGGCGAGACCAGTGAGGGTTCTCGGGAGGAGGATCAAGGAACTTCGGAAGAAGAAGATTCCTTTGATGAGACTCCTTTGGGATTGTGATGGTGTTGAGAAGCAGACTTGGGAGCCTGAAGCGAGGATGAAGGCAAGGTTTAAGAAGTGGTATGAGAAGCAAGCCGCGACTTGAGCTTGCCTAGCCTGGTCCCATTTGTAATCCGTGGCTGGAGCGGGAATGGAGTATTACAGCCCATCTCTCTTGTTTACTTTGTCGCTTGGTTGTGCGACTAAGTAACAAGATGAGGTGGTGGTTGGGGTACAAAGTTTCCGCGAGGCAGTGTGTTGGAGGAAAGTTTCTTGTTTTGGAAGTCCTATAAGTGGAAAGTTTTCAGAAGTGAAAAGTGCTAAAAATGGAAAGTTTTATGTGAGTTAGAATTGTCCATTTTTAGTGGCGGAGAGCCTGGGAGAGGGCTTGTGTGGCCTTAGTGGCGGACTTTTGAGTCATTGCGCCGTGTGCGGCAGTCTTTTGAGTTATTGTGTGGCCTTTGTGGCGGGCTGTTTAGTCATTGTGTGGCTTTTGTGGCGGGCTGTTTAGCCGTTGTGTGGCCTTTGTGGCGGGCTGTTTAGCCATAGTGTGGCCTTTGTGGCAGGCTGTTTAGCCAGAGTGCCTGTTGAGGCGGTCCTTCGGGACAGATGGTCTTTGTGACGGTCCTTCGGGACGAGTGGCCTTGGTGGCGGTCCTTTTTAGGATATTTGTTTGGCCTTGGTGGCGGTCCTGTTTAGGACATTTGTTTGGTCTTGGTGGCAGTCCTGTTTAGGACATTTGTTTGACCTTGGTGGCGGTCCTGTTTAGGATATTTGTTTGGCCTTTGTGGCGGTCTGTTGGGCAGTGAGATGATCCTTGTGTGGTCATGAGGTATCCCAGTGAGGGGATATGGGGTTGGTAGGGCATCGTGTTGTCTTACGCGAGCCACAGGAAGGAAACCTGGATAGGGATAGGACTCTGACGTGTTCCGAATTGTTTGCTCGCGACTCATGGAGGACTTAAGTCCTCCTAGTACCGCCATATTCTAAGACTTTGTGGCTTGGGAGTATGGCTGGTATATCGACTTCGGATGCCGATTCGGGGGCGCGTTGTAGGGTGGCAACCCGAGAGACGAGTATTGGACTCCCTTATATACATTATGGCATGCGGGCTTAGGCCCGATGAAAGAGCAAATAATGCATGGAGCGTGAGTCTATCGCCTAGAGGTGACCTTTCGGAGTTTGGTCGGAGGAGTGCGGGCCGTGGAGACGGTTGCACAGGAGTCCTTGGCTGATGGTTGTTCGAGATTCGAGGACGAATCTATATTGGTGGGGGAGAATTGTAACACCCGCAAACCGAAATTCTGATTTAGGGATTGCATTGGTCGATGCAGGTTGTACATCGGCCGATGCATGGTTGAGTTTCGGCGTTTTGACTTAAGTTAAACGTTGCGTTTTGGGCAAAAGGGAAAGGAAAACCCTTAAGTCGTTTCTTTTGTCTCATTCGACGAGGGTAGCTGTTTTTGAGAGAAAAGAAGGGAGAAAAAGTGTTCTTGAGTGTTCCTGGTGTTTGTGGCGTTTCCTGGTGAGATCTGAGGTTTAGAACGTTGTAAGAGCTTGCTAGGAGTGTTCTATTGCTTGTTTGAGGTTCAGATTCGTCTTGGCAAAGGTAAGTGCATGACTATAGCTTATCTAAGCTGGAGATTTCTCTGATATGCTTGTTATGTGTTGTTAGACTTATTAGATTGTTATTTGGGACGTTGGGAAGCTTTCTTGTGGCTTGGGATCGAGTTTTGTGGTTGTAGGAACGAAGATCCGGCGAGAAGCTGCGGGGGAAAACGATGCTCGGCATTGCATCGGTCGATGCAAATGCGAGGATGGCGCGTAAACTCTAGGGTTTTCGTGCTATGTCGAGCATGCGTCAGTCGATGCAATGGGAGCATGGGTCGATTCAAGTTAACCTTGCATCGGTCGATGCAGATTTTGCGTCGTTCGACGCAACCTCCAACTGGTGTCGATCGATGCTGAGTTCTGGTTTGTTATTGTTGATTGTTTATTAATGGTTAGAGATGTCTCTATTGCTTGTGTGTATAGCCTAGTAGATGGGAGGATTGCCTTACTGAGTGTTTATTAAATACTCATGCATTGCAATATGTGTTTGTGGTGCAGGTAAAGGCAAAGTGTGATCGTGGAATCAAGGCAATGAAGAGGAGGATGTTCCAGTGGTTCGCTTGGTTGTCTGGCTTCTGTTAGGTGGCTAGAGTTGAGTGCTAGAATGTTGTTTAGGATTGCTGGTTCTCTGGTTTATGCTGTTTGGATCATTAGGTTATGATTTGGAATTAATGTTGGTTATTGGTTATTATTTATTGAATTATTTATTGGATATTGGTATCTGTTATTTCCGTTGTTGGTTTTGTTTGTGGTTAGATGGCTAGTGGATATGAGACCACTTGCTGTAGTTATTAATTATTATTATTTATTATTTATTTAAAAAAAAAACGGGTCAGGTCGTTTCAGTCTTCAATTAATATTTTTAATATTTGTATTTTGTTATATGATTATTAAAGAAATTTATACTGTCTTATACAATGTATTCATAATTTTATCATTTAAAACAAAACAAAAAAAATTAAAAATTAAAAATATTATTATTTACATATCATTTTTGACAACAAGAGAATAAGTTGTAACGGTTCACAAAATATACAAAAATATGACAGTAAGGTTAAGAAGAGAAGACTGTAGATTGCATTTATTCATTTTTCAAAAATTAAAAATATTTTACGAAAAATTTCGACGAAAAGACATTGATAAAATGTTACATTGAAAAGACACGAATGAATGGTTAAGACGAATAAAAGCGAACGAAATAACACGATTGCAATATTATCTCATGGCAGTTAATCGTAAAATTTTGTTTAATTTGATGTGTGTAGCATTGATAATTATTTATTTAATCATATGTGAAGGTAAGATTATTTTAAGAATATATTTCAATAAAAATATAAAGAATATTTGAAAAATTTGTATATTTTTGAAATTTTTATTAAATAGTTTAGGAATACTAATAATTTAATAAATAAATTTAATTAAAAAATATTATAATAAATATTTTACTAAAATGAGTTTTTTGACGATATCCGAAGGGCTCCATACCTAGTTAGACAAATATACAACGTAGAAAAGAAAAAAAATACAGCTGTAGTGTAAGATTTTTTTGGTAATTCATTATCTTCTAAAGAATACAAATTCGTGTATAGTGGATGTCTAAATATATATACGTGTAAAAAAAATTAAAGGATGGCCAAAATTGAGAAGAAGAATAATGAAAGTGAGATAGAGAGAGAATAAGTGGTAGAAGAAGTCGACGTGCTTGGTCTTTGAGATGGTATGTTTGTCGCCTCTGGGTCAAACGAAGATGTTGGTGGTCTAGCCGAAGAAGAGGAACGGTTTGATGGAAGCGTCCGCGCCGAGGTCTCACCGGTGTAACCTTTAGCCATAAAAATGAAGTCAGGTTAGAAAGAAGTTTAGGATCTTAGGCTCTACAGGGATGAACACTTGATAAGGAACTCACAATCAGATTCTTTCCACCCCAGAATCAGTTTCTCACGATCAAAGACAACACGATAGCCAGTCATGAAGTTCTCTACAAATTGTAAAAACGAAGAAATCTGATAAAACTCTTGCATTTTTAAGTTTAGTGACACAACAGTTTTTGGTTGAGTTTCCAAATAGATACTTACGTCCGATGATGCTAATGTCTTCTATCTTCATGATGGCTAAACAGTACACATCTGTGTCCTGAAATCATCACAAGGAGAGAGCTTAAGTATTGGCAGAGACAGAACAGAGGTGTGCTGTAATAACAGAGGCCTAACTAACCTTCATGGGGATTACTACTAAAGGGTGATATACGGGATATGAGCTCCCGCCTTTCATTGTAAGATTCACAGCTGGATACTGGAAGCTGTCTTTGTTCGGGCTGCACATAGATAGATCCAGAAGTTAGTTAGTAAGGTTTCAGAGATAATAAGAGTGATGGTGACCAGAGTACAGAGGCAACCTTAATGCATAACAGTACTCAAAAGGTAACTCTGAATCAGTTGTTTGATAACGTTTGTCCAAAGCTAGAGAATTAAACTGCACAATCATATTGGTTATCAAGCCATGTAATACCAAACCAAGATCATAATACAATATGTAAGACGAAAACTCACGCTTTCTGAAATAAGGGTGTAAGCTGCATCAGTCAGATAAGTGAACGAGGTTCCAGAGTCGAAAACAGCATCAAATTCAAGATCGCCTGTATTTCCTCCAACGCTTATTTTAGTGACGGTGATATTGTAAGTAGGACTGGTTGACATGAAAATAATAGAGTAGTTAGAAGAAAAAACTGGAAGTATATTCAAGGAGATGGACATGTTCGGTAAAACATAAAAAAAGATATGATTCAATGGCTTGCTTACTGTGGTTGTCTTATGTTCAATGGCGTTTCCCGTTGGTCTACGCTACCTTTATCTCCAAAACTGATCCTACCAGCTCCATCATTCCCAAAACACATTGAGAATGAGTTTGCCACAATTCCCTCCTTTGCTAGTACGCTAGGAACCGATACGTCTTCTAAGCCAAGACCGAAAAGACCATTTGGAGCTGCACTATCATGGAATACACCGGTCTGAACTTGACCACATCTGTTCCAGCACAGAAAGATTGCTAAGACGAAATCACAAAGATTTAAGCTTGCCAACATAATAGATAGTTTAAGAAACATAAAAAAAATTCTATGATATAATACTCAAAAGTCTGTAAGGAAGAAATTACTTACCCCAAAGTAACTCGAGCGGAAATAGTTTTGGAACTTTTGTCATTTGTAACTAAGTGAAGTACATCCTCCACCAAGACTCCAGTAGACGAGGTACCATTAGAAAGATACCGGATCTGGTAAGGGCAATTACTTTGAGGGGAAGCACAACGATCACCTCTTGTACATAAAGAGCTATTACAAGGAACTTCAGAACTTGTCGATGATACATTAGGGCTATAAATATTAAGGTCCAAACTCTGCAACAACAAAATAAAAACTTCCTTAAGGAATCGAACAACTTGCAGATATAAAAAAAAATGTCTAAAGAGATAACACATCAAATGTCGATAAAACAAAATCTAAGCATAAACATATCTCATTCACGAAATTTGTCTAATCCACATGGTGATCAATTGCAAACATAGATGTATCCTCGACAGCTCTAGTGTCAGTCTCACTGTATTTTAGTGTTAAAGACTTAGTCAACAAAGAGCTGCCCAAAGTCAGATTTCTATTCTATAATTATTCTTTTATCCCACAAATAAACCCTCACGTAGAACAAACCCATCAAGTTCTTCACAATCTAGACCAAAACCTACTAGCATAGCAACATACTCAAATGAAACACGTATACGTCTATAAGCAAAATAAAGAAACATTACCGAGCCACCAGGCGCTTTCAATTCACGAACACAATTAGTGCAGTCACAGGGCAACCAAAACAAGTCACTTCCAGTATCTAAAGCAACCAGAAACCAATTAGCCGGCGTACCAACTGACACATTAGCGTAATGCAAACTGTTACAAACACCAAACAAAACAATCCAACCAAACCATTCAAGTCTCTCTCCATTAAAAAATAAACCTTTTTTTTTTTTTGACAAAGCAATGAAATTTAAGAAAACCTTACAATCCAAGGGCATCAACACGAACAGTTTCGTTGCCGTCAGAGAAAGTAACAAGTGATTGATCAACAGAGGCAAGCCTACGACCTCTGATTAACCGATCACGATGAGCCATGACTCTGTAATACTTAGAAGAGTCTCGATTAGGCAAACCATCCCCAGGCAAAACACCAACAACCTGATCCGAGAAACGGTGATGAAACTCAAACCCAAATTCACCAATTCCTTCGCATCTATCCAAAACCCAGCTCGAAGATATCAAAAGAAGAAGATCCAGATACATAATTCTACAGCTTGAGGAGTACCAAACCATCGCTGGCTCGTCTTCAAAAAAAAAAAAAAAAAAGTACTCCGCCGAGATCTCGGAAACTTCCTAAAAATGAAATAAAGAACGAAATTTCCGAGTAATACTGAAAACCCAGTCTAGCTAAAGAGCGAGAAAGAATCAAAAGGTAAAAAAAGACCGAGAAAATCAGGGAAGAAGAATCGTGTGAAGTAGGAGAAGCTCCAAAGGTTTCTCCTTTGTCTGAGAGATGATGATGAACAACTTTGAAGTCAATTTATTTTCCTGAAATAAAGTAATTAAATAATAAAACTTATTCTTATTATTATTTTGTTTAATTATAGTAAGAAATTAAAAAAAGGTGGCAGGTAATTTTCATTATCAAAAGACTCTCAAATTAAAGCAAAAGTCAAAGTAGAAGTCATCACTTCTGTAGAAATTTCAAAGTCGTCGTCGTCGTTGTGTAAATTTGTAAACCACAATCAAATTAATATTATTATTGGTTACGCAATTGAATTCATTTGTCAACACGTCATTCAATTATGTAAAGATTTGGTATTATTAGTTATATGTAGTTGGACCGACTTTTCCTAAATGTTTTTTTTTTTTTGTAAGGTTAGTTGTATAATTTGTTGTTATTTTATAGGTAACTAGATTAAGATTGACAAAATTGTGGAGTTACACTAGAAAAAAAAATTAAACCTAACTAAATCTTTAGTTTCACCAAATTTTAATCAATGTATGTTTCATAATCTTTATACAGAGCCCAGATGGAGATATTGTAGATTGTGTTCATATAAAGAATCACCCAATATATGATCATCCTTTATTCAAAAACCACACAGTTCAGGCTCTTAGTTCTTTTCAGTATATTTACTTAACATAAAATTATAGACCTTTGGAATTTTGTGTAACCAAAAGAATCATTAACATAATACAGTCTTCATTGTTTCAAATTATGGAATTTATTACATTTAGGCTAGCATTTTTCTGTTTAATCTCCTATTTTTTGTTCTAACATTGTTGTGTTGTAGATGAGACCAAGTTCTTACCCAAAAGAATGGAACAATGAATCTTCAGATAGAGAAAAACAAAATATGGTGACACAACTTTGGGCAATCAATGAATAATGTCCCAAGAATAGTATTCCAATCAGAAGAACAAAAAGAAAGGATATTTTACGAAGATATGACAGGAAGGATTCGAACATCATATATCATCCTAAACCAGAGCCGTGCCATAGTGAGAGAAAAAGAAGCACTCACTTGTGGCATCCAATTAGAAAAATTATTAAAGGGCATATATTTATTAGTTGGATTACATAGTTTACTGCTAATAAAATTATTTTAATATCAAATATAGGTTTACAACTTATAATGATAAAACTTTATGCTATTCGGAGAAGCAAAATTTGGGTTTGTAGGATCCAAACATACACTTCTAATACGTTAATTAATTAAGAAAAAGATAAAAACAATAGTTATTTAATAATTAGTGTAAAATTAAGAGATTTGCTTTGTTGCTTCTACTAGTCTCATTACATCTTTCATTATTTTTTTGATTATTATAGTTTAGAGGGATAAAACTTTTTTTGAAAGTTTTTTTTTTCCCAAATTGTTTTACAGTTTCGGTAAAATATTTCATGTTTTTTTTATTTTCTTTTCTTATTTACTTTGTTTTTTCTGATTTTTTTACCCAATTCATTTTCAATTTGCAAATAGTAAATATAAATTGTAATTTTATTTTTAAAACTTGGTTAACTATTTTGTGGATAAAATGGAAAAAAATGTTTTAGAATTATTATATATCATTTGTTAATTTGTTTTCTTAAGTGAAATTTTTTTATTAATATTTTTTTAATGAATTGGAGCATTTTTCTTTTAACCGCTTATGATTCTCATCAATGTAAAATGCTAAACCAATAAAAAAAAAAAGAATTAAAACCAAACGCTCTCAGGCACTAATATCAAGGAACCCCTTCAAACTTTGTTCTCCATCGCCGGCGAAAGTATGAATCGCCGGCGTCGGGATTCCTCTTTCTCCTTTGCTTCTGTTCTCTGTTTTTCATCGTCTTTAATCTCTTTTGGTTTGTATCTCAATCTTTTCAAACTTTTACACCCTCTCAATCCTTGCTCAAACCCTCAACCTATTCCGGTCAGTCATGATCCACTGGCTTAAGAAGGCGGATTTGGCTGATATCTCTCTTCCAGATCCAGCCTCTGCTCACAATGTCGATTCAGCAGCAAGTATTCCCAAATTCACCCATGGTGTGCAGATCCAGATTAAGTCGAATCTTTGCTGAAGGACCCTCAAAGACCATGAGTAAAGTGGTTTCGTGGAGCTAGATCTCCCCAAAGAGGTTTGTCTCACTGTTGTTTCGATATCCACCTCGACGCAGCCGACGTGTAACACAGGAAACCCTAGGTTCTCACCTAGTGGACCTTTCCTCACTTTTGGGCCTTAGAATCAATTCTCGGCCCACTAATAGAAGCTTGTGCACAAACCCAATACGACGATGGTTCATGTTTGTCGCTATCCTCTTCTTGTCAAAACCTTTTGATATGTGGCTTCGATCATTTGAGTACGGTGGCCGAAGACTCCATCTGAAAGATAATTTGACATCATGGAACTGGTGTTGGCAATGTTCTTCTGAAATCCTGTTACCATACCATCTTTTGGCCAAGCTATGTAAGAGCATACTCTCACTGAACCACTATCGACGATGTGATTTCGGTCTTAGATCTTCTATGTCCAGGTCCGGTCTTCATAACCCTCTATTTGAGGTTTTCTGGTGTCGAGGTCAATTAAATGGATTGTACAGGAACGACATTATGACCACACCTCCAATGAGCGTTGGTTATCGTTGCCTCATCATACATCCAGCCCTGTATCCCTTGTTCCCCGAGTCCATCTATGTGAAATCTTTATACTTAAGGAATACAACTCTTACCGTGGAAAGGTATCTTATTTTCCTACCGCAGCTTTCGTTTATGAGCCTGCTTGGTGAATGGTTTAAATTACTGGATCCCTTCCGACAGTGTAAATCTAGCTGTAGAGATTGTCTACCTAGATCTGTTTATGATAGTGTTATTGCAAGCTCAATCTCTCTGGCAACAGTCATCTATGCTTGGTCAAGTCGAGTTCTCCTCGGTAGCAGAAGTTTGGTTGTTTTAGAGTGTTTTGAGAGATATATTTGTCGAGGCCAGTTGAATAGCTCTGTTTGGAAGCCTACATTGCTGAATCCTAACTTAGAGTTTGATCCAACAGTCTGCTTGAATCGGCTACTAGTACCCTTTGCTCCAACTTGTCAACTACTGCCACAAGATCGAAAACTCGGATCTGATTTCAATTCTCAGGACCAATCTGACGATAAGCTTTGTGTGGATTTCCTTAACCTCCATGGCCAATGGCTTCATGCGAGGGAGGACCCATCTGCTCTGTTACGGCTTGTCACCCATCAAATACGATTCCCGGTTTCATCTTCTTCAAACGCCATGAGCACTTGTCAATTATCTAACCCCTTAGCCTCCTCCATGCAGCACATTTTTAAAAGCTCCTATGCATCTATCGTACGAGCGAAGTATGAGCACTTGTTAGTCAGGGATTTTCTGAAGCTTGTCTTCAAACTTGAATCCTACAAGACATTAAAAGACCTTCCATCCTTTGCAAGCTCTTCAAGGTTGTGCATCTTCTTGGAAGACTCATGTAGTCTTTATCTTTACCTTTCTTGTAACCCTTTGCTTTTAAGTTGTAAGAACATTCCTCTTTTGAGGCTTTAAATTTTAATGAAAGTCGTTTTGTCCAAAAAAAAGAAGAAGATACTCATCAATGTTGGCACGACTCTGTCCTAAACTATCACATTCAACTAGTAACTCCATACATGAGGTGCATATAAACTAGATATACATTAGCATTTGAAAAGCCGTATTTTTTTCCTATTAATGTAACATGTGTGTATATAGTATGCCCAAATTCAAGTGAAAAGAAAGTTTCATGGAGCTCAGGCGGTAATAAACATTTGGAAACCTCATGTACAAATGCCAAAAGAGTTTAGCTTAGCACAAATGTGGGTTATGGCTGGCCCGTTTTCTAAACTTAATAGCCTTGAAGCTGGTTGGCAGGTTTTTTTTGTTTTTTTTGTTTTTTACAGCTACATCCTTATATATATTCGAATAATTATCTTTTGTCATCTTTCTTTTTTCTTCAATCGATCGCCTATTGTTTAGGTCGATCAAGATCGCCATGGTGATGCCAATCCAAGATATTTTATTTTTTGGACTGTGAGTTAATGCTTATAGTATTACCTTAAATTATTTTAAATTGTCATAATATGTACTTATAGAGAAATTGTTTGTTTTTTTTTACCTTGTGTATTGTTTGGTAACATGGAAACAGGCAGATGGTACAAATCATGCTGTTACAAACTTACAATCTTGATTGTCCCGGATTTGTTCCTGTCAACCAAAAATTTGCTTTAGGTATGACCGTTAGTAATGTTTCTACCTACAATGGTCAACAATATCATATTCCTACAACTATATGGAAGGTCAATAGAACATACCATTTTCCACCGTATTTATAAAAGATTTTTGGTATAAAAATGAAAATGAATTCGTTATTTTGTAGGATCCATATTCAGGGAACTGGTGGTTGAAGTTTGATGACCATGAATTCATCGGATATTGGCCTTTCATATTATTTAACCATCTACGAGATGGTGCGACACAAATTCAATGGGGAGGTGAAATAATAAATTTTAAAGATGGTTCATAACACACAACAACAAATATGGGGAGTGGACATTTTGCAGATAAGGGATATCAAAAGGCTAATTATTTTAGGAATCTTGAGACAATCAACGAACATGATATTAAGATAAAACCTAAGGAAGGTTATTCTTATATGACGCAAGAGAGTTGTTACAACATTAGGTCTGGTTATAATACTCTATGGAGAATTCATTTTTTCTATGGTGGTCCTGGTCGAAATCATAATTGTATTTAATTATTATAAAAATGTTATTGATCAAAGCATACCATAATTAAAATTAAAAATTAATCTATGTGATGGTGCAAATACAATTTTAGTTAATTTGAGTCTTAAGACCATATATAATGCTCTATATGGTAAATGCAAGAGCAGACTGGAGAACAAAATTTTGTTTTCGAGATGGTTTTTGGACTCGAATTTAGGGTAATGTGGACGTTGTTTGATCGATATATGAATTAAACTCGATCATAGTATATATATAAAAATAGCATACCTCCTAAACTCACAATATGATAATATGGATTTATGTCATAACGCCTCTAACAGAAACATCTCTCTACTACATCAACACACTTCAATGCATTGTTAAAGCTCCCGTTCTAATTGTGTTTTATATTTGGGAAAAAGTCTAGATTGACTCAAATTATGGGTTTTATAGCCTAAATAACTCATAAAATATTTGGGTTATTTTAGTTTTTTTTTGTTCCTAAAATACCATTTTTTCTTTTGATGAGATTTTTTTTTTACCAAAATATCCCTCCTAATTTTTTCTTTAGGTCACAGAAATTTCAATTTTTTTTTTTATAAAGTCTGCCATTCAGTTGTCACAGATTTTATTTGTGTGGCAGATTTTATCATTTACGACAGATTTTTCCACGGCAGATTTTTTTTTTTGACAGATATTTTGTAGTTTGTTATGACAGACTTAATTTTAGTGACAGTTTTTTTTTTTACGACAGACTTATTGTTGTTGTTACCACAGACTTTCATAATATATGACAGATTTTTTTTGATTAGTCGCTACAGTTTTGTTTTTGAGACTACTAATTTGTGGTCACATGGTAGATTTGTTGACGAGATAATAATTACTAGATTGACATTAAGTAATAACAGATTTATCTTTTACAATGACATATTTTTTTATTTTACAAAAAAACTACATTTTGGTGGCAGATTTTTAATTTTAAAAAGAAACCCTTGATTAACCCATAGTTGAATTATTGTTGTTTCATGTTATGGCAGATTTTGATTTATGTTATGATAGTTTTTTTTTTTTTTTTTTTTTTTTTTTTTTTTTTTTTTTAAATATGCGGTTTAGTAACAGATTTTTTAAAGAAAATAACAATTACTAGAATGACTTTAAGAGTGTTTACAGATTTATTTACGTTACTACAGATTTTTTTTAAGTTATGACAGATTTGTTTGAAATTCATTTGATGACAGATTTGATTTTAAAATCGTATAGTGACAGTTTTATTGTTTTCTTTTAAGTTATGACAGATTTGTTTTAAAAATCACATGCTGACAGATTTTATGAATGTCATAACAGATATGTTTTTAAATCCGTATAATGACAGATTTATTGTTTTACTTTGGTGACCAATATTTATTGAATAAACTGATTTATTTTGTTACTAAACGGCAGACTTAATATATGTATGACAGATTTTTTATGATACTTGACATATTTGTCATCGAAACCATATAATTATTAGGGTTATAGATTAGGCAACGGTTTCCTTAACATTCACGATCTCCATCGTCGCCTCTATTTTTTTTTCCTTTTGTGTTCTTTATCCAATCAATTCCGATGTTTTTTTTTCCTTTTGGGATCATCTAAGATTCGGTTCTGGGTTCCAAATCTTAATTATTGGGTATTCTCTTCACTTTTCTGTTTTGGGTTCGTGACCGTAATTTGTCACGTATCAAAGAACTAGATTACACATGGATCAAGTGATTCTCGTATGTGGTAAGTGGATCTTTGAGGAAACGAAATGGTTATTTGCTGTGGATAATAAGAGAGGTTGTCGAATTCTAGAGTGTAACAATAAAACGAGTTATGATGATTGTATTCAAATGGTGTATGAGGATTTCTGTTTGAATGACAAAGTATATGATGTTGGGTTGAGTTACAAGATTTCGAAGATGCTTTTACAGAAGTTACCGAGTGATACACCTCCAGTATTTATTGGTAATACTCGACAGTTTCACACGTTTTTGGGACAAATGAAGAGGGATACTTTACGACTTTGTGTTGAAGTGAAGGAAAAAGTTGTGTGTGAATTGAATTAAGAGTGCTCTTTAGTTGATCCCACGTTACACAGGAAACAATCAAGAAACGAGGACAATTTAGTGGAAGATGTTTATATTGAAGATGTTGTCGCTAAGGAAGATGATGATGCTGACGACGACGAAACTAGGTTTGATTATTGTGACGATTCTGATGGAACAGATTCTCACGATGAGAACTTTTCCAACTGTGGGATTCCACCAGAAGAAGAAGAAAAAACTAAACTACCATTGAAGAAGAGGAGTACTGGTATTTATATTGAAGAACAAAAGAAAGATGAACAGTTTGCAAAGTTGGAATTGTCGTCTCTTGATTTGGCTGTTGGACAGTGTTATGAAACAAAAGAGCACTTGGAAACAAGGTTAAAGATACTAACCTTGGTTCAGAAGTTTGATTATTTTGTTTATAAATCCACACCATCTCTACTGATTGTCAAGTGCTGGGTAAAAGGATGTTCTTGGAGGGTACGAGCTACACCAACAAAAGAGTATCCAAAGTTTCAAGTGTGTGTTTTTGTTTCAGATCATACATGTTCAGTTACGGAGCGTTCATCACGTACCCGACAAGCAACGCATGAGATACTTGGAATGTTATACAAGGATTTCGTAGGTGGAGTCGGACCCAAGGTGTTGCCAAAGCATGTTGCAGAAGCCTTAAATAAACGATTTCATGTCAAGGTACTATTTTATTTCCTATCATTGTATGTTACGCTACATACAAATATTAATATTAACATTTTTTCACATTAACAGATTGGATATTGGAAAGCTTATCGAAAACTAAGATATGCTCGTGAGTTGGTTAGGGGTAGTCCAGAGAGTGGATATGAGCAGCTACCTACATACTTGTACATGATAAAAAGGGCAAATCCTGGAACATTTACCAATCTTAAAGTGGATGAGTCTAAAAGATTTAAGTATATGTTTCTAGCATTTGGTGCAAGCATAATTGGATTTCCGTTTATGAGGAAGGTGGTGGTCGTTGATGGCACTTTTTTGCAGGGAAAATACAAAGGGACACTCCTTACAGCTACAGCTCAAGATGGAAATTTTCAGATTTTTCCAATAGCTTTTGCTGTGGTTGATACAGAAAATGATGAGTCATGGGAATGATTTTTCAAGCAACTCAGTTGTATTATACCAGATGACGGAGGACTTGCCATTATATCGGACAGACACAAATCAATTGGGAAAGCAATAAAAACAGTTTATCCGAAGGCTAGCCGTGGAATATGCACTTACCACCAATTGCAGCAGCTGAACATCGCAAAGTTTCTCGCATTTCAATGTCACACCCATATTTTTACACGAACTACTTGTACAGTTCCTATGAAAATGCCATCATGCCAAGAGATTTTGCACAATCCGTTCCTGTAGCTGTGACGAAGGACATTTGTTTACCACCTATACCTCGACAACAACTAGGAAGGCCAAAGAATTCGAGGATTAAATCTGTATTGGAGATTGCTATAGAAAAGAAAAAGCCAAGAAAGCTACATACATGTGGAAATTGCAATCAAGTAGGAAATAATCGAAAGACATGTACTTCATAGGAACTTTGTTTTCTTCTCATTATTGCATGCTATTTACGTTCAGACACGTCAAACTTATAAAGCTATTGTTACGTTCGCATTATTTGTTTTTTGGTCGTACTTGATAACATGACAAATATAACTAGAACATAATAAACAAACATAAATCCACAACAAAAAACTAGTTCATTAGGATGAAAAATACTAGTACATAAGAAGAAAAAGACTAGTACATTAGAAGAAATAAGATGAAAAGACTACTACATGAAAAACTATGATTACAATCTACTCTCCCTCATCCATAAGGTGAGGGACTTCTATGTCCCCAGCACGAAAGTAAGGATATTTTTCATTTGGTACGACTAACTCTCCCACTTCGTCATAAATCTCTGCAGCTAGCTTTGTCCGTAGGGATGATATGTTTCTATCGCTTAGGCCGTCGAATGTTTTCCCAAGAGCTAAACATTTTATATAATTCAGTGCATGCACTCCACAATCTCCTGGATTTTCATTCAGTGGAACATTTCTTTTCACTCTTCTCACTTCTAACATCGCAAAACTCTTCTTTCGGATATCCTCAGGAACAAAAGCACTTAACATTGCAGGGATCATTTTCCTAAAAGGCATGCAATATTTAACCATGTCTGAATCTATCACCAATCTGGGGATGCTATCATAAACATTAATCTTCCTACTTGGCAAGTCAATATGCAGAGCCATCCAATGATTATCATTGACAAAAAGACAAGCATATAAGTGATCTACCTCAGTGAACCACTTCTTGTTTGTCGCAGAATCATAGGGAGCTCTTCCGTTGAAGTGCTCTTAAAAGGTTTTCCTGAACAAGAAGTTCTTAGGTGCGAACTGATTGTAATCTTTTTCTAGCTTCGCGATAAAATATTGATCCAAGAAGGCTATGCGTTGCGTAGGGTACGGACATGGATCACGCATCAACCGTTTTCGAAACATAGCCATTGCATGAACCATGTGCTACATTAGAATTAAAACGACATTAGAAACATGTAAAAAGCTAAACATATATTTTTTTTTTTTTTAAAACAGAGAACTTTAAGAAAAAAAACTGAGAACTTACATAGCCTCTCAACCATCCATAGTTAAAGCTTGGCCACTCATCTCTTGGAGTTATAATCTGCCAATAGAATCTCACAGAGTAACTATCCATTGCAAATCGTTCATCCCTGAAAAATTATATGACAATAAAGATTAGTTCATCCCTTTAACGTCTATGAGATTTACCAAAAAAAAAAAAAAACAAAACAAAACAAAAGCTTACTCATCAGATGCAAGGAACTCCATAAGTCTCTCAGCTTTCTCATCTTCCACAGGTTTGATATGGTCGTCATCTGTAATTATGCGCTTCACTGTAGAGCTGCCAATGAAAGGAAACTTCTGCGATCCTGCCAACTGTGGCACTCGTTTACCATGAGTCACCCCATCTAACTCCTGTAACTTATCATGAAGTAGTGACAATGTAGTATCTACCACTTTACTAGCCTTCTGTGTTATAGGGTCTGACCAAGCCTCTTCAGAACTAGAAGCCATTTTCTGATTTGCTGCTATGACTTTCTCGGTTACATCTTCAACGTCATCCATGTCCACATTCACTTTTTTTTTTCTTTTTTTTTTTTTTTTTTTTTTTTTTTTTATCAAGTTTGGGAATAACAACCTTTTGTGGATTGACAACAACCTTCTTCTGCTTCTCTTCCTTGTGACCATCAAAAACATCCACACTCTTCTTCTTTTCAACCTTGATTGCAGCTTTCACTGCTACCTTAGCCAAACTCTTCTTCTCTTCAACCTTACTCGCATCATTCTTCTCACACAAAGAAAGATCCTCGGATTTCTCTTCTTCTCTCCTTTTCTTCTTGTTTTTCACTGTGGGACAGGAAATTCTTCTTTTGAATTTTCCTTCATCTCTACAATCCAAGACTGTGAGAGAAAAAATATATATCAGAATGCAAAGGTTAAAATACACTCACGAAACAAAATAAATAAAACAAATTCTTAGTAGAGAATGAAATAATAACTTACAGGTGCTTCACTATGCGCCTCATCATGTTCATTATTGTCAGAATTGGCCTCTTTTGGTTGAGCACAAGTTTTTGCCTCTTTACTTTCTTTCACAAAGGATTCGAATTTAGTCTCCAAACAGGTCATCCTACTGCTCAGATTCTTGTCCAAGTCTGAAATATTCCCATTCAGTTTTTCCAACAGCTTCCAAATATCCAACAAGGTTTTCTGATCATCCACAACATCCTGCAAGCGTTTATATACAAGTGAATCATACTAACTTACTTCCAACAACAATAACATTTATGTTTACAAATCAGATAATTAAACAAAATCTAACCTGGATATGTTCTTCGCATAACTTCTCCTTCATGTCTGGAACTTCTGCTCCTTCATCATCATAAGAGTGAGCCTCTTTCAAC
Source organism: Camelina sativa (assembly GCF_030686135.1). Classification (NCBI taxonomy): domain Eukaryota; kingdom Viridiplantae; phylum Streptophyta; class Magnoliopsida; order Brassicales; family Brassicaceae; genus Camelina; species Camelina sativa. Next base: position 23,758,080 of record NC_141898.1, on the reverse strand, counting down.
TTCTTCTCCTTTTGACTACTTCTGATCTCACCATCTTTACCATCTTCTACTTTTCGTTTCTTCTTCCTCACATTGACTGTTTTCAATCTTTCCCAAGCATTGCCTCTTAAACGATCATGGAAAATATCTTCAATCAAGTTTTCAAGGTCTGGGTCCTTGTTGTCATCCGCATCGCACCATGTAGGATACAGATTATCCTCTGAAACTGGAAGCATATGCCTCACACGGACCTACAAGAAAAAAGCAATAAATATTTGCACTTTAAATGGGATTAAAAAATCAGATGCAACATTGAATCATGTAAACATGGTACAACAAAATTTTAATCAGAGGAATTAAGAATAAACTCACCAATTGGCTAAATTGAGAGTAATGGAAGACAGAAGTTGCGGCTGGAAGAAGAACAATAGCGGCCGGCGATGCCAACGGAGAGGCAAATATGCTGTCGGAAATTCTGGTCACCAACGGAGAAGAGAAAGATACTTGCAAACCCAGAACCACTTGAATCGCAAACCCAGACCCACAGAGACCCACGACGAAGGAAACAATATCGATATGTTAATTTTCAACACCTAACACTCAAAATATCCCGATGGCAAAGAAGACAATGTCGAAGGGAGAAGAAAAAAAAATATTTCGAGTTATAAAAACCCTTAGCTAGAAAAATAAATATTTAATACATATTAAAATCCCTTAAAATTAAGAAAACTTTCCAAATTAAAAAGGTTAAGGTGTTTTGGACTTTTAACACAATATTAGTGTCAATCTAGTTCTCCCGATCATTTGGGGTTTAGATCAGTTATTTTTGGGCAAATTCGTGTCAATCTAAGTAATTTTCACTTTATATTTTATTGGGCAAACATAAACTTGATTAGATTACTAAAGAGTTTTGACCAAAAAAAAATACTAAAGAGTATTATTACACTCCAAGCAAGGAGGAGTTTGACATAGCCACTAGGGCAGCCTTAGCTAAAGAATCGGCTAAGATATTGGAAAATATGGAAGATATAATTGCTATTATGTTGTATTGTGAATATTCTCCAGCTAGAATTTAGGAAGTTATACATCTTGCTCTCCAAGCTTAGTATATTATGTTTCTCTCTTGTATATATATGTGATGTAAGGGTTTGAGATCAATAACACAAACATTCTGAATATCTAGTAATTTCTAGTTTTACATGGTATCAGAGCCAAAAGCGTAAAAAACTTTCTTTTCTTTGTTCTCTCTGTTTTTCCTTTGTTTCTCTTCTTTTTGGTTTCTCTGTTTCGTTTGTTTCAATTATTACCATGGCTGAAGATAAAGCTCTCGTTAAGGCCTCTGACTCTAACAATGTCACGCCGTACACCTTGTCCTCGTCGGACAATCCTGGTTCAATGATCTCTTCGGTTGTGTTGACGAGAGAGAATTATGCAGAGTGGACAACCGAGATGTTCAACGCTCTTCGTGCCAAGAGGAAGATAGGGTTTGTCGATGGGTCAATCCACAAACCTAAAGAAGACAGTTCGGAGATGGAATCTTGGACAAGCGTGAACTCGATGGTTATCGGATGGTTGCACACTTCAATTTCTCCTCGTGTTAGGTCAACTGTGTCGTTTATTGATGATGCTGCAGAATTGTGGGAAAGTTTGAAGACCCGTTTCTCTGTTGGAAACAAGGTTTGAATTAACCACCTCGTGTGTCAGCTGGGTTCGTGTAAACAAGAAGGGCAGTCCGTCATGGACTATTACGGACGTCTTGTGAACTTGTGGGACAAACTTCAACGGTATCGTCAACTCCCGGTGTGTACTTGCGGAGCAGCTGCCAAAATCGCACAAGATCAAGAGAAGGAGAAAGTTCAGCAGTTTGCTATGGGACTTGATGAGTCTCGTTTTGGGAATGTAATTTTCCAGATTGTTGATGATGATCCTCTACCTGATTTGGCACAAGCTTATGAAAAAGCTGTTCGAGAAGAGCAATGCCTTGCTGCAAAGAAGAAGGAATAACAATATGATGCAGTAGGGTTTACTACTCGACGAGATTCACTTCAACAATAGTCGATTTCTCCAATAGTTGGAAATGAGAGTGAATTTTCTGGGTTTGCGACTCGATCTGGGTTTTTGCAGAACAACAACAACAAGAACAGAGACCGTAACTTACTCTATTCTAATTGTGGAAGATCAGGTCACGAGAAGGAGTTTTGTTGGGAGCTCGTCGGATATCCAGAGTGGTGGACCGATCGAAACAGAGGAGGATGTGGATCCAGTCGTGGTGGTCGTGGAGGAGCTGGTCGGTCTAATTTTCCAGGCCTTGGGCGTGGTTATGCAACGGCTGCACATGCTACAAGCCTCCATGCCTCGACGTATCCAAGTTTCACTCCGGAACAGTGGCAAGCAATAAGTAAGATGGCTTTGGAGAAAACAAGTGCCAATCCGGACAAACTCTCTGGTAAGATATTTTCTGGTAAGATACACGAGGAACTAATCCTTGACACTAGAGCCTCTCATCACATGACCGGAAATATTAACTTGTTGGTCGATGTTGTATCAACTCCTCTTTGCTCTGTTGGGTTTGCTGATGGAAGTAACACGATCTCGAAAAGCATGGGTGTGCTTCATGTTTCGGATCATATTACTCTCCATAACGTTTTATATGTTCCAAATCTCAATTGTTCACTTATCTCCGTTTCTAAGTTGCTCAAACAAACCAGTGGTATTGCCTTGTTTACTGATACACTTTGTGTTTTACAGGACCGTTTTTCGAATATTCTGATTGGAGCCGGGGCAGAACATGATGGGGTATACTATGTGATGGATGTGGCTGATGTGCAATTTAACAAGGTTGGAGTGAAGTGTGACTCGATGTTGTGGCATCATCGGCTAGGACATCCTGCGTTTTCAGTTCTTTCTACTTTACCTATAAGTTATGGTGTTTTTAACTTAGCTAGTCATAGTTCTTGTAACGTTTGTTTTTGGGCTAAGCAGACAAGAGAAGTTTTTATGATAGTTCTAATAAAACACATGATTGTTTTTCATTGATTCATGTTGATGTTTGGGGTCTGTACCGTTTCGGCTTCGTGTGGGGCTGTATATTTTTTTGACAATTGTAGATGATTTCTCTAGGGCAGTATGGACACATCTGTTGTTAGAGAAATCAGAAGTTCGTCAAGTACTTGAAATTTTTTTGCGCATATGCCGAAAGACATTTTGACAAGCCAATATGCACGGTGCGAAGTGATAACGGTACTGAATTTATGAAAAGTTCACCAAACATCGTGTGTTGCCACTCCACAACAAAATGGGCGTGTTGAAAGGAAGCATCGTCATATTTTGAATGTTGCTCGCTCTCTTCTTTTTCAAGCTAGCTTGTCGGTTTCGTTTTGGGGAGAGGCTATTTTAATGGCCATGTATCTCATTAACCGCACTCCTACTAAGGTCCTCCACAACCGTACTCCATATGAACTTCTTTACGGTGAAAAGCCTTCGCTTGATCACATCAAAGTGTTTGGTTCATCTTGTTATACTCACCGACGTGATCGATATAAAGATAAGTTTGGAGAGAGAAGTCGCCGTTGTATTTTTGTGGGTTATCCGTTTGTAAAAAAGGGTTGGAAGGTCTTTGATCTCAACACCAAAGAATTCTTGGTCTCCCGTGATGTGGTTTTTCAAGAAGATGAGTTTCCTTGGGCTACAAGGCATAGTGATTTAGGAACGACGACAATGGTGTCTCCTAGTGATATTGTTGTTGATGATTGGATGATTCCTGTATCCACCGCGCGTGATGACAGGGGGAGTATGGTGCTATTGGTAATGATCTTGTCACACCTGCTTCCTCGACACTGGCCTCCGAGACGTCTACTTCACATGTTGATGATGCGTCTCCTAACCCAGCTTCTGTTGTGCCTATTTCGCATCAAACAAATGAGTTTGCTGTGGTTACAAAGGATGTATCTCCTTCTGCTGCTCATGATGGTGTGTTGCCAGATAGTAGTAATGAGTTGGGTAAAGGAAAACGCCAAAAACTTCTGTCAGTTCGCTTGCAAGGTTATGTAACTTACTCTACACGCTGCACTGAAGAACCCCATCATGATTCACCCGACTTCACCTCAGATTCTTCGTCTACGTTCCAAGGTACACACACTCCTTATCCTTTGACGAATTATATATGTGATGATCATTCCTCACCCGCTCATAGAGCATTTTTGGCGGCGGTGGTTAGTGATGTTGAGCCAACTTCGTTTAAACAAGCCATGCAAGATCCTCTTTGGACTAATGCTTGTGGTACCGAGATTACAGCTATGGAAGAAAATCGTACTTGGAGCGTCGTTGATTTACCTCCTGGTAAAGAAGCTATTGATAATAAATGGGTTTTCAAAATAAAGTATAATGCTGATGGATCCTTAGAACGCTATAAAGCGAGATTAGTTGCTTGTGGAAATCGCCAAGTCGAGGGTGAAGATTACAATGAGACGTTCGCTCCGGTTGTTAAAATGACTACCGTTCGAAGTTTACTATGTATTGTTGCTGCTAAAAATTGGGAAGCTTACCAGATGGGTGTACACAATGCGTTTCTGCATGGTGATCTAGAAGAAGAAGTTTATATGAAGTTACCTGTCGGATTTCGTCATTCTGCTCCCAATAAAGTTTGTCACCTTCACAAGTCTTTGTATGGTCTTAAGCAAGCCCCGCTTTGCTGGTTTGCTAAGCTTACTCATGCCTTGACGAAGTTTGGTTTTGTTCAGTCGTACGAAGATTATTCACTTTTCACGTACTCGAAGGGTGACATTGAGCTTCGAGTCCTTATTTATGTCGATGATTTGTTGATCTGTGGAAATCACTTACATATGATTAAGAGGTTCAAGGAGTATTTGGGACGCTGTTTTCACCTGAAAGATTTAGGTAAGGCAAAGTATTTTCTTGGTATTGAGATTGCTTGCAGTCCTGAAGGTATCTATATGTCTCAACGGAAGTATGTTCTTAATATTGTTTCCGAAGTTGGACTACTAGGGTGTGAGCCAATGTTTTCAAAACCGGACCGGACCGGCGGTCGAACCACTTTAACCCGCAAACCGGCAGCATACCCCGGTTGGGTTAATATCAAAACCCAAAGAAAATTGACCCGGTAAAAAACCATATCAACCTGTCAAAAACCCAAAAACCGGTGAACCATTGAACCGGATAAAACCGGGTTCTAACTTTTTTTTGTAAAAACGAGTGCAATTAATTACCTTTCTAGTTTTATTCTTAGCAGTAGTAGGGTTTCTTAAAATAAAAATCCCCGGAATTGAATTTTTTACTTTTCATACTAATTTTTTTTTCCTTCTAGTTTGAATTCTCGCAACTCACACCACAAATCTTCAATATCAATGTTATTTTATTGAAACCAATTATTTTTATAATAAAAGATGTTTGATCATTGCATGTTTTGGTAATCAATTTGGTGTTCATTTTTTCCCTAGTGTACATAACGGAAAAGAATGATTACTAAAATATTTTATTGGTAATGGTTATGTTTGTTACACTTTGAGTTTATTACTCCCTCCGTTTCATCATATAGGATGTTTAGAGAAGTTTTTTTGTTTCATAATATAAGATGTTTTCAAGTTTCTAGGTAACTTTTAGATTAGTTTAATAATTTATATTGTGCAGTCTTGTTTGTGATTGGTTAAACTTTTTTAAAGTGGACATTTCTTAATCTGCGTGCTTTACTCAAAACATCTTATATTTTGAAACAGAGGGAGTATTTTAAAAAAAAAACATTATGATTATTGAAGTATTTTATTTGGTGTAACCAATTATATCATAGTTGTAATCATTGGAAAAAATAGAAAACTGTTGTGAAAGTTAGAGAAACAAGGGTTGTATTCTCTCTCTTATTATTGATTCAATCGTTTAGAGGTTACATATATATAGTAAAGCAAAGGCTTAAACATAAACCGACTTAGACTAAAGACAATATGGCCGATGTGCCTTTATGGTCTTGGACATGTATGGAACGGTTATGGAAGTCCACTCCAAGTGTTTTACAACACTCCCCCTTAGATGACATAACTGTACCGATGCTAAGGGATCAGTGCAATACGCTTGGGGGTGCTGCCTCATTAAAACCTTACCAGGAAAACCCAGTGGGATAAAACCATGGTGAAGGAAAAAGAGTACAGCACGCATTGCTCCCCCTGTTCTAAGCATCACTAAAATTCCTTAAGTCTCCGCATCCCAATCTGGTGTGTGAGCTTCTTGAATGTTGATGTCGGTAGTGATTTGGTGAAGAGATCGGCTGAATTGTCGCTGGATGGAACTTGCACCACTTGAACTTCTCTGGCCTTTTGTAGTTCATGTATGAAGAAGAACTTGGGTAAAATGTGCTTCGTCCGATCTCCCTTAATGTACCCTTCCTTGAGCTGTGCGATGCAGGCCGTATTGTCCTCATATATAACAGTTGCTTCTTTGTCGTCGGCCATTCCACAATCTGATCGGATGTGTTGAGTCATCGACCTCAACCACACACACTCTCGGCTGGCTTCATGCATAGCTAAGATTTCGGCATGATTAGAAGATGTGGCCGTAATGGTCTGTTTCATCGAACGCCATGAAATTGTTGTACCACCGTGCGTAAATACGTAGCCGGTTTGAGACCTTGCATTATGTGGGTCCAATAAATAACCTGCATCAGCAAAACCAACTAAACCTTCTTTGTTATAGTTAGTATAATATAAACCCAAATCAAGCGGTCCTTGTTGGTAACGCAACACATGTTTGATACCGTTCCAGTGCCTTTGGGTCGGACAAGAGCTAAATCTAGCTAGCAGGTTCACGGCAAAACATATGTCCGGTCTAGTGTGGCTAGCCAAGAACATTAACGCTCCTATAGCACTGAGGTATGGCACTTCAGGACCGAGAACTTCTTCATCGGCCTTCTTTGGACCAAATGGATCTTTATCCAAATCAAGGCTCCTCACAACCACTGGGCTGGTCAATGGGTGAGCTTGGTCCATATTAAATCTCTTGAGTACTTTTTCTGTATATGCCATTTGATGCACAAGGATTCCATCATTTATGCACTCAAGCTGCAATCCCAAATAGAACTTAGTCTTACCTAGGTCTTTCATTTCAAATTCTTTCTTAAGATATTCTACTATTTGGGCAATTTCACCAGAGGTCCCAAGGATGTTTAAATCATCCACATGCACTGCTATGATTACAAACCCTTTGTTTGCAAACTTATTTATAAAAATACATGGACTGATGGGATCATTCTTATAGCCCTCTTTGGCTAGGTACTCACTTAGTCTATTGTACCACATTCGCCCACTTTGTTTCAGTCCATAGGGATTTCTTTAGCCTTATGCATTATTGTTCTCGAGAACCACTCTTATCATTGAGCTCAATACCCTCTGGTAATCTCATATAAATTTTATTATCCAGTGGACCATATAAATATGCGGTTACAACATCCATTAACCGCAAATCTAATTTTTCTCTTATAGCCAGACTTAGTAAATATCTAAAAGTCGTTGCATCCATCACAGGGGAGTATGTCTCCTCATAATCTATTCCTGGTCTTTGAGAGAATCCTTGTACTACAAGTGGTGCCTTATATCTCACGATTTCATTATTCTCATTTCTCTTTCTTACAAAGACCCATTTATGTCCAACTGGCTTTATATCAAATGGTGTCCTTAAGATTGGACCAAACACATTCCTTTTCTTTAATGAACTTAACTCCACGTCAATGGCTTCTTTCCATTTTATCCATTCTTTACTTTGAGTGCACTCTAATATGGACGTGGGTTCATGATCCTCATTTATTTCAAGTGCTACCTTATAAGCAAATACTTCATCGATGTCGAAATCTTTACGGTTCCATTGTATTCCAGACATGATATAATTGATTGAGATCTCATTATTATCAATACCTTCAGGTCCTTGCGGTTCAGCGTCCCAAACCTCATTTGGTACCTTAGGATTTGCCGCGGCCATGTCTATAATTTCCTTAACCTTGGTTTGTTTTGCACATTTCTTAGATTTTCGAGGGTTATTATCTTTGGAATCTAATGGTCTACCACGTTTCAAACGGGCCTTAGACTCTGTAGCAACTTGATTATTGTGTTCCTTGTGAACATCAATACGTACTGGTGCATTACAAGCTGGTATGTACGATTTTGTTATTCTCTTTGGGTCAACAAAGGAATTTGGCAATTGAATAGCTAGCTTTTGCAAATGTATAATCTTTTGGACCTCTGCCTCACATGCTAGAGTCCGAGGATCTTGCCAATTTAAGGATGTTTGATTCCATGATAATTCCTTGACCAGCTTGTTATTCTCTCCACCCAACATAGGAAATTCGGATTCAGCAAACTGACAATCCGCGTATCTGGCCTTAAATAAATCACCCGTAATTGGCTCAAGATACTTAATAATGGTGGGAGAATCATATCCAACATATATTCCCATCCTCCTTTGAGGTCCCATCTTAGTTCTCTGTGGTGGATCAATCGGTACATAAACGGCACACCCGAATGTTTTTAGATAGGATATGTCTGGCTCATGACCCGTTAATAATTGGGATGGTGAATATTTATGTTCACTAGATGGCCTGATGCGTATAAGCTCATCTGCATGTAATACTGCGTGTCCCCAAGCCGACACAGGAAGCTTCAACCTCATAAGTAATGGCCGAGCAATCAATTGAATACGTTTAATAAAAGATTCAGCTAATCCATTTTATGTATGTACATGTGCCACAGGACGTTCCACACTCACCCCCATGGACATACAATATTCATTAAACGTTTGGGATGTAAATTCACCAGCATTGTCTAGACGTATAGTCTTAAGTGGAAAATCTGGAAAGTGGGCTCGCAATCGTATGATCTGGGCCAGCAATCTAGCAAACGCAAGGTTTCTAGTTGACAATAAACAAACATGCGACCATCTGGTCGATGCATCAATAAGAACCATGAAATATCTAAACGTTCCACAAGGTGGGTATATTGGTCCACATATGTCTCCTTGTATCCTTTCCAGAAAATTCAAAGTCTCCTTAGTTACTTTGACTGGTGATGGCCTTATAATATGTTTCCCTTGTGCACATGCTATACATGTGAGATGTTTAGGGATAACTTTTCTCTCTTTAAGAGTGTGCCCATTTGAATTCATTATTAGCTTACGCATCATGTTAGAACCCGGATGGCCAAGCCGGTTATGCCATAAAGTGAATTGTTCATTGAACATCTTATTCATTGCCAAATTAGCTTCTATCATATATATCTTAGCATGGTAAAGACCGGTGGCTAGTGCAGGTGTAGTCTCTAGGACCTTCTTATGTCCTTGGGTAATTTCGGTAATGTATAGGAACTCTTTGTTTCCTTCACCCTTATTTTCAACATGGAAACCATTCAAACGAATGTCCTTAAAGCTCAATAAACTTCTCTTTGAGCTGGGTGAATATAAAGCATCACTTATTTCAATATGTGTGCCATTAGGTAATAAAATGTGAGTCTGGCCGTAGCCTTCAATAAGGCTTGCTATACCTGCAATTGTAATAATATTGGCATTTTTCATTATGAGATTAACAAAATATCTCTTGTCCTTCAAAATTGTGTGGCTTGATCCACTATCAACCACATGTATATTCTTGTCCTCAGCCATTTCTAATATAGACAATAATTTATGTTTAAAACTTTAAAGTAATAAAACAAGCAAATATATAATGAAGGAAAATAAAATAATTGAATTTAAACTAAAAATAATAATCCAAACAATAATCCAATCGAATGCAATGCATAAAATATAAAATTAATTCAAGACAACATTTGAGTTTTAATCATTCTCTCTCAAACAATCAGAAGTTTCATAATCCAATAGGGCATCCTTCTCATGGTCTAAATCACCTTCACCATCGAGATGAACCAGGTTAGCTTCTGGATCTTTTTTCAAACTCTCTTGATAGAGATCAACAAGGTGCTTAGGAGTTCTGCATGTCTTTACCCAATGGTTCTCCATACCACATCTATAACAAGTGAACTTGGTCTTATGTTGCAGTTTAAACCCCCCGCGGCCTCTACCCCGACCACGGCCGAAGCCTGATCGGTTTCCACGACGTTGACCACCAAAATTGTGTCCTTGGTAGTTCCCACGACCAGGACCACCACGTCCACTTCCTCCACGGCCAAGGCCATACTTGCCCCTATGGACATAGTTATACTCTTTAGTCTCTTTTGGCTCTTTAGGCTCTTTAGGGTTTTTCTTTGTCATGTCAACCTTGTGGGCTTCTGGTAATGGAGCTGCACCAGGAGGTCTCAATGAACTATTCATCATCAATAGCTCATTGTTCTGCTCAGCAAGCAGCAAACAAGAGATGAGGCTTGCAAATGTCTTAAACCCCTTTTCACGATACTATTGTTGAAGCAGTATGTTATTGGAGTGAAAGGTAGAGAATGTCTTCTCTAGCAAGTCCTTCTCAGTAACCTCAGTACCACATAACCTTAAAATTGAGACTATCTTAAATAGCTCTGAGTTATACTCTTCCATGGATTTAAAATCCTGGATCCATAGGTTTTTCCAATCAAATTGAGCATTTGGTAGGAGCACCGTCTTTTGGTGTCCATATCTGTTTTTCAACTCTGTCCAAAGGTCAAGAGGATCTTCAATAGTGAGGTACTGGTTCTTGAGACTCTCAGCAAGATGCTGGCGTATATGCATAATCGCCTTGTACTTGTTCTTTTCAGAACAATTATTATCATCCTCAATGCATTCGCAAAGATCCTTTGATTTCAGGTTGATCTTAGTGTCCAATGCCCATTGCAAGTAATTATCTCCAGAAACATTAAGAGCAGCATAGGAGAGGTTGTTGAGCTTTGCCATCTATAAAATAGAAAAACAAGCACCAAGTTATGTCATGCAGTATTTGAGACCGAATCATGCAACAAAAATTTAGGCCATGCGGTATTTGAGACCGAACCATGCCAATCACTTAGGGTCATGCGGTATTTGAGACCGAACCATGTCATGCTATTACACTCAGTTTTCGTGGTTTTAATATGCATGCAAACAACAATCCTAGATAGATTATATTCTAGTATGAACACATAACTTTTAATGTTTTAGAAAATTTCCCTTTTACTAGATATAATTTCCTTTTATTTAACTTTTCCTTTTCTAATTAGGATTAAGACAAATTTCTCTTTTCTCTAATGATCCGATTCTAGTTAGGATTTTAGGGTTTATGCAATCGAATTTTACAGAAATAATTTAACAACAATCGATTCAATATTCTCCCTATGTAAGTTTCGATTTTAATTTCAAGGATGCATGCAAGACATAATGCAATCAAGCAATTCGGATTTTTTTTAAACAACCTAGAACAACCAGATTAATATTTTTCTCTATGAATTTTAGGTTTTAGTTCTAAGGATTCATGCAACCAAATCTCAAACAAACAATCAACATAACCAGATTTTAATCGTAGTATATTCAGTTCAATTGCAAATAATCTAAGCAGCCCTAAACCTCACAGCAATCGATTTTAAATTTTTAGGGTTATAGGGTTTCAAAGCATATGAACTTGTTTGTTGATTGTTTACTTGTAGATTTAAGGGTTCAAGTAGATTTAAGTTTCAAGTTCGATATATGTGTCCGTCCTGATGGGTTCGAATTTATTTACATTCCACCGTTTGGAGGTTGACTGGAATTGATCCGGGAGCTAAAGACCTTGGATGTACCTTGAGTTGATTCACGAACCTCGAACTCGAACTAGATGAACACACGAACCGATCACGAACACAGCTTGCTCACGAACACGAACTGATCTTCGAACAGGAACTAGCCACGAACAGGGATTGATCACGAACAGGTACCGATCGCCGGGCTTGAATCACGAACTAGATCCGGTTTGGAACTTGGACGAACTAGGGGTTTATGAGCGGCGGCGGTTTAGGGTTTTTAGGGTTTTTCTCTGTTGGACTTTTAGAACAAGTCGTGCTGATAACGTGTTGTGAAAGTTAGAGAAACAAGGGTTGTATTCTCTCTCTTATTATTGATTCAATCGTTTAGAGGTTACATATATATAGTAAAGCAAAGGCTTAAACATAAACCGACTTAGACTAAAGACAATATGGCTGATGGGCCTTTATGGTCTTGGACATGTATGGAACGGTTATGGAAGTCCACTCCAAATGTTTTACAACAAAAACATATTATTGATAAAAATATCATCAAAATCAATTAAACCCGGTTGACCCCGGTCGAACCATATTGACTCATGACCCAGAAGCTTTCCCGGTTCAGTTACCGGTCCGGTTTTCAAAACATTGGTGTGAACCCTCTCCCATAGCGATGGAACAAAATCTCAAGTTGGGTTTGAGCAAAAGTGATTTTCTTCCCAATCCGGAAGTGTATAGGCATTTGGTAGGTCGTCTGATTTATCTTCTTATAACACGTCCGGAATTGTCATATTCAGTTCAGCACCTGTCCCAGTTCATGAAAACGCCAAGAATTGATCATATGGAAGCTGCATTGCGTGTTGTAAGATACTTAAAGGGTACTCCGCGTCAAGGCATTTTCTTAAGCTCAAATTCTGACTTGACTCTAACCGCGTATTGGGACTCGAACTACAACTCGTGTCCACTTACACGTCGCTCGTTGAGTGGTTATGTTATGTTTCTCGGTGGATCTCTTATATCTTGGAAGACTAAGAAGCAAGATAAGGTGTCCCACTCATCTTCTGAAGCTGAGTATCGCTCCATGAGAAATGCATTGACAGAGGTGTTATGGCTTCAGAAATTGTTTGTTGATTTGGGCTGTTCTCCAACAAAGCCAATTCATTTGTTTTGTGATAGTGAAGCTGCTATTCATATATCGTCTAATCCAGTGTTTCTTGAGCGCACTAAACATATTGAATCTGATTGTCATGCTGTTAGAGATGTGGTACAAGATGGGACTCTCACAATGGTTCATATTGGTACCCGTGATCAGATTGCGGACATTTTTACCAAGGCGTTGGGACGTGTTCCATTTGAAAAACTATCATCCAAGTTGGGCATTTGTGATCTCCATGCTCCAACTTGAGGGGGAGTATTGGAAGATATGGAAGATATAGTTGCTATTATATTGTATTGTGAATATTCTCCACCTAGAATTTAGAAAGTTATACATCTTGCTCCCCAAGCTTAATATATTCTGTTTCTCTCTTGTATATATACGTGATGTAAGGGTTGGAGATCAATAACACAAACATTCTGAATATCTAGCAATCTCTAGTTTTACATAAGACATTGGCCGAGCGTGGGATAAAAGCAATAGAGATAGCAACAAAGGAGCTACATAAACAAAGAAATATCATGGAGGATTCCCTTCAGCTCTGTAGTATCTTCCTTTGCGATGATGAGTGCCACCAGGGATTGAGAGTCCGAGAGCACCGTTAGAGAGGCAATGTCCGGATGATTGGCTGCCATTTTAAGTGCACTGCAAAGAGCAAGTGCTTCCGCTACAAGGGCTGAGGCTATATGTGACCTACTTGCAGAGAAAGAGGTCGTGCGTGAGCAGTGAGGGCTTGTAAACGTCCATCCCCTTCCACAGAGACGTTTAAGGATATTATGAAAATAATGATGACATCAAATGAAACTATGAAATAACTATATAAGTAAACTATCTACAATCTTACGTGAAGTTTATATCAAAACGACAACTACATATTGATTGAACCTTTTTAACGAAAAATGAAACTTTTAGTGCAGAAGAGAAGATCTATTGACTTTCTATCATAGAGAAGATCTCTAAAACTCTAATCTCTTTTATATCCGTTAGGCACTCTTCTATATCTATGTGCATGATTTGTTTGATCATGTCTAGATAATTAATTCGTTGAGATCTAGATTTTTTTGAGAGGGTAAATGTGTTGATAAACTAGTGTGTGAGATTTGGGGTAATCTATTTATCGTTCTTTGTTCTAAATTTCCTGTTATGCATATTGTTGGAATAACAAACTTGTCACTGAATCTGTATCTAATTTATCCATCAAAAGTGTGTCGAATGAAGTTCCTGAACTTATCTAGACGAGCATCGTGTTACAACTCTTGAAAGTTGAGTTGTAGAACTTTGTGAGCATATCATATCTAAGAATTATTGTGTTCATAATTCCCTGCGGAGGTTGACTGATTACGTTATTACAACATGATGCGTGCGACGAAAATTCCTTGCGGACAGGAAAAATAAACGGAGGAGTAACTCGTCTTGCAGAACTGCTAGGAGTCTACTAGAGGCAATCCTAATAAAAATTCACTAAAGGATTGCTCGAAGGCACATCCTCACGACAAAATCTTAGTAAATTGCTTTATATTCAACCTTGGGTGTAAGTACCGACAGAATCGACATAAGTTTTTTTATGAAGTATACCTCACCCTCATGCCTCATGGGAAAGAATATCAGAATAATTCAAACTTTCAAAGTGTTTTTTTAAAAGAACTTTCAAGTGTTACAAGAGAATATTATGATTTCATTTTACTAATGACATTAAAAAGCTTCACGAATCTATTTAAAATTTGATGAATGTGATATGATCTCATAATTATGCTAGAAATCATGTTTGCACTGTATATGACTAATATAGACATTTTGTCGATCGATTTACGCATTCAGTAAATTGAGATCTATTTTTTTTAAAATACGCCGCACTTTGCTTTAGTTAAGAAATTTGGAGGTAAACTATATAGATGTTATATCTCCGATCAAGTGATCTGGCCTAAAAAGAGAGACGTAATTGGTTAACAAGGTTAGTTTTTTCAAATCTTCTGAATTCACTGGATTATGTAGTATCAAAAATGTATTATTTATGTTTCTAGTATTCCAATTTTCTTTTTACATATATTAAAAGATGATTATAAATACATTATGTTTTATAATTTAAAAAAATAATATTCAATAAAATTTGGTCTCTCGATGTTATCCTTGAATATATACACATGTAGACGATATGCATTAGAGACCCAGCTAGCGTGATATTTTTGACTTTCGCATCATTCACTATGTCAACGTTATTGAATTTTTAGCCCAAGACGATAAATGATAATTTGATACTTTGAATAGTTATTTTGCAATTATCCACTTCTTAAGTTTGAATTTTTGAATCCCAATGTGAACCATGTCCATATGGGAGCGACATTATTGTTCCAATATAGTTAAAGACAAGCTACAACTTGGTTAGTCAAATCTTAAACATTAAAAAAAAAAAAAAGTAAACTCTTAATCTCTTATACTTGCTCATTTTTATTTCTGTGAATGATGAACTAAAAGTCTTCTTTTATTTTCACTATAAATAATTTGAAACCCTTTTGCTTATAGAAACAAATAAAAAATCTGAAGACAGCTCATCCACAAATCAAGAATATTATTACCTCTAATGGCTTCAGGGAAACCAGCTACCCGCCCTTCAGTGAGACACCCGAGCCACAACCATCCACTGCGCAGTCACAAAGCCCAAGTTGAGGACGAGATCATTTGCTCTGGTTGCGACCTAGACCTGATCGGTGCATCTTTCAAGTGCACAAAGTCAGAGTGTGATTACTTCTTGCACAAGACATGTTTCGAGCTTCCACGAGAGATTCGTCACAAGTCTCACGCTGATCACCCTTTGACCCTACTCTATTCCCCACAGAATAATCAATCCACCTACACGTGTGACGCATGCGGTGAGTATGGATCCGGGTTCACGTACAACTGCTCTATATGCCACTACGATGTTCATGTTGGATGTGTATCTATGCCAGAGACCATGAAGCATGACGAGCACGCGCACACGCTTGTTTTACTCTACAGTGCTCCTTGCCCAAAGGGTCATATATTTACGTGTGATGTTTGCCAGGAAACTATGCCGGATAATCTGTGGTTGTACTATTGCCAGAAGTGTGACTACGGTGCTCATTTACATGCATGCGTCGCTGAAGAAGAGGAAAAGCCAAAAAAAGGAGGAAGAGGAAGAGGAGGAGAAGGAGGAAGTAATGGAAATGGGGTGAACGGAGGAAGGAGCTCGGCCAATTCAGAGCTAGCTGCGATGTTGAAGGCTCAAAGGGAAATGGAGCAGATGCAGATTGCTCTACACTTGGAGATGCAAAGAGCTATGATTGATAAAAAGTCAAGAAAACATATGCTCAAAATGATCTAAGATATTATTAACTCGTCTATTGCTCTCGGAATCTTGAAACTCTAAAAATCTAAAACACTTTCACTTTTTGCTTGTCTTTATATTTTGTTTATATTTTGTCTTTTCTCCGAGCTTTTATGTAATTTATCTATGAAAGAATCTTTTAGTAGTTGAAAATCATCACTAGCAGACTAAAAGACGGAAAAAAGAAAGAAAGAATAAAGCAGAATTACAAGCCATTAATTAGCATTAGTTAGTTGTATAGCTAAAATCCATAGACATTTACTATTTTCAAGTAATTTATTTTACGTGGTACAAATAGACTACTACTACAGTCTACATCCATTACACTCATCAAATCAATTGGTCAGTAATAAACTATTGAATGTTATAATGATAAAGACTCATTTAGAAAAAGGAACGTTACAAAGGAAAATAAAAAAGGGTCAATTTGCTAGATAACCAAAATCATAATAAAGAATACAGCCAATTAAATCTGGAAACGAAGTGAATAGCCATATATAGCTCAAGATGAGATGACCAAAAGGGATAGAACTCGAAGTGAAGGATACGTCCGCGTAGGCATGCGAATTTGAACGGAACCGATTTGTCCGAACCAAACCGAACTAAGATTTGGGCAAATCGGTTCGGTTTCTATTAATTAAGTAAACTGATCAGAAAAATTTTAATTAGATTCAGTTAACTGAGATTTTCAGTTTCGGTTAACCGGTAACGAAAACCCTAATCAAAATTTTTCAAGTAGCCGCCATTGCCTCTTCTTCATTAGTTACTCTTTGATTTTTCTTCATTTCTTCTTCAATTCACCATCTTTATTATCTTTGATTCTCATCCTCCTCTTCTTCTTTGATTCACCATCATCTTCCTCGGTTATGATTCTTCTTCCATATGTTATCATCATCTCTTTTCTTGTGTTGACTATTCTTCTTCTCGATTCATCATCTTCTTCCTTTTCTCGATTCATCATCATCATCATCTTCTTCTTCTTCTTCTCCTCGTCCTTATTCTTTGACTTCTATACCACAAGCTTCGGCTTCGAGATCTCGTCGTCGTTGCCTCCACAGCTCCATTAGTGGTCGTGGGGTTCTCCTTCTCTCAAGATTTTTTTTTTTTTTTTTTTTTTTTGTAGTGTTAATGGGTCATTATTTTGCAAGCCCAACAATCAAAAACATCTTTAGCCCTAAACTAGTAAACCAAATGGCAAAAACCGAAATAACCGTTTTCAAACTGAACCGAACCAAAATCTTAGTCGGTTTTATTCGGAACAGCTTTCAATTTTTAAAATAACCGAAAAACCGAATAAACCGAACCAAAATATCCAAATAAACCGAAATCGCAGGCCTATGTCCGCGGCCAGAGAGTTAAAGGAGAGAATAGTGATAACATGGCCAAATTAATATTATCTTAAGTGATTTTAAATGTTGAATTAGTCTCATCCAAATAATTGTTTTTTTTTTGGTCAAACATATTTTTTTTTCTGTGTTTAATACTTCAATATGATTTGAATTTTAAAAATGGGATATTATAGTTAATTAGCATATAAGGGTTAGATGGTTGAAGAGATCACTCACTTGATTTATGTTTTTTTTTGTTAGTTTTGCTAATATCCCAAAAAAAAAAACAATAAATTTGTGAAGGTGGATTTTTCTCTCATTTTTTCTCTAAATTTTGATATGTTCTTATTATTTTCTTCATATATATTCGGTTCAGTATAGCCCCATGGTCCCATCCTTTAATTAACAATATACATATTAGATGTGATCAAGCTTGCTATAAAAGATGATACAACTTTCAACATGTAAACAGAGCTCAAAATACTCAAGTTGATGCTTAGCAAAGCAACTTAGTTGATGCTTAGCAAAGCAATTTAGTTGATGGTTAGCAAAGCAACTTAGTTGATGCCTACTAAGGCAACTTAGTTGATGCTTACCAAGGCAACTTAGTTGATGCTTACGAAAACAAATTTGTTGTTGGTCATTCACTACTCACACTTGGAACACTTTGAGATAAATTTGACATCTTTGTACTTGGTTTACAGGTAAATATAAAGGTAAGTAGTCAGCCAGGGAAACAAAATAAAGTATGTCATAAAAATTAAGAGTACTAGGAGTAGTTGTAGTCTCTGAAGGAGGAGAGGTCAGAAATTTATAGAAGTCATATTAATTACGATTGATTTTTGCAATTTGGCGCTGGTCAACACACACACACACAAAAGTTTGATTTCAGTTCACATTAATGTGTGCTTTGAATATGTAAGTACTTGTGCTTTAAATATGTAAACACTCGTGTCTGTGGTTTTAAGTACTCAAGAAAAAGCCGACCAACTAGTTTCTGGCGTAATTGAACACAAGTCACACAACATTAGCCAGAATAAATAATTTAAATAAAACAAATACTTTATTTTTGGCGTGTTTCTCTGTAGTGTACACATGCTGACTTAAACCTAACATTAGAGAAGAAGATGGTTTGTCCGCATCTTAAAGCTTGTCATCTCTCGTAACTACAAACCCTAAAATTGCTGCGAGAGAGAGAGCCGCCGCCAGCTTCGATCCGCCTCTCCGGTTGTCCTTCCGGTGCCGGAGAGGGCTCCGTCCCGATTAGTTTTTCTTCTCCTTGTAGTTCCTTTTCAGTTTCCCGCTTCTTGCTATAGTGTCGCCGTCGGTTTGGATGCTTCTCGAAGGTGGTGGATCCGGCGATTCCTCGGTGTTTGAAGCGAAGATCCGTTGGGTGGAGGTCGTCGGTGAAGGCTCTGATGCAGACCTTGGCAGACAGCGTCGGATCTTGGGCATGTCGGGTGGATCTGTGGCGAATCAGTCTTCTGTTTTGTCACTGGTGGTTTGTGGCGGTTGGATGTCGCTGGCGGTTGTCACTGGCGAAACCGGTGCTTTGGGGCTTCAGAGAGCAGTGAGGGCTGAATCTTTCTTCGACAAGCTTCAGTGGTGGGGTTTAGGTTCTTCTTCAAATCTTACCTCTCATATCAGCCATGGCGGTGTCCTGCAGCAAGGGTGGTGGCGTTTTTGTTTTTTTTCAGTCTGGCCAAGTGGTGAATGTCTCATAACTGAACGGAAGTGATGTCGTCACTTTGAACTTGCACTGTGAGGTGATGATATGCTAATATATTGAAACTTGTATCTTTCTTGGTGTGTGAAATGGAATGTGAATGAATGATATGATGATGAACAATGGTGAAAGCAAGGTGTTTCAATTCCCCTTATGCAATTGTAGTATAAGAGGTGTCAATCCAATCTGAGAGTTTGCAAGCAATCAGGATGTGCATAAATGTCTAAGTCAAGCCAAATGTAAAGGATGTTTGTCACTAACAATCCTATTGATGAAATGTAAAATGTAGAAAGTAAAAACTACTAAGATAGATGCTAAATGTAAAGAGAACAGACTAATCAAAGCTATGATGAACCAAGAACAGAAATAGAACTATGATAATGCAAGTAATGAACTAATGCAAGACAAGTAATGAACAGGACACTAAGTGAATGCAGCAGAAATGCAACTAAAATGAAACAGGAAACAAGACAGGACAACTACAAAGCATAAACAAGAATTCTGGGGATGAACTCGAGCAAGCACTCGATCGAGTGTAGATCGAGTGCAGGGTCGAGCTGGACAAATCCGGAAAACAGAGCAATGCAAGAAAAATAGAGCAATACAAAAGCAAATCAAACAACGATCAAACAGCAGGATTTAAGCTAGGAAATCAATAAACAAGGAAGGTCTTGAGGAGGGATTCATGGGCTGGACTAATGATTGAGGTCACCTAACTTGGTCAACAAATCTCAAACAACTTGAGCTAATCTCTAGACATATATTTCTAAGACATGTTTAATCCACTCTCATGGCAAGAAACAATCAAACTCATGCATCTCTAGACTTGTTCTCACAAAGTAAAGAATCTACACAAGCAGGCATTAAGCAATATGTCAAATACCAAACAAGACTTCTAATCTCTTAGCAAGCCTAATGATAGTCTCTAGATCTAGCCTTATCTATGCTCCTTAGACATTGGTGTGATGCTAAGATGCTTGAGATCAGATCCTACCCTCTCGGTTATAGGACCAGCATTAAGAACATCTAGCCTAGAAGAGATCTACAACAATCAAGCTTGACCAAATCAAACAAACCTCAAACACAACCCAGCCTAACCCATCCTCAAGATCCTAAGCAACTACTCACAAGAACACATGATGAACAACAAAGTAATAAACCCAGAAAATACCGAAACTTGCATCACTAGAAAGATAAAGCAAAGATCTACAATATTGAAGAAGGAATCAAACACGAATTCTTAATATCTTGAAAGTTATGGAACCAACAAAATCCAAGAATCTTATGTTTTTCTCCTTCAAGGAGGTACAAGATCTAAAAATAAAAATGCAAAAGGAATAATTCCCAAAAGGGTAAAAACTAGGTTTTTGACTATCTAAAAAGCTGGGCTCCTGGTGGCTGCAGGGTACAAGGCCTTTAAATAGAAAAAGTAGAGGAAGCCCTAAAAATGCTAAAAGACAAAATAGCCAGGCGGCTCGGCCAACTCGACCCGGTGCTCGGTCGAGTGACCGGTCGAGTTGGGTTTTCTTGTGCTCCTTCCACTCGGTCGAGTCACTCTCAGCACACAGTCGAGTGTCTGGTCGAGTGGGCAGTCGAGTGGGACTCCGGACCTTGGTTCTCCAGCCTTAACTCCTTTGCTTTCTCCTCATGATTGCTTCACTTGTCCTCAGCATTGCTTCCATGCTCCTTAGGCTCCAAAATCACCTGTTTATGCAAGAAAAGATGCAAATGCAATGCAACTACACTCTAATGCAAGAACAATCCTAAAACTATGCAATAATGGTCAAAAAGGATAGCAAAGGATGCAAAAGATGTGAATATATTAAAGGAAAACAGGGTAAAATATGTGAACATCAACACCCCCAAACTTAGTCTTTGCTTGCCCTCAAGCAAATAAACAAGACATAAGAAGGTAGGTGAGGGTTGAAAGTGGGATCTCAGCTCCTAAAGCTTGCAAATAAACCAGTTAGAATCAATGTCCAAGTTACTATTACTATGATGCAAGTTGAATGAGCTATACTTAAAGACTTTAGACAAACCTATCACAACCTTTACTGATTTGAGCCTTAGATGTCCACATGCATTCAAATCAACTATTTCCTTTAACATTCATTTAATCAAGAACATGGATCAATCTTATGTAATGTTTTAAACTCATTTGACTTGGAAATAAAGGTTTAGAGACAATGATGGTCTCTGTTTAGAGTGGGGCTTATCAATATCAAGGTTCTCTCATAAAAAATGGATTGAGCTTTAGAAGAATGCTAAAGGTAAGAGCACTTAGATACATACAAGAACAAAACCTTGTCTACCCAAAAGTAACCCAAGTGTTTGATCCTATCATTCTAAGCCCAAATGATCCTAGTTCTACCCTTTCTCTTCTTCTCTTCTCAAATACCCTTTTCTCTTTTGTTTTCAAGTCTTATGAGAGGTTTCTTATTTGATCTTTCTAGTGGAATGGGAGATTCTTACTTATTTGCTATAGTTCCCTTTTCTTTCTTTCTTTTTTTTTTTTTTGTTTTTTTTTTTGACTGAAACCATCTTTAAACAATATCATACTTCCCATTCTTTCACTAGACTTTGATTTTACTTAAACACATTCCCCTCCTAAAGACTCTAACCTTTTCTTTCTCTTTTTCAAACAACCAAATCCCAAACCCAACAATGAAATCACCTAGTCCTATCTAGTTTGGAAAATGCAAACTAGAACTACACAAGGCATTATTCTTGTCAGTTCAAACCTAACACTTTCTACCAAACTCAATCCCAAAATAGGCCTTACACACTCAAGAATAAACATGGCTGGAAAGAAAGGTTGGTTAAGGGTATTGGAAACTGATTTTAATGATTCATTCAGCTACTTGGATCAACAAGAGTGGTAAAAAGGAGAAAGATGATCCAAATATGTATATGGTATCTATGAGTTTAAAGCAATGCACAAACTGATAATTACAAGTCAATATTAGGTTCATATAAATAGGAAATGGCATCAAATCACAACATGCTTCAATTTAGACCAAATGCAATGCAGGAATTCAAGGCTTGGTTCAATCCTATGCTTCTAACTACTCAACTAGCATCAAAGTACTATTAACTTGGGCATTGATCCTAGTTTAGTGAATTAAACAAGCTAACAAGGCAAAACTCATCATAGATCCCTAATGCAAATAATTAACAGTCCTACATGAAAAATGCTAAACAAGATGCTATTATGCAATGCAAACTACATGAACACTCTTTTTATATAAAGATTTTTGCAAAAATTTTCAAATTTTTAGGGGTTTTTTATGCCTTAGATGCTATGAAAATACTAACATGATAATGCTAAAAATTTGAAATAAGAAAAAAAAACACAACATCAAATGCTATCTCAAACCCTCCCCCAAACTTAAATCACACAGTCCTCTGTGTGAAAGAAATTTGTAAGAGGATTCAAGACCAAAAACAAAACAAAACATCAAATGCTATGATATTTACAAGTGAAGGTGATAGTGGTACCTCAAGGATTGGAGAAGAAGCTGTCCACATCCTCATTCATGCTGTCAAATGTGTAGTTCAGGTCTAGTTGGTGACTTTGAGGGGGAGATAGAGGCAACTCGACGATGGGAATCGACTGGCACTCGGTCGAGTGCATGGTCGAGTGGGGGGGTCGAGCTGGACTGCGAATCTCCTTTTCTTCTTCTAATTAAACTCCCTTGCTTCCCTGACCATGAAAACACCAAAACACAAATCAAAATACCAAAACAAATCCTAAGCAATATAAACAGAGATACCTTAGGGACTTCCTCTCTAATGAGCTTGTTTAAAGTCACTAAGCTTGACTTTTGATGCCTTTTCAGGCTTGGTTTGGAGTCCAAGGAGGTGTTGAAATCCCCCTGGTTCTACTTGATAACCTTGGTGCTGTTTCTTGATCACTACCTCCTTAACACTTGAACTTTGTTTCTTCTTAAACTTGAGTCTTGGTCTTGCCTTCTTCAAAGACCTCTTGTTGAGCTGAACTTGAAGTTTCTTCACTAAACCAGCTAACACTTGAACTGATTCCTTGAGCTCTTGGACAGTCTTGGCTTGGGCTGAACCTTTAATCCTAGGGTCCTCTCCATCCTCAAAAACTTCAGAACTAGCTTTTCTCTCTACCACAAAGTGCTGACCTTCAATAGTAGGTTGATATGTTGAATTCTTGATGTCAAACTTCATAGTGAAGTCTTTAGCAAGGTGGAGCTTGATGGTTCCCATCTTAACATCAATTACAGCCCCAACTGTGGCTAAGAATGGTCTCCCCAAGATGAGAGGATCTTCTGGCTCTTGATCCATGTTCATGATCACAAAATCAGTTGGAATCCTAGCCTCCCCTATCTTAACTGGAAAATTTTCAATTAATCCAAGCACATCCCTCTTTGATCCATCTGCTAGGCCAATATAGAGATTGTAGGGCTTAAAATGTTCATACCCCAACTTCTCAGCAACTGAATATGGCATTAAGCTCACTGAAGCTCCCAAGTCACATAGACACTTGTTGAAGTGCATATAGCTGATGGAACAAGGTAGGTTAAATGTCCCTGGATCTTCAAGCTTTGTTGGGATAATAGCTTTCCCAATCTCTTTCAAATCCTTCATGTCTTGATCTTGAGCCTTCTGCTTGGATAATTCAAGAAGCATGTCCTTGAGGACAGGATGTTGAGCATATTTTTCCCAGGGAGGTCCTCTCTCTTCCTCTTTCTTCTCAATGACAACCTCTTGTTGTATAGCCATCGCTTCCTTCTTTTCAATCACTTCCTCTTGTTGTAAAGCCATCATTTCTCTTTTCTCAATAATTTCCCTTAGTTCCTTCAGCTTTTGTGCCTTGAAACGTCCTGGGAATGGTAGAGGTGGTTTGTAAGCAGGAGGAATGTATCTAGCAGGCTTAACAGCTTCTGTGTCTTCAACTCGATCAGTCACTCGGTCATGTACTCGATCGTGTGTGTGGTCAAGCACCTGGTCGAGTGGTTTCTCTGCTTCAGTCTGCTGAGTAAAACCTTCACTTTGGGCTTCAATTAGTGATGAATCCTCCCCACCTTGAACCTCACTGTCCTCAGTGACAGCTTCTTCATAGAGATTAATAGCGTTAGCTGTAAACTCCCTTGCTTGTTGAATAGCTTGTTTAGGAAGTTGGTATGGCTTAGTAGATGTAGTAGAAGCAATGGAGCTCTCCATGTACTTGACCTAAGATTTTAGGTCAGTAGAATAGGAATTCAACGTTTGGTTCAGCTTAGAAAACTGATTTGCTACCTCAATCTGCCCAGTTGCTTGCCCAAGTAAAAGTTGTTGCATCATAGCTCTTAAGTCAGGTTCTTGGGCTTGTGAGGTCTGAAACATTGGAGGGTGACACCATTGAGCTTGGAGTCCTGGTTGTTGTTGCATGGGTACATAATGGAACATGCTGCTTTGAAACATGATTACTGACTCGAACTGTCACTCGGTCGAGCACTGGCTCGAGTTGAAGGTCGAGTCGACTGAGATGAAAAGTCTATTTGAATTCGACTTCTGACTCGATCAAGTACTCGAGCACTCACTCCGTCAAGTGGTGGTCGAGATGAAGGTCTAGTTGGTACCTGAAACTCAAAACAACCAAGCAGTTGAAGAATTTGAATCAGTAGTGATCAAAGGAGCAATGGAACTTAATCTTAGACTTATATAGATCCTAATTGTCACAAATAAACACTCAAATGGGCAACGACGCCAACTTGAAACTTGTATCTTTCTTAGTGTGTGAAATGGAATGTGAATGAATGATATGATGATGAACAATGGTGAAAGAAAGGTGTTTCAATTCCCCTTATGCAATTGTAGTATAAGAGGTGTCAATCCAGTCTGAGAGTTTGCAAGCAATCAGGATGTGCATAAATGTCTAAGTCAAGCCAAATGTAAAGGATGTTTGTCACTAACAATCCTATTGATGAAATGTAAAATGTAGAAAGTAAAAACTACTAAGATAGATGCTAAATGTAAAGAGAACAGACTAATCAAAGCTATGATGAACCAAGAACAGAAATAGAACTATAATAATGCAAGTAATGAACTAATGCAAGACAAGTAATGAACAAGACACTAAGTGAATGCAGCAGAAATGCAACTAAAATGAAACAGGAAACAAGACAGGACAACTACAAAGCATAAACAAGAATTCTGGGGATGAACTCGAGCAAGCACTCGATCGAGTGTAGATCGAGTGCAGGGTCGAGCTGGACAAATCCGGAAAACAGAGCAATACAAAAGCAAATCAAACAACGATCAAACAGCAGGATTTAAGCTAGGAAATCAATAAACAAGGAAGGTCTTGAGGAGGGATTCATGGGCTGGACTAATGATTGAGGTCATCTAACTTGGTCAACAAATCTCAAACAACTTGAGCTAATCTCTAGACATATATTTCTAAGACATGTTTAATCCACTCTCATGGCAAGAAACAATCAAACTCATGCATCTCTAGACTTGTTCTCACAAAGTAAAGAATCTACACAAGCAGGCATTAAGCAATATGTCAAATACCAAACAAGACTTCTAATCTCTTAGCAAGCCTAATGATAGTCTCTAGATCTAGCCTTATCTATGCTCCTTAGACATTGGTGTGATGCTAAGATGCTTGAGATCAGATCCTACCCTCTCGGTTATAGGATCAGCATTAAGAACATCTAGCCTAGAAGAGATCTACAACAATTAAGCTTGACCAAATCAAACAAACCTCAAACACAACCCAGCCTAACCCATCCTCAAGATCCTAAGCAACTACTCACAAGAACACATGATGAACAACAAAGTAATAAACCCAGAAAATACCGAAACTTGCATCACTAGAAAGATAAAGCAAAGATCTACAATATTGAAGAAGGAATCAAACACGAATTCTTAATATCTTGAAAGTTATAGAACCAACAAAATCCAAGAATCTTATGTTTTTCTCCTTCAAGGAGGTACAAGATCTAAAAATAAAAGTGCAAAAGGAATAATTCCCAAAAGGGTAAAAACTAGGTTTGTGACTATCTAAAAAGCTGGGCTCCTGGTGGCTGCAGGGTACAAGGCCTTTAAATAGAAAAAGAAGACAAAATAGCCAGGCGGCTCGGCCAACTCGACCCGGTGCTCGGTCGAGTTGGGTTTTCTTGTGCTCCTTCCACTCGGTCGAGTCACTCTCAACACACGGTCGAGTGTCTGGTCGAGTGGGCAGTCGAGTGGGACTCCGGACCTTGGTTCTCCAGCCTTAACTCCTTTGCTTTCTCCTCATGATTGCTTCACTTCTCCTCAGCATTGCTTCCATGCTCCTTAGGCTCCAAAATCACCTGTTTATGCAAGAAAAGATGCAAATGCAATGCAACTACACTCTAATGCAAGAACAATCCTAAAACTATGCAATAATGGTCAAAAAGGATAGCAAAGGATGCAAAAGATGTGAATATGTTAAGGGAAAACAGGGTAAAATATGTGAACATCATATATGCTCCAATTTCTAATTTTGATGATTAGCATTCTGGTTTTGTATAGTTAGTTCGGAGAACCATATATTTCGCCGGTTATTATAGTTTCATGACTCTTGGTCGGGTCAGTCGGATGTATTGTCCGTTTTAGGTTTAAGACCGGAACAGGGAAAATTGGAGAGACCAAGCTTTTCTGATAATGCGCCTTTGGGTGTTGAAGCTATTGAGACAAGTTCTTCACGTCGATCATGAGGATCTCATAGCTGGGTTTTGAGCTGATTTCAGTATTAGTTTAGCCCTCCTCTATGTTAGTATTTGTTTTCATGTCATTTATGTCAATTTAGGTGGTTTAAGAGATGATTTCATTCCGAATCGTGGAGTGTTATCTATCTCATTATGGTTAAAAAAATGCAATGGTTCTTGATTGGATAGCGTTGGATCCGCCTAATGTTCCAGGGTTGTACTTGATCAACCAATACATTTGTTTTGGTCCAAGTCTAGAGAGGTGAATGTAGTGTGCTTTTGATTTGGTGAATGAAAGTTGATGTTGAGCCAAAAAAAAAAAACCTAACATTAGAGAACTCGGAGTCCTAAAGTAAAAAGAAGAAGAGCAGACCCGATGGGGGAGAGATTGTGCGCGATTGTGCAAGTCCATAACCCATGCTCAATGTGGATCCGCCCTTCTACACCTAACACCGTGTTGCAAGGCGGTTCAATTTCATAACTCCCAACAAGTAAACAGAGAACAAAACACTTAAGTTGATGCCTTATCAAAGCAACCAAAGCTAAATTTGTTTTTTTTTTTTTTTTTTGTTACAATCTAAATCAATCTTTTGGAACTTCTTTGAACTTTTGTACTTGGTTTTCATAGCAATACAACGGGAAAATACAATACCATGTATATAAATTAAGAGTACTACAATACAAGGCTCTGATTCAGGGAGAGGATTTATGGTACTAGAACTACCAGAGAATTAGAGGACAGAAATTATTATAGAAGATTGCAATCTGGTGCTAGAAAACGACTTCACACACCAAAAGAACAATTGTTAGGTTGAGCAAATTACATCAAAGATTTCTTTAAATACGTTAGTACTTAGTTTGGTTCCACCAGACAAGAATCTAGTAAATATCGTTCAATGGATTTGGTCCCGTGAGTGAGTAGTGTCTCTAGTTTCAAGTGCTCAAGAAAAAGCCGACCAACTAGTTTCTGGCTCAATAGAACATGAGTAACACAACATTAGCCAGAAAAATAAAATTTAAATAAACAAAAACTCTATATTTTTGTGTTTCTTTGTACATGGGCTGCCTAAAACATAGCATTAGAGAACCAGGGAGTGAGTCCTACAAAGACTCTGAAACACAAAGAGAGGTATGGTAACTGTAAACAGCCAAAAAGAACTATAATTTACATGAAAGTTACGGAAGAGGAAAAGAAGCAGAACCGCCTCTTGAGGTACAAACTGTAGAAATATTTGAACTGCCCGGTTTGACTGCATTATGAGAGACGGACAATGGAGAGAGAGAGTGAAATTAAAGGTCACGTCTACACATCGGGCAAGAACCGTGTCTGAGGAGCCAATTGTCTATGCAAGGTAAGTGAAACATGTGATGACAATGAGGCAAGCTTCGAACTGTTTCACCAAGCTGGAAATCCTGCAAAACCACATATCAAGAAGGAGAAGAAACCCCCAAAAAAACTTTCAATTAGACATGCGATTCGAGATAAAGAGCTAGCACAAAGCAAACTGATGCTAGAACCAACCTGGAGACAAACAGAACAGGAGTCTGTGTTCTCAGAAGCATCAGTGTTATTGTTGCCAGTAATTGTCATCTTTGGGATTTTCTCAACCAGGTCTCCTGTCAATCCTTTTGAGCCTCCTGTATCAAAGAGGCTTATCTGATCATCAAAGGCTGTATCCACAGCTCCCATCTGATCAGAAGAAACAAGGACAAAAAGATTAATAAAGATGGAAATGGTGAAAAAATTCTGAAAGCTTTGAATGCAAAAAACATACTTGAGTTTGCACCGCACTTAGCATTGCAGGACCTATGCGCTCTCGTACAAGTCTCCCGCTTAGAAGACTAACAATGACATCAATCTACACACCAAAAAAGAAACACTAATCAATCACTTTGAATTTCAATCCAAACTTGATGGCTACTTTGAAAACAGAGTAAAGAGTTGCTGCTCACCAAATAGAGAAGACATCCGAAAGCTGACTCATCGGATTTCCAGAGATCAAGCGATGATTCAAAGACCTCAATAGAGAAAACAGCTCCAGAAATGGCACCAATTGCTGCTCCTCTAATGAAACCACTCTCAGTTTCTTGGCCTATCAAAGCCCCTGTAAGTGCCCCTAGCAATGTCCCCACTGAACAAGAGAAAAGGAAACAACTTTATATAGCTCCAAGCTGAAGACTTTCTAATAATCATATCAATTCAATGATTCAAACCAATCCAATCAAAGATAAGCAACAAATTTATGTTACCAAACAATCTCAGAATTTTGCAGCAGAGCAACAACAACAAATATTGACTGCAGAGAGACAAAATCATAAGAACAGTTACAAGAAACGGGGGGGGGGGGGGGGAAGAAACGAACCTAAGGCGAAGAAGAAGGTCAAGATGGCGGAGATAATGGTACCCAAAACAGCAGAGACGAGGAAATGACAAGCGTCTTTAATCCGTTCGACGAAATTCCCAAGAGAAGGGCTTGACGAAAGAGGACAAAACCCAGATTGGAATCTATACGAAGACATACTTTTTCTAAACCTTTAAGCGTAAACGAAGAGAACCCAGAAACGATTAACGGTGGAAAGCAGAGTTGGGAGAGAAGCTTTATATATATAGGGAGAGAAAGATGAGATTTTGCTTAAGAGAGAGAAGGGGAGGAGAGATGGGATGTTTCGCTAATTGCATTTAAAGCTTCGGGGGGGGGGGGGGGGGGTGAGTTTGCTTCCATGGCCAGAATTTTGTTGTAGGTGAAGGATTATCTTGTAAGGTTTTTTGGGGTGTCACAATCAGTGACGACGACGATACACAAAACGAAAGTTTCAAACTTTTCGTTTTCAGAAAGCATACACGAGTCAGAGAAGAAGAAAAGAGATGAGCTCACGGGGCAAAGAACTTTCTAATTATTTTGCCACAAAAAAAAAACATTTTCTTTAGGTAAGCCAATTAGAGACGTTAATTCTTAGGTAAATCCATTTGCAATTTGCATTATAGTATTACTGTGATTTGTAACTCCATATTGCTGCGCTGTAGTACGATACTATAATTGGACTCGTGCTCTACCACGGATTAACATTTATTTTATTTATTTTGTAATTTTTATTTAAAGTATTTTATATATGATTATTTTTTTTGTTCAAACACTATGCCATATGTTGAATATAACTTATAAAAATAACATCTATTTTATAAGATCTAGATTTTGATTCGTAGTACACTGCAGTTTAAATTATTTGATAAAAATATTAATTTCTGTTTGTTAATTTTATTTGATTTGTTTAGTTTTTAAAATTATATATTGTATTTTGATTGTTAATTATATGACTTAACCTATCACCGAATTTATCCATGAGATGATATTTTATCCATGTAGCACCGAATTAATGGCATTTTAAGTTTCTATTAATATCTACTCAAACATGTCTAGTCATATAACCTGTCGTATGATATTTTAATTCGTTGTACATCGTAGAAAAAAATTCATAAAAATCTAAATATATTTTTAAAATTTAAAATATTTTAAGAAAGTTTTTTTTTTTTAGAAATTGAATTACTTATAATATTTGAACTTCTTATAAAGTTTAAATATTATGAATATCTTAAACAGTTACAAAAATTAAATGTTTTAATAATTGAAATATTAATAATCTTTAAAGTTTTTAAAAAGTTCACAAAATAATGAGATGATATTTTACCCGCGTAGCACCAAATTAATGACATTTTAATTTTCCATTAGTATCAACTCAAACATGTCCTGCCATATAACCCGTCATGTGATAATTTAATTCGTATATATTATTAAAATTTCAAATGTTTGATTAAATTCTATTATTTTAGAAATTGAAATACTTATAATATTTGAACTTCTTATAAAGTTTAAATATTATTCATATCTTAAACATTTTATAAAAAGATAAATGTTTTAATAATTGAAATATTAATAATCTTTAAAAATTTTAAAAAGTTATACATTTGAATTTTTAAAGTTATTAAAAGTTGAAATTCTTTAAAATAAAGAACCATAATAAAATGCATATTTTGTTTTAATTTCAATGTCTAATAAATCAAGGTTTCTGCGCATTCGTTTTCAGAATCATTTTGGTCTCTTTTTTATTAATATGACTTTGAATCTTTGCCTAGTTTTCTTAGGTGATGTAGGCATTTTGTATATTTTTTTTATTCATCAGTTGAGCAATATATGTCTGTTTAAAAAAAATTAAATTACATCATATACAGAAAAAATCATAAATATTATTAACTAAATATATTAGATAAAAATTTAAAATAATTTAAATATAAAATAAAATAAATGTGAAAGAAGAATCATATATTTTTGTTTTAATTAGGTTGAGAGATTTCCTTATCTTTTAATTGTTACCTATAATTGACTTATATGTTACTCTAATTAACTAAATATATACTATCCTTATTTACCAAAAATCAGACTAATCCTTATTTTATGATACACCTATGTCACAAGTTTATAACCAAAAAATCAAATAAATATATCTATTATATAGTCTACAAAAAAATGTCGTGTACTTCCGTGTTATTATATAGTAGATATTACTTACTAATAAAGTAATAATAATCTTTCATCTTTCCCTCTAGTTAAATTTTTAATAATTTTTTCCTGAGTTTGTGTAAGAGTTTAATGGATGTTTAGGATAAAGTTTTTTTCTCTTTCTATCGCTCAAAACTTAATGCATGAGTTAATATATAATTTAAAGTATTTAAAAAATCTTATAAATATCAGTCTTTGTAAGTTCACTCCAAACTTACGAAAAAATCAACTCTACCAAATCTATAATTTAATCCGTAATATAACATTCTGTCACAATTTTCTATTTTAAAAAAATTATAATAAAAATAATAACTCATGTATTAATTTTCAAAAGCTTAATATTAACTACACAAATCTAGTTTTAGAATTCAAAACACTAATAAATGTGATCGTACAAGCAAAATACATATAAAAAAATTAATAAACAAATGGCTAGCTAAATTTAAGCAATAGGAAAAAATGAAAAAAACGATTATTAGAACTCACCAATAGCGTGCAGGACTTCCAAGTTGTGTGATTGAGTGGAAGACTGTTATTCATGATTCCCAATCTAGGTCAAAAATAAAAGAAAAATGTCATAAAACTATCTATTAATTTCTTAGAGCAGTTCTTCTTAAAAGATCGAGTTATATAGTGAGAGTACTTGATCCGGCGGCTCCTCTTCGTTTACATCTAGTCCACGTAAAGGTACATGGTTTATAGGTAAGGTTCAGGTATTTATATATGTTGTTGAGTTTAAGTTTAGTTACTCGTCCCATGGTTATATGTATATCACAACAAATAATAATTACTTTGAAAGAAATCTTCATATATCCATTGCTAAACGGGATTCATAACTAGAATATTACCCATCATAATGATCACTTTTGAATGACATATTCATATAACTCTATTGATAACCACATGCAGTAACTAGAATATTATCTCACAGATATTGCACATTAAATTCAATTTTGTAGATTTGATATGTATTTTTTTGAAGTTGAAGGTAAACTTGCAAAAATATGTTATTTATAAAGTTTTTTTTTTGTTTTGTATAAAATTCTTTAGTCAGCTCATTTGAACGAGTCTTTTTCTTTAAAGTTCATGGTTAATTTTCCTGGATTCATTAAAACAATTAGTGCATTTTAGATCAAAAGTAAAAGTTTGTGATATTCCGTTTTTCTAAGCGATTGTACCCTTTCTCATATATAAGTGTCTGAATACATATATAACCTGAACCAACAATTCCAGATAATTGTATGATAGAAATGGCACACAACAATTCATAAATTAAAAAAAAAAAAAGTGAAAATTAAAAATTTGAGTTCACTGGTCTCATTCCTCTAGTTCAAAAAATAGTTATTAGATCCAACCCAATATTTTAATATAACTTGACAGAAAAAAAAAAAAAAAAAACACCACTTTCTATATTAATAGAAATTTTAGCAAGCATAGCCTGAGATTAGTATAAATTTCGTTTTTAAAAAATCCCAATATTAGAAAAACTAGTTTTAGCTAGTATTCTGAATTTTGATGCAACTTGCAACTATACTTTCTTTCATTATAATTATACTTATAGTGGAAAAGACAAATTGTGTTTACAAATTACATCAAACAAACAAATTCAGTTAACAACTAAAAACGTGAACACTTTGGCACTAGTAAGCAGAATCCTGAATAAGTACTTCATACTCCATAAAAGAGTCTTTAGTTCGACATGTAGAGGGGGGAGAGGCATCTCCGAGATCGTTTCAATCCCAAATGCAACAATATATCGAATATATTGCCAATATTTTTAACGAAAGAATCTGACGCTTTTACGGATGTCCTTAGCAGCCGCTGCGGTGGCTTACACGATGAGCCCGCACTGTGACTGAGTAAGCTTTGGAACACATCCTACATGCACATGATATTTAATACATATCTAGTAATGAATTCGATGTCAGAAGTATGATGTGTCTGTCTCCAAAGTAAAGTATTCAAACACTTATTTCTCTTTAAACAAAAAAACAAATATCTTAAGTATTATACTATTATACATGTAACATAGTGGCTTCCTTATAATAAATACTCGATCCGGGTTTATATACATAAATGTACATATACGACATTTGACAAAAAAAAAATCAGCTCGAAGATATTTTTTGATCGAGTATATTTATTTTATGTAATCGTAAAGGCATTTGGGTCCATGCCACTAGGCCAGTCAGTCCCCATACACACATCAGAGTTACATAAATAGGCAATAGCGAATGAAACTGATTAAAAACTCCACAGACGTATTTATGATAAGAATGGCGTCATGCTGTAATGTACGTGTGTATACGAAAGAAGATACATGTGTTCGTTCCTTTTTTACTTCTGAATAAAAATGAGCTTAAACTCTTATTATATTAGGAAATATATAAACGAAATAACTTCGACGTACGTAATCGTTTTAATTTAACGAACATAAGTTTACGTAACCATTTTTATTATTACCAACATAATTTTGTTTTTTTCTGACAGCATCCGGCCGCTCATACAAAAGTTCATCTTAATTAAAACTCTCTAAATCTATAAGTACCATGTTGACACTTGTGTCATAGACGAATTAAACAAAAGTCTTTAACAAAAAATAAAGAATTTAACAAAAGTCAATCCGAATATAATTAGGCGGCTATCAAACATATATATATGTTCGAGGTCGGAGATCATTGTTGACAATCAAGCAAAAAAAAAAGTATAAAATGTCTTTAAAAAATATAGCATCCCGTAAACGCCAAAACTCTACACTTCACAAACCATTATCTTTTGCTTCACACACAGTCCATTAATCAGACTAAATTAACTTTAAAATATGAGGTTTTCTAATAATATTAGACTAGATAGTAACTGTGCTACAGCATAGACCAATATATTTATTATAATTTGAAATTAATAATACTGTATTAGATATATTCAGATTATTACTCATCCCTACTTATTATTGGTACTGTGTACTTATTTTTATTTTTGACATATAAGTTTAGTGAGCAGGATATTGACTCTGACACATACCCCTTTCCATTCATACCTAATTATCTCTGGCCTGTATCCTCTATTCCACTTCGTATATAATAACCTTTGTACTGTATTCTCATGTATTAGCTGTTATCTTATGATTTTGTTTCTATAAATGTTTAATTTTTATTATAATTTCTTCACTCTTAAAATATCGTACATTTACATTTTTAAAGATTTATAACGAATATAATGAATATACTAAGTTATTAAACTTCTAGAAAAAGTATATATATATGAAATATATGAAATATAATATATATATGAAATAAATTAAATAAATGAAACTCATTATGTCTTTTACATGGGATAAAACTTATTTGGTGGAGTACATGAATAATAAAATTTTAGAAATTTAGTTGATGGGTAAATATATAAAAAAAACCTGCAAAAAAAAAAAAGAAACTATGATCAAATTATTGAAACAAAGACCAAAGCTATTAATTTGGTATGAATGGAAACAAAGTAAAAACAGAGTCTTACGAAGGTATGCATGAAGATGGATCAAATGTTTTGGAAAACCTCTTTGAAGACGACATTTCTTGTTTTCTTTTGAGATTTTCCTTTTGGATCAATAATGAGAATTTTCAATCCTGATTTACAGCTTACACGGGACATCGCTACATATAGCTGGCCATGAGAGAAAACAGGTCTAGGCAAGTATAAATCAACATTTGAGAGAGACTGACCTTGACATTTGTTGATAGTCATTGCAAAAGCAACGTTTATCGAAAATTGTCTACGTCTCATTTTGAAAGGCAACCGGGTATCTGATGGTACTAATACCATCCTTGGAAAAAGAACAATTTTACCAACTCTCGTTCCCGTGATTATTCTTGCTTGTAAAACATGATCAGCCATTTGTGTAATTTGTAGTCTTGTTCCATTCATTATACCTCCATGAGCATCAATATTGTGTATCAACAACTCCATCACTTGGCTCGTTAAGTCTTCCTTCTCCAACATCAAGAATCCATTTCGAGAACGCTTCAATCTGCCTGGATTCATTTGGACGTATGTTTTGCAGCAACCTCATATTTCTTGTTAGCCTTAAAAATTTACAATGATTCCAAAGGTAAGATGAGTTTAGCGAGGAGTTAATAATTTGTTCACGACCAGCACCAACAATAACAAGAAGTATCTGTCGGAAATCACCACCAAAAATAATGACCTTACCCCCAAAAGGTTTATCTTCTCGATCACACATTATATCTTTCAAACTTCTATCTAAAGTCTCAAAGAAGTATTTACTCATCATTGGAGCTTCGTCCCAAATTATCAACTTCGCTTCTTGGACTAACTCACCTAGATTAGAAGACCTTGACATATGGCACATTGACGTTTCATGAACATCAAGAGGAATCCCAAACCTTGAATGTGCTGTTCTGCCACCTTCTAACAAAAGAGAGGCTATACCGCTAGATGCAGTATTTTGATATGCTTAAATTAAACCCTAGAGCTACTCTCTCAAATTAAGAGATCACTAAAGTACTTAGGGGTCGAATTCTACAAGGACTCAAGACTACACAATAAATTATAGAGTTTTATGATTACGCTAAACAAATTGATTTAAATAAGAGAAGCAATGCAAAATATTAAAATAAAACTGCTGTAAATTCAAGGAATTAAAAAGCTAGGTCTAGAGAATTTCTCAGGAAATTATGAAATAATAAATCAATCAATAAATTAGGATTCAAGCAATTAAAAATCAGATCTAGAACTCTAAACACAATTTGTAAAATAAATCAGTTCTCACTGCAAATATTATCTAAATTTAAAACCAGAAAATCCAAATCTTTTTGTAAAATTCTATGTTAAAAATCAGCTTTAAAAACAAGTTTAGATTGTTCACAAAATTACTAAATCAAATCTCTTTGCAAGAAGTAATTTTGCTCATCAAAAGGTTTTATCAGAAAACTCAATTATATTCTCATATCAATTTATTTTCCTAAAGTATTAATTCTAGGTGATCAATCAAGAATTAATGTGAACAACAACCTAAGATGAAGATCTAGAAAGATAATGAGCCCTAAATAAACAGATCTAATAAATCATAAAATCCCTGTGAAAAACTCTGAACCTAACAAGCAAACTATTCAGACATATTCAATGAAAAACAAAACATAATTCAGAATAATAAGCAATTGAAATTAAAAGAGTAAAGAGGGAGTTCAAGAATTCTTCTTCTACAAAGCAGATCTCTCTCTCTCTCTCCAAAGCTCTCAAAATCTCACTGGGTTGCAGGAAAATAAAACTTGCTGGAAAATAACTTTTTGGGTTTGTAAAACCTAAAAATACTATTTATATGTCCTAAAACACGTCAGGGACTTGTGTTGCAAATATGGAAAACTTTGGCTGAATTTGTGAAACTTCCAAAACTTGATTCTCTCGTTGGCTAAACATGGTGTCGATCGATGCTAAGGCAGTGTCGATCGACGATCCCTCTCTGTTCTGACTCCAAGTTCGTTTCTTCGGGATTAATGCTCCAAAATGATCCAAATTGCTCCACTTTGCTCCATCCATGCTAAAATCCTAGAAAACATGTAAAGACTCAAAAACATCCTAGAAAACAAATCAAAAGACTCTAAAAGACTCCTTATATCCTGGTTAAAAACCACAAAAACCATGATATATCAACTCCCCAGACTTAGCCTTTGCTTGCCCTCAAACAAAACATAAGTTTAGACCTGTGAAAGAGGTTTGAAAACTGGGAACTCACTCAACTGCATGATGATTCTTATTCGCACTCTTCATTTACCTGGCTCAAGAACTTACTTCTTATACTTAACCATGATAAGCATCAACATTCCTTACTCAAATCCACAGTCCTTTGGAATCTCTGAAATCTCCATTTTCATCTCATTACATAAATGAAAGCAAGTACAGATGAGTTCTTACCTTGGCGTATCGATCAGTGGCATATGGACTCTCTTCAAGCCAAGACATTCTTCATACATCTCCTTTCCTCTCCCTTTTCTCACTTCAAAGGAGTTGATTTCTCCCAATTTTTTTTTTCTTTTCTTTTTCTTCTGAAGGAAAGGTGTAAGCGAATACCGGGGTCATTGGTAATTTACCTACCCCTCGCTTCCAAGCTTTGTGTGATCATCTGACTCAAGAGTAGAATAATGAGGTCACAGGTAATTTACCTACCTCTCTAAACTGATCAAAATCATCTAACTTTTTATTCTCTTTCATTTTTTTTTTGTTTTTTTTCTGATCTTTCTTTTTTTTAAGTACT
The DNA here is from genome assembly GCF_030686135.1 of Camelina sativa. Lineage (NCBI taxonomy): Eukaryota > Viridiplantae > Streptophyta > Magnoliopsida > Brassicales > Brassicaceae > Camelina > Camelina sativa. Next base: position 23,720,382 of record NC_141898.1, on the reverse strand, counting down.
GAAGGGAAGAGAGAGGGGAGACATACTTTGAAAAATTTCACTGTCTTGTAAGGCCCGAAGAAGAAGTCTAGTCCACTGATTTCCAACCCCAAAGTAAGAGATTAAGTCCGGTTAAAATCCTGATAAAAGTTGAGGACAACGTTAGATCAATCAGATATCCATTGAATAAGGGCTTTCAGGATTGTTGATAAGGCTCATAGTCTTTCTAAGCTTCAGTTCTGAGATCAAGCATAAACAAATAATCATTAGAGTGTTAGCCAAATAAGAGAAATCATTAGTCAAGATCATAATTCCCAAAGACAAAAAGAAATTTTTTGAAAACTTTGACTCAAACTTTATAATTTTGACTGACACAACTGAAACTCAAAAACAAAAACCTAGTTAGTAGACAACCTCTCCCAGACTTAAACAACACTGTCTCCAGTGTTTTCAAGTAAGAGGAAAGCTAAAAGAAACAAAAATGTATGGAAATTGTAATGAAAGGATGAACTGATTCTCGGGTTACCCAGGGGTGTCGACCGACACCATTTCAACATCGATTGACACTCATCATGAATGGTGGTTTTTGGCCGTAACTCCTTGTTAGTTGCAGTTAGTTGTGTTGATGTGTTGTTGGATCAATCCTTAGATGACTATTCTGTTAAGAACACTCAAACACAAGTTAAAAGCAACATGATAGATAGAGAGTTCATAATTTCAAACTAATTTCAAACAAAAACTGACTCAATGCAAAAAGAAAAATGACTCAAAAGGAAAAGAAAAACCTAGAAGTGGGTTGCCTCCCACTAAGCGCTTGTTTTCAGTCATTAGCTTAACTGTTTTGAAGCTCAGGCGTCCGATGGATCAGAACGTGGCAGTGAATGCCTCCGAGAAAATGTCCTCTTCATTCAAGGTGGTGTATAAGCTTTAGGTGCATGAGGGCTGCCAAGGATGTGAGAAACAAGACCATGGCGGGATTTAGGGACGGGTCTTCTTTTATGTCCTGCAAAATCATCAACAGAAGAATCAAACGCTCTACGATAATCTCGTGGCTTGGTTAATTGTAAAACAGTTTTTGTATCTTTGAAGGTCTTATTTATGATAGGAGGGGGATTAGGTGAAAAAGATGCATACTTTGGCCTTACATGTGGACTCTGGAGTGTGGAGTGGTGACTTTTCTGTCTTAGAACAGCTTTTTGACTTGAAACATAAATAATGTCCTGCGAGCTTTCAGTTCTGGTCAAGTGTGGGCTCGGTCGTGGAGGGGTGTCGACCGACACTGATGGTGTGTCGGTCGACACTGAGTCTGCTGCTCGTGTAGCAAAAAGTTTTTCAACAGAAAAAGTCTGTCCATCAATAGTAGGAGCCCTCCTCAGCTTATCAATCTCAAAGTTCATACTTAAACCCTCCACATTCAGTGTTATGTGTCCCTTCTGCACATCTATCATGACACCAGCTGTAGCCAAGAAAGATCTTCCTAAGATGAGAGGGTCTTTAGGCTCTTTATCATACTTCAGCACCACAAAGTCAGTGGGAATCATGAAGTTTCCAACCTTAATTGGAATATCCTCTAAGACACATTCAGTAATTCTCTGAGATCTATCAGCTAAGATAAGAGATAATCTAGTTGGCTTAAATTCTGTCATCCCAAGTTTCACAACAACAGAATGTGGCATCAAGTTGATGCTAGAGCTAAGATCACAAAGTGAGTGAGCAAACCGTTCTGCAGAGATAGAGCAATCAAGTACAAAGCTTCCAGGATCTGGTAACTTCTCAGCAGTCCTACACTGAAGTATTGCACTCACTTCCTTAGAGACAACCACCTCTTACTTCTTCTCTTTCTTTTTCTGTGAGGGCTGGTTCAGCAGAATCGCACTGACATCCTTAGTTAGCAAAGCTCCTTTCACAGGGCTCAAACCATTTGATACCATTCTCTTCACATAGCGCTTAAGTGGTGGTGAAAGCTTTACTGCATCAATCAAAGGCATCTCAATCATCATCTTGTCCATCATTGCCTTGCATCTAGCATATTCAATCTCATGCTTGGACCTTCTTGGCGTAGGAAAAGGAATCTTCGGCTTGTACACCCTTTCAAATGCTGCTGGAACCTGAGATTTTGTGTTGTAGGGTTCTGTCTGGAGGGGTGTCGACCGACACCCAGGTGGTGTCGATCGACACCATCGTCTGGAGCCGACAGATTTGTCGATTTCTCTTCCGTTTCTGCAGAAACAATTGCACTAGCATCTTCATCTCTTACTGATATGGCATTACAAGCATGCTTGGGGTTTGATTCAGTTCTTCCAGGGAGAAAACCCTCTTGCCTTTTAACAGACCCAGCAGTTTGTGCCACTTGACTCTCCAATTGCTTAACATGTACATTCAGTGCATCAATCCTTCCAGTAAGCTCTGTGTAGACATTATCAATCTTCCCATTGAATGTTACAGTCAAATTCTCCTGACCTTGCAAAAGTTGCTCTAGCATAGCTTCCATTCTACTCTCAAAAAAAGTCTGTGGAGGAGGAGACTGATAAGATGAGTTACCATAGGTTCTAGTATAACCATTGTTCTGTTGCTGCTTCTGATAATCCTATTTGGGAGTATAGCATGAAAAGTTCCCACTATAAGGCTTGTTGCTTCGCTGATTACCGAATCTCTGACCCTGATTCCCATATACAAAGTTGACATCTGCTTCTCCATTCCCAGTCTCAGGTTGTGGCTCAAATGATTCAACTTCAGCAGCAAAGTGAACTGATTTCTTACCAAACAGGAGATTGTGAACTGAATCAAGCTTAGCATTAGCAGAAGCTAGCTGGTTTGAATCAAATCCTCCATGCAATCTCTTTCTTTCAGTATCTGCTCTCTTAGTTCTATTGCTGGAAGCCAAATTCTCAATCAAAGCTTCAGCATCTTCTGGAAATCTTGTCTTGAAGTTCCCATGGCTTGCAACATCCAAAGCTAGCTGATATTCCCAGTCAATTCCTCTGAAAAAGATACTCAACAGCAGCACCTTTGAAAAACCATGGTGTGGACAGTCCCTCTGATAGGCTTTGAATCTCACCCAAGCTGCCTTGAAAGCCTCATCTGGTCTCTGTTTGAAGGAGGACAGCTTGACTCTTAGCTCATCTGACATTGTATCATCATAGAAGTAGTTGAGGAAAGCCACCTTGACGTCATGCCAATTTGTCAATGATCCAGCTGGCAACTGTTTCAACCACTGAGATGCCTCTCCTGCAAGTGAGTAAGGGAAGAGTTTGCAGAAGATGTAGTCCTCAGTCACTCCATTAGCCTTGATACTAGTCACCAGATCCTCAAAATGCTCAATGTGGTCCAAAGGCTTCTCATTGGGCAGGTTAGAGAAAGGTCTCTGCCAAACTAGTTGAAAGTAAGCAGGTTTCAACTCAAAGTCATTCCTTTGGAATGGAGGAGGAACAATAACAGAGCGATTCTCATACACAAGATCAGCCCGATTGTAGTCAGCAATGGTTCTGATCAAGTCTCGGTTGTTCTCCTGTCTTCGAACCGGATTATAAACGTGGTTTGCAGCTCCACGTCCGTCTGCTGGAAGGGGGTGTCGATCGATACCCTGATGGTGTCGATTGACACCATCGGCCTGTTCGTCGACAACAACAAATTCAGCGATAAATTCCCTTCTGCATCAAGCTTTTGGCCCTGCTCGTTGCGCAAGTGACCCTCTTGATAACTCAAAGCACCATCCTCATCACGCATCAGAATGATTGTGTTAACCATCTTCAAGGATTTGGCTGCTTTTCGGTTCTCACGCTCAAGTTTTCCCAATTCTTGGTTTGAAAGATTCACAGTAGGATTAGTCTTGTTGCTCTTTGTGTGAGGTCTATGAGGCATGCACCTGAAACACCAAAGAGAAGAAAAACAAAAACGTGTAAGTAGAAAATAAAAAGAAAAATTTAGACGAAATTAAAAACTCAAATCTAATGGTAGATCAAAGAGTCCCCGACAACGGCGCGAAAATTTGATATGCTCAAATTAAACCCTAGAGCTACTCTCTCAAATTAAGAGATCACTGCAATATTAAAATAAAACTGTTGTAAATTCAAGGGATTAAAAAGCTAGGTCTAGGGAATTTCTCAGGAAATTCTGAAATATTAAATCAATCAATAAATTAGGATTCAAGCAATTAAAAATCAGATCTAGAACTCTAAACACAATTTGTAAAATAAATCAGTTCTCACTGCAAATATTATCTAAACCAGAAAATTCAAATCTCTTTGTAAAATTATCTGTTAAAAATCAGCTTTAAAAACAAGTTAGGTTGTTCACAAAATTACTAAATCAAATCTCTTTGCAAGAAGTAATTTTGCTCATCAAAAGGTTTTATCAGAAAAATCAATTATATTCTCATATCCATTTATTTTCCTAAAGTATTAATTCTAGGTGATCAATCAAGAATTAATGTGAAGAACAACCTAAGATGAAGATCTAGAAAGATAATGAGTCCTAAATAAACAGATATAATAAATCATAAAATTCCTGTGAAAAACTCTGAACCTAACAAGCAAACTACTCAGACATATTCAATGAAAAACAAAACATAATTCTGAATAATAAGCAATTGAAATTAAAAGAGTAAAGAGGGAGTTCAAGAATTCTTCTTCTACAAAGCAGATCTCTCTCTCTCTCCAAAGCTCTCAAAATCTCATAGGGTTGCAGGAAAATAAACCTTGCTGGAAAATAACTTTTTGGGGTTTGTAAAACCTAAAAATACTATTTATATGTCCTAAAACACGTCAGAGACTTGTGTTGCAAATATGGAAAACATTGGCTGAATTTGTGAAACTTCCAAAACTTGATAATCTCGTTGGCTAAACATGGTTTCGAACGATGTTAAGGCAGTGTCGATCGACAATCCCTCTCTGTTCTGACTCCAAGTTTGTTTCTTCGGGATTAATGCTCCAAAATGATCCAAATTGTTCCACTTTGATCCATCCATGCTAAAATCTTAGAAAACAAATCAAAAGACTCTAAAAGACTCCTTATATCATGGTTAAAAACCACAAAAACCATGATATATCAACTCCCTCATACTTAGCCTTTGCTTGCCCTCAAGCAAAACATAAGTTTAGACCTGTGAAAGAGGTTTGAAAACTGGGAACTCACTCAACTGCATGATGATTCTTATTCGCACTCTTCATTTACCTGGCTCAAGAACTTACTTCTTATACTTAACCATGATAAGCATCAACATTCCTTACTCAAATCCCACAATCCTTTGGAATCTCTGAAATCTCCATTGTCATCTCATTACATAAATTAAAGCAAGTACAGGTGAGTTCTTACCTTGGTGTATCGATCAGTGGCATATGGACTCTCTTCAAGCCAAGACATTCTTCATACATCTCCATTCCTCTCCCTTTTCTCACTTCAAAGGAGTTGATTTCTCCCAAATTTTTTTTCTTTTCTTTTTTTTCTGAAGCAAAGGTGTAAGCGAATACCGGGGTCATCGGTAATTTACCTACCCCTCGTTACCTACCCCTCGCTTCCAAGGTTTACCTACCTCTCTAAACTGATCAAAATCATCTCATCTTTTATTCTCTTTCATTTTTTTTATTTTTTTCTGATCTTTCTTTTTTTTAAGTACTGAAGGGAAGAGAGAGGGGCGACATACTTTGAAAAATTGTACTGTCTTGTATGGCCCGAAGAAGAAGTCTAGTCCACTGATTTCTAACCCCAAAGTAAGATATTAAGTCCGGTTAAAATCCTGATAAAAGTCGAGACAACGTTAGATCAATCAGATATCCATTGAATAAGGGCTTTCGGGATTATTGATAAGGCTCATAGTCTTTCTAAGCTTCAGTTCTGAGATCAAGCATAAACAAATAATCATTAGAATGTTAGCCAAATAATAGAAATCATTAGTCAAGATCATAATTCCCAAAGACAAAAAGAAATTTTTTGAAAAATTTGACTCAAACTTTATAATTTTGACTGACACAACCCGCCCATCCTTTTTTCTTCTATAAACCGGGTAACCTTCCTTGTCAATGCTGGTGGTATTAACATGCTGTTTTGGATAAAATTTTGTACAGCTACCTTCTTCCATGCAAGGAGATGATGGGTTAGCACTACCACATGGACCATGAATCATACATTCTGATATTATATTGTAGAGTTCTTGATCTCTTTCTTTGTTTGGAATTTCAGCAGAAATTAATTTGTCAATTTTGTCTGCAGTAGGAAACTTGCATTTGGAATCCATCCATACGATAATATGAGCATGCGGAAGACCCCTCTTTTGAAACTCTACTGTGTACATATCTGCATAATAATATAAATATTTTATATATAGTTATATATAGAGTTATTAAAGAAAGAGTAATAATTTAGTTAAGACATTTTTAATTTAAAAAAATGAAGAGGTTAAAGAATTAAAACCTGACCCTGTTTTTACAAAAATATGTCTTCTTGTGATGTCATCCATTAGATTCTCAAGCTTTAGCTTGAATATTTTGCAAATGGTGTCTCGCCTATCTTCAGCCTTTAGCTTCCTCTCATTGACAAATCTTACTATTTCAGGCCATTTAGGATTACATGTGAATGTAATAAAGAGGTCTGGAAACCCAAACTTCTTACATGTTGAAACGACCTGACCCGTTTTTTTAAAAATAAATAATATATAATAAATAGTAATAATAATAATAATAAATAAACTACAACTAGTGGTCCCATACCCAATAGCCACTTAACCACAATAACAACCAAACAGCGGAATAACAAATACCAATAACCAGTAAATATACAATAATAAACCCATAATTATAACATAAACAATATCCAAATCATCAGAAAACATGGAACCAACAACCTACAATATTTCTAATGACCCAACTCTAGCAACCTAGCAATGCCAGACAACATCCAATCGAGTCCCTAGAACACCCTCCTCTTCATTGCCTTGATTCCACGATCACACTTTACCTTTACTTGCACCACAAACACAAATTGCAATGCATGAGTATTTTATAAACACTCAGTAATTCAATCCTCCCATCTACTGAGCTATACACACAAGCAATAGAGACATCTCTAACCATCAACCAACAATCAACAAACAACAAATAACAAACCAGGACTCTGCATCGACCGACACCACATGGGGATGCATCGACCGACACAAGGGATGCATCAACCGATGCAAGTTACACATGCATCGACCGACACTCGCACTGCATCGACTGACGCATGCTCGTCATAACACGAAAACCCTAGGTTTTACGCGCCATCCTCGCACTTGCATCGACCGACGCACAAAGTGCATCGACCGATGTATCATGCCGAGCATCGTGTTCCCCGAAGCTTCTCGCCGGATCTTTGTTTCTGCAACCACAAAACTCGATCCCAAGCCACAAGAAAGCTTCCTAACGTCCCAAATAACCATCTAACAAGCCTAACAACACATAAACAAGCAGATCAGAGAAGCTCTAGCTTAGATAAGCCATGGTCCTGCACTTACATTTGCCAAGACGAATCTGAACCTTAAACCAACAAGAAAACACCTCCAGGAAGCTCCTACAACGATCCCAGCTACAGATCTCTACATGAACAGCTTCCAATCTCCAGAAATCACCTAGAACACTCAAAAACAGTAGAGGAACGTTTTCTCCCTTTTCTTTTGTCTCAAAAACGGCTAAACACATCTAATGAGACAAAACTCGAGTTAAGGGTTTTCCTAATCCAAAACGCGGCGTTTAACTTAAGTCAAACCGCAGAAAAACGACCTTGCATCGACCGATGCATCTACTGCATCGACCGATGCACCTACTGCATCGACCGATGCAATCTCTAAACCGGGATTTTGGTTCGCGGGTGTTACAATTCTCCCCCACCAAACTAGTTTCATCCTCCAATCTCGAACAACCATCGGCCAAGGACTCCCGTGCAACCGTCTCCATGGCCTGCACTACTCTGAACGAACTACGAAAGGTCACCTCTAGGCGATAGACTCACGCTCCAGGCATCATTTGCTCTCGACTTTTGGACTTTCCTTTACTCATAGGCCTAGACCTTGAGTTTTTATTGGCTCCTCATCAGACCTAAGTCTGCATGCCATAATGTTGGCTCCTCATCGGGCCTAAACCCGCATGCCATAATATATAAGGAAAAATCCAACACTCGTCTCTCGGGTTGCCACCCTACAGCGCGCTCCCAGATCGTCATCCGAAGTCGATATACCAACCATACTCCCAAGCCACAAAGTCTCAGAATATGGTAGTACTAGGAGAACCTAAGTTCTCCAAGAGTCACAAGCAAACAATTCTGAACACGTCTGAGCCCTATCCCTATCTAGGTTTCCTTCCCGTGGCTCGCGTAAGACATCTCAATGTCCCACTAACCACATATGCCCTCACTGGGATACCTCATGACCACACATGGATCATCTCACTACCACAAGAGCCGCCACAAAGGCCAAACAAATGTCCTAAACAGGACCGCCACCAAGGCCAAACAAATGTCCTAAACAGGACCGCCACCAAGGCCAAACAAATGTCCTAAACAGGACCATCACAAAGACCAAACAAATGTCCTAAACATGATCGTCACAAAGACCATCTTTCCCGAAGGACCGTCAAAAAGACCATCTGTCCCGAAGGACCGCCTAACAGGCACTATGGCTAAACAGCCCGCCACAAAGGCCACACATCTCACTAAATAGCCCGACACAAAGGCCACACAATGTCTCAAAAGACCGCCACTAAGGCCACACAACGACTAAAAAGTCCGCCACTAAGGCCTCACAAGCCCCTCCAAGGCTCTCTCCACTAAAATGGACAAATTTTAACTCACATAAAACTTTCCACTTTTACCACTTTCCTCTTTTGGAAACTTCTATTTCAGGAAACTTTTCTCCAAAAACCCCCGCCTCACAGAAACTTTGTACCCCGAGCACCACCTCATCTTGTTACTTAGTCGCACAACCAACCACCCCAAGCGACCAAGTAAACAAGAGAGATGGGCTGGAATACTCCATTCCCGCTCCAGCCACGGATTACAGATAGGACCAGGCTAGACAAGCTCAACTCGCGGCTTGCTTCTCATACCACTTCTTAAAACTTGCCTTCATCCTCGCCTCAGGCTCCCAAGTCTGCTCCTCAACACCATCACAGTCCCAAAGGACTCTCATCAAAGGAATCTTCTTCTTCCGAAGTTCCTTAATCCTCCTCTCGAGAACCCTCACTGGTCTCGCCTCCAAAGTCATGTTAGGCTGAAGATCCTCAGGAATCTTAGCCAACAACTGATCATCCTCACGGAGACACTTCCTTAACATAGAAACATGGAAAACCTTATGGAATGCACGCATAACCTCAGGTAACTCCAGTCTATAAGCCACTGGTCCAACACGCTCAATCACTCTAAACGGACCAATATACCTCAGACTCAACTTAGTCTCAGTCAATGACCTGTTCAGACCCTGCAACATGGCCATCTTGAGGTACACTCTATCTCCTACCTGAAACTCAAGATCTCTTCTCCTCCTATCGGCATAACTCCTCTGCTGATCATGAGCCTCCTTCATGTTTAGCTTGAGAAACTGAATCTTCTCTGAGGACTCCTGAACAAAATCCGCCCCGTAAATGCTCCTCTCCCCCACCTGAGTCCAGCATAACGGTGTACGACACGGCCTTCCATTCAAAGCCTCATAAGGAGTAATCTTAATACTTGCCTTACAATTGTTGTTGTAAGCAAACTCTACCAAGCTCAAGTGATCTGCCCAATGACCTCCCCAATCCAACACACACATCCTCAGCAAATCCTCCAGCGTCTGGATCGTCTTCTCTGACTGTCTATCTGTCTGGAGATGATAAGCTGTACTCATATGCACCTTAGTGCCCATCTCTGCCTGAAACGCTCTCCAGAACACCGAAGTGAACTTAGAATCCCTATCAGAAACAATGCTCGCTGGCACCCCATGCAACCTGACTATCTCCTTCACATACTTCTTAGCCAAGACCGCTGCTCCATCAATCTTCTTAATGACCAGAAAATGTGCCGACTTAGTCAACCGGTCCACAATGACCCAAATAGCATCGAACGTCCTAGACACTGGCAAACCTACCACGAAGTCCATAGTAATCATATCCCACTTCCAATCTGGAATGGGAAGACTCTTCAGTAACCCTCCTGGAACCTGATGCTCAACCTTCACTAGCTGACACACGTTGCACCTCGCGACCCAACTAGCTACATCCTTCTTCATCCCGACCCAATGATAATACCTCTTGAGATCACGGTACATCTTAGTTGCTCCTGGATGAATAGAAAACTTTCTCCCATGAGCCTCTCTCAGGATCTCCTGTCTCAACTCCTCATCCTTGGGCACACAAATCCGACCGTGCACCAGGATAGTACCATTATCTGAGACCTGATACTCTGAATCAACATCCTTTGATGCATTCACCAGCCCCAAATCCTTCTCTTGTGCCAACCGCACCCTGCTCAGAAGGTCTGCTCTATCAACTGCTTCCAAACCCAACGGTTCCTGAGACACCGCACATAACCTCAAAGCACTGATCTCTCCTACTAGAGACTCCCATCTCCTTCTCCTGAGCTGAAGCTACCCTCTTCTGGCTCAAAGCATCTGCAACCGAGTTAGCCTTACCATGGTGGTAGGCTATCTCCAAATCATAATCCGCGACCAGCTCCATCCACCGCCTCTGCCTCAAGTTCAGCTCGGGCTGAGTGAATATATACTTCAGGCTCTTATGATCTGTAAACACCTACACCTTTGCACCATAAAGATAAGATCTCCAAATCTTCAGGGCAAAAACTACAGCACCCATCTCCAAATCATGAGTAGGATAGTTGCCTTCATGCTTCTGCAACTGCCGCGAAGCGTAGGCAATCACCTTCCCATGCTGCATCAACACACATCCCAAACCAACTCTAGATGCATCTGTATAAACCACAAAGGGTTCTCCCTGCTCAGGCAAAGCCAACACTGGCGCAGTAGTCAACATCTACTTCAGGCTTGCAAAGCCTTCCTCACACTCCTGTGACCAAACAAAAGGAACATCCTTCCCTGTCAACTTAGTCATAGGACGTGCTCTGCTCGCAAACCCCTGCACGAATCTCCTATAGTAACCTGCCAATCCCAGAAAACTCCTGATCTCTGTGGCATTCTGTGGTCTAGACCAATCTCTGATAGCCTGAATCTTGTTCGGATCTACAGAAACCCCATATGCAGACACAATATGACCCAGAAAACCCATCTCACGCTGCCAAAAACTGCACTTGCTCCACTTAGCAAACAACTTCTGCTCCCGCAGCTTCTCCAGAACTGCCCTCAAATGCACTGCATCCTCTTCAGGACTCTTAGAATAAACCAGGATGTCGTCGATGAAAATGATGACAAACACGTCCAGAAACTCCTGAAACACGCTGTTCATCAATCTCATAAACGCTGCTGGTGCATTTTTCAACCCAAATGGCATCGCCACGAACTCATAAACCCATACCTCGTCCTTCTATTTGATGAACAACACCGAAGTTCCCCACGGTGAAGTGATAAGACGTAAAAATCCCCTATTTTCTTCCTCAGCTCTACTAGACTAAAAATCAAGTATGATGATATCAACTCACCACCACCCGGATATCAACACCTCTTGTCCATCCAAGAACCTCTAGTAACTTGTCTCTTAAGGAAACTTCAACAAGATAGCTTATTACAAAATTAGCTTCCCGCTTAGCAATTCTCCACAACAAGTCATCAATACGAGCGTAATAAAACAAACAAGTACCATACGGTAGCATATTCCGATTCGCTGTATAATATGCTTTGCAGGCCGCCAACTCAACCTACTAGAATTATTCCCTCCAACAAGCTTACCAAAACCATGAATCTAGCAACCCTGACCATCTCCAATGAACTTCATCCAACATCGTCGCAACGATTAGTTACTGGCTCAAACCCGCTGCAACTCCCCTTCCCGGGACTCCAGCACCACCGGCCGCACGATCCTGGCGCAACAGCCATACATTCATGACCGCTCCGGTCATAAAACCCTGACCCACTGGTCAACACATCCAAAACTTGAGATTAAACCACCATCACTCTCTCGAGGTCTACATTCAGTCGTTATGTTTATACTCACGTCCTAGGCATTGCTTGCTCCCAACTCTTCCACCCTTAGGTCGCAACCTTCGAGCCATACCAATCTCACTCTTAGACCACCGTCTTCGAGTTATACCGTCTCACTACCAGACCATCCCCTTAGGAGAACATTAACCCTCTGCCACTCTCGGAGCCCACAGCCCCTCGAGCTATCGGTATTTTGGGAAACCACCATCCCCTCAAGAGCAACAATCTTTAAAGACTATAAACATCTTTCGACCAAAGTTACTCCCGTGGTACGAATATAACATTAGAATGTTACACCTACCCACTCAACTTCTAATATCCAACTGGATTACCCACCAAACAGAGAAGTATCTGCTCCAACTGCATATGTACACCTATCTGCCTCTCTAGGCTCGATACCTCCCGCGAAGAACCTCGCACCGGTCATCTACCACTTCTCCATCCTCCTAACATAAGATGGAAAAAAAAAATCCCCAACATCCGCAGCTCTTGGCTACACCCCGCCACATGCGGCACAACTGGAGCCTGCACTGGTACCCCTCTCGGTAACCGCTCCAACAGTACGCCAACAGATCCGCCAAGCGATCATCTCGACCCTGGGCTTCACTTGCTGCAACCCCACACCTGGGTTCCCAACACCCACGACACGCTCACCGGCTTACCCCCTGTGGTCCCTCCAGATACGCTTGCGACCCTCTGACGTACCTCCTCGTGGAACTCTGGACCACACACTCGCTGGCCTCGGGACCCGCCCTACCATGATTACGACCCCATCCCCGTCCACGACCAAAAACTCAAACACCTTTAGCCACTGCACTTCCAAGAACAGAGGCTAACAAGCAATCTTAACATAATACAAAAACACAAAAACCACAACTCATCGTGGAATCACACTGTAGGCTCGAAGAGGATGTTCTAGGACTCCATGCCACACACAATTGACTAACTCACATAATCAATCAAGACATGCAATCCCAAACATCTACAACACGAAGCCTAGTGAACCCAAACCTAGAACCGTAAGGGCTCTAATACCAAACTGAAACGACCCAACCTATTTTTTTTTTTAATAAATAATATATAATAAATAGTAATAATAATAATAATAAATAAACTACAACTAGTGGTCCCATATCCACTAGCCACCTAACCACAATCACAACCAAACAGCCGAATAACAAATACCAATAACCAGTAAATATCCAATAATAAACCAATAATTATAACATAAAAAATATCCAAATCATCAGAAAACATGGAACCAGCAACCTAGCAATATTTCTAATTACCCAACTCTAGCAACCTAGCAATGCCAGACAACATCGAATCGAGTCCCTATAACATCCTCCTCTTCATTGCCTTGATTCCACGATCACACTTTACCTTTACCTGCACCACAAACACAAATTGCAATGCATGAGTATTTTATAAACACTCAGTAAGGCAATCATCCCATCTACTGGGCTATACACACAAGCAATAGAGACATCTCTAACCATCAACCAACAATCAACAAACAACAAATAAGAAACCAAGACTCTGCATCGACCGACACCAACATGCATCGACTTACACCACATGGGGATGCATCGACCGATACAAGGGATGCATCGACCGATACAAGGGATGCATCGACCGATGCAAGTTACACATGCATCAACCGACACTCGCACTGCATTGACCGACGCATGCTCGACATAACACAAAAACCCTAGGTTTTACGCGCCGTCCTCGCACTTGCATTGACCGACGCACAAAGTGCAAAGACCGATGCATCATGCCGAGCATCATGTTCCCCGAAGCTTCTCGCCGGATCTTTGTTCCTGCAACCACAAAACTCGATCCCAAGCCACAAGAAAGCTTCCTAACATCCCAAATAACCATCTAGCAAGCCTAACAACACATAAACAAGCAGATCAAAGAAGTTCTAGCTTAGATAAGCCATGGTCCTGCACTTACCTTTGCCAAGACGAATCTGAACCTTAAACCAACAAGAAAACACCTCCAGGAAGCTCCTACAACGATCCCAGCTACAGATCTCTTCTGGAACAGCTTCCAATCTCTAGAAATCACCAAGAACACTCAAGAACACTTAAGGAACGTTTTCTCCCTTTTCTTTTGTCTCAAAAACGGCTAAACACGTATAATGAGACAAAACTCGAGTTAAGGGTTTTTCTAACCCAAAATGCGGCGTTTAACTTAAGTCAAACCGCAGAAAAACGACCTTGCATAGACCGATGCACCTACTGCATCGACCGATGCAATCCCTAAACCGGGATTTCGGTTCGCGGGTATTACAAAACATCTCAATGGTTTCTTCGATTTTAACGTTGTATTACCTCCACAAATGCAAAATCTTGACTTGTATAAGCCAATTTACTGTATAGGGCCTGAGAGACTTTAGAGGAGAAATGGGGAGAGGTGAGGCTAACATTTTGACTGGTTGTGTGTTGATTGTGTATGGAAATGTATTTCTTTGTTGAACAACCCGACTATTTACAATGTTTACGACAGTGCAACGAATATTCACAACGATAATTACGGTGGTATTGATTTAATGTTCCGATAATGAAAAGAGGATTGAAGTTCTCTTGACTAAGAGAGTCTAAGGTATATTCGGTATATTGAGAGAATATCGGTTACCATAATATGTTAAACTTAGGCATCAAGATAAATTTTAAAGGTAACATTATGAGTATATGGTAACAAAAATATTTTATTAGTGTATGGTAATATTCGTCCATAGAATATATTTTTACAAAGGATGGGGGATTTTTATTATTAAGATCCTTAACAATTATGGTTAGTTACAAATTTGAATATTTTAACTTCCATATATTTACAGCTTAATTATTAGAAAGTAGTTAACATTAACAACTATGTTCAATTATGATGATTTTAGCGTATATGTGTTTTTGAAGATGGGCCGCATGACCCAACGGAGAATATAAACGAATAGTCTTTAAATTAACGGTTAGGATGTTAATAACTTGAACGGTCAGGATCAAATTAGAATATCCAAAATAATAAACGGGTTAAAAAGGATCCGCGTCTTTATCTGTTTAGAGGAGAGGGAAATTTCGACGGTATCTTTTTATTAAATCGATTATTTAGTCATAATTCCAATGGCATTCAGTTGTAATTTCTTACAAAACAAAGGTTATTTTGTTAAACGGTTTTTCTTTTAATAGTAGGGATAATACGTGTTATTTTTATTAATTTTATATATTAAATTATACAATTTTATAAGGATTACGGTTTTAGGGTTTCTATGCTTTTTTAATAATCTCTTTACTTTTAGAACACAATCTTAAGAAAATTACTTTTGTTCGAAGAATGGATAACAGTTCTAATATTTTCTACATTATCATCGACAATTCTAATATTATCCACACTTCCATTAATTGTAATTACTTCTACTATCATCGACCTCCAAACTAAAGTATTGCATGAAGAAAGAAAGAAGATTAAGCGCAATAAAGTTTTTCTAATAAAAAATAGCATAGGTATTATGAGATTTTGAGTTCCATATCGATACATATGAAAGGTAAGTCAGTAACTATTATTGTCGTTTGTTCTTAGTGTTGAAGCATCTAAGAAATAGTCATAGTTTTGAGACTCATACTTTCGCCCAACTATGGCTGTTATGAATCTTGATTGCTCGAATAATCTTAGTGGCGATTCTAATAAAAATAATCCGCAGGTTAGTGAATGTAACACCTGCGAACCGAAATCCTGGTTTAGGATTTGCATCGGTCTATGCAGGTTATGCATCAGTCCATGCAGGGTTGAGTTTCTGCGTTTTGATTTAAGTTAAACGTTGCGTTTTGGGTTAGGGAAAACCTTTAAGTCGAGGTTTTTGTCTCATTCGGCGAGTTTAGAAGTTTTTGAGAGAAAAGAAGAGAGAAAGAAGAGTTCATGGTATTCTTGGTGATTTCTTGGAGTTGGAAGTAGGCCTGGGCATTTTAACCGAATCTGAAATCCAAACCCGAACCCGACCCGAAATAGGCAGTTCGGATTCGGGGGTATGAAATACCCGATCGGATTTAGTTTTTCTGAGATTCGGGTATTACCCGATACCCGAATAGGATCCGAATTGACCCGAAATAAGTACAAAAATGCACCTTTGTGGATTTGAACTCAGTACCTTATGCATTAATTGATGCATCATAAACCATTTTGCCACCATACTTATTATGTCTTAGTATGAAAATATTAAATATTTATCTATATATATTTATACATATGTAATCTAAAATTTCTAATTGACTTATTTTTTTCTTTCATAATCAACGAAAGAACTACAGAATCCCTAATCGATTTAAATTTTCATTATCCAGATCAATTTTATGAGAAATATGATAAGCAAATCTAAAAAATTGAGTGATAGTTTGTGGTGTTTGACTTTTGAGGTGTGAGTGAGATTGAAAACAGAGATAAATATGAATCATATCATATAATTTGCTATAGATGTTGTTAGATTTGGTAGAAGATTTGAAAGATTTGGTTCTTGAAGTGGTGGCTGTGGATGAATAAATCTAGGGTTTTTGGGTGAAGATTAGAGAGATGAAGAAAAGTTGAAAAAGAAAAGGGAGCTATAAGGTAATTTTTTTTTCTCTTTTCACGACAAAAAAAAAACATTATGAATTCGGGTATACCCGAAATTACCCGAACCTGAAGCCAAATTACCCGAACCTGACCCAAAATTATAAAATACCCGATCGGGTTTTATATTTCTACATCCAAAAATCTAAAAACCCGAACATCCGAATCCGAATCCGATCAGGTACCCGAATGCCCAGGGCTAGTTGGAAGCTGTTTCTGTAGAGATCTATAGCTGGGATCGTTGTAGGAGCGTCCTACAAACGTTTTCTTCCTGTGTTTGGATCGGTTTTCTTCTATGGCAAAGGTAAGTGCAGGACCATGGCTTATCTAAGCTAGAGCTTCTCTGATCTTCTTGTTTATGTGTTGTTAGGCTTGTTAGATGGTTATTTGGGACGTTAGGAAGCTTTCTTGTGGCTTGGGATAGAGTTTTGTGGTTGTAGGAACAAAGATCCGGCGAGAAGCTTCGGGGAAAACACGATGCTCGGCATTGCATCGGTCGATGCATATCTTGCGTCGGTCGATGCAAGTGCGAGGACGGCGCGTAAAACCCTAGGGTTTTCGTGTTATATCGAGCATGCGTCGGTCGATGCAGAGCGAGTGTCGGTCGATGCAAGTGCATCGAGCATCGATCGATGCAACCCTGTGTCGGTCGATGCATCCCCATGTGGTGTCGGTCGATGCATGTTGGTGTCGGTCTGATGTTCATATATTTTGCCCTGTTTTCCCTTAGTATATTCATATCTTTTGCATGATTTTCTATCTCATTTGTCCATTATTGCATAGTTTTAGAACTTTTTATGCATTAGAGTATATTTGCATTGCATTTGCATAGTTTCTTGCATAAACAGGTGATTTTGGATCCTTAGGAGCATGGAAGTGATGCTGATTTGGAGCTGTCAAGAGAAGGAAACAATGGATTTGGAGCTGAAGAATCAAGGTCCGTAAGTCCACTCGATCTCCCACTCGACCAAGCACTCGGCCGTGTGTAGAGAAGGACTCGACCGGATGGGAGAAGCAAAAGAAGAAGCCACTCGACCAGCACTCGACCGAGCACCTGGTTGAGTTGACCGAGCCGCCCACTTATTTTGTCTTTTAGCATTTTTAGGGCTTCCCTTCCTTTTCCTATAAAAGGTCTTGTACTCTGCAGCCACAAAAAGAGAGACTTTTTAGAGAACAATTCTAGACCTAGTATTTACCCTTTTTTGGAATTATTCCTTTTGCTTAGATCTTTTAGCCACTTTTGTTTTATTTTCTAAGAAATCTTTGATACTTGCTGGTTTCATAACTTTCAAAGTATTAAGAATCTGAGTTTGATTTCTTCTTTAATATTGTAGATCTTCATCTCATCTTTCTAAACATGCAAGTTTCATTGATTTCTGGGTTTATGACTTTGTTCATCATGTTTTGTGATTGTGAGTAGTGGTTTAGGATCTTAAGGATGGGTTAGGCTGGATGATGGTTGTGGTTGTTTAGATTGGTCAAGCTTGTTTGTTATAGATCTCTTCTAGGCTAGATATGCTCTATGCTAATCTTATATCTGAGAGGGTAAGGTTAGATCTTAAGCTTGTTAGCATCACACCAATGTCTAAGTTGTTAGATAAGGCTAGATCTAGATATTATCATGAAGCATGCTAAGAGATTAGATGTTTTGTTGATTTTTTACTTTAATGATCTGTTGTTTAATGTATGCTTTTATATGATCTTTGCTAGTGAGAGCTAGACTGGGAGTATCTTAGCTTGATTGTTATTGCCAAGAGATTGGATTAACTTGTATTAGGAGATCATTGTCTAGAGATGACTCATGTTTGATTGAGGTTTGTTGACCAGTTTTAGATAATCATAGCTGGAATCCAGCCCATGAATCCATCCTTAAGACATTTTTTTGTTTATTGATTTCCTTTTTAAGTATTGTTAATTGATTGATGCTTGCTCTGTTTCAATATTTGCTCTGTTTCTGGCATTCGCTCATCAACCCGACCGTCCACTCGATCGAGCATCCGATCGAGTGCTTGCTCGAACTCATTCCAGAGTTACTGTTTTATGTTCTGCATCTTCCTGTTTCATTCCCTGTTTCGTTCTAGTTGCATTGTCTTGTTGCATTTCATTTAGTTTATGTTTAATCATGTGGCATTGCTTAGTTTGCTTACTATAATTCATGTTCCTGCTTCATTTCATTATTGTTTTGATCATTTTGTTTACTTTGCATTCCTGTTTTAGTAGGTTTACATTCTGCATTTCATAATCATCATTAGGTTGTTAGTGACAAACATCCTTCATATTTGGCTTAACTTAGATGAGTATTCATATCCTGATTGCTTGCATCACACTCATTATGGTTTGACATCCTTTATGCTACAACTACATAAGGGTAATTGAAACACCTTCCACCTGATCATCATATCATTCCATCTCTTTCATCTTATCATTCACCACACAAAAATCCGAGTTTCACGGTCGATGCAGAGTCCTGGTTTGTTATTTGTTGTGTGTTGATTATTGTTTGATGGTTAGAGATGTCTTTATTGCTTGTGTGTATAGCCCAGTAGATGGGAGGATTGCCTTACTGAGTGTTTATAAAATACTCATGCATTGCAATTTGTGTTGGTGGTGCAGGTAAAGGCAAAGTGTGATCGTGGAATCAAGGCAATGAAGAGGAGGATGTTCTAGGGACTCGATTGGATGTCTTCTGACATTACTAGGTTGCTAGAGTTGGTTCATTAGAAACATTGCTAGGTTGTTGGTTCCATGTTTTCTGATGATTTGGATATTGGTTTATGGTTATATTTGATTATTGGTTATTGGTATTTGTTATTCTGCTGTTTGGTTGTGATTGTGGTTAGGTGGCTAGTGGGTATGGGACCACTAGTTGTAGTTTATATATTATTATTATTATTACTATTTATTATATATTATTTATTTAGGAAAAAAAAAGGGTCGGGTCGTTTGAGTTTGGTATCAGATCCCTTACGGTTCTAGGTTTGGGTTCACTAGGTTTCTGTTGTGATGTTTAGGATTGCATGTCTTGATTGATTATGTGAGTTAGTCAATTGTGTGTGGCATGGAGTCCTAGAACATCCTCTTCGAGCCTACAGTGTGATTCCACGGTGAGTATATGTTTTTGTGTTAGTATAATTGTGTGCTTAGCCTTCTGTTCATGGTAGTGCAGATGGTTAGAGAGGATGCTGTTGCTGGTTGATACACAGAGTTTTAAACCCTATTTTCCTACTGCAAGTGCACAGCAAAGAAGTAGTACTTAGGGGTCGAATCCCACAAAGACCAAGTTTTACTCTATGGTTCTATTGGTTCAATTTCAAGCTAAGACAATTCAAAGTTGGGTTTGTTTGGTAACAGTAACGCGATTAAAACGGTATAAAAAGGCAATAAGCAAAACACTAGATCAGGGGTAATTCTCGGGAATTTCAGAGATAGCAACTAAACAACTATTGAGGGCATAGATTAAGTACCAGTCTAGAACTCAAACATAAATATAAACTGATCCACTGTCGTGGTATCAATAACTCTATCTGATCGATTCTGTGCGGAAACGCGGAGCACGTGCTCAGACATCCGGAGCACATGCTCGGCGGTCCATAAACCCTAAACTGTCGTTTGAGCCCAGAATCGCAGACAAGCATTAAAGAACAGGAATGATAAGTTCACAAATCACCTACACATCAACTTTCGTAGGTCTAGGATAATTTGCCCACTAATGTCTTTTCTAGCAACCTATTACACTTTTGATGAATAGATAAACCTAGAATCATAGATTGGGTGATCAAATCAACCTAAGCATTAAGTCTAACAATAGTGAAGACAATCGATTATATAAAGCCCTATTTGTGTTCTGTTGCTAACCCATGAAACCCCTTTTGAAACCCCTAATCTAGCAAAGAAAACTACCCAGAC
Organism: Camelina sativa; assembly: GCF_030686135.1. NCBI lineage: Eukaryota > Viridiplantae > Streptophyta > Magnoliopsida > Brassicales > Brassicaceae > Camelina > Camelina sativa. Next base: position 23,699,783 of record NC_141898.1, on the reverse strand, counting down.
ATAGAGAAATGAATCATAGCAAAAGATGAGAAATTCAATGACATAAAAATAAAAAGGGTTCAGAGAATCCTTCACAAGGTAGCCGCTCTTCTCCCTCTCACAAAAACGTCGCTCAAAAACAACAGAAAAGGGTCTATTATTTCTCCTAAAAACCCTAGGTTAAATAGCATACAAGTAGAGAAAAATAAGGAAAGATTCCAAATTCAAATCTCCCTATTAAAAAGCGATCTCAGCCCTCTTTCTCTCACAAAGAATTGCCTAAAATAAGGGGAATTAGGCAGGGAATCGGCGCCTAGATGCTTGCCACGTGTCGTCATGAAACCGTAGAGTTGGGAGCATGTGCTCGGAAATCGGGAGCATGTGCTCCTGGTTCTAAAATCAGCTTTTCTGCTCCAATTCAACTCCTTTCTGCTCCGATTGCTCCTGTTGTTCCAATCCTTGCTTTTAGCTTCCTAGCCTCTTATTATAACCTGAAAAGGACTCAAACAACTACAAAACTATCAAATAAACGGGGTCAAAGTGAGTCAAAACCGTAATATATCACTGGTTGTGGTCGTGGTCGTGGACGCGGACGTGGTCGTGGACGCGGACGTGGTTGTGGTAGGGGCAGAGTCCCAGTGGTTAGTGAGAACGAAGACTAGAGTGTGACAACTGAGGGTGTTGGCGAGTCGTAGGGTGTCCAGGAGGATTCCATGAGTGTGGCCGGAGGGGGCGGTGTTGATGCTCTAGTGGTCGGTGATGCTAGGGTCATGGGTGTGGGAGTCCCAGCAGGTGGAGTCCCTGGTGCTGACTTTACGGCTTTCCTAGCACAGTTGTTGGAGTGGTTGCCAGCAGTGGTACCGGCTCAGGCTCAGGTTGTGCCACCAGTGGTGGTGGAGGAGCGGCAGCCAGTGGCTGCGGATCCAGGAGCACATGGACGTTATCTGTCCATGCTCAAGGAGATGAAGGGTGTCGTGACCGCGCAGTTTTCGGGTGGTACAGATCCTTCTACTGCAGATGTGTGGAGAACGAGTGTGGAACGTAACTTCTATACTCTGAGATGTCCTGAGGAGTTTTGGGTGGACATAGGGGTCCACCATTTGATTGGTGATGCTGAGTTGTGGTGGAGATCGGTCGCTGCTAGGAGAGTGCAGCGGGAGATGACTTGGGTTGACTTCGTGATGATTTAAGGGTTCACTGTAGAGGGCGGAGTTATGCTACGTGATGATTTGAGGGTTCACTGTAGAGGGCGGAGTTATGCTACGCGTGCAGAGCTAGTTGAGATTGCAGCAGGAATTGAGGAGGATATCCGGGCACAGTTAGTGGCGGTTAGTCCAGTAGTTTAGCCTAGTAAGGCTCAGCAGCAGAGTGGTTCTAGCAGGGGCGGTAAACATGCGCAGGAAACCAAGAGGGGGTGGGAGGCTACACAGAGGCCGAGTGGTGCGAGTTGCTTCGGTTGTGGAAGAAAAGATCACAAGATTGATAGTTGTCCCAAGAGGAGTGCCCCGATGACAACGGCTCTTGTATGCTATCATTGCAGGGAGCCAGGGCATATCAGGCCCATGTGTCCCAAGTTGCAGCCGGTGGCAGTGGCAGCGTTGCAGCAGGTGCAGCCTGGAGGGCAGCAGGTGGCACGGATTGAGCAGGCGCCACGGGTTTACACGACTGCAGAGACTGGTGGAACCAGTGTCGGGGCGATCACAGGTATAATTTCTGGTACTTTAACTTTGTGAATTCTTCATAAGTTCAGATTTTATGTTTTCATGTGATAAAATGTTAGGTTCTCAACACATGAGGTTTGTGTAGGGACCTTTTTGGTGGGCGGGTTTAAGTCCCATGTTATGTTTGATTCTGGAGCTTTTCTTAGCTTTATTACTCCGGAGTGTGCAGAGAGCGCAGGAATCAGAGGGGATCCCGGGCAGCGTACAGGATTTGTCAGAGTTGCGGGAGGCAAGTTCCCGAAGGTTATTGGACGAGCCAGAGGAATTGATATTCAGATCGCAGGAGAGTCTTGGCCAGCGGATTTGATTATCAGTCCAGTGGAATTGTATGATGTGATTCTCGGGATGGATTGGTTGCATCGGCACATGGTGCATTTGAATTGCTATCGGGGTAGAGTGGAGTTTGAGCGTCCAGGAGGGAAGATGGTTTTTCAGGGTATTAGACCGACTTCGGGGAGTCTCGTGATCTCGGCCATCCAGGCTGGGAAGATGATCGAGAAGGGCTGTGAGGCTTATTTGGTTACCATATCTATGCCAGAGTCAGTGGGGAAGTCTACGGTTAGCGGTATCCCGGTTGTAGAGGAGTTTGAGGATGTGTTCCAGTCATTGCAGGGATTACCACCATCTCGGTCTGATCCTTTTTCGATTGAACTGGAACAAGGAACGATGCCGTTATCGAAGGCTCCTTACAGAATGGCTCCAGCAAAGATGGCAGAGCTGAAGAAGCAGCTAGAGGATTTGTTGAGCAAGGGATTCATCCGTGCTAGTGTGTCACCGTGGGGAGCGCCGGTGTTATTTGTGAAGAAGAAGGATGGGAGTTTCCGGTTATGTATTGATTATCGGGGGTTGAACCGGGTCACTGTGAAGAACAAGTACCCTCTTCCGAGGATCGATGAGTTGTTGGATTAGTTGAGGGGTGCTACTTGGTTCTCAAAGGTAGATTTGGCGTCGGGTTATCATCAGATACCGATAGATGAGGAAGATGTGAGGAAGACTGCATTCAGGACGAGGTATGGGCATTATGAGTTTGTGGTGATGCCTTTCGGGTTGACTAACACACCAGCAGCGTTTATGAGATTGATGAACAGTGTGTTTTAGGAGTTCCTGGATGTATCTGTCATCATTTTCATTGACGATATCCTGGTTTATTCTAAGAGTCCTGAGGAGCATGCAGTGCATTTGAGGGCAGTTATGGAGAAACTGCGGGAGCAGAAGTTGTTTGCTAAGTTGAGCAAGTGCAGTTTTTGGCAGCATGAGATGAGTTTTCTGGGTCATATTGTGTCTGCTGATGGAGTTTATGTAGATCCGGAGAAGAGTCAGGCTATCAGAGATTGGCCTAGACCACAAAATGCCACAAAGATCAAGAGTTTTCTAGGATTGGTAGGTTACTACAGGAGATTCGTGCAGGGGTTTGCGAGCAGAGCACATCCCATGAGTAAGTTGACAGGGAAGGATGTTCCTTTTATTTGGTCACAGGAGTGTGAGGAAGGCTTTCCAAGCCTGAAGGAGATGTTGACTACTGCGCCAGTGTTGGCTTTGCCTGAGCAGGGAGAACCCTTTATGATTTATACATATGCATCTAGAGTTGGTTTGGGATGTGTGTTGATGCAGCATGGGAAGGTGATTTTCTACGCTTCGCGGCAGTTGCGGAAGCATGAGGGCAACTATCCTACTCATGATTTGGAGATGGGTGCTGTAGTTTTTGCCCTGAAGATTTGGAGATCTTATCATTATGGTGCAAAGGTGCAGGTGTTTATAGATCATAAGAGCCTAAAGTATATATTCACTCAGCCCGAGCTGAATTTGAGGCAGAGGCGGTGGATGGAGCTTGTGGCAGACTATGATTTGGAGATAGCCTATCATCCTGGTAAGGCTAACTTTGTTGCAGATGCTATGAGTCGGAAGAGGGTAGCTTCGGTTTAGGAGCAGGAGATGGAGTCTCTGGTAGGAGAGATCGGTGCGTTGAGTTTGTGTGTTGTGTCTCAGGAACCGTTGGGTTTGGAGGCGGTTGATAGAGCAGATCTTCTGAGCAGGCTGTGGTTGGCTCAGGAGAAGGACTTGGGACTGGTGAATACCTCAAAGGATGTGGATTATGAGTATCAGGTCTCAGATAATGGTACTATCTTGGTGCACGGTCGGGTTTGTGTGCCCAAGGATGAGGAGTTGAGGCAGGAGATCCTGAGAGAGGCTCATGGGAGCAAGTTTTCTATTCATCCAGGAGCGACTAAGATGTACCGTGATCTCAAGAGGTACTATCATTGGGTTGGGATGAAGAAGGATGTAGCTAGTTGGGTCGCGAGGTGCGACGTGTGTCAGCTAGTGAAGGCTGAGCATCAGGTTCCAGGAGGGTTACTGAAGAGTCTTCCCATTCCAGAGTGGAAGTGGGATATGATTACTATGGACTTCGTGGTAGGTTTGACAGTGTCTAGGACGTTCGATGCTATTTGGGTCACTGTGGACCGGTTGACTAAGTCAGCACATTTTCTGGCCATTAAGAAGACTGATGGAGCAGCGGTCTTGGCTAAGAAGTATGTGAAGGAGATAGTCAGGTTGCATGGGGTGCCAGCGAGCATTGTGTCTGATAGGGATTCTAAGTTCACTTCGGTGTTCTAGAGAGCGTTTCAAGCAGAGATGGGCACTAAGGTGCATATGAGTACATCTTATCACCCCCAGATAGATGGACAGTCAGAGAGGACGATCCAGACGCTGGAGGATTTGTTGAGGATGTGTGTGTTGGATTGGGGAGGCGATTGGGCAGATCACTTGAGCTTGGTAGAGTTTGCTTACAACAACAGTTATCAGGCAAGTATTAAGATGGCTCCTTATGAGGCTTTGTATGGGAGGCCGTGTCGTACACCGTTATGCTGGACTCAGGTGGGGGAGAGGAGCATTTACGGGGCAGATTTTGTTCAGGAGACCTCAGAGAAGATTCAGGTTCTCAAGCTGAACACGAAGGAGGCTCAGGATCGGCAGAGGAGTTATGCCGATAGGAGGAGGAGAGATCTTGAGTTTTAGGTAGGAGACAGAGTGTACCTCAAGATGGCCATGTTACGGGGTCCGAACAGGTCATTGACTAAGACTAAGTTGAGTCTAAGGTATATTGGTCCGTTCAGAGTGATTGAGCATGTTGGACCAGTGACTTATAGACTGGAGTTCCCTGAGGTTATGCGTGCATTCCATAAGGTTTTCCACGTTTCTATGTTGAGGAAGTGTCTCCGTGAGGATGATCAGTTGTTGGCTAAGATTCCTGAGGATCTTCAGCCTAACATGACTTTGGAGGCGAGACCAGTGAGGGTTCTCGAGAGGAGGATTAAGGAACTTCGGAAGAAGAAGATTCCTTTGATGAGAGTCCTTTGGGACTGTGATGGTGTTGAGGAGCAGACTTGGGAGCCTGAGGTGAGGATGAAGGCAAGGTTTAAGAAGTGGTATGAGAAGCAAGTCGCGACTTGAACTTGTCTAGCCTGGTCCCATCTGTAATCCGTGGCTGGAGCGGGAATGGAGTATTCCAACCCATCTCTCTTGATACTTGGTCGCTTGGGGTGGTTGGTTAGGCGACTAAGTAACAAGAGGAGGTGGTGCTCGGGGTACAAAGTTTCGTGAGGCGGGGTTTTTTGAGGAAAGCTTCCTGAATTAGGAGTTTCCAAAAGTGGAAAGTTTTATGTGAGTTAAAATTCGTCCATTTTAGTGGAGAGAGCCTTGGAGGGGCTTGTGAGGCCTTAGTGGCGGACATTTAGTCATTGTGTGGCCTTTGTGGCGGGCTGTTTAGCCAGATGTGTGGCTTTTGTGGCGGGCTGTTTAGCCAGATGTGTGACCTTTGTGGCGGGCTGTTTAGCCAAAAGTGTTGCCTTTGTGGCGAGCTGTTTAGCCAGATGTGTGGCCTTTGTGGCGGGCTGTTTAGCCAGAGTGCTTGTTTAGGCGGTCCTTCCGGACAGATGGTCTTTGTGACGGTCCTGTTTAGGACATTTGTTTGGCCTTGGTGGCGAACCTGTTTAGGACATTTGTTTGGCCTTGGTGGCGGTCCTGTTTAGGACATTTGTTTGGCCTCTGTGGCGGCCCTTGTGGCAGTGAGATGATCCATGTATGGTCATGAGGTATCCCAGTGAGGGGATATGTGGTTTGTAGGACATTGAGATGTCTTACGCGAGCCACGGGAAGGAAACCTGGATAGGGATAGGACTCAGACGTATTCAGAATTGTTTGCTCGCGACTCTTGGAGAACTTAGGTTCTCCTAGTACTGCCATATTCTGAGACTTTGTGGCTTGGGAGTATGGTTGATATATCGACTTCGGATGACGATCTGGGGGCGCGCTGTAGGGTGGCAACCCGAGCGACGAGTATTGGATTTTTCCTTATGTATTATGGCATGCAGGCTTAGGCATGATGAGGAGCTAACATTATGGCATGCAGACTTAGGTCTAATGAGGAGCCAATAAAAACTCAAGGTTTAGGCCTATCAGTAAAGGAAATTCCAAAAGTCGAGAGCAAATAATGCCTAGAGCGTGAGTCTATCACCTAGAGATGACCTTTCGTAGATCGGTCGGAGGAGTGCGGGCCGTGGAGACGGTTGCACGGGAGTCCTTGGCTGATGGTTGCTCGAGATTCGAGGATGAATCTAGTTTGGTGGGGGAGAATTGTAACACCCACAAACCGAAAACCCGGTTTAGGGTTTGTATCGGTCGATGCAGGGTTAAGTTTCTGCGTTTTGACTTAAGTTAAACGCTGCGTTTTGGGTTAGGGAAAACCCTTAAGTCAAGGTTTTTGTCTCATTCGGCGAGTTTAGCCGTTTTTGAGAGAAAAGAAGAGAGAAAGAAAGTTCTTGGTGTTCTTGAGTGTTCTTGGTGATTTCTTGGAGTTGGAAGCTGTTTCTGTAGAGATATGTAGCGGGGATCGTTGTAGGAGCGTCCTAGGAACGTTTTCTTCCTGTGTTTGGGTCGGTTTTCTTCTGTGGCAAAGGTAAGTGAAGGACCATGGCTTCTCTAAGCTAAAGCTTCTCTGATCTTCTTGTTTATGTGTTGTTAGGCTTGTTAGATGGTTATTTGGGACGTTAGGAAGCTTTATTGTGGCTTAGGATCGAGTTTTGTGGTTGTAGGAACGAAGATCCGGCGGGAAGCTTCGGGGACACACGATTCTCGGCATTGCATCGGTCGATGCATATCTTGCGTCGGTCGATGCAAGTGTGAGGACGGCGCGTAAAACCCTAGGGTTTTTGTGTTATGCCGAGCGTGCGTCGGTCGATGCAGAACGAGTGTCGGTCGATGCAAGTGCATCGAGCATCGATCGATGCAACCATGTGTCGGTCGATGCATCCCCATGTGGTGTCGGTCGATGCATGTTGGTGTCGGTCGATGCAGACTCCTCGTTTGTTATTTGTTGTGTGTTGATTGTTGTTTGATGGTTAGAGATGTCTCTGTTGCTTGTGTGTATAGTCCAGTAGATGGGAGGATTGCCTTACTGAGTGTTTATAAAATACTCATGCATTGCAATTTGTATTTGTGGTGCAGGTAAAGGCAAAGTGTGATCGTGGAATCAAGGCAATGAAGAGGAGGATGTTCTAGGGACTCGATTGGATGTTGTCTGGCATTGCTAGGTTGCTAGAGTTGGGTCATTAGAAACATTGGTAGGTTGCTGGTTCCATGTTTTTTGATGATTTGGATATTAGTTTATGGTTATATTTGATTATTGGTTATTGATATTTGTTATTCCGCTGTTTGGTTGTGATTGTGGTTAGGTGGCTAGTGGATATGGGACCACTAGTTGTAGTTTATATATTATTATTATTACTACTATTTATTATATAATATTTATTTAGGAAAAAAAAACGGATCGGGTCGTTTCAGTGAAGTTAGGTCATCCGACAATCTTAGGTCTTAGCCAACATTATCTCATAATTCTGAGGAATTTGAGCCTATAACCAACAAAATTTTTTTAATTCACTCCATAACCATTCTAACCATTAAAAAGTTATATAGTTTGTATTTTGTGTATTAATGGCTAATTTATCCCTACCACCACAACCCACTACCACCATCAGCCACCGCCCACCGCCGTTCGTCGGATTCCGGCCAACTCCTCCGGCCACATCCGACCACTACCCATTGCCGATCGTCGGATTCTGGCCACCTCCAGCCACCTTCACCCCTCCAGTCACTGGCCTTCGGCCACCTCTCCTCTGCCCACCATTATCCTCCACTACCACCACCACCATAACACCAAAATTGTAATTTTTCCTACCCCTCCTATTCTTCTAATTTATTTGAATATTATGCTATATTCTTAATTAGTTTATTGATTTTGGTTATACACCAAATTGACCCTATAATTCTCAGAATACTCATAAGAAAAAGAAAAAAAAAACTCATCTTTAGAGCATCTCTAACCCATTTCTCCATTTATTTTCTTCAAAATAGAGTAACTCCATTTTGGAGATGGATTTTTCTCCAACTCTACTCTATTTTAGAGTTAAAAATAGAGATTTCCAAAATTTTAATGTTAAATATAAGTGGAAGTTGCCAAATATAGAGAAAAAAATGAAGATTTCTATTTTGAAAATAAAAATGGAGATGAGTTAGAAAAAAATTGATTCCAAACTCCATTTTTGCAGATGGGTTGGAGATGATCTCAATACACTAACTATTTATTTATTAGATAATTTTTTATTCCCAATAAAATAAAACAATTTAATATTGTATAAGTGACAAAACCATCAAATTTTTTTAAATAAATTATATTTTATTCATATAACTTTTTATCAGGATATATACATACATTTTTGTTATTATAATTTCAATTGATGTGGTGGAGGTCCTCCCCCAGCACAACCTTTATGTTCAGGAGAGGAATACACTGTTTTTTAGAAGAACTGATATCATTTGGATGACACATACAAACGTTACGGGTCATGTTGCAAGCATACGGTGGTATGCATACCGGCTTGCAGTCACTGTCTCTAATACAATAACTCCCAACCGCATAGTTTTGTCTTTCAACACAACCAACAAGATAACGAAATTACTATAAGGGGGTTATTGAACAATTTTTATTAAATTTAAAGACTTTAGAGTTCTAGTGTTATTCTATTTTTTTTTAACTCTTTTATTGTTATTCAGTTTATTGGTTATGGAATTCTATTAAATACTATTGTTATTCAATATTAAGATTATTTTAATGACAAGATGATTTTGATATTTAGAAATAATAAAAACAAAAATATGAAGAAACAAAACTCACTTTTTATGGTGTGATTCCGATATAATTTGTCAAATACCCTAAAATTTTCATTTTTCTATTCTTTCTAATTATTTAAATTCAGTCACTCAGGATCCTGAAAAGTTAATATATTATTAAAAATAATGATAAAATTTAAATTGATTTCCAACAAATAATTTCATTTTTCTTGTGAAAACTTAATTATTTTTTAAAATATTTTTTATTATCAAAGACTAGTTTTTTTTAACTATTTGTAAAATAATGAAAATTTCAGTTGGCTTGTTTCAAAATGATACTGTTGGTAAGGTATACTTACGGAAGACAGCGACTAGAAGAGTAACCAATAACAAAAGTTTAAAGAATATGTTCTTCATTCTCAAAGTATTTATTTTATTTGTTTCTTTCAAGTTTCAATGGTGATTTTTTTTTTTGGGTAAATACTTCAGTTGTGAGTTGAAGGTACTCTATATCCCTTTAAAATAAACCCCTGTTATAGTCCAGTTTAGGTGATGGTTGAACTTGTGACAAAAAAAAAAGTGATGGTTGAACAATAAATAAAAAAATTGTATATTTCCACGTGGGAATATTTTAGGTGTAATTACTACTAGATATGAGTCATATGACTAACCAAAAATGGTCACTATCAATAAACATGATAAAGTAGCAAAATTTCAATTAATACATACTGTAAATTGTATATTATTGCATCATAACTACAAAATCTTAATGATTGGTAATTATTTTGATAAATAAAGTTTTTTTTTGTCAAACCATTCAATTAATTAGAGTTTGGTACAAAGGTGAGTTTGATAACATGATAAAGTAGCAAAATATTAATTAATACATACTGTAGATTGTATATTATTGCATCATAACTACAAAATCTTAATAAATTGGTAATTAGTTTGATAAATAAAGTTTTTTTTGTGGAACCAAAGCTTTCAATTAATTAGAGTTTGGTACAAATGTGAGTTTGATAACATGATAAAGTAGCAAAATTTTAATTAATACATACTGTAGATTGTATATTATTGCATCATAACTACAAAATCTTAATGAATTGATAATTAGTTTGATAAATAAAGTTTTTTTTTGTTTTTTTTTGTCAAACCGAAGTTTTCAATTAATTAGAGTTTGGTACAAAGGTGAGTTTGATAAAAAGTGACTAAACCGGATAATATTACTCTAATGGAAAACCGTAGCAGCCGTCGCGCTCTTGAAGTGAGTTGTGTTTCTTCAGATCTCAAAAGAAACAAATATATCACTCATTTTTATAATTTTTGATAATTAGTTTGATAAATAAAGTTTCTAAAAGCTGTAAATATAATCATAATTACGCTATTTGTGGATCATTTTAGCTATAAAAAGATGTATAATTTACATCTTTAGAACGGGGTGGATACCCGTTATTTCAAATTTTAGTGTATATGTTTTTCATGGATATTAAACCTAATAATTTGTTTTTTTTTTTTTGTTGTAAATAAATGTATGGTTACTAGATTTTTCAATTAGACAAATATTTAGTGCAGTCCTACTTCATTTTCATTTGTAACAAAAATTCTCATCCATGTTGTCACCCTTATATAACAATGTCCTATGCCCACCCATGGGATCAACTCCATTAGGAATTAAACAGTTTTCTATATCCCACCATATTTTGATAGGAGCATATCTATAAGCTTGAGAAGCCCGACGGCTGATATGGTTTCCCATCAGAGTGATTTTGTATGTATGTATGTGACTTTAACTGAGAGACAAAAGAAAATAACTTAGAATAAAAAACATTATATAAAAATGATGTATCCACGTCATCAATCCAAGTGAAATGTGACAATTGGATTACATTTTTCATATCATTTTTGTAAATATGAAAATTAAATATTCCATTTTTCCACATCATTAATCCGAGTGATTTCCAATCATTGGATCTCATCTGAGTGATTTTGTATGTTTGTCTATGACTTAGGTAAGAGAATAACGTAGAGCGAAAATAGTTATGTCTCCACATCATGAATCCAAGTGAAAGAACAAAATTATGTAAGAGGTGAACTTACCGCCGAGTATAATGTCTCCTCATGAGTCTTTGGGTCCTTGTTGTTTTCATTTTGAAACTCTGAACACAAACAACAAATGTTACTTAACCGTTACAACTGAAAAATAAATAAAAACAGAGGTGTTACAAACTTAAACGTAAATGTAAAACTTACCTTTCTGAAGACTCTCAAATAGTTCAATATCAGCAAGGATCTGTGAGTTTGCAAGGAAATCTTTTTCATGATCTTCATATCTTGTTTCATCCATTGCTCAGTGCACATCAACACCTCCACCATGTAATGAGTTAAACAGTTCCTATGAGGCTCAATGATTCGACCACTAGTGCTGAAAGCACTTTCAGAGGCGACAGAGGACAATTGCAAGAACATCCTTTGCAATTTCAGATAAAACAGGGAACTTCTGACTATTGAGTCTCCACCAAGACAAAACATCCCATTCTATTCCAGGAAGGGTTTTAGGAGTCTCTACAGCATCCTTGAGATAAATATCTAACTCATCCTTTGTTTCATCAAATCCATTTTCCTTGACCATTTCAGTGTAAGCACTGTCCATCCTTTCAAACTCAGATATTTCTTCTGCAAAGTCACTTGAGAGTGATTCAAATATAAACCGATCTTGTGTAGCACCAGAAGAAGATGGAATCGATTGAGATGATTGTGTGCTTGATCCTTTATGGTTGACACTATACTCCTTGAACATATCCTTCATGACATCATGAACAGATGTGCACATACCCTTAGCTTCTTGACTATCTTTTCCATAGAGTTTGTCAAAGCACATCTTAGCAAACTGCATTTTCTGTCCAGGGTCGAACACACTAGCAACAATCAACATCTTGTTAATATTCTTGACCCCTTCCCAATACTTAGTAAACTTCTCTCTCATTTCAGTCGCCATTTTGCATAGTTCACTATCATAACTATTGCTCAAAGTCGTGAGATTCTTCTGTATAGTGACAATTTCACCATAACACTTGTACGAACAAGTCTTAGTCGAAGCTCAGACAACCAAAGTAGCAGTGTAGAACAAGCCAAGAAACTTCACTTACCTCTCTATTGCCCTCCAATCCGTGTAAGAAGGTGGTCCTTTCCGTTTCACCCCATTTTCAAGTTCCATGAAGTAGTCATTATATAACTTGTCTTCATCCTCCATCTTCTGGAAAGCAAAACTAAACTTCATGGCTCTTGTCAACATCAAATATGTAGAATTTTACCTTGTCCTAATATCCATTGGCAAACTCCCCCTAGTCATCTTCCCTGAAACAACCTTTTGCTCAAATGAGTCACATCTTGGACCTGAAGACCGAACATACTGCACTCCATTGCGAACAGCTGCCACATTATCACCCACTTCAGACAAACCATCCCTAACAATCAAGTTGATGATATGAGCACAACACCTCATGTGCAAGTAAGTCACATCTAACACTAAAGAATCATGCCTCAATAACTTAAATTCTTCAACAAACTTCTTTAATCAAGTACTGTTGGCAGTTGCATTGTCGACTGTGATGGTGAATAACTTCTCTATGCCCCAATCAGCAAGACATTCAAGTAAAACCTTTGATATTGTGTTGCTCGTGTGATCACGAGCTATTGTGATCCGTGATATACTTAAATCCAAGAATCAACTTCCTTAAGCGCCATTCTCCATCCACAAAATGCACAGTGATCACCATGTAACTAGCTCGTGTAACATTAGCAGTCCATATGTCAGTACACTACAACAAATATGCACATTGTTAACCAGAGAAAAACGCTATCATAGGTCTTTGATAGCGTTTTCATGAGCGCTGTTTTAGGGCACTGTTATTATATGTACCCCATATACAATAGCACTTATTACGTATGCTATGTTATAAAAATATAACATAGCTTTAAGAAATTGCTATATTATCAAGATCATAATTTTGAAAAAATTTATACAACATTTGTTTTTTCGTGCTATGTTATAGTTTTATAGCATAGCTCTAATAAACTGCTGTATTATCAAGATTATAATTTTGCAAAAATTTATACAATATTTAATTTTTCGTGCTATGTTATACATATCTAATATAGCTGTTGCGAAATGCTGTTTTATCTTGTTTACTGTGCTATGGTATATTCTTTTATCATAACGTTTACCTGTACTTTTATAGCATTTTCTGATATGTGATTATAGCACACATAACCTGTTTTATAAAATCTCATAAAATCTGATTAATAAACGTCTCAGATCCAAAATACATAACAAAAGTCTCAAGAACATCAGTTTACCATCAAAGTCTCAAGAACATCCAAAATAAACAAGCAATCTCAAGTACTTAACATTACACAATAAAACCATCAGTTTAAGACATAATGACCTTGTTCTCTGGCCAAGCAATGCAGGAGCTAAGTGCATCTTCAATAATCTCTATTTCATCGGATGGCCTCCAAACTTTTACATTTTTCACCTTCACAACATCTATCCACACTTTAACTGCATTAGAACCCAAGCGAGTAAAGTGAACCTTATGTTCTGGATCATTTGTTCCCCATCGTCCTTCAGCCACAACCCTATTCTTTTCAGTTAAATCCATCAACTTGCACTTCTTATTCTCCTTGGAAATAACTTTATTAATGCGCTGCCATGTTTACAATATAAACCATCAGTCATCATATAATTAACAAAAACAACTTCATAACATATGAAAACACTTACTGGAGACTTCCTGAGAGGAGACTGTGATGGTAAAGTATTCTTTATTGGTGATATTGGACCCGTTGCATCATCAACAGGAGACTCAGAACCAGATGCAGACTTAGAAGACATAGATGCAGATTTGGCCTGCGATGCAGCCTTTGAAGCTGTTGCTGAAGTTTTGGACTCTGTAGCAGACTTAGAAGCTGTGGCTGCAGACTTGGCCTTTGATGCAGACAAAGAAGCATGTGATGTAGCATTCTGACCAGTTGGAGTTGAGGGATTTTCAAAATCAACCTTACTCAGGGGCCAAGATACGTAAGCCATCAAACAGTCCTCAAGAAATGACATTTCAGCTGTAGGTCTCCATAGTGATGTATCAGGCTGCTTTACTGAATCCACAAATACTTTAACTGCTTTTGGTCCAAGAGGAATTCCGTTAACCAACGCACTTGGTTCTTGTGTCTCCCAACGCCCCTCAGCAACAATGACGTCACCCTTAGACAAATCCAATAGTTTACATTTGTTTCCTTGTATACCCTGTTAAACACAATCAGTAAACAAATCCAATATAATTAATTAGCATTATAGACAGGGGTAATACATTGCTAACACATTGCTAGAAATTATAAATACCATAGGGGCAATGTCTTCCATTTGGATGTTGTTGTCTACCAGTCTACACTTATCAGTTGGCCATGCGATTATATGTCCAACAGCTTCTTTCATATGAAAGATCTTTTGTGCAGGTCTCCATAGAAATGCATCTGGTTTATATGCAGCTTCAACTAACACTTTGAGATCATAAGGGCCAAGACGACAGTCATTCACTATGTCATCCGGATCAGAAGAAAGAATCCGACCCTCACCAACATTTTCATCAATGTCAGACCAATCAACAAACACACACTTAGGATGTGCTCTTTTGTTTACACTCTGCAACAATTTCATGAGCAACTAAGAATCATAAACGACACTAAGAAGAATCACTTAGCTGATATGAAAAGAAGTAAGAATATGTTACTCTTGCAGCTGAGTTTTCATCCATTTCAGCTTCTGGTCTCTGTAACATAAACAAAAATAACATCAATTTATATTACTCTAACTGGCTGATGAATAGTAGAGAACTCTTAAGTATCTAACCTGATTCTTGATTCTGCCAAGTTCACTTTCCAAGGCATTGACCTGTTTTACTAATTTTACTTGCCGCTCTTCCATTTCAGCCATACACTTGCTCTGCATTTGTAAACAAGCTAATTTGGTCTTACTCATGCCTCTACCCATTGCCCTCAGCCTACCAGAATTGTCAGGTCCTAAAAGCTTGGCGAGGTGATCTTCATCTGGATTTGTTAATAAACACCACTGTTCTGACTCTGCCTTTCAAGTGAGTATGTGTGAAAACGTTGTCCATTAACTATATAACCAGTATAGGACCTTGCAGTACTTCCTCATCTTCATCGGATTCACTTTCATCATCATCACTGTCAAACACTGGTTCTTTATAGACAGTTCTCTTTCTCTTCATCCCAGCCTTTTTCACATTTCCGAAATCATTTTGGAAGTTTTTCAGATTCTGATGAACTTCATGACCAGTTAAAATTCTTGACTTTCTCCTATGCTCAACTTTTCCATCAAACCAAGTCTTCTTTTCCCTATATCTGTGTGTTGGAGCCAAACCTTTTCTATGACACATGTAGACATGTTTCCTGCTAAACTTCAACCACATACTATCAGTATTTTTCCCACACATAGGACATCCCATTTTACCTTTTACTTTACAACCAGCAAGATTTCCATACGCAGGAAAATCACTAATGGTCCAGAGAAGCATTGCCTTTAGAGTAAATGTACTTTTACTAAAAGCATCATACGTTAGCTCTCCATTCTTCCACAGATGATTCAAATCCTCAATAAGAGGTTCTAGGTAGACATCAATATTATTACCTGGTTGTTGTGGACCAGGAATCAATAATGTCAACATTATATTCTCCTTCTTCATACAAAGGTGAGGAGGCAAATTGTAGTTTACCAATAGCACAGGCCAGCTACTATAATTACTATTCTTCATGTTGAATGGATTAAATCCATCTGTGGACAGCCCAAGCCGTATGTTCCTTTCTTCAGCTGCAAATGAAGGATACTTCTCATTCATCTGAGCCCATGTAACAGAATCTACTGGATGTCGAAGTTTTCCATCAGTGCTCTTGTTAGTGTAATGCCACCGTAAGTCCTTAGCCATGTCCTCTGATCTGAACATTCTCTTCAGCCTTGGTATAATTGGAAAATATCTTAATACTTTCTGTGGGACACCTTTCTTTACCTCATTAGTCCGCTTATTAGTCTTCCACCGTGAAGCATTACATTTGGGACATTTATCAAGCTTCTTTAACTTCTTTCTGAAGAGGCAGCAATCATTAACACATGCGTCGATCTTTTCATATCCCATATGAAAGCTCTTTAAAAATTTCTTGACATCATACAATGATGTGTGAAAGACATTACCATCTGGCAACATGCTTGGCAATGTCTGAAGCAGTTCATTGAAGCTCTTATCCGACCAGCCATTATGTGTCTTAATCCTAAACAAAGTCACAATAGCCGATAACTTGCTGTGGTTTGAACAGCTAGGGTATAGTGGGGTTTCAGCATCCCGGATCTTTGCAAGGAACTCATCCTCTTGTTGGTCCTCACCCTCTGCAATCTCACTTAAGTCGCCCACAGGTTGGTCAGCTAAGTCACCTCTAAAAGCCAACTCTTGATCAAAAAATTCAGCAGCTTTATATAACTCAAAAACTTCCTCATTCCACTGAGTTGGTTTACTTTGAAATTCATCTACTGACTTCACATCTCCATGATGATACCAATCACTATGCACCTTGTATGCCTCATCCATCCCTCTTATTACAAGATGCTCAACCACAACACTGTTTAACTGTCGTACTACATTACGACAGTCTTTACAAGGACATATTATCATTTCTATGTCACCTAAAGCCGCAGACACATCCCTTACAAATTTCCAAGCTCCACTTTTATAACCAGGATCAGCTCTTCAATGGATAATTAAAGAAAAAAATCATAACTAAAAGAACATCTTAAAGTATCCAAACCCAAAATAAAACCTAATTATGAAATATAATTCCTTACCTGCATAGATGCACCCATGCCTTGTCCAACATTATATGTTATAATATAAATTTTAACCTTTATAGATAAAATAGAGATACATATTATACAAAGCTCACATTAAGCAACAATTCAGACAATACTGCACTACTTCAGACACATACAGATGCTCTTAAACCAATATCTAACTGTGTAAAATCTCACTAATCTAATCACTATTTATACGAATCAGACTCAAAGGACAAAACATAGCAATCACCAATATTCGTGTGTAATAATAATGTTTAACTATTGGTTGAGTGATACTAACCTGTTGTGTGAGTACAGAGAAATGAGAAGCTTCAGTTCCCCAACATTTCAATCACCAACACTTGGGAAAAAAAAAAAATCGTTCAGTTTATGAAGGCGCAAATACTCAAATCCAAAAGCTATTTTTGAGTCAAATCTGTAAATAATCGAACCCTAACAAAACAGATGGATTCGAAACTCCACATTCTCAAAATCTGTAAATAATCGAACCCTAAAAAACAGATAACGAAATAAATCTAGATAAATCGAACCCTAACAAAACAGATAACTAAATCTGACCCTTATCGAAATCAAAAGCTGTTTGAAATCACAAATAATCGAAACAAATAACGAAATTAGGAGGAAGAAGAAAGACATGCCTCAAAAATGGATTCGAGCTATCAATTGCGATGGATATGGAGATTTAGGGCGAAATTGGGGCTTTTCACAAACGGCGAAATTGGGGCTTTTCACAAACGGCGATAAAACTGAAGAATTGATAAGAAATTTAGAAGAATTTGAGCACACACAGAGAATTTAGAAGAAGAAATCTTCTTAGGTTGAGCTTAGGTTGTAACGAGAGAGAGAGAGAGAGTGTGTCGAGTTTTTGGGTTTTTTTTTTATTTGGCGATTAAGTGAATAATTTCACTAAGTATTGGCGGACAAAAGTCACTTTTGTTTCCCGCTACATAATTTTCCTATCATAGCGTTAATAAGATGCTATTAAAAAGTAAGCGAAAAAAAATCTCATCTTTCATAGCAGTGACGGAAAATGAGCTATATCCGTCTGCTATCAATGTACATATTTGTTGTAGTGGTAGTAAGAGACACTCTATGTTGCTGAGTAGATAGCCAAGCCTTCAAAGATGCTTTCCTGGCCACATACATCTGAATTATATCTCTACTAGTTGTTCTTCTTGAATGAAGCTTGAATAAATTACACTTGTTGCAGAAGTGTTTCCATGCCAGACACTCAATAAAGGCAAGTGGCAATTCTGCCAAAACAAGCATTTCATTTGAAGCCTCTCTGAAGACACTCTTTGTTATTCTTCCATCTTACAGCTTTCCCTCATTATTAATAACAGCTTGTGTCTGACGCCCAGCCCATGCCTTGTACGGCTTACATATATCCAAATGCTTCTTCAACTTTGAAGTCCCTTGTTTAGTTGGACATACAAAGGACTTTTTGCAATAGTGACAATCACCCATATTTGGATCCTTCACTTGTCTCATGAAATGCTTCCAGACTTCAGACCATTGAGCAGGTAACTTCTTAGGTTTATTGCCATCATCATCACCTCGTGGAGCTTCTTTCCTCTTCCCTTTACCTTTATCACTTGGCGGAGGAGTCTTAAACCTATCTTCATGTCCTTGTTTGTTCTCATCATTGGTGTCTGGAATGTGTGAAGAATCCATCTACAACATTTCAAAGATCATCCATTTCAAAACATGTATGATAATATACAATGCTACTTTTATTCAATAAATGAAACAACAAGAAAGATCAAAGAGAGTGACTATCACACGGTTAGTGAAACTGTTAATGTTGTTGTGAATAAACTTGGAATCAATAGAATAAAAACAAAGGCAAAAGGTTATAGAGTTCACTAAAGAAGAAGCATCAACTTGGAATCAATATAATAAAAACGAAGGCAAAAGTCTCTACCAGAACTCTGGGTTTGTAAACAAAACAGCAAACTTATCGAAATTTTTACATGATTTAAGATATTACTAATTTACCACATTAAGCTATTGAGGGTTGACTTACAAGCCAATTTAGTCTTTTACACCTAATATGCTTTTTCAAAGTCGATTGGCGTGTACTCTTAAATTAAAATATGTAAACATTTCACGGTATAATAGCTTGTTCAAGCAATAAGAAAACGAATTATCTTAGATCTACTGATTGAGATTAAGGAAGAGAATTCGACCCAAAAGATCAAAACTAATGTGAATCAAACAAGTACAAATTCGATCCCAAAAACAAGTACAAAACAAGTATCAATTAAAATCACAACAGGTTCAAGTTCACACTAAATAAGAAATTGAAATTATAATATAAATTAATCAAGAGAGTTTCAGACATAAAACAATCAAAAATTTAAAAAAAAAAAAAAGGAGAATGAAGCTGAAAACCCCGAACACCCAAAATTTTAACATTATATCACATTACATTCGATCCAATATACAAGAAAACCCCAAAATCTCCAAACCAAAAAAAATCTATTTACAAACATCAAATTCGACAAAATAAAAATTCTAAATTAACAGCTATGAACAAAACAAAGATGAGAATTAGACCCAAAGGATCAAAATCAATGTGAATCAAACAAATACAAATTCGACCCAAAAAAAACAAGTACAAAAATAGTATCAATTGAAATCACAATATAAATTAATCAACAGAGGAGACATAAACAAATCAATAATTACAAAAAAAAAAGGAGGAGAATGAAGCTTACAATTGATCGACTTCTAGCTGCCTATGAACAGAGAACCCAAAGATGAAGCTATTGGCGGACTTAGATTTTTCTTTGGGGATCCAGTTTGTGGGTTTTGGTTTATAAAACCAAAAGATTCTTGAAATCGGAAAATATCTGGCAAATTCGACATGGTTATGATTTTTTAGGAAGATTCACAAGGATTTGAAGAGGGAGAATAAGGCAAACGGTTTTATGAAATCAAATCATATGTGATATTGTGTATAATTGTTCTCGTGTATAAACAGGTATCTTCAGTTCCTCGGGTTCGGTTCGGGTAATACCCAATACCGATGGTTATTTGAAAACGAGAACCGACTGGTTATTTAGATAGAATCGGTTCGGGTCGGTTCGGGTATTTTGGGTCAGGTCCTCGGGTTCGGTTTATTTGCCCAGGCCTAAACCAAATGATTTAAATAAAATTATTAACCCAGTCAAACCCGTCCGCTAAGCCATCCCACAATGGGTTTAAATATTTTGAACCGCAAAATATCTTTACATCTGTCTCGCTCGAATTCGTGAGATCTGCGGGTAACCCACATGCATTTCAATAAATCATTTTCTAATATATAAAATATATTTAAAGCTTAAACTTAATTTATATTAATAAATTTGTGTGATAAAGTTTTTAAGAATAACATTTTTTTTGTTACATATGGCATATAGCTGTAAATAATAAATCAAAAATGAGGCTAAATAACTAAATGTATCTCAGCTATAAGTATAATATAATTACTTTTTTTTTTCATTTTTATTGGACTGGATTTTTTTTTAATTTTAAGATTTCTGTAAAAACACTATAACTACATATTTATATATAATGTTTAGCTACATAGTTATCCAAATTATAATACGTATTCATGTTATTTCAATTGGTGATCATAATTATCTTTTGGGAAAATACAGGTATTTTGTTTAGCAAAAGAATAAACGTTGAGCCAGTTTTAAATGATATTCGATTCTTTCACTATTAGAGCATTATAAAATTATTAAAAATGTAACATTATTTATATTTTTGAAAATATGATTATATTATTATATAACAATACATAGTAAAATTAATTTAATTTTAAAAATATGTAGGGAATAATATTTACCAATTTTTGAACTTATAGGAGAAAAATATTGTTTATATAAATAAATTGAATAGCAGCAGTGGCAGTTGACAAAAAAATATATATATAGCATTGGTAGTTTTATGTAATTTTATGAAATACTATAAGTTGCATAGAAACTTGAAAACATCTTATTATATGAAACAAAAAACTTCTCTAAAACATCTTATATTTTGAAACGGAGGGAATTATAAATTAGGTATGAAGCTCTGTGGCGACAACACATCAGCTTTTTCTTCATAATGCTTCTCTTTTAATATATAAAGGATAAGTTGAAAAGTTTTGATTGTAATCTAAAATAAATTGAAAAGTTTACCATGTGTTATTATAGAATACACTCAAGAATATACAAACATATCTCACCAAGATAATACACATATAAACATCACTATTTTCTTTGTTTTCTTGCTTCTTTAAGAAATACACATAAGTTTTTTTTTATCAAATTAAAAATTAACTCATTAACATTTTCAAACTTACTAAGAAATACAAATTCAATTTTAAAGTGGCTAATGCAATGTATTCTTAGTTACTGTTGTTTAGTTGTTGCAAAATTAAAATGAGATATATTCCATGAAAATTAAACTGATAGTTTTATTAACTAGAGAACTTTTAATTTTTGACATCACACACATGCATGTTTTCATAATCTTGATGTTTTGAAATGACAATTGCCATATCAAAAACTTTAATCATGTCAATTTTAAAATGGCTAATGCCGTGTTTTCTTAGTTACTGTTGTTTAGTTGTTGCAAATTTAAAAAGAGATATATTCGATGAAAATTAAATTGATAGCTTTATTAACTAGAAAACTTTTGGTTTTCGACATCAAACGCATGTTTCGATAATTTTGATGTTTTGAAATGACAATTACCATATCAGAAACTTTAATTATAATATAGGGCTTGACTGATTCAAACGCAGCGTTTACAGTTAAGCGGGAGATTGCAGAAATGGGTGGTTGCGGTTTCAACAGTTATTAAGCGTTTTGAATGACTGGCTTAACGTTTTAAAATGAGTGCGTTTGCGGGAGTTTTACGACTGGTTGACCAGCAATGCAATAACGGTTAAAACATAATAAATGTAATATATAATTATATAAATGTTTTACAACACCAAAAAATTTATAAACTAGATTTATAATTATAATTCATTAAAATACTAAAATAATTATTCAAAAACAAATAAATTTTATATTGAAGCGAGAGTTGAGAAAAGTCATTGCTGATTTGTTTGAATATTTTCACAAATAATTTTATTTTCTTAAATTTCTGATGAAATATTATATTTATTTAGATTTTTTTGAACTTATAAGCGATGTGCCATTAAATTTACATCAAGTTTTCTGGGTTATTGTTAGGGAAAAAAGCTTAAGAATACTTCATCTATTTTTTTGTTGGAAGTTTAAAACCTCATCTTTTTTTATTGGAATAAAAATACTTCATTTAATTATTATCGAAAGAAAAATACCTTATATTTGTATTATTGGTAGATTCATACCCATGACTTAACATCCATTAACTGTCGTGACAGAAATATTTAACGGTGTTAAGTTTTAGTTAAAGTGTTTTTACGTACATAACTGAAGAGAACGTTTACAAAACTGAAGAGAACGTTTTCTTGGTCTGCTGGTAAAGGTTATGTGGTATACTAGCCATAATTCGAGTTTGATACCTGGTACATTCAAGTTTTTTTTTTTTTTCCGCGAACACCGGTTCGGAGATCCGCCGGTTTCGTTGGGGTTTGATGGGATTGCCGATTCGATGATAGATTCATTTGGTTTCTTCACCTTCATCATTGTTGAAACTCAGTTTCAACAGTGAATTTGTTTGAAGGGAGAAACAAATTCAATAAGCTTTCTCTCTAAGAAATCAGATCAAAGTGAAAAAATGTAACAACCCGTCCCGCGGAACCTGCTAGCCCTCCGCTAGCCGTCCCCACGGACCCCAAGCTGGCCCTGCAGAGCATCGATCATAACCCATCACTGTGGATATCCAAATCCACCAGTAGGTTATTAGTGCGCCAAGCGTTCCTCGAACCCTGGTCCCCACCCTTTAACAACCTTCCCACATGACAAGTTGTCACCAATTGAGTTGGATATTCACAGTGATGGGTTAGGATCGATGCCCTGCAGGACCAGCTTGTGGTCCGTTTGGACGGGTTTTCACAACAAGCAAAGGGAATTGAAATCTTTTGAGGAAAAAATTAGGGTTTCTCTCAAGAATAATGAAGAATTAAGGTTTTTGTATTGATTGCTGGATAATTTACAATGAGGGAGTATCCCTCTATTTATACTTTTTCATAGATTACAGAATATAATCACTTTCCTAATGAGTTGGCTCATGATTAGGAAAGTTACTTGTTCCTTGCTATGTCAGCCGACGGGCGAGCTGGAGGTCGGTTTCCTGTTCCTGAGCTGGGCTTCTTTAAACTATTGGGCCTTCATTTAACGGTCAAATCCATCACAAGAGCGATCTCCCAGTTTAGATAATCGGTTTCCTTGTTGGTTTAGACTGGTATGTTGGGGATGCCAATTCCTGCACCAACAATTAGTCCCCCCCCAGTTCGGTACATTCAGAAGTTAATTCGAATGTTCGAACTATAGGAAGAGAATATCCGATATAAATCATAAGGAAAATCGAATCCAATCACCTGGATCTCCGCGCCGCTTCGCCATCCATTGCTATCGCGACACGTGTCGGATGTGTTGCTTCAATCAGCTCGGAAGCTGAAACGTCGCGTAGGCTAGGTAGGTTATAATGAATCCGCGTGAAGCTGCCATCTCTCCATTCCTATAAATACCCCACTTTTCTCCTCATTTTTTTTTACTTTTTCGCCTAACGCATCAAGGTATTTGCTCTGTTCTCTCTCCTCTTTTTATTTAGTTAATTTTGTGTTTACAACCTAGTTCTCCGTCTTTCTTCCACACTCTCCGGCAATTCGTCATGGCAAGTCTTCCGAAGAACGTTTCCTCATCCGACACAAAAAGAGACCAACTGATTTGCCAAACTTCCAAGTATAAAACGCCCAGATCGGCTAAGACTTGTCAGGTCGAGGGATCCATCAGATCGATTTGCAGGGCTCAACTCGACCTTGCAGTAATTCCTACCATGCAGGCTCTACCGGTTGGTAATGAGCCGAATTGTGAGGGCAGTGGGAACATTGCACCTCCTTCCATTAACCTTCACCCCGAAGAAGATCGTTTCGTACCTCAAGGGGTTATGATTGTGGATCTTCCACCAGTGCTAGACCACGAAGGTCGAATCGGTGGCGAGAAAACTTTAAGTTCCATCAAATCGGTGAATGCGACATCAAATTCTTGCGGCCTGGGTCGTTACTATCATAACTCCTCGCGATGATCAACGCCCTGGGATTCCTCCGAAAGGGTATGTTTGTCTCTACGAGGACTATTTTAATGATTGCTGCCTCTTTTTCCCGCTTCCAAAGCTGCTAACTTTATATGCTCATCGACGTCGATTAGCGATTTGCCAGCTCGCCCCTGGCAGTATTTGTAACTTCACTGCCGCTCTTACTATTGCAGTGAATGTTGGAATTGAGATCGGAGTTCAATGCTTCGAACACCTGACCAATTTCAAAGCGTTGAAAGTCAAAGGATTCTGGACGGTGAACATGAAGTCGCAACACAACTTCATCCCTGGTCAAAAAATTAGTAACTTTAAGTCCTGGGCCGGTAGTTATTTCTTTGTCCGAGTTGACCAATATTCGTTTGAAGATCCACTGAGCGGGACGCGGAGAGTGTGGAATGATATATCCGGTAGATTTTACATCTTCTGATTTGTTCCGAGCTAACCGCGTCACTTCAAATTGGGTTTTAACTTTCCATTTTTTTTTACAGATCGCCCCCTTTTTCCAACCAGACTAGCCCCTAGATATATTGTGGTTAAAGAAGCTTTATTCTCCGGTTCTAATCGAGAGTGGGGTTTGATTTCCCGTATCCGCGTCGAGCAAGCTATGGGCAAGGCTAGGACAAACTTTCCAAGTTTCGCAAGCTCGCTAGGTAAGACATCAAGGCCCGTCGGAACATCCGTCGTTCTTGGCGATTCTCTTCCAATCGAGAATCCGGTCCCTTCGACTGAAAACAGACCCGACCCCGCATTTGAGCAGATCGGAGAGGAGTTCATCGAGATTGAAGAATTTGAAGAGAATCTGGAAGAGGTCGCCCCAACGGTTTTGGAGCAAGCTGCTCACAAATCGGAGACTGGTGAGAAGAAGAAAAAGAAGAAGAAGAAGAAGAATAAAGGGAAAGAAACAGAGATCCACGAGGATTCCGCTGCCGGTTCACTTCCCAAGGTCACTCACAAGCGTTCAGCCGAAGATGCATATCTTGAATCCGCCGATCGGTTCCGTTTTAAGAGGAGGGATGACCGAAGTAATCTGTTTGCCTTTGACTATTTTGGCGATAGCCCTTTAATCACAAACCGAGTTGCTTCTGGTGAACTTTTTTTGGAACCTGAAGGTCTCTTCTCGGATTCTTCCCGAAACGGACAAGCTGGAGTTTGAGCAAGCTTTCCTCGACATCGCCCAATCTCACCTCACATTTTACATTGTTCTCCCTTGCACCTTGCTTTATCATTTTGTTTTGATGATTTGCGGCTTATATTTTCTTCTCGTATTTATATACAGCTACTCGTATCAATGCACTCACCCAGCTTTATGACAGGTGACTCAAGTCGCTGTCGACGTCTGGGTTCGAGATCAAAAAAATGAAAGAATGTATGGAACAAATCCAGACGACCGACAAGGCCAAAGATGTCAAAATTAAGGAGTTGGAAGTCGTCATTGCCGGAAAAGATGAAACTCTTGCGCAGTCTAGAGGGCAGATTTCCGACCTAGAGTCTCGTGTTTCAACATCCGAAGGGGAGAAATCCGAATTGCAGCAAGTGTGCGATGAGTTGAGATCAAAACTAAAATCTGAAATGAGCCAACTTCGTCAAGATCGTGTGGCGAAAGTTGAACAAACTGCCAAAAAGGCCCAAACTCGACTGGACAAGGTGAAAGCTTATCTGGTTGAACAAGAAGAAGTAGCTCGCCCAAAGAAGGATGTGCTTAATCAAGCTCACAGAGTCGATGAAACTGTGAAGTACTTTCTTGGGAAGGGTGTGAGTATCCCCGATGAACTAATCGCCGAAACCGAGGAAAGAAGAGAAAAGGCGTTTGAGGCCGTCGAAACCTTGGGCATTATTGAGTTAACTGAAGGCGATCTCACCATGTCACCAGATCAGCTCGGATTCAGACTCTTTCATCCTTGCACAGTGGACCCTGATTCCGTCAGATATCAGCATGGATCCAACGCTGGTGTTTTTCAAGCTGACCTTTTCGATCTCCCGGAAGCTTGACGTGATGGCCCTTCTTCTTTCTTTTCCCTCTTTCCTTTTTATTTAAAGACTCCCCCTAGTTTGGGTGTGAAAAAACCCTTGTGTAACATTGCTTGTTTCGTGACCATTTTTATTCCCCTTTTCCCGTTTTTCCTTAAGATTCTTAAGGTATACTTCCTTTCTTAATGAAAAGGAAAATCTGAGGCACGGAAAGAACAATTTTAAAATCCTAAATTTGGAAACCCAACTCCATGTGGGTAGTATAAATATATTACTTCTGTTCTCCCATTCAATCACGAATCTTTGACGAAAATTGAATTTGTTCATAGAAAGATGCCAAACTGTGTAGGCAGTGTTGACCCTCTAGTTGAAATTGGTAACGATGTCCCGACATTCTCGAATGCGGAAGCTATCGAAAGAGGGATGCCCTTTTATCCGAACATTCGAGCCCCATGGATGTTGATGTTCCGTGTTTCTCCAAAGGCGAAGGCGGACCTAGAAAATTTTTTCTCTCGCATCGAAGAACGCCATACTGAATATCGTAACCGTTTAGTTGCAGCGGAACAAACACGGAATGATCTGCTATTTGAGCTAAAGCTGCTCGAATCCCATCCAAGATTCTGGATCGGCAATGGACTTGGCAGGGTGGTAGCTATGCCTCTGTGCTTAGTCGCGTACTGCAACGAGTGCTATTACTCGGCAAACTCAATGTTGGATGACCCAACTTTCTCCCTGAGTGGTGAGTTCGTGCTTTCTAAAGTCAAACCATTCTATATGAACAAATGTGCCGATAATGTAGAAGCTGCTGCAGCTCACACCTTTGTTCGCCAGGTAACGCTCTCGAACTTTGTTTGTATTATTTCTCGGAGATTTTGCTTCCAGATCAAAACGGGATCGATGACCGTCTAGCTGTACTGGAGGTCGAGATCGCCACCTTGAAGGCGAAGAGAAAAAGAAATATTAGTCGTCTCGACGAAGCCGAACAGAAGATCAGTTCAATGGAATCCCGACCTGAAGATTGGGAAAAAACAGGACTTCAGCTGCTTTGGCCCATTCCGAAACACCTCAGGACAGATAGTCGAAAGATTGTAGCAGGGCTCGCCCAAGTTCGTGATAACTAATGTATTTGTAATTGGCAATGTGAGCCCTTTTGTTTGTTTGAATTAATAATAAAATTACCGCGTTTTGGACAAGTTGTGTTTGCAAGAAATAAAGTTTAAACTTTATTCGGAATTTTACACGAGGCGAGACGTCTCCTAGCTTACATCGATTAATTCTTATTGGGTAATTTAACCCAAGCGTACATGCGCTTTGGCGGAGGGCGAAGTACGGGACTTCGGCTTACCTCCTTTGTTCCAGTTCGGAAGCCGGACAGCGAAATTTTATACTATGGGTTCGGCTTACATATCTGTCCAAACCGTAACTTGCGAAACAATTCTAAAAAGAATACTTTGGGTTCGCCTTATATCTCGTTGGAAAGTTATCGCGTAATAACGCGGATCGATCATCTGGCCAGGATGTCGAGAAAATTAGTTCGGCTGCGAACTTGATACACATTCATGTATATGTAGTATTATTATTATTATTTTTGTGCTCATTCCCGAGGCATAACCGCAGCATTAAATGCGGACGCGGTTTCAAAATCCAATCTGATTGGTGGGGAAAATCTCGGGACGCAGCGTGTATCCCCCTTATGATCTGATTGGCGCGAAATTTTCAGGACGCAACGCTTATCTCCCCCTTTCTCACTATAAATAGGAGGAAAGGGGTATGTTGAGCATCTCACATCCAATATTTCAGAAATACAATTGCAAAGCATGCCAATAACAACTCGATCCGCATGGTTGAGGTGAGCGCGAGAGTTAATTGTCGCCGGAGTTAGTGGATTAGACCCCGAAGCATCAGATGTTGCCCCCCTTGGAAGGGACGGTTCCGTCTCAATCTCGCGAACTCGCTACAAAAAGAAACCCGCATGTATCGATCTCGCTGTTCGTATATCAAAGCCTTTCGCCGGAAGTACGATCTCATCTTTTAGCTTTGCCGCTTGGAAGGGACCATTACGGTTCTTGACGAACTTATCGCTGATGGCTTCTTTCTGGCGAACTGGCGTATGGCCCGATTACACGCCGAACGTGCCCAATTTGAAGAACAGGTCGCTAGGGCCATAGTGCCCGATCTACCGGAGGGCGATTACGACCCTCTAGACGATTCGGAACATCTGTTCATCATGGAAATTCCTGTCTATAGAAGTCGCATAGAGAGGCTAAGGTAGTACATCCACTACCTGGAATCTCCGGATCATTTTTTTGGGAAAGCAACACCATAGAAGGTCCATGTGCGTTCCTCGAGAAGATAGCAGCCAAAGGTGTGGAAGTCCCGACAGCTCGGCTGGAAGAAATGAGGCGAGAGCGCCAAGGCTGATGATCGTACCTAGACAGGCTGACTGTGGAAGAACCGTTGGAGTCCGACCTCTCGAGCTCTGCGCCTGTGAACCGTCGAAGAGGTTGAGATCACAGTGGGGCGGAAATATCACTGCAGGTCGTATCCATGAGATCAGAAGGCTAATGAGGTCATCCAAAGAGAACGGTTTTCCTTCTAGTGTCCAGGAAATTCGTTGAACTTTGCATTATTGTTGCTCATTTTTTCTTTTCTTTTCTTTTTGGCGATGTGCCGAAGTGATAGAATTCTCTTTGTATTTGGCGATGTGCCAAACTTGCCTTGTACTTGTTTTGACATAAATAAACATTCCTCTTCTTTTAAAATAAATTTTATTATCTTTCTAGCTGCACCCACTAAATCTTAACAAAAAGACTAGGGACTGTCTACGTACCCGGAACCGGGTTCAAGCCAGTCGTAGTTCATAGTACAAGGGATCTAATAGTAATAATGCTTAAGATGAGTGGCATTCCAAAAGTTTTTGACCTGCACGTCCTCCATGGTTAGGAGTTCATAAAATCCGGGGCAAACCGCTTTGGAAATTAGGTATGGTCCTTCCCAACGAGCGCCGAGTTTACCGGCGTTTTTCTTCTTGGTATTCTCATACACTTCTCGCAAAACCAGGTCGCCTTCGCTAAAACGCGGCTGACGAACAGTCTTTTTATAATACTTGGCTTCAGCGTTCTGATAGTTCTGAATTTGGACAAGAGTTTAATCGCGCAATTCTTCGGTGAAGTCGATTTGATCGAGCATCATGTCGTCATTAAGATCGGAATTGTCGACCATCATGGTGCAGCGAAGTGTAGGCACTCTTGCCTCTGCTCGAGCTAACGCTTCTATGTCGTAAGCCAAAGAGAAGGGAGACTGTCATGTAGATCACCTTGGAGTGGTCCTATAAGACCAAAGCACGCTGTCGAGCTGATCTGCCCAAGCTCATTTCCTTCGTCCGAGACGTTTCTTCAGCCCATCTATTATGGTCTTGTTTATTGCTTCAGCCTGACCGTTCCCCTGCGGGTATCGTGGAGTCAAAGTGCTCAAACGGATATTCCATTTGCTCAGAAAATGTCGAGTGATAAGCAAGGTGAACAGCGTTCCATTGTCAGTGATGATTTCATAGGAGAGTCTGTGACGAAAAATGATGTTTTACCAAATAAAATTGGTCACGTCTAAGGACTGCACTTTGTGGAATGACTCGGCCTCCACCCACTTAGTAAAGTAGCCGGTCAAGACCAAAAGGAAATGCTTCAACTTGGAAGGAGGTAATGGCCCGACGAGATCCATCGCCCATCGCATGAACGAATATGGTGCAGTGACCATGTTTAGCAATTCGGGTGGAACATGTTTAATCGGTTCGTGACGTTGGCAGGTTTCGCACTTCGCTGAGAATGCTTCGCAATCGGCGACCATTGTTGGCCAGTAATGACCGTCCTTTATAATTTTCAATGCGAGCGCACGTCCTCCAGAGTGGTTGCCGCCGTCTCCTTCATGAACTTCCATCATTATCCGTTCTGCCTCTTCTTGATTGATGCAGGTGAGCAGAATGCCAGAGGAACTTCGCCGGAAAAGGCTATCTCTTAACACGACATAATGTGCACATCGGGGTTTCAGTCGTCGAGCTTGCCTATGATCTTCCGGGACTTTTCCATTTGCAATGTACATCTTGATCTCGAGCTGCCAATCTATTGGAGGTTGCGTCACATCAGCCGAACCCTGGACTGGGTCATCAACTTCCATTGGTCTCGCGTCGTTGTGGATAGTGAAGGTTAGGCCTGCTTGATCGATGCTAGGCGTTTGCCGACGTGGTTTTGCTCCATATGGTTTTGCTCCACGGAACCTTGACTAATGAGAACAAGGTGAACTGCTCTGAAAGGGTTCGGATCAACTAACGATACACTCCCACACGTTCATTCTTAGCATCGTATTCTCCGCTGAATTGGCTGACCACGAGTTGTAAATCGCAGAAGACTTGGAGGATGGTTACCCTGAGTCCTTGTGCCAGCCGCAGTCCAGCCAAGACAGCTTCGTATTCTGTTTCGTTGTTCGACGCCTTGAAGCCGAGGCTCAGAGGTTGCTAGAGGACTTCGCCAGTCGGTGATCGGAGAATGATCCCTACGTCGGACCCCTGATTGGAAGAAGAACCATCGACAAACAGCGTCCAAGGTTTTTCCTTGGATATGGCTTCTTCGAGTTCAGGAGACAGCTCCGTGATGAAGTCTGCTAAGACCTGCGATTTTAGGCTTGGGCGAGAATGATATTCGATATCATACTAGCTTAGCTCGATTGCCCATTTGGCGATTCTCCCGGACTGAAGAGGGCTATGAAGAACAGTCTGGATCGGTTGATCGGTATAGACAACGATGGAGTGCGACTGGAAATAAGGCCGGAGCTTCCGTGCAGCGACGACTAAGGCTAGGGCCAGCTTTTCCAAGGTCGGATAACGTGTTTCCGCATCATTGAGAGCTTTACTTATGTAAAAGATTGGTTGCTGATCGTCGCGATCATCTCGGACCAGCACCCCGCTAACTGCCGAACTGGAGACGGAGACATAAAGATATAATGTTTCCTCTTCCTCAGGCTTAACGAGTAATGGTTGGCTGTTCAAGTACTCTTTGAGCTGTCCGAAGGCAAACTCGCAGACTTCGACCTAGCGAAAATCCTTGTTTCCTCGGAGGAGTTGGTAGAAAGGAAGACATTTGTCCGTAGACCGGGCGATGAACCGATTCAGGGCGGCTATCCGACCTGCCAGGCGCTGAACTTCTCGCTTATTGGTCGGAGATGGGAGTCCTAGTACCGCTTCGATTTGCTTTGGGTTTACTTCAATCCCTCGCTCAGTCACGATATATCCTAGTAATTCACCCGAGATGACGCTGAATGTGCATTTGGTCGGTTTCATCTTCATCTGGAACTGATCCAAGATGTCGAAGCATTCGGCGAGGTGTTGGACATGCTGTTCCGCTATCAAGGATTTGACTAGTATGTCATCAATATAGACTTCCATCGTCTTTCCTAACAGGTCGGCGAACATTGTATTGACCAGGCGCTGATAAGTCGCCCCCGCATTCTTTAGCCCAAACGGCATTACCTTATAGCAGTAAGTCCCTCTATCCGTAATGAATGCGGTCTTCTCGCGATCTGCTGGACTCATTGCGATCTGATTGTATCCCGAGAAGGAATCTATGAACAAAAGTAGCTGGTTTCCCGCGGTGGCTTCTACAAGTCGATCAATATGCGGTAGAGCAAAGCAATCCTTGGGACAGGCTTTGTTAAGGTCAGTGAAATCGACGCACACTCTCCATTTGCCGTTCTTTTTCTGGACCACCACGGGATTTTCTAGCCAGTCAGGGTATTGCACCTCCATCATCTGGTCGGCTTTAAGGAGTCGCTCGACTTCGTCTTGCACCGATTTAGCCCAATCAGATCCGAGACGCCGGCACTTCTGCCGGACTGGTTTGAACGTGGGATCGGTGTTTAGTTTATGGCAAGTAACTGAGGGATCGATACCGACCATATCTTTAGTGGACCAGGCGAACGTCGAGAATCTGGACTTCAGGAAAATTATCAGTTCGGTCTTGATCTGATCTTCTAGTTCGGCTCCAATCCCAACCGTCCGGGAGGGAACCATTTTGTCAATGTTGACCTGGATAATTTGGCATCCCGTGGACTTTATCCGATCTCGCTCGGGCTTCTGGAGATCGACCAGGTGATCCCCACTCTGTAATTGTTATGCTTCTTCTTTCTGTCGCTGCTTTTTCTCGAGAACAGAGCAGGTCCCAGCCATCTTCTGACCGCCATAGAGCGTGTAAATCCCAGTAGCATTTGGAAACTTAACGCAGAGGTGATAGGTGGAGGGGATTGCTTGCATCGAGTAGATCCAAGGCAAACCCAAAATGGCGTTGTAAATAGGCGGTGCGTCTATGACCCCGAACTTGGTCTTGCGAGTTATTCCGCCGGTGCGGACTTGCAGCTTCACGTCGCCCATTGACATCTTGGCTACTCCATCGTATCCGGTCAGTGTTTTGGACTCCGGTTTGATCTGCTCCGGTGTTATGCCCATTTTTTCCAACGTTTGCCAGAACAGGACGTTGACCGTGCTTCCAGTGTCGACTAGGACTCGCTCCACGTCGAATTCGTCCATTGTGACTTCTACAACCAGGGGGTCGTTATGAGGATGGTGAATTCCTTTAGCATCCTTGGTTGTAAATGTAATGGGGTCGGTATTAAGCGGTTCTTCCTCGGAGATCGCCTGGACACTACAGATTTGGCGCGCTCGTTTCTTCAGGGCACAGACGGAGTCCTTACATTCTTTGGTTTGACCAATGATCTTGGAGATGCGACCCCGAGGTGGAGAGTTTGTACGCTCATCTTGCTGTCCCTTTTGGCGTTTCGGCGGTCCCGGGAGCCCTTCCGACGGCGTTGGATTGTTCTGTTGCGCAACGGGAGGCGGGTGTTGCTGCTCGTTCGGCGCGTACCTTGGAAGATTATTGCCCTTCTGACCTCGCCCAGGGTTGGATCGTCCAAATCTCCCTCCGCGACCTCTTCCTCCACTTCTGTCGCGGAAGGCTTTAGGCTGATAGACAACCTTAATCTCGCCGGACAAATACTTTTCGAGTAGATAATTAGACAGGTGTTTGCACTTAGCTGTGGAATGGCCTGAGAACATATGGAAATCGCAATACAGTTCCGTTTGTGCATCTGGAATTGTGTTGTCCTGTCCCTCATCTTCGGTGATCGCAGTGACTACGCCACACTTAGAATCCCTCGGCTCGTGATGCTTACGGGGCTCCTGGTAATTGTCTCGACAATGCAGCGTTTGCGGGAGGTAGCGGGAGAACCAATCAACACCATAGTTTGAATGTTTTTTATCTTTACTACTATGGAATCTTTTTGTCCAAAAATTAAAATAAAAATACTACTATAGAATCTTGAATTTATATATATATATATATATATATAATATTTTGAACGAAATTGTGTAATAACTAATAAATCATTTCAGATTTGGGTAAATGAGTGATAGACATCTTAATAAATATGAAAATCTGCTCCACCTGATTGTTGTTTAGATCGATTGATTTTTAACGTTTCTTCTATCCTTTTTTCCTTAACCCCGGCTAATGGACTTCACATTTGTCTAACGATCAGCTTGGTATCTGCTGAAACGGAGTGGATACCCAATATTTCAAATTTTAATGTTTAAGGGTTTGAATGGTTATTCCGTACACTCCATACTACATAGTGCGTACTAACATTTTAGTATGGAGTAGAATGGACTGTAGTATGGAGTAAACAATGGTATGCACAACACCATACAATAGTATGCATAACACCATACCATTATGAATAGTAAAAATCAGACTATAGTATGGAGTGGTGTGTACAAAAGATTAAAAACAATTTTAATAATATTTTTAATCATAGTTAACTAATAACTATTACAAAATATTTTTAAAAATTACAAATCAAAATCTATTATTTCGATTATCCCATAACATATCAGCAATATTGTATCGTATGTTTGCCATATATGGTCTATCTTCTCTCTCGACCTCATCGTGTTCATTTGAGTCATTTTGCTGTTTTCTATATGCACTTCTGAAGAATCTTAAAAAAATCTGTATCCGAAAAAATCAAAACTCTAATAAAGTTGTGGAGTCCCATCGTGGCGATAATTACTCTCTTTTGTACCTCCAAACCATATCTAGGATCATCCCTAAGAATCCTTCACTTCTTCTTCCATACTCCAAAAGTTCTTTCTATAATAGAATGTAAAGATGCATGAGATTTATTAAATAACTCTTCTTTGTTCACTGGCGGAGGACCGTTGTTAAACTGTGACAAGTGGTATCTCACAATCCGATTTCGTGATGATCTGTAGGGAGCTAAGAAACCTTGCTTATTTGGATATCCTGAATCCACCACATAATATTTATCTCCATGAGACAATGAAAATTCAGGATCACCATCTTGAGCGAGTGAGAGTACTCTTGTGTCGTGACATGAACCGGGTGCTCCATTCCAAACATATGTGAATAGCATATTCATATCACATATTACCAATACATTGAAGCTTATTCTATCATGTGGACTCCAATACATGGCTTGCAGTTCAGGCTTGACTTTAACATATACATGAATGCCATCCATTGCCCCCAACAAATCCACTAAAAAAATACCAATATCGTCGATCCGCTTGAAGATTTTGTGGAATCCGACCATCACGCTAAACTTCATTATGCACATGATTTTAAAGCTAGATAATTAAATAAAACTTGAATCTGTTGACGAAGAAAAAAAAAAAAAAAAACTTGAATCATTAAAAGTTACCCGTCTACGTTAGACCATGGGCATTGGTGTAGAACACATTTTGGTCCCTCAAATATAATAAAATTATTTTCAGAGTTTCTTAAATTTAGTATGAGCATTGGTGAAGTTGTCCCTCAAATATAATAACATTAAAAACATAAGTGGCATAGTGGTGAAGTTGTCACAACAATGAGGACCACGGTTCGAACCTCCAATATGCGAATTTTTAATTTGTTTCCCCTTAGCGAAAGGGTAAATATGTAACTTCGTCCAGATCATCTTCTTCCACCTATCAACCCTAATGGTCGATTCATGTTTCCTGCGTTTTTTTATCTTCTGTTTTTTTGATTTTCTTTTGTTTACTATCATTTTTTCACATATCTTAACCCAAATAGCATAGATCTACCTTCCGTCTATAGATTCTTGACAAAAAATTGAGTTTTATAAACTTTTTTCTCAGGCCGATTTTTCTACCGATTATGACCAAATCGCGGCGATTAACCACCGCCCACCGCCTCCACGCCGCTTAAACGGCCACCGAGTCTGACTTTTAGAACACTACAAACATCGAAAATAAAAACAACCAACACCAAACACACAGATGCTGCCACGTGTAACGAAGGACACAACAAAGATCGTCCCGTTTGGAGGAACGTTTCTTCGATAATCTGCATATTTCGATTTAAATTTAAAATTTTAATAGTGAAGGACGGACCAAACTAACGCTAATGCACATGCTCTTAGGAGGATCCATGTCTGCATTCACATTACGACCTTGTGACGACATATCTATAATCACAAACAATATTATAGCTCATCATGACTAATATTATAACAATATTATAATATCTGTAATCACAAACATATCTATAATATTATAACAATATTATAACAATATTATAATATCTATAATCACAAAGATATCTATAATATTCTAACAATATTATAATCACAAACATATCTATAATCACAAACAATATCACAAACAATATTAACTAATAAAATTCTCTAATATCTAAAATTAACTAAAAAATTACTTGTGAATTATGACTAAAAAATTAACTAATAAAATTCTCAAATATCTAAAATGCTCATCATGACTAAAAAATTAACTAATAAAATTCTCAAATATCTAAAATTAACTAAAAACTTACTTGTGAATTATGACTAAAAAATTAACTAATAAAATTCTTAAATATCTAAAATGCTCATCATGACTAAAAATTTAACTAATAAAATTCTCAAATATCTACTATAAACTAAACTAAAAAGAAAATGAGGTGAGAAAATAAAACTTACTTGTGAATTTGAGATGAGATAATGGTTGATCCAAAATAGTTTTCTAAGATTGAAGAGCTTCAATGATAAGAGAAGAGAGTTCTCTCTAGATTTTCTAAACTTTACGTGAACCTAGTTTTTGTTTTTGGGAATATGATTTTTTGTTATGAATTTTAACATTTATGAATGATCATATATATACACATTTTTTTAAAGTACAAAGAAACACAAGTTCAACCAATAAGATGAAAGTAATCGGATTCAACTAATTTATAGCACGTTTTTACCCAACTTTTACTGTTGGTATAGAGTTGGTACGGAGGTTTAAAGAAGTAAACAGAAAAAATCGGACCAATAGTATAATTCACACAGTACGCAATTTATTTTTAAATTGCAGACTAGTATGGAGAAGTGCATACTAGTCTGGAATGGTGAATGGCCAATTAACTGCAGACTGGTCCGACTTTAGTCCGTCCGGAGCGTACTGGACAACCATTCACGGCCTAACCTTTTCATGGATACATCAAACTTTCTAATTTGTTTTCTTTTGATCACTCATGAAAATGTATGGAAAAAAATACCATAAAGAAAAATATAATTGTGCATGTAAACGGAAAATGTATGGTTGTATTGAGTTGTTGAAGTTACAAAACTCAGATCCGAACATGTCCTTACAGTAAAAATAATCCAAATAGTTCAAAGGAAAAGGTTCAAATGTCCCCCATGAAAGAACAGCCTCCAATGTCCAAAAGATCTCTCATTTCAAAAGGGGAATACACATTACACCTGTTTAACTGTATCCACACATATTTGAAGTTTCCGTGAAAACCTACAGATTGAAAAAAAAGGATATGTGAGTTTGAATATTATTGAGTTAAAGACTTGAGGCAATCTTGAAGATGTCATTTGATAGATAGCTTGAGATTTAAGAGGTTACCTCCTCAAATTTTTAGCTTTTCGTGTTTTTGTTTCTCTCAAACCTTGAACTCGTGGACGTGGAACCATTTCGTGGATGACCATTTGTTTCCTTTCACCACTGGACATCCACCTGAAAATCACAGCATAGGATATTGAAGTTTAGAGACTGATATTATTAGCTTCAAGAGAGTTTTGGGTGTTGAATCTATTAAGTCTCTTACCGTGCAAACTTGAAGGGTCTAGAGAGGCATCAGGCCTCATGTTCCAGAAAAGTAAAGCATCTCGCTTCTTTGGTAGAACAGATAGTCCTTCTTTGCCACATTTTGAGAGCTCGTTCCACCATGGGACTGCACTAATGTTTCCTTTTGCTGCAGGGAACACAGTCTCGCCACCATCATCGACATCCGAGCTAAAGTAACGTGTTTTAATAAAACAAGATTAAACACAGAAGTTCTCTGAGAAGAAAGGACACTTGACTTTTGTGAATTACTTACAGGTACATAAGCACAGTAGCTATACGTTGTCCTCCGTTCTTGGTGTTGAACTCATCTAAGAAATAGTCATAGTGAGGCTCATACTTCTGCCCAACTTGGTAGTGAAGAACTTGAAGACCTTCTCCATTTTCTATAAAACAAAAGAGCGATCCACAAACTCACAAAAGGCTTTCCAAAGTAAACACAACTCAAGATAGCAAGAGTAACTGCAACCAGTGTTCTTAAGATGTTTCAATACTTCCTACAGCGCATCAAAGTACTGGAGAACTAAAGCAAAGGGCACTTACCAACAGGAATGAAGGTGAAATCTGAAATCCTTTTCTCAATCACCTCGACAACTTCGTCATGTCCTCTTCTAAGGAAAGTTCCTGAGCTAGTTCTTACTCTGCACAGGATTGATACAGCATTAATTAAAAAAAACAACAAACCTTTTCCAAGTTAAACTAGAAGTAAAAAAGGAAAGAGTGGTTACAAACCTGCTACCTTTGCTCCCACCAGTTTTCTCATCAACCACAGTTGACTTAACCATGCTCGGTTTCGCAAGGCTGATCAAGTGCTCACATTCTTCATTGGTCTAAAAGATACAGAAATGAAAAAGAAAGTTCAAGATCACATCTGAAAAATCACGTTCCCAATTCTTCATTGTTTCCATCCCTCTAAGCCATTTTCACTGAACATTCCCAAATGAAAGATTCAAGGAAATCTAAAACCTAAAACTGTAGTGCAGAACAAAAGTCAACTCAATCCATCAAAACATAGCAAATTTCACACTTAGAAACAACATTTTCACTAAACATTCTTCAATGTAAGATTGAACAAGATCAAAGTCAACTCCAACGATAAAAATTTAGAAACAAGAAGATCAATCTCAAACCTCTTTATCTTGCCTAACAAGAAATACGAACCTAAAAGAAGCAATCAAACTCCAAATCAAATCAAAGAGAAACTCACCAAGAAATTGTGATATACAACAGCTCGAGGCTCCCAAGAAATCACTTCAACCCAACGTTCACCATTCCCTTCCTCATCTCCATAACTCGTCTCACTAACAAACAACAAACAAACCCAAATCATAAAAATCAAAACTTTACAATCAAAATCAAAAAAACCAGATCGAGAATTTCCCAAATCAAACCTCTTGTGTACAATGTTGGTCAAATCATTCGTCTTGGATGAGTTTCTATTAGCATTAGGAAGTGACAAAATCCCTAATCCCAGAAGAATCAGAATCACTACGAGCAGAAGTATAAGCACTGTGAACGCTTGAATCGATCGTGACGGAGTCTTTCGCGGCTGATAACGAAGATGTTGCTTCGATTTTGACGCCATTTTGGTCTTTTTACGATCTTTTTTCTGTAAAAATGTTTGTTTGGTTTCTTTTAAGATCTAAAAGAAGAACATTGGACGAAGCTTAGATTGAAGTTTCCTTATTTCTATATAGTAATAATATGAAGAAGAAGAAGAATTTTGTTTTATAGTTATCTTCTGTGATTGAATGATTCCTTCTCTTCTTCTTCTTCTTTGTCTTCGTTCGTCTCTTTGTGTGCGTATTTGTTAGATACAGACAAAGTTAGGAAGGTGGCTTTGACTTTTTCGAATTTTTGGACTCGGTCTTTTATTTTCTTCTTTTTCTGGTTTTGTTCCCGATACCTTTTGTTTATTCAGAATTTACCCCGTTTGTTTTGTCAAATTGTGTCACATTCAATAATTTTGACTTTCCAGTTTCCACCATTACTCAAATGTAATTATTGGTCATAAGCTCAATGTTTAGACATGTTTCTCACAATATTTAGCATCAAACTAGATTTGTTTGAAGAGAAAAAAATGATTTGACTGTGAAATTGTGTGGGATTGTCATAGTTGTGAATGGTGATATGAAATTTAATCTGTTTTATTTTTGTAATGATTGAGGTCTATTTCGTATGCATTAGAGTACTTTTGCAAAACATCATTACATAAACTAAAAGATGAAAAAGGTTAAATTTGCTAACCTTATTAGTTATTAGACTCTTCTAGACTATAGTCACTATATAGTTACTTCGTTGGGAGATTTATGAATGAAATTTTTCCGTTAGGATTTGCTGCGGTCTATTTCAAATTGCTAAGTATTTTCGAGATTTCGAAACCTAAATTATCTATTAGGCTAAAGTCAATATTGGAACAGCACATGAGTCTCTCCCACTTTGTTTTTTGGTCCACTATTGTAAACAAAGTTTTATTATTTTCCTATATGTTGTCTTATAAACTGGATGTGCTTAGAACATGTTAGACATTATTAATGCATGATATGGTCACTTCTTTTAAGTTTATTTATTTATCGTAAATTTAGATGGTCAACTTTTTTTTAACCATTATTGTTTATTATAAACAAGTCAATGACATGTATTTCCATCGTTTCATATTAAGTGTTATAATTTAAATTTTATTTCATAATAGTATA
Source organism: Camelina sativa (assembly GCF_030686135.1). Classification (NCBI taxonomy): domain Eukaryota; kingdom Viridiplantae; phylum Streptophyta; class Magnoliopsida; order Brassicales; family Brassicaceae; genus Camelina; species Camelina sativa. The sequence goes on along the minus strand of NC_141898.1, from coordinate 23,659,943 downwards.
TTTTTAACCTTTCGATACAAATATTTGATAAATTTCTAATATTGTTCATCACATTTTAATATTGACCAATGACAACTTCAAACCGATCATCAAATACCGTATAGTACAGCCGCATGAAAGCCTTAAGCAAACCTTATTTTAAACTCTAATACACATTTTCATAATTTTTCATCACCATTGAAGTTATAAAAATGATAGTGAAAATAATGTTAAATATTACGAAAAATATAAACCTCATATGAACTTCATTTAACCACCTTGTCACAATAATTGGTTTTTTTTATAAAAAAGAGCTTAATTTATTATTTATATATGTGAGAAGTTGTGAAATTTAAGTTGATTGATTGTGTTGATTTGTAGGTAATTTTCGAGCTTCATGCATTGACTTGAATAATACAAACTTTAGAAATTGTTGGTTGCTTCATTAATTGATATGATAATTGCATAAAAAATTATTAGTACAAATTTTTATGATACAAATTCACTATTCTTTTATGGAAGAATCTCCGGTCTCAGTATTCACCAAGTCAAACAATTTTTGTTCATGGATTGTACAACTCAAATCGTCCTCATTTATATAAATACTAGGTATGGACCCGCACATACGTGCTGAATTGATTTAAAAAACTAAGTTTACTATAATTTATGTAATATCTTATATATGTATAGAGTTATGTACATACATATATTTATTTGTTACAACATTTATAGTTCAAACTTATATTAGTTTGGTTTCATTCAGTTTGTGATGTTTGAAATATATAATAAATGTTTCAGCATAAAATTAGGATTCACCAAACGACAGACCCAAATCGAACGTGAATTGGATTAGTGATTGATCAGAGTTGTATTAAACTCGTGAATAATGAAACGGATAAAAACTGTAAAAAAATATTAAAACTTCAAGAACCAAATTACCTAAATTGTTAAGCGGGTCAAATAAGTCCCAATAGCTATACCCCTAAGAGGTATAATATTTATTTATCTGTAAAAACTTGTCTTTCAAAACCCAAAAATTAAATATATGCATTTGGTCTATTCATGTCTATTAAAAATTATTATAAGATTTTAATACTATATGTTATAAGATTTTAGTACTATATATATATATATATATATAAGATAATATATATCTGAAATATTTGATAATAATATATATCTAAAAAACGTTTACACTGGTAACTTGTCCTTAGAATATTTGACCACCATTAAAATTTCCACTGGAAATTAGCATCTATTGTATTGTTTAAAGGTGTATTAACATGTAATAAGAAGACAGTTCCGTAGGCATAAATGAATTTAAAAAATTCCAATACATGATAAACATAAATGAATAAAAAAAATTATTTATAACACCATACGTGATAAACATACACTGCATTTGGAGTTAGAATGGAGTTTGATGTTTTGACATCCTTAAAGATAAAATCTCTCCTTTGGCCAATTGTTCACAATCTGAACTATAATATATGGGAATAGAAGAAATAAACCAGATTACAATGTATTTGAAAAGAAAACTGAGATAAATTAAGTAAATAACATTTATAAAACTATATATTTCCTTGTGAATGGATCAATAAGCGACTTGTGATCAAGTGTTATCGGTGAAACCAAAAAACAATAAGAATAGGCATCAAAATTAGTAGAATGTGGTAATATACATAAGAAAAACTTATGTGATTGACTTTAAAATTTTTCTTGATTGGTTGTGAGGTTTTCGGCGTCGACGTATGCATAGTATTTATAGGAAATAACTTGTACTCAGAGTTAGGCTTACAACTATTATACTATTATTTTGTGATCGAAGAAATCATGAAGTAATATATAATTAGAAAGAAAAAACCAAATGTCACATAAATATAGAGTAGAAACTCATAAAATGATAGTTTTGTGTAAAAAAGTTAAGGGAAACAAAGCTTACGTTATCTTGTATCAACTTATGCTCTGACTTCTTGATGCATGCTAGACTTCATCTCTCATACCATACTCTTATGGCCGACTTCAAGTCATCCATCCTGATAAACCTACGTAGCGAAATACATAAGTCAATATAACAACATCACCACTTATGATTGAAAATTAATAACTAACAAAAGAAATAATACGATTAAAAAATAATTTAAAGAAAAAATCGTAGTAAAAATGATGAGAAATAAGATTTAACCTTTAAACCCAAAGAGAAAGAACTCCATTATCTTCAAAATTCTTGAGTGGTTTTCATGTGAAGATCAATGACATGTTCGAAGTCAAAATCTACTAACAACGTTTTTATTATAAAAAATGATTCCTGCAACACAAAGACACACTCTATGTTAGTATCCTAAACGAAAAGAAAAAAATAAGCACATGAAATAGAGAGAAAAAAAAACGACGACAGTAATTAAGTGATTATAAAAACAACGTCGAATAGCCTTTTATATTAGGAAATAGAATTGCAGAAACAAAAAATTTGGAAATATTGGGAGATATTATTATTTACTATTTAATGGATAAAGGAAAAAATTGAAATTTTTATTATTTTAAAAATGTTTTGAACACAAATCTGTAAGATTTTTTTATAAGGCACCAAAAAAAAAAAATATAAGGCATATGATGATCTTATTTTAAATTTCTGAAAACTATCCATATCTAAAATCAATTTTATAGTTAAAAAAATCTAATGCAACTTGTTGAAAAGAATATGCTGGATTCGGTGCAATATTTCTAAGCAATAATAACGTATATATTCGAATTACCAAAAAAGCTGAATTTCTACTTGAATTGCGAAATTAATATTTTGATAGATTTAGGAATTACGTGGCTATCAATTCTTTTAAAAGAGTTGAGATTTTAGAATGTTAATGATGATATAGATATTTTAGGAAACAATCAATTTGTTTGTTAAACGTAATATTGTGTTGATTTTGTAGGTGCTTAATTTATGTAATCTGAATTTGAAATTTAAGTGCAAATAATTAGGTCCTATATTTGATTTACCATATGTTGTTTAATATCTTTTTTTTTTGGCAACAGGAATATATGATTGCCGAGATACCCGGTTGCCCAGATCCGCGCATCTAGCCCATCTAAAATTACTAATTTGCCCTATCGCTGGTTTTTGTTTGTTGTTCAAAGTTTTTTTTGTATGGGGGCATTATATGGTATATCTGTTTTTTTTATCCCTAAGTATACCTCGTCAAAAAATAGATTCAAATAATGGCATGATATTATGATTTCTTTATTAGGTCCATATTAGTTAATATCCAGCAAGATTCGGGATTAATTAAAATTATTTGAATCTATTTCTGAATTGAAATAATTTCATTTAAATTTAATTTCACAATTTTGTATTTATTTGGTATAAGTTTCCTAAAAATTCGATTACATTTAAGACTAATTTTTTTAACTCTAATTATGATACCGTTTAGATAGTATAAAGAGGTTTTTAAACTTTTCTTTTTAAAATGATGTAGGCAATTGGATCTGTTTGGCAACATGGATATATGCATGTTTTGTTTTTAAAAAAATCCTTAAGTATACTCCCAAATTAATAGTATAGATGACATAAAGTTTTTTTTTTTTACTCGAATGTATATGACATAAAGTTTTATAAAACCCATCACTTCTTTACCATTCTAATTCTTCCTCTTTCGTGTATTAAGAGTAATATATCTAATTTTCTATAAGAAATCATCACGAGAGTTGATATTAAAAGTAAAAGTAAAAGAGTTTGCTTCTTTTAAAATAAAAACTCATGATTTTGAGAGAATATAAATTATAAGCTGACAATAAAGTATTTCAAAATAAGTAGAAAAGAAAAGAAAAAAAAGAGTAAAGATGAGTAATTCTTACTATCTTTTTAAAATCGATGAGAAATGTCAAAATTAAAGTAGGACACCTGTTTTTCACAAATATGAATACAAGAAATACAAGATGGATAGGGAGGAATTTTCTTCCTTTACTTTATCTTATATACCTAGAAATGCTAATGCAAGTGCGGATTCTTTGGCACGTCAAGCACGTACCTCACCGCACCATATTCTGTTTGTAAACTCTTTTCCTTCTCACTGGCTCATATGAGCTGATCTTTTTGTTGACAAAAAAAAAAATATACAAGAAATACAAAATGTATTTTTCTTTTTCTTTTTGGTCGGAACCAAATATATTTTTTCTTGTGTTGATACATCAGTTTTTTGTGTTAGAGAAGTTAATCTCATTCAAAAATAAAAATTAATCAAATTAAAATAAATAATATACATGAGCTCTCCAACCTATCACAACTATTTTGGTTAGAAACAGTTTATTAAGCAAAGACAACAAATCAAACTAAAATAAATAATATATATCAACATTTTGTTATTAGTGACACAAGGATTTTTGTTATTTAGGAAGGATTTTTAATTTAAAAATAAATAATTTAGGAAGGACTTTTTGTTGTCAAACAATAAAAGAATTTCAAATATACCTTTTTCTAATACCATTTTTTCAAAATTGTCTCCTTCCTAAATTTTTATCAAAAATGCCTCTTTAAATATGAAATCTACCGGGGAAATATATATAGTTGGGTGATTACAACACCATCTCTGCAACTGATTCTACCGGAGTTCGACTCCAATAAGTCAGGTTACCTTAATGATTAGTGATTGAATATGAGTCAGATCTTGTCGATTCAATGATGACGAAAAGAGAAAATATATGAAATCTACCCAAATATATATTCTTATAAAAAATCTTATATAAACCTTATAGCTACTGTAAATATCTTATGAATACTTTGTATATTCTTATAAATTCATCATAAAATATTATAAATACAAGGATACTAGGAGAGTTACCTGCACACTTGCGCGGACAAAATATTTTTTAAAACAATAATTGTCTAAACTTTTTTTTGTGGTCAAATATATCGCTAATTCGATTCTTTTATACGCTTGTGTGGGCAAATATACTTTCAAAAAATAGTTCAACTAATTTAACAAACCAAAAAGTAAATTAATTATAAGACTAAAAAGGATCCCAACAAAAATATAAATGGAAAAAAAAATAATCAAAAGAGATGCTATGATTTAATCTTCAATAATAAGAAACGAAAGTAATTTTTCTAGTATTAACATACAGTAACATAGTTAGAGGAGTTACCTGCGAGCATACGCTACCAAATGTAGTTAACAAAAATAGTTTAAGATATTTATAATGTTTTAAATATATTTTGATTCATATTTGTTAAAAATACCCTTTTGGGGATATCCCTTTTCAAAAATACCCTCTTTTTTGAACATTTTCATTTTTACCCTCTTTTACATAATTCAATATGTTAAATTAATTTTTAGAATTTTTTTTTTAGGTTTGGGTTCTCATTTTGCATTTAGGATATAGTTTTGAGGGGTTAGAGTTTAGTATTTGGAGTGTAGGGTTTAGAATTTAGTGATTTTATTCATAGAAAATGGGTATTTTTGAAAATGACCAACATGGGGTATTTTTAAAAAGTGACATAGGAAAAGGGTATTTTTGAAAATCCCCCTTCATTATTTTAGTTGTTTACTTATTCATATTTAAATGAAATGTTTAATTGGTGTTGTATTTTTGAAATTTTTTAAATGAATAATATAGTTATTTAATTTATAACTAATAAATCTTAAACTTTAGAAAAACTAACATTGACGTAATGAGTATATATAGAATATTAACATATCATTAAAATCAAAAATTACATATTTTTGGATTATAATTTGTTTTACTCGATATAAATATTTTGAACTTTACTTTATATAAGTAATAATATAAAATTTCTTTTAGTGAGAGCAGTAAAAAAAAAAAGAATTCTTCTACTTAGATATAAATTTATCTCAACCTTAGATTTTTTTTTTAAAGATGATAATATAAATACCATTTTTTTACCTTTCACATTTGCAGTATTTGCCTAAAATAATAGTATAAATCTCTCCTTCTTAGTTTTAGTATTTTGTTGTTTTAAAAAAAAAATAACTTTAAACTAATATACAATAATATAAGGTCAATTCTCACAAATAGCACAAACATATGTTTTATTTCCAAATTTAGCACATCATCTCTAAAGTTCCCAAATCACACTATACTATTTCAAATTAAACCATAAACTCTATATATTAAACCCTACTTCCTCAAGAAATACCCTAAATATAAAATAAAGAACGTAAACCTAAAAAAAATGTAAAAAGAAATTTAAAATGTTGTAAAGTGTTAAGAGTGTTATTTCTGGAAGTATAAAAATTAAACCTTAAACTCTAAATATTAAACCCTACTTCCCTCAACCATTTATCCTAAATATAAAATAGAGAACCCAAACACAAAATTATGTTTGTTGAGTGTGTACTATAATTGTCTAAAAAAATATTTTAGAATTATTTTAGGATATTTTTAATGATTTAAATTATCCTTTTCAAACTTTCGAATTTGTTATAGTTATCTCAATCTTTAAATCTTTAAAATTTTAAATACATTATCTTTTCAGTTTTTGAATTGACAAAATAAAGTTTTAGAAATATAAATTGTTAATTACAACTCATATATCGGGACAACATATGCACTGTCTTTTGTTTAACATAATACATCCACTGAAATTAGTATTTCTATGACACAATTCACAGATATCAGGTTTATCAATCCTTTCACGTTAAGATCGACACAAACCTTAGTAAATATGAAAGCTATGGCTTATTAGGTAACTTGTATCAACGTTACGAACCAATATTAAATAATCAACTAACAAACACTAATTAAAAGGAACCAAGAACTCTAAACCCAGTTTTTCTTCTCTCTGTCTCACTTCGTGTCTTTCTTCTCCTAACTTTCAATCTTTATCTGAGTTAATGCAAAACAAAATAGATTATAAACTAAAGCTGACTAAAACAACCAAAACCAATCAAACAAACAAAACATGATTAAAATCCTTGAACAAAAAATGCTAAAAAAAGAATTATTTCAAAATTAGCTTAGTTAAAGAATTTTATAAGACTATTCTCACAAATGGCACAAAAATAATTTTTTACTTCCAAATTTAACACATCATCTCTAAAGTTATAATATAACACTATAGTTCAAAATTAAAATCTACACCTTACCCCCTATAAAATATGCCCTAAATGTAAAGTAGAGAACCCAAACCAAAAAAAAATCTTAAAATAAATTAAAAATACTGAATGTGTTAATAAGACTATTTTTGGAAATTTCAAAATTAAACCCTAAACTATAAATACTAAATCCTACCCCTCTAAAATATACCATAAATGTAACGTAGAGAATCTAAATATTAAATAAAAAAAATTTGTATGCCGTCTCCATCTTCGAACATCCCCGATGTCATCTTCATCACCAAAGATGAATCTCATTTTTGATATAAAAAAACACCTATGGTTCATGAGCGGTAGTTCTAAAACACGATTAAAAAAATATAAAAATCATTAAAAAATATTGATATTTAAAATTATAACTGCAATAGAAAATTCAATATAATCACAAAAGCACCAAAGCATATCAATATCATCTCAGCAAGGAAAAACAATCAAAATCACATAGTAGTAAATCTCATTCCTTAGAATCGAAATAATATATATATAATACATATATATACTACAAAAACTATATGTTTAGGCCTAACAAATTTGACTTCTAATGTTCTGATTGAGCGCATCTATATTGATAGCTTAGTATCCAAGTCAAACCTTCTTAATTATCTATAGAAATTAAACATTTTTAAAAATAGAATTTTCTCGAAAAAATATTTACAAAAATTTTTAGTATTTATTTTCCATTTTTAATAATTTTAAGTAGGATACGATTATTTTATTTCCGATTTTTTCTAATTTTCATTTAAAAAAATCGTTTTTTTTAAAAAAATTATTTTTAAAAGTGAAAGAAAAATTATTCTTTAAACTTTTCATTTTGACTAAATTATTTTAAATCGTCGAATTAGTGTGGCTTGGTTTAAGTGGGATTCTAAACCGGGATATATATATATATATATATACGAGAAGTCGACCTGAGGGTTTTGGAAAAAGGGTTTTTGGTCGCCGTTTGAAGGAGAAACAAGGGAGAAAGGGAGAGCTTGATATTTTGGAGGTTTTTGGGTTGTTCTTGGCTGTTTTGGAGAGATCTGTTCCTGTGGAATGGAGATCTAGAGCTAAGGACGAAGGAGGAGCTTCCTAAGGTGTTGGATTCGTCATCTTTTGGTCAGAAACTTCCTGCAAAGAGGTGGGTGCATGACCATGGCTTATCTAAGTCTGAGAATCCTTTGTTTGCTTTGATTTGTTGTGTGTTTGTGGTGTTGTTCTTGCTTGTGGTGGTTGTGTTATGGTTCTTATAGGTTCCTGAAGCTTTTTGGTGAGTTTGGGACGGAGTGGAGATGTTTGGAAACGGAGATTCGATGATCGACTTCGAGCAGAACGTGCCCGCGGGGTCGATGTCGATCGACACCAAGTGGGCGTCGGTCGACACCATGTTGTGGACAATGTCGATCGACACCAGCTTGCGTGTTGCTGTTTTTCCTGGTTTGTTGTGTTTGTTTATTGTTTGTTAAACATTGGAATCTCAGTTGCTTGTGTGTATAGCCCAGTAGATGAGAGGATTGCCTCACTCAGTATTTATTAAATACTCATGCATCTCAATTTGTGTTTGCGCTGCAGGTAAATACAAAATGTGAACGTGGAATTAAGGCGATGAAGAGGAGGATGATCTAGGGTCTCGTTTGTGTGTTGATTGGATATATTGTTTATGTTGGAACCTTGGTTAGAGTTATGTTAGGATGTTGGATAGAATGGTTAGGAATGTTATTGTATTGATGATGTATTGGTTTTGTATTATTGGTATGTTTCCGCTGTGTATATTGGTTATTGCTGGTTTAATGATGACTTGTGGTTTGAGTTGATTTAATTAAGTAGTATGGGATGCTTAATTATGTATGGTATATATTATTATTAAAAAAACGGGTCAGGTTGTTTCAGCTTATTAAAAAAAAAACGGGTCAGATTGTTTCAGCTCCTCCTTTTGGTGATAGATTATCCACTCAGAAAAATATGGTTTTTTCCAGAGATTTTTCGTCGGGATCACAAAAGATTGTGTCATATCTTCAAATTAAATCTATAGAAATTTAACATTTTAGAAAATAAAAAATTTCTTGAAACAAATATTTACAATAGATTCTAGTATTTATTTTCCATTTTTAAAAAAATTTAAATGGGATATGAATATTTGATTTCCGTTTTTTTTTCTAATTTTCGTTTTGTTTAAAAATTTATTTTTAAAAGTAAAACAAATATTCTGTAGAAATTTAATATTTTTAAAAACAGAGATATTCTCAAAGAAATTTTTGCAATCTAATATTTATCTTCTATTACTTTTAAATTTTAAATGAGATATAAAATTTAGATTTCTGATTTTTATAATAAAAAAATAGGAAATTTACAATTTATTATATATTATTTATCCATCTAAAGCAATTTCAAATAAACAATAATTGTACATTGTTAAAAAAAAACTCTTCCTTATCTTCCTTAATCTCCTTCTTTCTTGAAGAACATATGAGATATGAAGTTCTGAATTTAATTCATATTCCTTTGTTCTTCTTTCTATCAATTTAAGACTGAAAAAAATATAAGACCCAATTATTATATAATTTTTTTTTTAAATAAACAGAATTATAAATGAAATTTTGTCTTCTTTCTATTTATTTAAGAGGGGTAAATAATATATTAGACACAGAGATTATATTATTTCAAAAAATAAACAAAATTATAATTAGAATTTCTTATTCTTTCTATAAATTTAAGAGAAAAATATTTATTAGGCACATAACATATATTATATTATTATTAAAAAGCAGAATTATAATTTCAACCCATTTGTAAATGGAAAGAAATCCAGTTTTTTAGAAAATTACCATAAATTTTCCATGAGTACAATCCACCATAATTTCTGCAACTATAACATTAGGAAAAAAAAACATTAGCATCAATATTATTTTTAAAAATTAAAGATTCGGGTTAACGAAAATTAATACCTGAATTTCATTATATTCATTTTTGTAGATCTACAATTATGATCATCCATGAATTTACCTGGAAAAAAAATTATGAGTTTATTTCAAATTACCAAAGTATAAATACATGTTTTTAAAGGTGGAGAAATTGCTTGATCTAGATTTCCAAACAACCACTACAAAAAGAGGGAATGAAAAATTAGAATCTGATGAATCATATAAAAGACCAAGATTATAATACAAAATAAATTGGGCACACATCTTATATTATTATTCAAAAAAAACAGAATTATAAATTTATTAGGCACACACATTATCCCTATATTAGTAAAAGAGAAGTACAATTTTATTTTTGGACGAAAATGCCCCCTGCGAAATTGAACGGAAGACAAGTCATTAAAGTTAAATAAGACTTTTAATGATCTTGAATTAGGTTATTTTGTTGAAATAACCCAGAAATTTACAATCGGGTATTTGAGTTCTACAAGAGAAATAATTATGTTCAACCTCAATGGGTTATATTTTAAAATATTAAATGTTAATGGGTTTCACAAATATTAAAAATAACTTAATGGGCTTCGTTGAAAAGGACTAATTTCTTTTTAGAGAAAAAGGAAGAATATTGAGTACTCAAAAATCTCTATATTTATAAGCTTCCTAAAATGAAGCACATTCAAATGAAACGATTATATTTTTATTTGAAAATTAATAAGCTTCCTATAAATAAGGTAAGGACATTACCTTAAGGTGATTATGTTTTCCAGTTTTAGTTGGACAATTAGAATATGTAAATATTTTCTCAATTTAATAAAGCATATTACAAAGCAAATTCCCAGTATAATTTCCAAAATATCATTCCAAAATTATCTACATGATATTTTAAACTTGCTCTACAAGATTTTTGCGATTCCCAAATGAAAAACTATAATTTACTTCAAACACTATAAATACTATTCATTCACATCACCAAACTCAACCACACATTATCTAAGCAAAAGCAAATAAACTTAACTTGCTCCAATGAAGCAGCCATTACCTTTTTCTCTACGTAGAAAACATGGCAACAGAGCATCTTCTAAGTCTTTGACTTAAGACATAGTGTTCTCTATCTCATTATTTTAGTTGTTCGAGGGCGATCCGGTGATATGATTCCCGGCGGCAACAACAAAGGGTCAGAAGACGACAGCGGGTTTTATTGATAACGCCAATCCCGATATCTCATTCTCTCTGCTTATTTGCCGTGATTATTATCTATATATCGATATGGATATCAACCTCTTATTCACATAGATCTGAGAGCTAATTTATCTTACCTTTGCATGTGAACTTCAGATTGTGATGTCGTTTGTCATGCAGTGTAATCGGCTGTATTTTGTTTATCGAGCCGATTTGTTGGTCTCTTCCATCCCATGTTAAAATTGTGGATTGGATCTCTCTGTTTGGCTTGGATCTGACATTTTCGAACATGTTCTTTGCAAATTTTCAATAGTTGTGTATAATCGCACAAGTTATTCTTCTTAAGAGGAAGATAATCCAAAGGGATTGAAATTGACATTGAAGATGATGTTTTTTTTCTTGACATCGACATTGAATATGATGTTACAATATCCTTTTTGGTGCTTTTTTCCATGATTTATTTGGCGGGCTCTCGGTTGGGCCTTATTTTTTCTGTAGTCTCTGAATAGGCTTTTATTTGTTCGAATGACCCATTCATATTCTCTTTCTTTACGATATAGTTATATTTTGACAATTATAGTAACATCTACCAAATCATAACACTGCTAATTTTTCTTTCCAACATAAAATACCATATGATTAGTTGGAATCAAAATATAACACGGTGTAATATGTTTAACATAGTAATTAACCAAAAATATTCCCCCGCGCTATAGAACCGGATCCGCACTACAACGCGGGGGAATATTTACAATACCTTTAGTAGTAGTAGTATTTATAATCAAATGTCAATCAAAAGAAACGTTATAATATTAATTCGGAAGCATTTGATAGTAAAAAAATTTCAACTATAAATTATTACATTAAATGTTATTTTAATAAGTGTTTTCAACCATAAAACATAAAATATATATATATATATTTTCATTCCTTATAAGTTGTTGTAACGGTGAATATTCCTCCGCGCTGTAGTGCGGGTCCGGTCCTAGTATTATATTAAAAAACATAATTATAATTTAAATATATTTGTAAATAGAAAAAAATCCAATTTTTAGAAAATTACTATAAATCTACCATGAATTAATCCACTTTAGTTTTTCTGCAACTATAACATTAGAAAAAAAACATTAGCATCAATATTATTTTAGAAAATTAAGGATTCGGGTTAACAAAAATTAATCCCTGGATTTCATTATATTCAGTTTTCTAGATCTATAATCATCATCATCCATGAATTTACCTTAAACAAAAAAAAAGATTATGAGTTTATTTCAAATTACCAAAGTACAAAACAAAATATAGAGAACAACACAATATACATGTTTTAAAAGGTGGAGAAATTGTAAAATAAAAAAAATAAAAAAAAACGATGACTTTGTTGTAGTTATAAAAAAAACGATCTCAGGCCCGAGTTCCAATGCAAACCAAAACAGTATGATACTTTTGAAAAACCGGATCTCACCCATTTTTTAGTACCATTTCCAGCAATAACCATCGGTCCTGTGGTCTATCATGGTGTTTTCCTCTGATCTGTCTCTCTTCCCCCGCTCCCATAGTCCCTCTGACGACCTTATCTCCGCCGGTAAGCCACGTTACCCACGTCCTAGTACCCTTTTCAACTAACTTTTTCTCATCTGAAGTCCTGTAAACACCCTTCGGTAAACATCTCCCAACCCTAGCCTGTTTTTAAGTCTCTGCTTTGTTTGGAAAACCCCACACTCTTGTGTTTTTCCGTCTCACCAACCGTTTTTACCCTTAAACCATACCTGTTGTAGAGCATTTACTCTCTTCATAGCATATTTGTCTCTGCTCCGTATCTTACCAACCCACGATGGAACAACGCATACCCTACCATCAAAAAGGGAAAGGAATAGAGAGAGTTTTCTCCCCTCTACCACGCAAAAGGATCTGTGCCCCGGATCTTGACACCTCCACCCTAATAGCAGAGAATGCCCTCACTCTAATGGGCATACTGACAAACCCAGCAGTCCAGCGACTACATGCCCTGTTCCCTTTCCTTGTCAACAGATGGATTCTTTGAGGGAGAGCAGTTGGTGCTGATTTAGGAAGAGGATGCTTTCAGTTCAAGTTTGACCACGAGGACGACCTCCTTAGAGTACTTGACAACAGACTCTACCACTTCGACCAGTGGATGGTCATCCTAGAAAGGTGGGAACCTATAATCTCAGAATCTTTCCCCTCCAGGATTCCTTTCTAGGTTGAAGTTCAAGGGCTCCCAAAACACTTCTAGCAAAATGCAATGCTCCAGAGCATTGAAGAGGAGCTTGGTTCTGTCCTTGAAGTTGATATCTCAAGTTCCTCAGCAAGAGTCAAGACTTTAATCGATGGCCTCCAACCACTAACAAAGGAAACGGTAATTGAGTTTGCAAACGGAAACGATGTGCTTGTCACCCTGGAGTAGAAAAACCTGAAAAACCACTGCCAACATTGTTTCAGGCTCACCCATGACATGAAGAACTGCCCGGGTTTAGTAAATGAACGTGGAAAGGATCCTTTACCTCCTCCACCAAACCAGTTGGCCCAACCCCCTGTCCGCAGGAACTACTATACCCCTAGCGATAACTTCAAAGCACCACAATCTGGATGGGCCCCTCCAAACCTCCCAAGACAACCTTCCAGCTCTACCACTAGCAACCGCATGGACGACCAGCGTGCAAACCTGTCAGGCCAACATGCTTACAACACTCAGAACGCTTACCATCGGGACAGGAAGAGAAAGCTTGAGGCCAGAAATCTTTACTCTACTGGAGAAGAAGCCTCAAGATCTATAAGCCAAAGATCATCCCCCTCTAGGAGAGCTCTCTCCCGACTTTTTGAGCACCAAAGGCACTCACCACTCCGACCTTCCCAGTCGCGTCCCTCAGGGCCACCTCCTAAACCACAATGGAGAGAAAGATCTATCCCTCGCGAACTGGTGTGGACTGAATCATCTGATACCTCCAGATCAAGATGGCCACCCTTGGAGAGACCGCAATCCCAACATCCTCTAACCCTCACCCCTAGCCTGGCCCCAACCTTTGATGAAGTCATGGGAGAACTCCGCGAAGTTACAGTCCAATACCTTTCTTGTGCAGACCCTACAGAGAACTTAGCTCGAAAACAAAGTGTGATTCAAGGAGAGTCTAGGGGACTTATGGCTGAAACAACAAATGGCATTATAGCGGCAACCCCTAGGGAGAGGGCCCCCCACGACTTACGTAGTGGCAACGAAGAGGACATGACCCCCATGGTGTCAAGCGACCCACCAACCCTGTCCCCTGAGATAGCGGACCCTGAACTACCCCACACTAAGAAAAAGAGAGGTAGACCGCCCCTGACAAAACCAATAAACAAAAGCCCTCTACGGTTATCGGGAGCCAAATCAAGCAAAAGAAACAAAACCTTAATGCAAAATTCCCCCAAGGAAGAAAAAACTCCGGAAGATCTACCTCCACGACCAAAACCGCCAACAAAACAAGAAAAGGTCAAGCTAGAGACAATAGAGCAATACCAGAGTCTGAAGCTGGGCCATCTACTTGCTAGAACTCAACCTCTAGTCCAAATCATCCTAGCAATGGTGAAGGATAAGGTGGATTTTCACAATCCACCCCCTACTCTTCCTTAAAAATAACAAGCTGGAATTGTTGTGGGCTGGGGAACCCCACAACAGTCTGGCGTTTAAAGGAGATCAACCGTGAGGTTTCTCCTGACAATTTGTTCCTCATGGAAACTAAGAATCAAGATGACATGGTACTTAAAACCTTGCAATGCTTAAATTTAAAGGAATACCGTTTAGTTTCCCCTGTAACCCCTGGTGGAGGAGGTCTAGCTCTCCTTTGGAAGGATGGAATAAAGGTAGAGGTGCTAACAGAGTCTAAAAACTTCCTTGAAACATGCATTGAATCAGAGGGGAAGTCGTTCCTGGCAACCTTCACGTATGGGGAACCTGAAAAGGCAAAGAGAAAGGAGGTTTGGGACCAACTCATGGAGTTGGGGAAACACCGCATTGATCCCTGGTTCCTTACCGGAGATTTCAACGACATTATTGACTCCTCTGAAAAGGTGGGTGGACCAGAGCGTCCTGATTGTTCTTTCATTGACCTCAGAACTCTTATGTCGGAGTGTGACCTGTTCGACTTTCGTCATTCGGGTAACTGCTTGTCTTGGAGAGGAAAGCGACATGATCACCTGGTGTTCTGCAGGTTAGATAGGGCAATGTCAAACAGTGAGTGGGTTGTCAATTACCCCTCTAGTAGAAGTGATTACCTTCGTTTCGAAGACTCTGATCATAGACCCCTGATCACCTACCTAGACCTGAAAATCAAACGAAGAAAAGGACTGTTCAGATACGATAGGCAGCTCAGACACAACGAGGAAGTAGTTGAATTGATCAGAGATAGCTGGGAACCTGAAACTTTGGAGTCAATTGACTCAAAGCTGACGAG
Source organism: Camelina sativa (assembly GCF_030686135.1). Taxonomy (NCBI): domain Eukaryota; kingdom Viridiplantae; phylum Streptophyta; class Magnoliopsida; order Brassicales; family Brassicaceae; genus Camelina; species Camelina sativa. The sequence goes on along the minus strand of NC_141898.1, from coordinate 23,644,331 downwards.
ATGCAGGAGAGCTATCATAATATGGAGTTGAGAAAAGAACCTCAACAGCCAAAAAAGACTGGGGGATCTCCAGAGCAGATTGGAGACAAAACTTACGAAGTTAGTCCTTGAGCCCCTGCAAATTGATCACCTATCCAACGAGCTTAACAATGCCTACCTGGATGAAGAGGAATTCTGGAAACAGAGAAGCCGTCAGCTGTGGCTCACCCTCGGGGATAGGAACACAGGGTATTTCCATGCAATCACAAAAGGCAGGAAAGCGATTAATAAATTCTCTGTGATAGAGAATGAAGAAGGGCAGGTTTTTCACACAGAGGAGGACATCTTAAAAGTCATCTCGGGGTATTATGAGAAACTCTTTACCTCTACAACAGGAGATAAAAGTACACTCCTAGAGGATATCATCTTGCCTCGAGTCTCAGAAGAAGCAAACGAGAACCTCATCGCAATACCAAGCCTAGAGAAAGTACGAAAACCTTGCTTCGCAATCCACGCAGATAAAGCGCTTGGTCCTGAAGGCTTCTCAGCCAGTTTTTTCCAATCCAACTAGAGTACCGTGGGAAAACAAATCACTGTAGAAATTCAAAAGTTCTTCTCCACAGGAATCCTACCTCCCAAGATAAATAAATCCCACGTTAGGCTAATCCCAAAGATCCAAAACCCTCAGGCAATGAGGGACTATAGGCCTATTGCTCTCTGCTCGGTATACTACAAGATCATCACGAAACTCCTCACCAAGAGGCTCCAACCTATGCTCCCTTCCCTGGTTTCAGAAAACCAATCAGCCTTTGTTCCCCACCGAACCATTGCAGACAATGTTCTGATCTCACACAAAGTACTTCATTATCTTCACACTTCAAAAGCAAAGAAACACTGTTATATGGCTATGAAAACAGATATGAGCAAGCCTTACGACCGTGTTGAATGGAAATTCATTAGAGCAGTTATGAAAAAGATGGGTTTCCACAGAGTTTGGATTACCTGGATCATGCAATGCATCACAACAGTCACTTACTCGCACCTGCTCAATGGATCAGCACAAGGACTTGTTACCCCCTAAAGAGGTATCCGACAGGGCGGCCCTTTATCCCCCTTCATCTTCATCCTCTGTAGCGAGGTCCTCTCTGGATTATGCCACAAAGCCAAAGAAGAGGGTGAGCTTACTGGTATTAAGGTGAGAAAGAAAATCCCTCGCATCAACCACTTACTTTTTGCAGATGATACCATGTTCTACTGCAGAGTGGACCAGAGAGAATGCTCCAACCTCAAAAAGGTCCTCTAGAAATATGAGGCTGCTTCGGGTCAGATGATAAATAATCAGAAATCAGCCGTAATTTTCTCTGCCAAAACACAATCAGGGATTAAGGATAGAGTAAAGTAAACCTTAAATATCCACAAAGAAGGCAACCAAGGCAAATATTTAGGCCTCTCTGAGCTGTTTGGAAGGAAGAAGGATTTATTCACGAGCATTGTGGATAGAATCCGACAAAGAGCTAGGAGTTGGTCCTCTAAATTTCTCTCCTCAGCAGGGAAGCTAGTGATGCTAAAATCAGTCTTGGCAGCAATGCCCACATATACAATGACCTGCTTCAAACTTCCAAATTCCTTGTACAAGCGCATCCAGTCGGTACTAACAAGATTTTGGTGGGATGACACAATGGAGAAGAAGAAAATGTGTTGGATCTCCTCGAAGAAGCTAACACAGTCAAAAAGAGAGGGAGGTCTGGGTTCCCGAGACCTCACTAATTTTAATGATGCACTTCTCGCAAAAGTTAGCTGGAGAATACTAACCAACCCCTCTTGCCTCCTAGCAAGAGTCCTGACCGGAAAGTACTACCACTCTTCCAACTTTTTGAGCTGCGAACCACCTGCCAATACCTCCCACGGCTGGCGAGGCATTTGTATTGGGCGAGACCTCCTCAAATTGCAACTTGGCCGAGTCATTGGAAATGGAAAAACAACTCTCCTCTGGCAGGATTCGTGGTTATCCTTAGACTCAACTTTGAGACCAATGGGACCCCCAACGGAACTATCCCAAAAGTTCTATGTAGCGGATCTTATCTTCCCTATCACACAAGACTGGGATATTTCCCTCATTCGCCAAACCATCCCTGAGTGGGAACAACATATCTTGGAGCTGAAAACAAGTAAATGCGGTGCGACTGATCGATATGATTGGCTACCGTCAAACTTTGGAGTGTATTCTACTCGGTCTGGATACTACGAAAGCAAAAATGTTTGCACTGAATCCTTTGTTCCCTCTCACGCTTACAGTGATTTCAACTGAACGAAGGATATATGGTCCCTGCACACTTCCCCAAAGACAAAGTTCATCGTGTGGAAAGCTATGTGCGAAGCAGTACCGTTAGGGGACAACCTGAATCGCAGGGGAATAAGAAATGATGCCAGATGTCCTTTCTGTGAGGATGAAGAGACTACAATCCACTTGTTCCTCCACTGCAGGTTTGCATCCCAGATCTGGGACAAGGCCCCTTTTAAAACCCCACTAGCCAAATTAACCATCTTGAGTTTTCGAGACCTTATTGAACGTGCTAAACCCCTCATCAATCTTCCACCCTGTGGTAATGGAGAGGGTCCATTGTTTCCTTGGATAATGTGGGCTATCTGGACCGCTCGCAACAAACTCCTCTTTCAAGATATACCGGCAGATCCAAAGGTTGTCCTCCTGCAGGCAATCAAATCAGCAAAAGAGTGGAACATGGCTCAGGACCCAAAGGCAGCAAAAATACCTAAGAAGACCCTTACCCGACCAATGACTATGAACGAGGGTTTCATCTCCTGTAACATGGATGCGGCGTGGCAGGAAGTTTCCAAGACGGCAGGTGTAGGCTGGGTTTTCCACAACACATCGGCGCCGATCACAAATTCGAGCACCCTCCCCCATTGCAGATCTCCTCTCATGGCGGAAACAGCGGCAATCCGGCTTGCACTGTTCGACGCGTTGACCCGGGGATTCACCAAACTATCAATTGCCTCTGATTCTAAAATAATCATTGATGTGATCAACTCGGAGATTCCTTTTAAAGAACTCCATGGGATTATGTTCGATATCCTATCTATCTCTTCTAAGTTTAGTTCTATTACCTTTTCGTTTGTTCATCGTGACTCCAACAAGGTAGCTGATGCGATTGACAAGAAAAAAAAAATCATATTAGATCTTTAGACTTTACTTGATTTTGTTTTTCTCTAATTAAAACGAACTTTTTTTTTTAATGTCAAAGCAAAATGAATGGTTTTAATTTACATTTCTACAACCGTATACATACGGGGCCTATCAAATACACTTGCTCAAAGCTCTAATCTCAAATTTCCAACGTTTTTTTTTTCTTCTCATTTTTGTGTTGCCCCTTCACCAATCAATCTCTTTAAACTCTAACCTAACAATTCTTAACTCCTATTTCTTCTCCACCCTAAATCATAAAAATGTATAAGTCGAATACCAATGGGAGAAAAAAAAAATCTTATAAATAAGACATTGCAATTTTCAGGTTGAAATAGATTATGTAGGTTAAAGTAGTAGGAAGCCAAGCCCTAAGCCATATTAACTGACAAAACATCTTAATAACAAAGTTTTAACTTCATTAGCTATATACAGTATGTATAATTGAAAAACGAAACTGTTAGTCACTCAAATCTAAAGGTAGATTGATTTAGCAACAGTTCCGTGACATAAAAATTGAGATTTACAAAGATGTATCATTCATCTGAATCTCTATGGGTAGAAATATAAAAACACCGAAGTACAATAACTTTTATCATCTATGGAACAAAAATAATTTAATGTTCCATAGAAAGACTTGAGTTTTATTCAACAGTTACAAATCAAGAACCACGCACCAATGTCCAGATCCATTAACATGGAAGCACTGCGTAACACATGAATTTACACAGACAACACACACGCACATATATATATACATACTTGCAAGACAAATGATCTTGCTGAGTTTGATCATTGTTCAAAAGACATTGAGCGAAGTTGCGTAGAGAGGATTGCAAGGCTTGAAAGAGAAACAGTTTGGTGTATAAGTCGAAAACCTCTTTCTCTTCAGAGAATCAGCAGATCCAAGAGCTGGCTGGTTCAAGTATGCGTATTTGCTCTTTGTCCACCTAAATCCAAGATACACATCGAAATTCAAAGTTAAATCATTTGGTTCTTCTTTTATATGCTCATCTAATGGTTCAAAATATATGTAAATGTGTAAAGATAACATGGATGAGAATTAAACAGAGACCAGTCTTTTAATCCCTGATGATCTTCGGTTTCCGGGTCCTCCATGTCCAAGTCCAACAAACTTTCTTCAAAGCGTTTGTAGTCCTCATCCTGCGATAGATCTCGACATCAGAACAAAGAGCTTCTCAAAGATCAAGAAATATCGAAATTTCCTCTCCAATGATCTAAATAACCACACAAGAATAGTTAAAACCAAAAGGACATACAGAGAGATTACGAGCTCTGACACGAGCTGCAGCCTTAATAGCAGAAAAGAGATGATCCTCTTCAATGATCTGCTTCTGCCTCCAGAACTTCTTGATCTGTTTATTGGTTATGCTGTCTCCATCCATCTGTCTTGATCCATATCCCGGAGATGAAGGAAGCGGTGGAGGAGGAGGTGGCGGCATACATGACCTCTTAAAACACAACTTCTCAGACTCATCCATGATCTGTTTCTTCATATTCATACCAGAACTTCACCTTTCACCAGGCTACAAATTCACTTGGAACTTTATATACAACACAGAAATCACAACAAAAAAGGACAAAAAGCTAATGGATCTGCAGATTCTGAATCTAACCTTCAAACCCAAAGAGATACCCACCTAAGATTCTTTAAGAGTATACCAAAGGAAATTTTCCAACGTCTACGTCTACCTTTCAAATTATCTTGTACGTTAAGACAAACTATAAACTCAACTGTCCAAGAAAAGACAAGTAGACGTAACTTGTATTCTTCATCAACATCAACAATAATTTTTAAGCAATTAGGTAAGTGTATGGATAATACAAAATATATGGTTTTGAAGCAACTAGTGGGGTATATCATTCAATCACAGCCGTTGAATTGAATTTCTAAGTGGCTGTCACAATCAATATCACCGAAATGACATTTTCATATGACGTCCTCCATTAAACAACACCATTGGTTCTTGTTCTTCTCTTCACTTTTTATCTTTTCAAACCCACAGAGACAATAAAAAATTCAAGCTTTAAGTTCCTCGTACGAAAATTCAACAACTGAATAGTAAACTTAGCCACAACCAGAGAAACGAATCACATACAAAAACAAAGTAATGATTAAAGAAGACGAGCCCAAACTATGTGATTTACATCAAACACAAACATCACATATATATTGATCAACACCATTGAAATCTCAATTCACAACAAACACAAACACACTACAAATATGATCAAAATCCAAACCATACCACATACTTAAAAGAAACCATATCTTAAACTAAACTAGCTACTCCATCCTCCAATTCACCATACCTTATTCTACAATAGACAAGGATACAAAGCAGGGAATAGGATTGTAGATGTTAATCACATCTGATTAAGCAACAACATCTACAATCATGTTCACCCTTTTGACAAGTTTTTATATATATCTATGTAAAGTGCCTTTTAAACCTTCTCTGCTTCAGCTCAAGTCTGAGACGAGACTTGTTGAATGGCTTTGGTTTTGAAACGATACCGAGGAGCACGAGGGATGACTTGACTAGGACCGAATCCGTACTGACCAATACCGCCAGTGAGAGGAGGACCGTCGTCGTAGATGTGGCCGATGAGGTGGTTGCAACTACTGCACTTGATCTTGGTTCGTTTGCGATGGATTCCCCAGTAATCTAGGGTTTCGAAGAAAGGCACGATCTTATCTTCTTTCTCGAATCGGAACTTTTCGGCGTCGACGGCGGCGAATGAGAGTGTTTTTTTGTTTCCGGCTTCGAAGTAGAAACCCGGTGGGAACAAATCGTTAGGGTTCAGATTTAGATCTGATCCGCATTCTTTGCATGTGTAGATCGTTAACGCCATTGTTGCAGCTTTCTCAATTCTGATTTCGTCTTCTTCTTCTTCTTATTTTCTCACTGTGCGGAATTTTCAATTTTCTCTAGAGAGACGCGTTTCTTCGGTCAGCGCCGTCGGAACTGACTCGGAGATCTCTCTCTGCCGTAGTCAAATTGGGCCTATAGACTTTGAATTGGGCCTATGATCTTAATCCTTGTTTTTATTAATTTAGGGCCATATTTATGGCTTTGTTTGTTCTCTTTCGTATAATTCGCTTTACGTGTTGCTCTTTACCATACCGTACATTGTGCATGATCTGATAGCTCTCTATAGAAATGATTTGTGATATAAATCCCTAGTCCTAGATCAAGATCCAGGTCCAGTCATATAGGTCTAGCCGTCTAGGTCCTTCCCTAGTCCTAGATCAAGAATTAAAGTCGAGGAAGGTTACGCTATATATATGTCATTAGTTGCGTTTTTAGTGTTTCATTAAGAAACTCTTTATTTGCATGGTAATCTTCTTTTATTGACTTACTGCTTTCTATGGGCGTGATGATTCATATCTGGAACCAAACTAAAACTCCAAAATTTTCTATGTAAATAAAAACAATAAAAGAAAGATGTGTTGCTTTCCTTAACATTCAAATTGGTATTGACATGTAAGTTAAAATCAATAGCTAACAAAAACATTTCAATTAATACAACTATGATTTCTAAACCAATAAAAAAACTATGTGTCACTAGGCATGTCAATTAGGCCCAAAACCTACATACTCGCCCGGCCCGGCACGGCTTTGAAAAACACCCGACTCGGATTTAAATATATGTCCAGAAAAATAGAACTTTTTGGACTTAGCCCGTTCGGGCTTTAGAGTTTTTAGGGCTTAGTCCGATCAGGCTCAGACCGGCCCCAACAATCCTTATACAAATATAATTATACGTTTTTGTTAACATTTTTGTTTGATTGCAATATTTCTTTAATAATTTATTGTAAATAAAGTTTAAAACTCTAATCTTAATTTTATATTTACTGAATAACCTTACTTAATATTTTTAAAATCTTTATATGTGCTATTTTATATGAATTATATATATATTTTCTTTGGTTAAAATATAAAAATCTATTTTGGTTTTTTATTTTTTATTTTATTTTAGATTAAGTTGGTTTTAGTGAATATAGATGAGTTATTTAAATTTGATTGATTTGTTTTATATTGCACTTTTAAACATTGCTTTTTAAGACATGTTATAAATTAACTTATACGTTTGAATTTTTGATATGTAAAATAAGCCCGGAAAAGCCTGAAAAATCCCAAAAATTCATGTAGCCCTGTTAGTCTTAGAGCCGGACCGGGCTTTGAAATATAGACTTGGAAATATTTTGGAGCAGGCCGAGAAGGGCTCAAATATATGCGAGTTTTGCGGATTTCGGGACGGATCGAGGTGAGCCAGCCCGATTGACACCCCTATGTGCCACATCACATTGTCTTTCACTTCATAAACCCTTGCCGAGATAATATAAAAAAAAACACGAAGACTCTAATTGTTTGTTCTTCTCCTTCACACTAAAAGACTGCTTTTGAATTCAGTTAGAGAGAAGAAACAAAATAATCGTCACAAAGTTTTGCCTTCGATGAAACAAACATTAAGAGAAGAAAACACACGACTCGTGCGGCAAGAGACATGGAAGAAGCATAGGTCCATTGTTAAAGAGGCAAAGCAATCTCACCGAATTCAACTTTGATTAATTCGAACAAGAATTTCAACAAAATCTACAGATTGTGTAATCAAATTCTCCAGTTATCGTGAACTTTTTGGAAGAAGAGGCGAGGTTAAAAATTAGGACAGGGAAGAAATTTGAAAAGATAGAATAGAAAGAGAGACACATAGTGATGTGAAGAAGAAGGAAGAAGAGAAGAGAGACATAGAGATATCAATTCCTCATGTAAGCCCCTCCCTAACCATAAAACTGTCGTCTTATATACAAAAGATTAAAAAAATTCACAAAAGAGCAACTTGGACATGACAAAGTTCATTAATTTATTTTAGAATCGCAAGTCCAATCGAGGTAAATATGTCATTTTTATTCAAGCTTTTAGGGTTGCTTCAAGAAAAAATATTAGTGTTTGTGTAAATCAAATCACCTATTCTTTGTTGACTTAGTTCTTAAGTGAAGATGATATTGAGCAAATTGCTGCTTTGGATTAGAACGTTTTCTTTTTCAAGGTTAAGTACAATACATGTTACTTACTACTACTTCCAGAACTCTATATGTGAAAATTATCATTTTTTATTTCCCTTTCGATCTTAGTAAATTTTAAAAGCTTTATCTTTGGTTTATGTCAGATTTATGAGACAAAAGTTGAAGTGCCTAAACCAAACGTACTCTAAGAGATCCATCAAGAACATTTAAAATGTATACATCAAAGAGTAATATGTCTTACTGTTCTAGAGGGTTTGTGAGTGAGAAACAAATCAATAACTAATGGTTTGTAATCCCTAAACTTATTTGGTAATCAAATTTAAAATCTATTCAGAAACTAAATTTATGAAATAAAAAACTCAATTATCATATGTTGATGTAAATAATATTAATAAAAGATACTATTGAAATTAATAAAAATTTATGAATTGATTCCAAATAACATATATTAAATTATGAATCGAGAAAAACAAAACAGAAAAATATGACAAAAATAAAATAAAAAAAACTAATCTCGCAGCGTAGCGCGGGTACTAACCTAGTGTAAATAATATAAGATGAGTCGTGTGTACGACTTTTTGAGTGTAATCAAAGATTAAAATAGAAACTAGATTTTAATTTTGGAGATGTTTTCTACTTATCATTAAAACTATAAGGTAAGCCCATATACAATGTATGTTTAATATATCAGACACATGTGCATGATTTGTTTATGTATGTCGATGTCAGCATATTCCTTAGAATATTTCCTCAAATCTCACTTTTTCCACTCCCTAATTGATTACTTAATCACAATTATTTCTTTAATTAGTAAGGCAAAACTTCTTGTCCAATAATTTGTGATCCAGTCACTGTTTTTCAATTTGTCATTAGTGGTGTCGGGTACCGTCGACAATCTTATTCGTTTACTGTATTTCAAAATTAGAGCAAACAGTGATTTGGATATGTTAATTAATATACTAATGGACCACTAATATTGTGCAAGTGGTCGGACAATTAACATGTTTAATTCAAAAGATTCATAAAATAGTTGACAACAAAAAATGGTAGAATTAGCAGCGTTCATTGAATCTTCTAACTAAATGGTAGGAAATGTTTGTTTTTTCTTTTTTTACAAATTAAGTAACTCCACTATGAATACAAAAAAATTAAATCTGTTTGTAGACTAAATTTCTTCAATAAGATTTTTATATTGACCAATGTAAGCATGTAACCGGTTTGTGTCAATATCATAGTTGTGTCACCAACTAAATTCAAACTCATACTATATTATTCTATGTTATTAACAACAACAAAAAAGTATATTGATATAATTTTAATATACTGAACTTCACAATAATATGTTAAAATTTATAGAATATATATATGTAGCTTATCTATAATTAACAATAGGTAAAAATCTAGTAACAAAAATAAACTATAAACAATACTAAATAAATAAAACAGTAAACTCGTAAAATTACTGATAAAAAAAAAAACCTTGTTATTTTTCCATAGTACCTAATAGTTGATTTTGCTCAATTAGTAATATGATTTTTTAAAAAGTTACCTAAAATATTTTAGACTCCCATTAGCAATTTAACACCATTGGTTTGAGTCAAAGATTGTGTCACACCAATAAAATAATAATCGTTTCCAAATGAATATGTTTGACCTAACCTAACGGATGAGAATTACACGTTTTTGGGGGCTTTTAAGTATTCAACAACGACACTATTGAAATAGATTTAACAACTGTTTCAAGAGATCAATTCATATTTATGATCTCCAAGTAGCTGGGGGGATGATTGATACTATTCGACAAAAGTAATGCAAGTATGGTCATTGTGTTGAGTACTATAGTTGACATTTTAAACCGTAAATATAAATAGTAAAAAATAAATAATTTTAATCTCAACTACCTTAAAAAAATCATTAAAACAAATTAACTCTTATCTTTCTTTCTTTTCCTAAAATGTTAACATTATATAAAAATGACTTAAATTATATTTTATTTTGTTTGATAACACAAAACTATATAAATTTTAACAATACAAAAAGCGATAAATAATACAAGGACAATACAAAAAATCGAATTTTTTTTATATTATACAGCTTTTATAGTTTGATTATAAAAAGTAAACCTACCAATAAAATTAAAAACTAATAAAATCACAGCACTACAGTTAATAATCATAACTCTACCAATATCAAATTTAAATATTAGATAAAGTAATAAGTTAAAATTAATTATTAAAAAAAAAAAAAACAGAATCACACAAATGATGACGTGGCTAGTCCCTACGTGTAACACCACACACAGTAACGTCCTCTCCTCACTCTGTGCCCAAAAAATCTCTCTCTCTCTCTCTCTCTCTCTGTCTCTCTCTGTCTCTCTCTCTCTCTCTCTCTCTCTCAGTTTCTCTTTAATCCTTTTTTTTTTTTTTGGGTTATTTTTTTTTTTTTGTTTTTTCAGCGTTTTATAAGAATCCTTCAAGATCTCTCATTCATCATTTGCTGTTTGAGAATCTTCTTGGATCATTCTCTCTCTGAAGATCATTCTTCTTTTAGGGATTTTTCAGAAAGTTTCGTTTTTTTTTTCTTTCTTTCCTCTCTTCTCCGATCCGCCGCCGTGGGTTTTTGGTGGTTACGATGACGATCAAAGATGAGTCGGAGAGTTGCGGTAGCAGAGCCGTCGTTGCTTCGGCGTCTCAAGAAAACCCTAGACATTACCGGATGAAACTCGATGTCTACGGCGAGGTTTTACAGCGACTTCAAGAATCTAATTACGAAGAAGCAACTCTTCCTGATTTCGAGGATCAGCTCTGGCTCCATTTCAATCGTCTTCCTGCTCGGTAATACTCTTCTACATTCATTTATGGTTTTTTTTTGTTTCTCTTCTTTCTTTATTTGGGGTTTGATTCAAATTGGAGTTTAAAGATAAGGTTTTTGTTTACTCTCGAGCCTAGAGTTGTAGAATCTTGGAAATTTCGTTCCTTTTCTACTCGATTTTGTGTTTTCTTGTTTCCAAGTTTTGTATATGTTCATCGACAGTGACTGATCTCTCTCTCTCTCTCTCTCTCTCTCTCTCTCTCTCTCTCTCTCTCCCTCTCTCTCTCTCTCAGTCATATGTTGTTTGTTTACAAAAATTGATAATCTTTTGCGTTTCTCAACACGTGTCTTGATCAATTGAATGAAGCTTCTTGGTGTGTTGTTTAGTTTCTAAGTGTTGTGCATTTGGCATTGTTGTTGCATGTTGTTTCAGATATGCTCTTGATGTTAAAGTTGAGAGAGCGGAAGATGTTCTCACACATCAGAGATTGCTTAAATTGGCGGAAGATCCTGCAACTAGGCCTGTGTTTGAAGTTCGTAGTGTACAGGTAATAGAAGCTTTGAGTTATGATGTTGAAAGCTTTAATATTTGCTTTTGTTGTGTTAATTTGTTTCGCTGGGCCCTCTTTCTTAAAGGTTCCTCCAAGAACTTCTCCTGACTCTGACCCTGCTGTGGAGGAAGATGCCCAAAGCTCTCACCAACCAAGTGGGCAAGGGTATTGTGTTCTATCAAATTGAGATCGATTTTAAAGTTAGAGCCTTTTCAACATTGTAATTTGTCTTGCCCTTTCTTTCTGTGAAAAGGGCTCTTGCTCCTCCGACTTTTGGTTCTTCTCCAAATTTTGAGGCTATTACTCAGGGAAATAAAATTGTTGAAGATGTCGATAGTGCTGTAAATGTAACATTGTCTACTCGGTGAGATTTCTTGTTATGTTGTTCGTTATGTTTTTTTTGTATCTGTTTTCCTATCTTGTCTCATGTTTGATTACAATAGTATCTGCGCTGATGTTATCCTTTGTTGTCTATCACGCAGACCGATGCACGAGATCACATTTTCAACCATTGATAAGCCCAAACTCCTTAGCCAGGTTGGTGATTCTTAGTCTAATAGCGCTGTTTTCTGCATAAACTTTGCCATAGAAGATACTTGGAGAATGGATGCTTAGTTCTTCCATATCTGGGATTATTTGAGTGAGCAAAATGCTTTCTGTTTCAGCTAACTTCCCTACTTGGTGAGCTTGGACTGAATATACAAGAAGCTCATGCTTTTTCCACTGTGGATGGTTTCTCTCTAGATGTCTTTGTAGTAGATGGTTGGTCTCAGGAGGTATGGTGGTTTTAGCTTTTTGAAGTATCACGCTACTTGTTACAGTGAATGACTTAATCTGATCGTGAATACCACCTTACTGTCTCTGTTATTTTGAGAAACTTATGCACTTTGGAATTATAGGAAACAGATGGTCTAAAGGATGCATTGAGCAAAGAGATACTGAAGCTTAAGGTATTTTTGATATCTTAACTTTTTAAACGTTAATGATCTTCATGCGATGCCTCATATATTCTCTCACTGATTCTCAATATGAATTTGGACATAGTCTTTTGCTCGTTTACCTCAAACATTTGACAGTTGTCCTTTCCCAATATTTTCCCTTGTCTTTTTTACAGGATCAACCTGGTTCAAAATATAAATCTATTGCGTTCTTTGAGCATGACAAATCAAGCAATGAGCTTATACCCGCCTGCATTGAAATACCGACGGATGGAACTGATGAGTGGGAAATTGACGTGACACAGCTCAAAATTGAAAAGAAAGTGGCATCTGGTTCATATGGGGATCTGTGAGTATTATTGTTTCTTAAGCTCGTTTTGAGAACTGGAATTTTTTTATTCAGAAGTGAGTAATTTGTTTTTGATGGCTATGCAGGCATAGAGGCATATATTGCAGTCAGGAAGTAGCTATCAAATTTCTCAAGCCTGAGCGTGTAAACACTGAGATGCTTAGAGAATTTTCTCAAGAAGTTTTTATAATGAGGTCAGTGCAATTAGTTCTCAGCATCAAGTAGAAATTCCAATAGTAGTTTACATGAATTCTACTTCAAATACAGTTCATATTTTTATATACAGAAACATGCTTAGCATTAACAATACCCTTATCTGACATTTATATTCAGGAGAAGGCTTGAATTTTTTTAATTCCTTGTCTGACGTTAAATCACTTTTGATGTATTAAGTAACCAACATGCATGCTTCATTGTCATTTCTTACTGACGCTTTTACTGTCTATAGGAAAGTTAGACACAAAAACGTCGTTCAATTTTTGGGTGCATGCACAAGATCTCCAACTCTCTGTATAGTGACTGGTAAGTTCTTAGTATTTGAGTTGACTGGTTTGAGTTATAACCACAATATGTATTTTAGTTGACTGGATTTATGTTTCTGTCAGAGTTTATGGCTCGAGGGAGCATATATGATTTTCTTCACAAACAGAAATGCGCTTTTAAACTTCAGACTTTGCTTAAAGTTGCACTTGATGTGGCAAAAGGAATGAGCTATTTGCATCAAAACAACATTATTCACAGGGACCTTAAGACTGCGAATCTTCTTATGGATGAACATGGAGTAAGACTTGTTCTCTGGCTATTCATATTGTAGTCTTCAAAGCATTGAAATTCTGCAAAGAATTCTTTATCCTTTACCTCTGTGAACCTCTTTTATGTCTACTAGAATCACCAGACTCTAGGATTCTAACCTTGGGATAATTTTGAGCAGCTTGTCAAGGTTGCTGATTTCGGAGTTGCCAGAGTGCAGATTGAATCAGGGGTCATGACAGCTGAAACAGGGACTTACCGGTGGATGGCTCCAGAGGTATGTATGAGTTTCGAACCTCAAATACATTGATCAGCCTTTTTTACGTATTTGTGGAAAAATAAGATTTTGGAGTCCTCTGTTTGATCTGGCTCTTTTACTTTGACAATAAACTTGCGAAACCCAGGTCATTGAGCACAAACCTTACAACCATAAGGCAGATGTGTTCAGCTATGCGATAGTGCTATGGGAACTTTTGACTGGTGACGTAAGAATCTATCTGACTACAGTTTTATTTTGTTGTCTGAATCTTTCATGCTAATTAGAGTCACTGATGAATCATGCATTTCTAAATGGAAACAGATCCCGTATGCTTTCTTGACTCCGCTACAAGCAGCTGTTGGCGTTGTCCAAAAGGTATACACTTCTAATAGAAGAACATTTGAGTCAATCTAGTTTTTGTTTTCCTCCAGATCCAAAGGCTAAAACTGAATGTGCTTTTCAGGGGCTTCGACCAAAAATTCCAAAGAAAACACACCCAAAAGTGAAGGGACTTCTAGAGAGATGTTGGCACCAAGACCCAGAACAGAGACCACTCTTCGAGGAAATCATAGAAATGCTGCAACAGATAATGAATGAGGTAAACGCCGTAGTGTGATCCCAGAGGAAAAACCATACCCATACAAGGAGAGATTCTCAGAGCAGGATGTGTGGATGTGGTGGAAACAAAGCAGGTTGGAGATGAAGACCCTAGCAAGGACAACCAGTGCATGTCTTTCCTGACTACTCCCTTTAGAAAGCCCCGTTACTAGTTCTGATACAAAAAAAAAAATCAGTTTCACGATTGAAGGCACTATTTTGTTGGCCTTTGTACAGTTTTTTTTTTTTTTTTTTTCATTGGGGAGGATCTAGTTTTTGACCTTAGAGAGTGTTTTCTTCTTTTTTAGTTGCTCCCTGATTCCTTTCCACATAGAAGAAATTAGAAACCCTTTTCTTTTGTCACTTCTTTTTTTCTTTTTCTTTTCATAAAGAAAGCAAGTTTAATAGAGTTGCGTATTCTTTTGACTATAAGTCATTTTCCCATTAGTGTTTTGGATCATAAAAATGAAGACATGTGATGTACATTCTAGTAAAATGGAGACAAAGGGAATACATAAATAACCCAACCGGTTACAGTATTTTACTTTTCCACCTTAGGAACAAACAATGCCCACTGCTATATACACACTTGAGGTTTGTGACAATGGCTTATCCGTCGTTTTAGACATTTAGTAGCGAACACCGTGCCGTTCTCAATGCAAATAAACGACATAATGCAAACCCGGAACACATGAGTGAGAACTGAGAAGGATTAGGATGATAAATCTCTGGAGCTCCACTAACCAAATAAAATTGGTGGGATTAAACGCCTCTGAATTGTGAAGCTTGCAGGTTCTTCTCTATACACCTCCCAAATTCGAATTTAGAATAGCTCAAAGTTTCGATTTTTATTAATTGATTCGCATACTTATCGATGCTTTTTTTGAATTTCTCAGTTGTTGTCCAGTGGTTGTGGAAGAGGAGATGGTGTTCTTAAGTTGGGGTCGTCCATCTTCAGAGCAGCAGCAACAAGTTCTCAACAAGTAAGAATCAAATTCGTAAATTAGAAAGAAAACAAAAAAAAAAACAAAATCTTGCACTAGAAAAAGCTCTCTCTGAGTATATTATGTATGGTTTTTGCTTTCTAAAATCCAGAACAGGAACCTTCAATTATGACAACAAGTACAGAGGAGCTTCGTCTAAATCTATAGCTAAACTTAAGGAAGACTCAGAGATTAATAAAGATGGATTCTTGATCAATCATGCTCGTGTTCTAGTCGGTTCTGGTAAAGAGAGTTATGAGAAAGGGAAAAAAGCTCTCCAGACTTGGAAGTACATAAGTTTCTTTTTTGCTCATTTCAAATTTAATGGAACACCAAATTGGTTCTGTTCTCATTGATTTCGAACTGATAACATTTGCAGGCATTTTGGTATGGGTTGGACATTTGTTGATCCTGCAACTCCAGTTGAAACCAGTAACAAGTTTTGCATCTGTGTGAAAGAAGTACTTCCATGGGTGATGCTTCCTTTGCAAGTGGTTTATGTCGACGAAAGCCGGAAATCAAGAAAAGGCCCTGCGCATTTCGGTTACGGGAGCGGCACTCTTCAGGGGCATTTACTGGCTGGAGAAGAACGGTTTTCAATAGAGCTTGACGGTAATGGTCAAGTTTGGTATGAGATAACGTCCTTCTCTAAGCCAGCTCATTTCTTGTCGTTCCTTGGATATCCTTATGTGAAGCTAAGGCAGAAGCATTTTGCTCGTCATTCTTCTGAAGCAGTGCTGAAACATCTCAATGCTTCGTGATGATATTTCAAGTTGTATTTTACGATAAAAAGTTGTTGCATATACGCTTTGTCTAT
The DNA here is from genome assembly GCF_030686135.1 of Camelina sativa. NCBI lineage: Eukaryota > Viridiplantae > Streptophyta > Magnoliopsida > Brassicales > Brassicaceae > Camelina > Camelina sativa. The sequence continues at coordinate 23,628,042 of NC_141898.1, read as the reverse complement.
ACCGTAAAATGAAAGCTTAAAAGGGTAAGTTTTTTATTCAGATGATTGGTACTTACTACCATAGTCTAAGCTTGAACACCTTAATCAATAGGTGACGCAGAACTCATACGTCACAACATTCCCAACGTCGCTGTGTCACTGAGAAAGGAACGCGATCAGCATTGACATTATCATCCAAGGACGTTCTCATCAAGGAGACAATCGACAATGCAAATGGTTTTTACCTTTTAGCTGCAAACCAATTGCAGGTTGAAGAGAGTTTAAGGTCTCTCTGTATTTTTACTTAAGGGAGAATAGTCGGATGGCAACTTTAAGGTCTCTCTTCAATTATACTGAGTAAAGCCTTACAATTTCGGTTTACTTTTTTGGTTTAGTTGGTTTGAATAATTTGTTGTGTTCAAATTCAGGTTAGTATAAAATAAAAAGCACTAAACCAGATAAAGTTGGGTTAACTGGTTACTGAACCAGCCTTGGTTCGTCTCAGGTGATTAAGAGTAATTAGTTTCAAACAAAATGGAAAACAATCATACTTAGTTCGTTTAATGACTGTTTAGCGAATTTACAGAAAAAAGGAAATAACACAACACCGACCGACTATAATCTATATCTATATATACAACGATTAGGAATAGAATGTTGCCATATCTTTCGCGATAGACCAAACACAAAAATCTCTCAGTGTTTTCTACTTCTCTCTTCTGTTTGTGAAATCGTGAAAATATCATAATGGGTGGCGTGAAGCGAAAGATTCCGATAGAGATGATAGGGAAGAAAGATTCAAGAGCAGTGGCATTCTCCAAACGCACAAAGGGTCTCTATAGCAAAGCGGCTGAGATTTGCCTTCTCGCCGATGCAGAAATTGCGATCTTGGCAACTCCCGTTTCTTCCAATTCCAACGCTTCTTTCTACAGCTTTGGTCATTCATCTGTGGATAACGTTGTCGCCGCTTTCCTCGCTAATCAGCGTCCTCGGGAAGATCTAGGGTTAGGGCTAGGGTTCTGGTGGGAGGATGAGAGGCTTGCAAAATCAGAGGATCCGGAGGAACTGAGAGACGCGATTAACTCAATGTCGAAGATGTTGCAAGATCTCAAGGATTCGCGTTTCAATGCCTTGCAGAATCGACTAGATTGTGAGGACGTGGAGAAGAAGGGTTTACTAGACGGAACTCATCAAAACCATACTCTTAATAATCCTGAATCTTGTTGCGACAACGAGAACAACTATGCTTTACTTGGAAACGTGGATGGATGCAATCAGGAGTTGTTGGACATTGATCAAATCATTCATTTTGAGCCGACGGATCAAGAGTTGTTGGACATTGATCAAATCTTTAATTTTGAGTCGACGAGTTCATCAGTGAATTCACAGTTGGAAAACATCTCGATGGTGACACCAAATCATCAAAACTCCTTCTCTGATTCTAATGCTGTTGTAGATGAAGTTCACACTGATTTGTATGATGATAATATCCACTTGTCCAATTTAGATGAAGATCTGATGCTACAGATTTCTGACAACAACTGCATAAACAACAATGTTTTATCTGAAAACTTTGATGAATTCATTCAAGAGCTGGATCTTGATCATATCTTTGATTTTGAGACGAATTATATGAAGAGCTTTGAGATGGATGATGTCTCGATGGTGACTACGAATTCTGAAACAGTTGGAGATGGAGGATTAGTGACTGATCACATAGATTTGGATGAGGATAATCTATGCTTTTCTGATTATTTCAATGAACTAACCTCCCCTGCTCCAATCTGAAAACTCCCTCCAAGAAGATACAACAAGTTAAACATCTATTCTCAACTCTCTCAAAGGAAGAAGGGTCCGGGTTTGACTTTACTAATTCATGATTAAACCATCTTTTTTTTTTGTATATTTTGGTTGGAGTACGTTTTATCAACTTTCTTACTAGTCTGTAGAATTCCTTATTTACTACTACTCATGAGTAACAGTTGAGATTTTTGTATATTTTGAAGGCATAATATATATATAATATGATGTTAAACTCCGATTAGCTAACAATACAACACTAGTATTTGTATTCATTGTTTTTGGGTCTACCAAAATTGGAAAGTGACTGAGTTAATGGCTTTCTGAATACATTTAGATTTCCCATGTTACTAATTTCCCACACACATTTTCTTACTCTCTCTCTCTCTCTCTCTCTCTCTCTCTCACACACACACACACACACACACAAAAACAAACTTGTATAGCTGATTGATTTTTCTCATTGTTGCAGGTGTATCTATTACAAGCATGCTTCCATGTAATGGCAATAAGACCGCCCACAGTGCCAGCCAATTCTTCTTGCAGGGTAAAGAAGAAACTTTTAAAATCAGTTTTCGTTGAATCATTCTCAGGTGAAACTCATGATATGTTGTTGTGGAATTCAACTTCAGGCTAAGGGTGACACTGAGTGCAGCACATACCACAGAAGATGTGAAGAAACTCATCACTCGTGTTTGGACTTTGGCAACACCACCACCATTCACATTTCCTTCCTTTCTCTATCCAAAACTCTAATTTGTAAGGTGTTCGCTATAATATTGTCAGTGAATAAATAATAATCACTTGAGCTAGAGAGTTCCATTTGCAAAAGGGATTACAGCAATACATTATATAGAGTTCCATGTATGTTTGAACATATAGAGAGTTACACAATGAATGTAAAACAGAGGACAAAGAGGAAATAGTTTCATCGGGGGTCATGAAAGCAAAAAAGCCCAACTGATGAAAGTATCACAAGCCCAAATCGTACAAGTATGAGTCAGCCGCGGGAAGAAGAGAAATGAGCAGAGGCGGGAAAACATCTAAGCTGCATGGAACTCATCACTGCGCTTTCTTCGTGTTTGGACTTTGACAACACCACCACCATTCACAATTCCTTCCTTTCTCTATCCCAAACTCTAAAAAAAACCGTTTTCTATTATCTCACTTATTCCAAAACTCTAATTCGTAAGGTGTTCGCTATATTATTGTCAGTGAATAATAATAATAATCACTTGAGCTAGAGAGTTCCATGTATTGCTGTAATCCCTCCTGCTTTGCAAAAGGAGCAATATATTTTGAACATATAGATAGAGTTACACAATGAATGTAAAACAGAGGACAAAGAGGAAATAGTTTCATCGGGTCATGAAAGCAAAAGCCCAACTGATGAAAGTATCACAAGCCCAAATCGTACAAGTATGAGTTAGCCGCGGGAAGAAGAGAAATGAGCAGAGGCGGGAAAACATTCATCTCCTCTGTAACGTAACTTAATAAGAAGCCAGAAGTATGTGAGCTTATTGGGTTATGTATCTTTTGCAATTACTCTCCGTATTTGTTTTAAACGGTAACCAATCAACTTAATAATTATACCAAATGAGTGGAGACTGTATTTTTAGAATAACTTGATAATAATATTAAGAAATATCGCCATACTTTATAAGTGCAACAGACTCTTAAACCCTTAATTTTTAAGGTTTTGAATAGTGAATTTGAGGGTGCACTATTCAACCCCTTACAATTTTATGTATATTTCATTTCAGTCTTTATAAATTTTCTATCTTACAAATAGGTCTAATAAGTTTAATTGTTTGAAATCTATCTATATAAATTCAATTGGTTGATTTATATCTATATACATTCTATTATTTGAAATATATCTATATAAATTTTATTATTTGAATATATATATGGAAATAATTATATTGAATAACTTTATATTTTACATGTAATTTTATTTTATATTTTTGATATATATATATATTATATGTTGTTTTATCATAGAAGGTATTGTATTTTATTAACATTGTTTGATATATTTTTTCATTGTGTATTTTATATTTATCTATGGAAGTTTTGTGATTATAACAAATTATTGGTAAGATTGTGGACTATAATGTAAATAGAAAATTTTTTAGAAATAAATTTGAGGGTGTACCATTGGAGTAAGTCACCTTCAAACCTTCATTTTGAAGATGAACTCCCTTTAAAATGAAGGCATTGTTGGAGATGCCCTAATATGTTATCTTATAACATAAACAAACAAAAAATTTATAAACAAGAACATACAATATATATTTATAGAAATCAAAGATACACACATATTCCCTCATTAAATGTCTTAGTTGCCTAGTAGAGTCAGGAACTCGGAGCCTATCACAGAAGAGCTCCCCGGGGTCCTCTCAAGCGCCGAGGGCTCGATACCCTATATGAAAGAGAGGGGTGCCTTCGGCTCATAGAATGGCAGAGGCAAATAGAGCTTTTGCACATTTTCGATACGTTACACCAAAAGCTTTCTCACAACTAGCAAAAAAATAGATAAACTATACAGCATATATATATATATATATAATATACTTGTTGATCCAAATAATATCATATATCAAACAGTTGCAGAAGTTGCTTCTTGTTCTTGCTCTCGAACTTCGCCGGAAATTGGTGGAATTCGTCGTCGGATTCATCGAGAAGCGGAGATGGGCGATTTTAAAATCCCGGTTCCGATGAAACGGCGTCGTCTTTTGCGTATCTTGATACTTTATTCGATCTCAGAGTCGAAGGACGCGAAACGACGCTCTGTTCCGAGTCGCGGAGCTGATTTCGAATCCTGAGATTCAATCTCGGCTGTACGATGAGATTAAATCAACGGTGGGAGATGATCGTAACGTCGAGGAGAAAGATTTGGATAAATTGGTTTTTTTACGAGCTAATTTTGTTAAGGAGCTTCTCCGGAGACATCCTCCGGCGTATTTCACGTTAACTCACGGCGTCACGGAGCCGACGAATCTCTCCGTTTACGATATTCCCGTAGGAGCTCGTTGAGTTTTATCTTCCGGGTATAAGTGAGGACCCGAAGATCTGGTCTAAACCGGATAAATTCGACCCAGATCGGTTTATAACAGGTGAAGAAGAGGCTGACTTAACCGGAGTAGCCAAGTGGATTTCATCGGAAAGTTGGTGTTCGCGGTGGTGAGAGCGAGGGTTCAAGTCTAGGGTTTAAGTTTCGTAGATTCCACGTCTTTAACTCTTTATACTAGTGGTATTGTCTGATATGATGTGGTTTAATTAAACGTTGTTTTGCTACTAGTCTTCAATTATACTGAGTAGAGCCTTTTGCACCTTCGATTTACTTTTTTTTTTTGTTTAGTTGGGGGTGGAACATGGGGAATACGATGAGACATTTGGTTAGTATCTTCTTTCTCATCCTCGTCAAAGTAAGTTGAAAGTAGATCCAAGGTGAAAGTAAGACATCTATGAACTATAATGTTGGAGAATTGAGCTCCTAGGTCTTGGACTATGCTCAACATTTCTCCACTCCAGTACATGATCACCATGATGATCTCCTCTTGGGAGTGTGATAAGAATCACTATTTCGAATCCATGAGCTATTTTTCTTCTAGGTAGACGATAGAGAGAACGACTACAAGAGAATTGAAGTGGAATACAGGAAAGCTCAAAAAAGTATAGTTGTTTATGCCGGAAACAGAGGAACATCTAGATGTGTACATGTTATGAAAATGTTTATGAGTTCCAACAACGGAAAAAAATCGGACAGCGATTAATCAAAGAGTTCCTCAAGTAACTTAGACTATTCAACCATTTAATCTTCTTTGTTTTCTTACTTTTCACAAGAGAAAATCAAAATTAGTTGCTTTGGGATGAGAATTTTCTTTGTAGTTGCCCATTTGGGGGGAAAAAAATATAAATTGGTGTATTTTATATATCCAAACACCGTCAAAACCCAACTCTTATATATTTTGTTCAATATGTTATATCTTAGTGTTTCAATATTAATATTCAACAATATGTAATATAAATTGGTGTGAAAAATATTTTAATAAAACAGGAAAATGATTAATCTAAAAAAATGGATTCAGTTCGTTGTATTATAAAAAAGTATAATATATTGTTACATCAACCTAATTTTTATTTTTGTATTGCATCTTTGTTGTTAATTGAGGATGTTATATATTGTTAAATATTTATAAATTTTATTAATTTTCATTTCTGTATAATGAGATTTTCATTTCTGTAAATAATAATGAGATTTTCATTTATGTAAATAACAATGTAAAACATAAAGATATGAATTTTAATTTTCACGGTTAAAATATATTCTAACACAAAATGAACGTAAGTTTGAATAAAACAAAAAAAAATTAGATCCCACAAATAATGTTATACATAATAATTTTATTCAAGCCGAGTTGTTACCTAGTGAATTTATATACGTGACCCATTTATTAATTTATAAATGACTTTGGTTCGTTTTAGTGTGCGAACTTTTAATAGATTTAAGAACCTGTGGGCTGTTTGTCATACTGATGAGTGATTCAAATTGTTTTTTTCCTATATATCAAAATATACCTGTACTGTATATGTATTTTTTTTTCTTTCTTTTTGTTTTGGTTTGGGCTATGTGCTCGATCGCTCGAGCTCGTAGTCACAAGCACTGACCCATGCTTGAATGCTACCAACGAGCCACTAGCGACATGCACGTACTGTATATGTATAATAAATTAATCTATTCTTTTACAAATTTTTATGTTTGTATAATGTATCCCTCCGGCAAATTCTCTAAAATCGAATGCCCACGAAGATTACAATATTACATATACATCTATTGAGAGATTATGTTGAGAAGGGAGGCTCGTGTTCTAATCAACCCTCGAAACAATCCTTCTAGACTCTTCTCGAACCTTCCAATACATACCTGAACTTCCTCAAGCTTCATATGAAGATCATCATGGGAGATAGAATCTCCACAAATCGCTGAATCTACATTCTCCAACTCGTTTCTGACCATCTTATCGTGATCATGAAACTTCTTGTTCATGAGGACTAAAGCCAACTTGCTCCTTATGTCGTTCCCGTTTTGTCGTCCGGACAAGAACTCCAAGAACGACTTCAAGACCGAAATTGTCATCAAAACGACACGTCTCATTGCATGAATCACGGCCAAGAAGTGAATATCACCTTCTTGATCACAATCATGATCGCTCATCACTAACCCTACACTAATGTTCTTTAAAGATCCAAGAAGCTTCTTCACTTCTTTCCTCATGTTCTTCCTAAACACGACATATCCGGAGACATCAACATCTTTCCTTCTCCTAACACAAGATTGAAGACCAAGAACACGCTCATGAGTCTCAACCATGAGATCCCTCGAGACGTTGCATATATCCATTAGCCTCAACGAACCATCAAGTATCTCCTCCATAAACTCTCCTTTCACCTTCTTCTTCTTCTTCCTCCCATCACTACACGACAACACACTTTGCGTCGAACCCATCTTAAGAAGCTCTTCCGTGCAGTCGTACAAATCCTCCAGCCCCGATAGACCGGAGTAAACCGAATCGGATGACGTCATCGTCGAAGTGTTCATGGTGATGATAAGAAGCTTGTCAAGCGATTCCTCTATCGCTGCTGTGCTAGGATGAGATCTTGAAGGTAAGCTAATAGATCTTACATGATTCTTGATCATCATCATCGCCATATTTGGTTAGTATTGTCTTTGAGCTGTGTTGTTAATGTTTATTCAACGAGCTCAATTTATATGATGTAAGTTTGTAACATCAACCAACAAAACTTCAACAAATAATAAGATATTTATTATTTTAATTTTGTCCGATTGTTATAGGCAAAATGTGTGATTATGAGTTGTCATGTTTTTTTTATAAGCTCGATTTGTCAAAATATGCGTAACAGTTTGGCCACATAACTGATGAGTCATCGTCTGTTATGCCTCCGGTTTGGCCACATAATTAATGGCTACTCGAGTACTCTAAATTAAAATAATATGAAACGGTCTATGAATTGTCTCGGTAGGTGAAGCAATGCAGATCTTCCTCAACCATATTATGCCTCGTCCGATCCTACCTATATTGTCTGATTAATTAACCTCAACATATTGGGTTTATGACACGTGGAAAAGAGTCGAATCTTTGTATCGGCAATTTTATTGATTACTTCGTTTGTATCCGCGGAAAAATTAAATACTTGCAACGTGTAATTTGAGTTTTTTTTCTTTAGAATTTTGGAGAAATACCTTTTTTAGTATGCTATTTTTTTCCAAAAATATAAATTTTTTAAGAAGGTGTTTTTTGATGATAAATGCTATTCGGAGACACGATCCAAGTTTTTATAAAATTTTAAAGGTTTTTATAAAGTTTTACAAAGAATTCTATAAGGCTTTATATATAAAGTTTATATCATACGCCAATCTTGTTGGGAATTGCGAAAGGGTTGGGAAAGCCGGTCCGCGTGGATCAGACTATGCAAACCTTCGAAAGCGGCTGTTTTGCAAGAGTTTGTGTAGAAGTTAACTTATCCAAGCCACTGAAGAGTACAGTGATGGTTAACGGGGAACGGTACTATGTAATGTATGAAGGACTCATGCAGATTTGTTTGGGGTGTGGGATGTATGGACTTTTGATCCATTCGTGCCCTCATCGAGGGCCGGTGGTAGTAACCGGGTCGAGGTCAACAAGTGGGGCGGGATTTCCGCAGAATGTGGTGAAGATGACTAGGGAGCCGCCGCAGGCGACATATGGTTTTACGTCGGTAAGGAGTCGGGGAAGGAAAGTAGACGTACCGACGGGAATCACGGTGAGTGTACCACGACAAAAAAGTCAAGATTTGGGAAGAAATCTGCAGGATATCTCAGGAATTAATGTCGGGAAGGAGAATATTACGCTTTCCAATAGTTTTGGAAAGTTAGATAAGGAGATGGTTTTGTCTGAAATGCAAGGAGTGAATATCACGTCGGGGGAGAATAAGGAAAACTTGGATGTAGAGGATCAGGCTCTTAAGGAAAGGAGTGTGGTACACGCTAAAACAGATAATTCTGTTGTCTTTGTGGCGAAGGGGAAAGGAGGGAATCAAGTAGGGTTAGTGGATAAACGGGCTGTGAATAGTAAGCCCACTAAGGCTCATGAGCAAAGGCTAAAAGGCCAGAAAGCACAAAGGCATACTAGGGGGTTGGTATTTGGCCCAATTAGCAGAGAGATTGTTTTGTCGGAGTCTGGTAAGAGGTTGCGCGTGGAGACAGAAATGGTTGGCCGAGCAGGAGGACGATTTGTGGCGGAGGAGTCGGAGGAGTTGATTGCGCAAGAGTATAGCGGGAATGGTGAGGGCACTGAGGGTCAGGTGCGATCAGATAGGTCAGGTCCTCAGGCTGATGAACAGACGAGTATGCTTTGTGTTCCATTGGAAGGGGGAACAACGACGGCAAGGTATGAGGAATGAGGGTACGCCCCGGTGATTTGACTACTTCGATATGATCAAATGATGAATTGTTTACTTTGGAATTGCCGGGGGGGGAAATAAACCAAATTTTCAACGATCAATACGGTATATCTTGAAACGATTCAAGATGGATGTGTTAGCTGTTTTCGAGACACGCAAGAGGGGATAGAGCGAGGAGAATCTGTCAAGGGTTGGGGTTCGACAGGTCATGTAGAGTAGATGCAACAGGACAGAGTGGGGGTTTATGGTTGCTGTGGAAGTCGGAGATTGGGGATGTGGTGATTGAGAAGGCGGATGAGCAGTCTATCTATGCTAAGGTGGCTAAGGATGAGGAGACTTTCCACTTGATTGTAGTCTACACTGCTCCATTGGTAAGTCGGAGGAGTGGGATCTGGGATAGTTTACGGAGTGTCATTCTGACTATTGATGGGCCGATGATGATAGGTGGGGACTTTAATACGATCGTCCGACTGGATGAACGAACGGGTGGCAATGGCCAACTCTCACCAGAATCTATCGCTTTTGGAGATTGGATCAATGAAATGGTGCTGATTGATATGGGTTTTAAAGGTAAACAATTTACTTGGAGACGTGGGAGAGTGGAACAGACATATGTTACAAAGAGGTTAGATCGCGTGTTTTATTGTGCTCAGACTCGATTGCGATGGCAGGAGGCCGTGGTGACTCACCTGCCCTTTCTTTCGTCGGCTCATGTACCTCTATATGTCCAGCTATGTCCAGAGAATAGAGGAGATCCGCGACGACGACCGGTTAGGTTTGAGGCCGCCTGGTTAACACACCCAAGCTTCAAGGAGCTGGTTGAAAACTCTTGGAGAGGAGAATTACGGACTTCAGAAGTGCTGCAAATCATGCAGAGAATGTTAAGAAGATGGAACCGAGATTTCTTTGGTGATATTCAGACAAGGAAGAATGAGTTGGTTCAGAAACTTCAGGAATGTCAGGACATGCTAGATTCCACTCAGACGAATGACCTTCTCGCTCGGGAAGAAACGCTTATGCGTGAGTTTGAACTAGTCCTAGAGCAAGTAGAATTAAGGGGGTTCAGAAATCACGAGAGAAGTGGGTTGAGTTGGGTGATAGAAACACTAAGTACTTCCACATGTCTACTATCATAAGAGGAGACAAAATCCGATCAAAGCTTTAAAGGATAATGAAGGGAGGTGGGTTGTGGAAGCTAAGGATCTGGAGAAGTTAGCGATTGAGATTTCTAAACGATTATACTCTATGGATGATATTGATCTAGAAGTGGAGAGCTTACCGGATGCGGGCTTTACATAGTTGGATAGCGCAGACTTAACAAGGTTGATTAGTCTCTGCAATGTTTTGTTCAAGATAATCACAAAAACTATGGTGATGAGGTTGCAGGCAGTGATATCTAAACTGATTGGTCCGGCTCAATCTAGCTTCATACCAGGTTGTCTCAGTACTGATAACATAGTCGTTGTACAAGAGACTGTGCACTCGATGCGGCGTAAGAAAGGGAAGAAGGGTTGGATGCTTTTGAAGTTGGATCTTGAAAAAGCATATGATGGCATCAGGTGGGATTTTCTGGAAGATACTTTACAGGTTTTTGGGCTTCCTGATAAGTGGGTGCGGTGGATAATGTCTTGTGTGACTGGTCCGGATATGAGTGTCTTATGGAATGGGGAGCGTACTGCATCGTTTACACCAACTAGGGGTCTCAGTCAGGGTGACCCTTTGGCTCCATAATTATTCGTTTTATGTATGGAGAGGTTGTGTCATCACATTGAGGGGTCAATTGATGCTAACGAATGGAAGCCAATTAGTTTGTCTGTTGGAGGTCCGAAGTTGTCACACATTTTTTTTGCAGATGATCTCATATTGTTTGTGGAAGCCTCAGTGACACAAATAAGAGTTATTCGTAAAGTTTTGGAAAGATTATGTGTTGCGTCAGGACAAAAGGTTAGCCTGGACAAGTCAAAGATCTTCTTTTCTCGGAATGTAGATCACGGTCTGATGAAGTCCATTAGCGATGAAAGTGGTATTCAGGTGACATGTCACCTAGGGAAGTATCTTGGGATGCCCATGCTTCATAAGCGGATAAATAAGAGCACGTTTGGGACAGTTTTGGAGAGGGTAGCTTCAAGATTGGAGGGTTGGAAGGGTAGAAAATTAAGTATGGCTCGTAGGGTGACGTTGACGAAGGCTGCACTCTCCTCTATTCCAGTCCATTCGATGAGTACAATTGCATTGCCAAAGTTGACGCTTGACAGTTTGGACAGGACCTTCAGAAATTTTGTGTGGGGTAGTACTCCGGAGAAGAAGCGCCAACATTTAGTGGCTTGGGAGAAAGTTTGTAGACCAAGGCAGTAAGGCGGTATGGGGATTCGGTTATCGAGAAATATGAACACGACTCTTCTTGCTAAGGTGGGTTGGAGACTTTTGCAGGACACAGAGAGTTTGTGGGCACGAGTGCTGAGACATAAGTGTAAGGTTGGGGATACGCATGATAAGGCTTGGTTGGTGGTTAAGAGTGACTCATCTTCGACATGGCAGAGTGTGGGTTTGGGGTTGTGGGAGGTTGTTATACCAGGAATTAGTTGGGTGCCAGGGGATGGGAGAAAGATACGATTTTGGTCTGATCGATGGTTGCTACCATTACCATTGTCGGATGTTATCATGAGAGACTTACCGTTGGAGTTAACGGAGGTTATGGCTCGAGACTATTGGCGGAGTGATGGAGGCTGGGATTTAACACACTCTGGAGTTGCGATACCGGATAATATACGCTTGATGTTGGCAGCTGTGGTTGTTGGACACTATGACAGGGGCAAAGAATCATTTGTCTTGGAAGGAGAACCCGGATGGAAAATTCATGGTTAAATCTGCGTACGCAATGCTCTCTCGAGACGAAACTCCACGACAGTTTGGAGGTTTGTTCTTTGCCAAGGTTTGGAGGGTTATTACACCAGAACGTGTATGAATGTTTCTATGGTTAGGAGTTAATCATGTTATCATGACCAATGTCGAGCGACAAAGGAGACATTTAAGTGATACCGGAGTTTGTCAGGTATGTAAGGGGAGGTGATGAAACTGATATATCATGGTTTTTAGGTGTTTTTAGCCATGATATAAATCTTATTTACTGAGTATTTTTGGTATTTTTAGAGTCTTTTGAGTCTTTATAGGATTTAGCATGGATGGGAGCATAATGGAGCTAAATAGGAATATTTGAAGCTTAATCAAGCATTGAGGCTGAAGCTGTGAAGTTGGGAGACGAGTTCAGACATAAGCATCGAGCATTGGTGTCGATCGATGCATCATCCAACAGAAGAATCGAAAGTTTTCCCACAAGTTTTGAAGATTTACAAAACTGCCCCAAAGTTTCCATATTTACATCATTAGTCCCTGGACGTATTTTAGGAATATATATAGGATTTTTATGGTCATTGTTTAGACCTAAGCTTTATTTTTCCTGCAACTTTTTGAGAGAAAACCCTGAGAGATTTTTAAAGAGCTTTAGGAGAGAAGAATTAAGATTCCTTCACAGAAGATTCATAACTCCTTTTCTTCTTCCTTTAATCTCTTAATGCTATCTATTTTATTCATGATTTGTGTTATTACAATTATGTCTGAGTAAATCTGCTTGTTAGGTTTAGGTTTCTCATTAGGGATTTCATGGATTGTTAGATTGATTAATTGTTTGGATTCATTATCTTTTTTGTTTTTCACCATAGGTTGTTCTTAATGCTAGATCTTTGATTAGTCATCTGGATTTAGATCTTAGGATTATTGATTGATATGAGAATATAATTGATTTTCCTGAAAAAAACCTTTGGTGAGCAAAATTACTTTTTGCAAAGAGATTTGATTTAATAATTTTGTGAACTTATCTAAACTTGATTTTATTGCTGGTTTTTAACTTGAATTTTGCAAATAGATTTGGATTTTCGGGTTTTAAAACTTACATAATATTTGCATTGAAAACTGATTTATTTTACAATTGTGTTTAGAGTTCAAGAACGGTACTTAATTATTGAATCCTGCTTGCTTAATTAATTGATCTGATTTTCCATGATTTCCTGAGAATTTCCCTATGCCTAGCGTTTAATCCTTCTGAATTTACAACTCTTTTATTTTCTATTTTTGCATTGCTTTTAAATTAATATTTTGGTTTAGTATAATTAAAAGATTATTAAATCTAATGTGTGATCTAGAGTCCTTGTGGATACGATCCCTAAGTCCTACAATTGATCTCTTAATTTGAGAGAGTAGCTCAAGGTTAAATTTGAGCATATCAAATTTTGGCACCGTTGCCGGAGACTCTTTTGATTCACCATTAGATTAAAGTCTATGATTTTGTCTAGATTTTTATTTTTCTATTTTACTCACACGCTTTTGTTTCTTTTCTCTTGTGTGTTTCAGGTACATGCCTAAGCCTAACACCAGGAAAAATCATACTAGTCCAGTTGTGAAGCTTACAAACCAAGAGTTAGGACAGATAGAGCGTGATAACACAAAGGCAGCCAAGTCAGCGAAGATGGCCAATACAATCATATTGAGACCTGATGAGGCTGTAGTTTTGAGGATCAAGAGGGTAATATGTGGAACGAGCAAGGCCAAAAACTTGATGCTAGCTGAAGGACGGGTCATTCAGAAAGAACTCGTCGTTGTCGATGAGAATGCACGTTGCGTCGACCGACGCAATGATGACATCGATCGACACAACATTGGTGTCGATCGACACAATGCTAGAGCCGTGGAAGGTCACAATCAGGCTAGACGGGATAACAATGGAGAGCTTGTCAAGACTCTTGCGGACTTCAATAGACCAGACTTATTCTATGAGAACCGTTCCGCAATTGTCCCTCCTCTATTCCCAAGGAATGATTTTGAGCTGAAACCTGCCTACTTTTCTCTTGTTGGACAAAGGCCATTCCAGAACTTGCCGCATGAGAAGCCTCTAGACCACATTGAACACTTTGAGGATATAGTCACAAGCATCAAGGCTAATAGAGTCACCGAGGACTATCTCTACTGCAAGATCTTCCCCTACTCTCTTGCTGGGGAAGCTTCTCATTGGCTACGACAACTCAAACCAGGATCTCTGAAGACCTGGAATGACATCAAGGTGGCATTTTTGAACTACTTTTATGATGATGCGATGTCTGATGAGCTGAGGATTAAGCTCTCCACCTTTAGACAAGGACCTGTTGAATCTTACAAAGCTGCATGGGTAATGTTCAAAGCATATCAGAGAGACTGTCTGCATCATGGGTTCTCAGAGGTGCAGTTGATTAGCATATTTTTCAGCGGGATTGACTGGAGGTATCAGATGGCTTTGGATGCTGCTAGTGATGGGAATTTCAAGACAAGGTATCCAGATGAAGCTGATCAGTTGATTGAAAGGCTAGCATCAAGCAACAATACCAAGAATGCAGACTTAGAGCGGAGAAGAGCACATGAAGGCAATGGTTCAAATCAGTTTGCTGCGGTGAATGCTAAGTTGGATACAGTGCATAATCTTCTTATGGGAAAGAAGGCTGTCCATTTTGCTGAAGATGTTGAGACTTTTGAGCCAAAGCCAGAGATTATCGAAGAAGGTGTCAACTATGTATATGGAGCTGGGTATCAAAATCAAAGATTTGGTCAGAAGAATTCTTTCACAGGAAATCCAAACAGCAACTTCACAAGGACCTATGGATCTTCTTCTTACTAACCCCTCCCTCCACCCAATTCAGAGAGCAAGATGGAATCAATGATTGGACAGATTTTTGAAGGTCAACAGAAGTTGACAGTGGACTTCAATGGAAAGATTGATTATGTATACACTGAGCTGACTGGGAAATTCGATGCATTGAACACTCATGTCAAAAAGCTGGAGAATCAAGTGATTTAGACTGTTGGGTCTGTTAAAAGACAAGAGGAGCTTCTTTCTAGAAGAACTGAGAACCCCAACCATGCTTGTAATGCGATTTTGGTGAAGGAAGGAGATGAAGATATGTTAGTGGAGCAAGCATCGATCGACGCCATCACAGTGCATTGTTCGATGCAGTCACCATCCATCGAGGCAAACTCACTCCAGGACTAGAGCATCGATCGATGCTCCATTAGTATTAATCGACGCACCCCACGAACAGCTCCGGTTTCAATTCCAGCTCCACCAATCGATTCAGAGCAAGCCTATAAGCATAAAGTTCCTTTTCCTAAGCCTAGGAGGTCCAAACAGGAGATTGAAGAAGCTAGATGCAAGGCTATGATGGACAAGGTGATGATAGAGATGCCTTTGGTTGATGCTGTGAAGTTTTCTCCTGGGATTAAGCGGTATGTCAAGAGAATAGTCACCAATGGTTTGAGTCCTGAGGAAGGAGCACTGCTTACCAAGGATGTCAGCTCAATTCTGTTGAAGCAGCCTCCACAGAGAAAGAAAGAAAAGAAGCAGCAAGTGGTTGTTTCTAAGGAAGTGAGTGCAATAATTCAGTGCAGGACTGCTGAGAAGTTACCAGATCCTGGAAGTTTCGTACTTAATTGCTCTATCTCTGCAGAACGGTTTGCTCATTTACTCTGTGATCTCGGTTCTAGTATTAACTTGATGCCCTATTCTGTTGCGGTGAGACTTCGGATGACAGATTTCCAGCCAACTAAGATCTCCCTTATCTTAGCTGATTGGTCTATAAGGATTCCTGAAGGTGTCTTAGAAGATATTCCAATCAAGATTGGATATTGCATGATTTCCACTGACTTTGTGGTGCTGAAATATGACCAAGAGCCTAATGATCCTCTCATCCTAGGCCGATCTTTTTTGGCTACAGCTGGTGCCATCATTGATATTAAGAAGGGACACATAGACTTGAATGTAGATGATTTGGTTATGAACTTTGAGATAGACAAGCTGAGAAGAGCTCCAACTATTGATGGTCAAACCTTTTTAGTGGAGATAGTTTCTGATGATGATCTGATCATAGAGCTTCATGGAGACATTACTGTTGCTGGGTATGTCAAAGAGTTGGAGCCTGTTGAGAAAGTGAGTAAGCAAGCTGTTAAGCTTGAGGATTGGAGTGGAGATCATTTAATTAGTACTAGAGACCATGATGAGGTTCTGATCCATGAAAAGTCAATGGTAGATGACATTTTTGTAATGGAAACACGGATTGCTGTGGAAAGTTGCAGAATCGTTGAAGAGACATGAGTTGCAGACACATCATCGATCGATGCAGCTGTTGCATTGATCGACACACCTTCACGAGTCGACCCAGACTTGTCTAAAACCAAAGATACTCGAGTTGATTCCTTAGCTGCAAGTCCTAGACCAGTTGTGCAGCTGAAATCTCTCCATTCCAAAGTCAAGAACCCACAGGTAAGGCCAAGGTACGCATCTCCTTCTCCCAAAACTTCTCCTATCATCAATAAGACTTCCAAAGGTACAAAAACTGTTTTGCAGTTAACCAAGCCACAAGATTATCGTAGAGCGCTTGTTTCTTCTGTTGATGATTTTGCAGGACATAAAAGAAAGCCACACATACCTAAAGCCCGCCCTGGTCCTGTTCCTCACATCCTTGGCAGATATCATGCAACTAATGCCTACACACCACCTTGGATGAAGAAGACAATCTCTCGGAAGCATTCATTGCCATGTTCCGAACCACCGGATGCCTGAGATCCGAAACAGTCAAACTAATGACTGAAAACAAGCGCTTAGTGGGAGGCAACCTACTGGTAGGTTTTTCTTTTTCCTTTTTCTTTTGATTTGTTTTTATTTTTATTTGTTTTATTCGCCAATCTCTTGATTGATAACACTGTGGACAATGTTGTTGAAGTCTGGGGGAGGCAGTTACTAACTACGTTTTTGTTTTTGAAAAAAAAATGGTTTTATTGAGTCAAAATTTTGTTGGGAACTATGATTTTTCTTTTTAGTGCACTGCTTTGGTTGATTAATGCTGCAGATTGAATCCACAAATCCGACTAATGAAAAATCCAATGGCTGACCAGTGAACCAGAGACATCCAAATTTCCAACAGAATCCATAAAAGTCTGAGGTAATTTCTGCGCTTTTCTTTTTACCTCATCAAGGAGATTGATGTTCATAGAGCTTAACTCCTTGTTCATACCTGACAAGTAAGATTTCAGAAAAGAAAATGGTACTCCTCTCCCTTATTAAAGTTTGAAATATTTTTCCTGAGAGCTTTGTTAAAAAAAAAGAGAATAAAAGATGAAATGATTTTGATCAGTTTAGAGGGGTAGGTAAATTACATGTGACCTCATTATTCTACTCTTGAGTCAAATGACCACACAAAGCTTGGAAGCGAGGGGTAGGTAAATTACCGATGACCCCATTATTCGCCTACAACTTTGAGAAAAAAGATAGTAAAAAAAAAGGAACAACAAAGCAAAGCTCTAAGGAATATAAAAATAGAATAAGTCTGGGGGAGAGAAAGAGTACCACATGTGGTAAAAATTATATCTTGCTTGTTATGGTATTGTACGGGAATGAGTCTAGAAGGTTCTTGACATTTATCAAATTGATGAGACCCACCGATGAAGGTTTAATGGAGAAAGTAGTGGAATTTGGTTTGAATTTGAGATGCTATGAAAGTCAACGGAGAAGTACATGGTGATTCGATTTGGATTTATCTGCTAAGCATATGGATTATGGTTTGGATGATCATGGCATTACTTTAAAAAGAAAATGAGTTCCTGCGTTTTCAAACCTCTTTCACAGATTAAGTTTATGTTTTGCTTGAGGGCAAGCAAAGGCTAAGTCTGGGGGAGTTGATATATCATGGTTTTTAGGTGTTTTTAGCCATGATATAAGTCTTATTTATAGAGTATTTTTGGTATTTTTAGAGTCTTTTGAGTCTTTATAGGATTTAGCATGGATGGGAGCATAATGGAGCTAAATAGGAAGATTTGAAGCTTAATCAAACATTGAGGCTGAAGCTGTGAAGTTGGGAGACGAGTTCAGACATAAGCATCGATCGATGCAACATTGGTGTCGATCGATGCATCATCCAACAGAAGAATCGAAAGTTTTCCCACAAGTTTTGAAGATTTACAAAGTTGCCCCAAAGTTTCCATATTTGCATCATTAGTCCCTGGCCGTATTTTAGGAATATATATATAGGATTTTTATGGTCATTGTTTAGACCTAAGCTTTATTTTTCCTGCAACTTTTTGAGAGAAAACCGTGAGAGATTTTTAGAGAGCTTTAGGAGAGAAGAATTAAGACTCATTCAGAAAAGATTCAGAACTCCTTTTCTTCTTCCTTTAATCTTTTAATGCTATCTATTTTATTCATAATTTGTGTTCTTACAATTATGTCTGAGTAGATCTGCTTGTTAGGTTTAGGGTTTCTCATTAGGGATTTCATGGATTGTTAGATTGATTAATTGTTTGGATTCATTATCTTTCTTGTTCTTCACCATAGGTTGTTCTTAATGCTAGATCTTTGATTAGTCATCTGGATTTAGATCTTAGGATTATTGATTGATATGAGAATATAATTGATTTTCCTGACAACAACCTTTGGTGAGCAAAATTACTTTTTGCAAAGATATTTGATTTAGTAATTTTGTGAACTTATCTAAACTTGATTTTATTGCTGGTTTTTAACTTGAATTTTGCAAAGAGATTTGGATTTTCGGGTTTTAAAACTTAGATAATATTTGCAGTGAGAACTGATTTATTTTACAATTGTGTTTAGAGTTCAAGAACGGTGCTTAATTATTGAATCTTGCTTGCTTAATTAATTGATATGATTTTCCATGATTTCCTGAGAATTTATCTAGACCTAGCGTTTAATCCTTTTGAATATACAACTATTTTATTTTCTGTTTTTGCATTGCTTTTAAATTAATATTTTGGTTTAGCATAATTAAAAGATTATTAAATCTATTGTGTGATCTAGAGTCCTTGTGGATACGATCCCTAAGTCCTACAATTGATCTCTTAATTTGAGAGAGTAGCTCAGGGTTAAATTTGAGCATATCAGAAACTATTCTACATGTGTTACGCGATTGTCCAGCGATGGCGGGGGTTTGGTCTCGTTTGGTGCCGGCGCAACGGGCTCCTCAATTCTTTTCACAATCATTGTTGGAATGGGCATATGGCAATTTGTGTGATAGTGAAATGATAAATGGGTGTCCTTGGTCCACAACGTTTGCGTTTGATGTATGGTGGGGCTGGAAGTGGAGGTGCGGGAACATTTTTGGTGAGAATGGCAAATGTCGGGATAGAGTGAGGTTCCTGAAGGATTTGGCTAAAGTGGCTTACACTGTGCATCTGAAACTAGGTAGGGTTGGTGAAGGTGGCGCACGGGTGATGAGGAATATTGCTTGGTCTCCGCCGCGGGAGGGATGGTTGAAGCTGAATACAGATGGAGCATCGCGAAAAATCCCGGATTAGCTACGGCAAGAGGTGTGTTAAGGGATTATGAAGGACGTTGGTGTTGTGGGTTTGCGGTGAATCTAGGGATATGCAATGCGTCGATGGCTGAATTATGGGGCGTTTATTATGGTTTTTTGATAGCTTGGGAGTATAAAGCTGAGAGGGTGGAGTTGGAAATTGACTCAGAGATGGTTGTCGGTTTTCTTAAGACAGGGATAAGTGAAATTCATGTCAGTAAATTAGGAGACTAGAGCTCCCTCACATTACCAAAAAATAAAAACTTAAGATAAAAAGATATAGCATTGTTGTTTTGAATAACATCTAAACCTTCTCTCCCAGACAAAGGCTCTCCCATACTTGGCCCTTGCTGACTTGTTCATTCACCAAATTTCTCACGAATGCTTGAGCCTTTCCTCCCTTTCTTCTATATCTCTTGCGAAAATAAATAAACTAAAAACCTGATTACAAATATAAAATTTTTGCATATGTAAGCTGGTATCTTTTTTTCTTTTTTTTGGGTCAAATTGTAAGTTGGTATCTAATATATATATATTTGAAATTCATGTCAGTAATGTCCTATACTAAGTTACAATCTCAAAATCTATGAGACACGCCTTGATGTGTGTAAGATTTTCTTAGAAATGAACAAGACGATAGTGTAGCGTTAAAAAATACTTTTCAATAATTTTTTTTTACAAATATATGGTTTCCAAACCAAATCTTAGGCCATGAATGGAATGAGTTTTAAATTGCTTTTTAGCTTCTGATTTTTAGATTTAAGTTTTTGGTTTTTAAATATTTGGTTTTTGATTTTTGCTAAATAGTTTGAAACTTTTTTATAAATAATAATAAAAATTGAAAAATGAAAGAAAAACACTCACGGTTAAAAAACCCACTATAAGATGGTTGAACAAAAACATAAATTAAGTACAAACCCGACGTGGCACTGCAACCCCCGGACATCATCCGAGAGAATCGACTCAACACCACTCGGAGCAGTATGAAACGAATGAAAACCCAACGGCAATGAAAAAGCATAATTTGCTAATCCGTCAGCAAGACGATTAGCCTCTCTATACGCGTGAGTAACACGGACAATCCATTCTCGTGAGATGAAACCATGGCACAGACGTACCAGGAACGAAAGCGGATGAGCCTCGCTAATCCCTGTCACAAGAAATTCAACCACCTCTTTAGAATCTACCTCCAACTCCAATCGTCGAACCCGTCTCTCCCATGCTATTCTTAACCCATTAATACACACCCCACAGTTCTGCCAGAGCTGCCGTACATATCCCGATGTGTAGAGCAAATCCACAAATCCAACTGCCAACTCCATCCCGCAAAACTCCACCAGCCATGGCCAGTCCCGGGTTCCCCCGAGATGCACCATCTGTATTAAACTTCATCCAACCAGCCCTTGGAGCAGTCCAAGCAACCAGTCGTTCCACTCTCACAGTCACAGCTCCTTGGTTCCTAGGAGATGCGTTGGCCTCAGCGTCCTCTCGAGCAATATCCTTAAGATATTTGACTCTATCCCGACACTTACCATTAGTACCAAACACGTTCCCGCACCTCTATTACCACCCCCACCAGACTGCAATCCCAAATAAAGTCGACCAAGACAACCCCATAACACAACCCTCACCACCTAAGTTCGCATATAACCATTCCAATAAAGACAACGTAAAGAACCAAAATAAAGACAATAAATTAGATTTTAGAAAAACTAAAACCAAAATCTACTAAAAACTTGTAACCATTCAAGGCCTTAATATTCTAGTGTTATCTTACCTCAAATCAAGCGGAAAGTAAAAAACCGGTAATAATTTTTTTCCCCAACATAAAACTATTGAACTGATATTTTTAAAACTTTAATTCCATATATGTGTCTGGTTTGATAATTCTGCTTGTAGTTTATAAAATTAGAAGATATACATGAAATGTTCAACAAAGGTTAAAGTGAATTTATCATAACCAGGCAACTAGCATTTTTTATTTAAGTAAAGTAAGTGTGTAGATTTTGTACATATACTCAAAGTTAGGTACATGATATCTACTATTTAATTATGATTTTATGTATTAATTTTTTTTTCAGATCTTTTGGTTTGGATTAAAAGCCTCAAACTTAAAATTATCTTGTCTCCCTTTTTAATTAGATAATTATAGTATACAAATTACACATCTTAACATCATTGAGTATCTTTTGCATTGAGTGACTTTAAAATATTTAAGTATTTAATTGTCTGATGAAAATTATTCAAATTAATATGACATTTAAAAAAAAGTTAGATTTTTTTAAACAAATTTGTTGTTCTTAGTAATTACTTTGGAATAAATTAAGTGAAAAAAATAAGACACACATATTAGCGGTTTGTCCTAGTGATGTTGTAAGTCCATCTAAATTGGTATACTACATGTTGATAAATGAAAGAATCTACTAATAAAAACAAGAAAAACACCATATATATTTCCTAAAACTTATTTTATACCGTCTGTGTTATCTGTTTAAATTACATGCAAAAGGAAAACTATTTACCATGTACAATTATCTACTTTGCATGTTTCTTTTTACAGTTTTACCAAGTAAAACTATATTTTTTTTTTTGGGTATTGTTAAACTGAAGAATACCACCGTGGTAATATCCAATAATATTTCTAACTTCTCTCGTAATTGTAAAATCTGCAAAAAAAATTAATAAGCCTCTAATAGATTGTAAAATTCCACCTTTCATGGACTTGTAAACGGACATCTCCATTTGTCCACGTCACTGGCATTATGTACACATGTAAAAGCTGTTTTTTTATCATTGTTTAAGATCTCATTGGCAGTCACCAATTATTGCATGCATCCAAATTCCAAAGAATGTGTTCAATCATGTTACGTACATTGTATATAGCATAGATCTCCAAAAACATTATTTTCTAAGGTTATTTCTTGTGGTGCATGTCTGGTGTGTTCCCTAAAGTAGCTCCAACACTAAAATGGCTTTAACCAACTAAACAATTGTTGGATTCATAGAACCAGCTGAATTGGTTTACATACGATAGTTTTTAGCTAGTGGCTATTGTTTCGTTGGTCGAGCGGAAAAATAAAAAATAAAAAACCATTTATTATTTTAAAAAATGGCTTCAATTAATCAAAAGCCATTTATATATAAAAAGTAGAAATATATTAGTATTTAGGAAGTTGAACCTGTGACAAAGATGTGTTAACGTTAATTAATCAAAAAGCAACCTGTAATAATGAGAATGATCTCCCATTTTTGTTTTTCTTCTCCTACCGATTTCTCTAAATTAATGAAGAGAAGAATATGTAGGTGGGAATATTGGACGTTGGTAATGGCATAATACTACTATAAAACAAGATAGTTGTTGTGGAGTTTCAGGTCTTTCTTTTTGAACTCTTTTTGAACACTGCAGGTTTTGATTTTGAATTTTCATGTTTTGTTTTGAAAACTTTCAAGCTTTGGTTATTAACTTTTAGGTTTGGTTTTGGTTTAATACTGCAGAAACTTACACGACAACTTCAACCCACACCATCAGACCTCACACAAACCTTGCACACCATCAGCAAGGAGTCCAAGGAGTTCAAACCTCCTCACAGTCCTATCTCTCACGTTTCCTAGCTCCTCCAACACCAACTCCTCCAACACCAGCAGGATACACCAAACAATAGTTCTCATCATAACACAAGCAGGTGGATTAGAAGCAAAAGCAAAGGAAGAAAGATGAGGCTGAATTGTTGGAGAAAATCAAGCAAGCTAACTTAGACAAACAAAAGAGACTGACAGCTATGAAAAGTTTGAACTCCTGCTGGTGTTGAAAAGTTTGAAAAGTTTAAGATTGTAACTTAGTAATGTCCTATACTAAGTTACAATCTCAAAATCTATGAGACACGCCTTGAGGTGTGTAAGATTTTCTTAGAAATGAACAAGACGATAGTGTAGCGTTATAAAATGCTTTTCAATTTTTTTTTACAAATATATGGTTTCCAAACCAAATCTTAGGCCATGAATGGAATGAGTTTTAAATTGCTTTTTAGCTTTTGATTTTTAGATTTATGTTTTTGGTTTTTAAATATTTGGTTTTTGATTTTTGCTAAATAGTTTGAAACTTTTTTAAAAATAATAATAAAAATTGAAAAATGAAAGAAAAACACTTACGATTAAAAAAACCCACTATAAGATGGTTTTTCTTTGTAAATGGTTAAAATCTACCAAAAAGTAGATTTTATATTTTATAGGGAAACCAATTTTATAAAATCTTGAATGACAATAAATTAGATTTTTAGAAAAACTAAAACCAAAATCTACTTAAAAACTTGTAACCATTCAAGGCCTTAATATTCTAGTGTTATCTTACCTCAAATCAAGCGGAAAGTAAAAAACCGGTAATAATTTTTTTCCCCAACTTAAGTGTAACATAAAACTATTGAACTGATATTTTTAAAACTTTAATTCCATATATGTGTCTGGTTTGATAATTCTGCTTGTAGTTATAAAATTAGAAGATATACATGAAAAGTTCAACAAAGGTTAAAGTGAATTTATCATAACTAGGCAACTAGCATTTTTTTTAAAGTAAAGTAAGTGTGTAGATCTTGTACATAATATACTCAAAGTTAGGTACATGATATTTACTATTTAATTATGATTTTATGTATTAATTTTTTTTCCAGATCTTTTGGTTTGGATTAAAAGCCTTAAACTCAAAATTATATTGTCTCCCTTTTTAATTAGATAATTATGGTATACAAATTACACATCTTAACATCATTGAGTATCTTTTGCATTGAGTGACTTTAAAATATTTAAGTATTTAATTGTGTGATGAAAATTATCCAAATTAATACGACATTTAAAAAAAAAAGAGTTAGATTTTTTTAAACAAATTTGTTGTTCTTAGTAATTACTTTGGAACAAATTAAGTGAAAAAAATAAGACACAAAGATTAGCGGTTTGTCCTAGTGATGTTGTAAGTCCATCTAAATTGGTATACTACATGTTGATAAATCAAAGAATCTACTAATAAAAACAAGAAAAACACCATATATATTTCCTAAAACTTATTTTATACCATATGTGTTATCTGTTTAAATTACATGCAAAAGGAAAACTATTTACCATGTACAGTTATTTACTTTGCATGTTTCTTTTTACAGTTTTACCAAGTAAAACTATATTTTTTTTTTGTATTGTTAAACTGAAGAATACCACCGTGGTAATATCCAATAATATTTCTAATTTCTCTCGTAAATTGTAAAATCTGCAAAAAAAAATTAATAAGCCTCTAATAGATTGTAAAATTTCACCTTTCATGGACTTGTAAACGGACATCTCCATTTGTCCACGACACTGGCATTATGTACACGTGTAAAAGCTGTTTTTACCATTGTTTAAGATCTCATTGGCAGCCACCAATTACTGCATTCATCCAAATTCCAAAGAATGTGTTCAATCATGTTACGTACATTGTATATAGCATAAATCTCCAAAAACATTCTTTTCTAAGGTTATTTCTTGTGGCGCATGTCAGGTGTGTACCCTAAAGTACCTCCAACACTAAAATGGCTTTAAACAACTAAACAATTTTTGGATTCATAGAACCAGCTGAATTGGTTTACATATGATAGTTTTTAGCTATTTAACCAACTAAACAATTTTTAGATTCATAGAACCAGCTGAATTGGTTTACATATGATAGTTTTTAGCTAGTAGCTATTGTTTCGTTGGTCGAGCGGAAAAATAAAAATTAAAAAGTCATTTATTATTTAATAAAATGGTTTTAGTTAATCAAAAGTCATTTATATATAAAAAAGTAGAAATCTCCTATATAATAAAACAAAAGTACACGACATTTTTTTGTAAACTATATAATAGATATATTTATGATTTTTTGGTTATAAACTTGTGACATATGTGTATCACATAATATACGGGTTAGTCTGATTTTTGGTAAGTAAGGATAGTATGAATTTAGTTAATTATAGTAACATATAAATCAATTATAGGTAACATTTAAAAGATAAGGAAATCTCTCAACCTAATTAAAACAAAAATATGTGATTCTTCTTTCACATTTATTTTATTTTATATTTTAATTTTTTTAATTTTTATCTAATATATTTAATTAATAAAATTTATGAATTTTTTCTGCACATGATGTAATTTAAATTTTTTTAAACAGACATATATTGCTCAACTGATGAATAAAAAAAATATACAAAATGCCCTACATCACCTAAAAAAACTAGACAAAGATTCAAAGTCATATTAATAAAAAAAAAGACAAAAATGATTTTGAATACGAATGAGCAAAAATCTTGATTTATCAGACATTGAAATTAAAAATTTTATGCATTTTATTATGGTTCTTTATTTTAAAGAATTTCAACTTTTAATAACTTTAAAAATTCAAATGTATAACTTTTTAAAATTTTTAAATATTATTAAATTTCAATTATTAAAACATTTATCTTTTTTATAAAATGTTTAAGATATGAATAATATTTAAATTTTATAAGAAGTTTAAATATTCTAAGTATTTCAATTTCTAAAATAATAAAATTATTCAAACTTTTTAATTTTTAATAATATATACGAAAAAAATATTACATGACGGGTTACATGGTAGGACATGTTTGAGTTGATATTAATAGAAAATTAAAATGTCATTAATTCGGTGCTACACGGGTAAAATATCATCTCATTATTTTGTGAACTTTTTAAAAACTTTAAAGATTATTAATATTTCAATTATTAAAACATTTAATTTTTTTTAACTGTTTAAGATATTAATAATAATTAAACTTTATAAGAAGTTCAAATATTATAAGTAGTTCAATTTCTAAAAAAAAAGAAACTTTTTAAAAACATTATAAATATATTTAATATTTTTATGAAGTTTTTTCTGCGGTGTACAACGAATTAAAATATCACACGACGGGTTATATGGCTAGACATGTTTGAGTAGATATTAATAGAAACTTAAAATTTCATTAATTCGGTGCTACATGGATGAAATATCATCTCATTATTTTGTTAACAATATGAATATTAGATTAACAGACGTATCCAATTAAATCGATTAATTACTACTATAACAAAATAATTAATATGCGGTATAGTGTAGGTTAAATCATATAATTAACAATCAAAATATAATATATAATTTTTAAAACTAAACAAATCAAATAAAATTAACAAATAGAAATTAATATTTTGATAACTTAAACTGCAGTGTACTGCGGGTCAAAATCTAGATCTACTAGAATAGATTTTTCAAAATAGATGTTATTTTCATAAGTTATATTCAACATATGATTTCATGACATAGTGTTTGAGCAAAAAAAAAATTAAAACAAATAAAACAATCATATATATAACACTTTAAATAAAAATTACAAAATAAATGTTAACCTGTGCTCTAACACGGATCCAATTCTAGTATATTAGTATTTAGGAAGTTGAATCTGTGACAAAGATGTGTTAACGTTAATTAATCAAAAAGCAACCTGTAATAATGAGAATGATCTCCCATTTTTGTTTTTCTTCTCCTACCGATTTCTCTAAATTAATGAAGAGAAGAATATGTAGGTGGGAAGAGTGGACGTTGGTAATGGCATAATACTACTATAAAACAAGTGTTTTGTTGAGTTATGCTTATATCGTGGTCGTGCGTCATCATCATACAAAAGTGAAAAACCATTCAAGTAATACAAAAATAAAATAAAAACTAAGTTTAATTTAAACTACAGAATAGTTACCATACTTCTAATCTCAACTTGATACGAACGTAATAATGATTTTTTTTTTTTTGATAATATAATGGAATTGTTATGTAAACGAAATTTAGAAAATCAAGAACGTTTTTTTCTCTTACAAAGATTCAAATGCAAAACTAGATCAGTTTTCCGTTAATCTTTGTATTTGAATTTGCGTTTCACAACTTTGTATCCTACGATTTCAACGCAACATTTTGTTTGATATATTTTAACCTAAAATTGTAGGTGTACATATATAATACTTGACATGAATTTACTATAGTTATTTTGAGTTTTTTTTTTAATATATAACAAATCTAATATTGTAAAGGTATATATAGATCATATCAAAATTACTTTTTTTCTTATTAAAATAAGAGACATTTGCATCCGAAAAATGGTATCCAAACAGGAATGCTAAAATTAATCAAAATTGGCATCTAAATACATAAACGGATAGCATCCAATTTTGTTAAAATTCCGGTTGGTTGGCTTAGAAAACTAGCCGGGTTAGCCAAAATTATAGCATTTCTAAGCCAACCAACCGGAATTTTTTGAAGGGACAAGATTGGACTGAAACTATACAATCATGTCGTTCTTTACAAAAGCTACATCTCTTATAGCGTCATACTGTTCAACAATGACTACGTTGAATGAGTAGTCTTCATAAGCAACTCAACTTATAGTCGAAGCTCCTTGAGTCATAAATAAATCTAATCTCTTCAGCAATAGCAATTGTGCATGTATTAAATATTTAAAATCTTATGGAAATGAGGATCTTCTTTGCACCATTGTCATTGTGTTTATTAATTCTCTCTCTGTGATCACGAACCCGGCAACGTGAAGCTCTCAGATTTTCCTGATTATATTGTCCCCATTATTGTCTATTCTTGCTTCCTTTATCATCTCTGGCATATACAAAAAGATCTGTACGAGAGATGTATACAAGAACATGACAGCTCGGAGAAACTTATACTAACTCAAGAAAAAAGCTGGAGACTATTGTAGATTTAAGAATCTATGCGTTTTACAATAAGGGTAGGAGA
The DNA here is from genome assembly GCF_030686135.1 of Camelina sativa. Lineage (NCBI taxonomy): Eukaryota > Viridiplantae > Streptophyta > Magnoliopsida > Brassicales > Brassicaceae > Camelina > Camelina sativa. The sequence goes on along the minus strand of NC_141898.1, from coordinate 23,599,620 downwards.
ATCTTGTATTCGTGGACCTCGCGGTACGTACGTTTCTTCCTAATACGTGTATTTTCTCCGTAGCATTCTATTGTTTAATGGTGGGGAGAAAATAGATAATGAAACATGACAGACGAGATATCAAAATAAACAAAAGAGTATATTCTTTGACCAAAACAAAAAAAACAAAAAACAAAAAACAAAAGAGTATATTCACCAAATGATTGGAATTGGTCACTTAGAAAAATGAAATAGACTAATACCATAATGTTGTTGACCATTTGTAAAAAGTCTTCTTCATGATTCCACCAACGTTGTCCTCTGTTTTCTTGCCCCCTCAATGATTTGGTTTTGTATTTCAACTGATAATTCATGATACTCTGCACTTGGCTGCTTAGTGTTAAAACAGAACATATAAGATAAGTTTGTTCACAGTCTCTCCCTGCAGCTAGAGAAAAGAAAGAATCTTTATTCAAGATACTCTGCGTCATTTACCCCGAACACATGGGGTAATTATCAAAGCAAATCTCTCTCAGGATACAACCCCAGACAAGATCAACAGCCAAAATTATAGCATTTTACAATAGCTTGTAAGAACAGACTACATGACACTAATCAAGAAGCTGATACCAATTGAATAGCAGAAAATGACTTTTTTTTTATAGAAACATAGCAGAAAAAATGTCCCTGAATCGATCTTTCGAGTGTTTAAGGAACCCTTTAGAGATCTCATGTGACGAGAATATTACCAACATAGATAACCAAACCACCTACTATCAAAAATCAATACTGGTTCCTTGAGGATTTAACTGTTAATTTCAATATAACGAATCAAATATCATTCCTTTTATAGAAAATAACAAGGACTTGAACAAAGAAGAAAGTTGGTAAGCCTTAGCTAGAGTATACCACTTAGACAACCAAGCCTTTTTCTTTCGCTTTCTTCAACCATTTCAAGGTAGTTTCAAGAGTCGTGTACGCAGAAGCATCAGTCAAACTCTTGCTCTCAACTGCATAATCAAACACTTCATAAGCCTCTGCCACCTTACCACATTTAACCAGAGACCTCACAAGCGTAGCATAACCATTAGTCTCAAGCTTTACACCGTTCGCTTTCATCAACTCATATAACTCCAACCCTTTATCCATCAACCTCGCCTTACACAACCCATGAAGCAAAGTATTATAAGTACAATCGTTTGGAACACACCCTTTTGCTTCCATCTCTTCCAACAAACTCAAGGCACCTAAAGACTCGCCTTTTCTACACATTCCGTTCATCAGCGACGTGTAAGTAGCAGTATCTGGCTCATAACCAGCTTCAACCATAATTTTCAAGTACTTCCTAGCTTCCTCAACTCTCCCAGATTTCGACAATCCATATATCAATGTATTGTAAGTAATATGATCCGGCTCAATACCTTCTTCCTTCATCTTCTTATAAACACCAATCGCCTCACTCCCTTTACTCAGTGTGCAAAAGCCTTTCATAATGGTGTTATAGACGAAACAATCAGGCTTAAACCCATTATGAGAGTTACCTAAGACATCAACTAAAAACATTGCCTCCCTCAGATTCTTAGAGTTACACACATTATCAATCAAGATAGTGAAGCTGACGAGGTCAGGCTTCACATCAAAAGACTCCCTCATCTCATCAACAAACTCATAAACAACACCAAGTGATTTGCTTTTGCACATATACTTCAGTAGAAAGTTATAAGTATACGTATCAGGAGGCGAGTGCTTCTCAGTCAGCTCCTTCATCAAAGCCTTAGCTTCATCAACCCGACCCGTTTCGCAAAGAGACCTAACCACAATATCAGTTGTTACATGATCAGGCTCACAACCACTATTGACCATGACATTGAGAACTCTATGAATATTCGCAATCGACGAATCAGGAGCTCTACAAGCATGTGAGAGCAAGATAAGGTAAGTGGAACGCCCAGGTGAGAACTTAGGCTGCGATTTCAAGATGTGCTGAAACAATTTCACGGTATCGTCGACGGCAGCGATTGAGGCGTATGATTGAAGAACAGAGTTGTGGAATTTGAGATCGAGTGGGATTCTCGAAGTGGCGGCGATTGAATTGAAGAGGCTTTTGGCGTCTGAGAGACTTGGTGACTTGAAAGGGTTCCTAAAGGGCTCGCGATGAAGGGGTTGATGAGTAGTCTGGGGGAGTCTAGTTGAATCTCTCACGGCGGTTTTGTTGCGAAAATCACGCGGCGGCGCTGGAGGAGATGGTGTGGGTTTTCTGACCAGTTGGTTCGCCGGAAAAGAGCGAAACGACGGCGGAACTTTCCCCATTTCGGTTTTGATCGCAAAAAGGTTTTAGCTTTTAGGGTTCTTGCAGAGGGTTTTGCGACTCTAGTGTTCAAAATGGGACAGAGGAAAAGCGCATGGTAGTCACACTCGCACTCGAGTTGCTTACGTTAGCGAAACGGAGAAACCGTAGAAACACATTGGGCCTATTGGGCTTTCATATTAGCGGGCCTCAACATGTATTTTTCTCTGCTTTCTGCACAAGTATGTGATTGTGTGAGCCAATCCCTTTTTTTTTCTTTTCTTTTTCGTCTGAATATTATAAACCGATGCATATAGTTTTTACAAGGAGCAGAAACGGCTAAGCTAACACTACAAAAAATGGGGAGGATCCATTACAATCATCAGACATAGCTACAAAGAGAGCCAAAAAAATCACAAACCAGTAACGGAACTCTCTTGGTTAAAAAGATCATGCAACCATTGTGAATACCCTGCTGCAACATATGATTGTATTGGATCCTCTCTAGTGACACAGTGACACTTTGAGCGATCAGAAATGATCACTTGCTTGCACTTCTATCCTCTATCTGTAGTTTCCAAAATGAGATGTGCTTTAACCCTGCTAACAAACCTCTAATTGGGATTTACAGGATGGCCAAGCTTCTGGTCAGAGAATAGCTTGCATCAAATCCTTTGCTTCGATTGCGAGAATAACTCTCCTAATTTTGATACTTACCAGGCTTTCTATTGCCCACAACCAACATTCCAATTCCATCTCATTTGAGACCACCATATTACTAAAAGCTCTCCTAGAATGTAGTAAGACTGATCAGAGTTTCTAAGAACCCAGGCAGCCCCTCCCATACACTTTACTTTGTCCCATACAATGTAGTTGGAGGCTAAATGAGGCAAATTTGCAGAAAACAAAATAAAATCAACTGACTAAACGAATGAAATGCTTGATATGCAGATGATAAAACAGAACATACAAATCCATCTAAAAATTAAACAAACTGGCAGGCCCGGCCCACTGGAGAAGCAAGTGAAGCAAGCGATTCGGCCCTCTAATTTTGAAGACCTTTTTACATAGAAATTTTTTAAACAATATATACATAAAAGGCCTGTTTTTTGTGTAGGATATGTATAAGGTTTTTTTTTATTTACATGTAAAAGGCTTTTTTTCTTGTTGGATATGTAAAAGGCTTTTAAAATTGTGGAAAACCTAAATCTTTATAAAACACTAGAGAAAAAAAAAAAATCGGACGACGTTACGACTTCTCTCTGCACATATGTGAGCGAATTTGGTTTTCTTTCAAGTTCAACTGTTCAAGTCATAGTTTTTTTTGAGGTTTGTTGTTCGTTTTACCTTCCAATGTGTTGTTTTCCTTTGTTGAATTAGTAAAAAGAAAATTTTGCAAATTTGATGATTAGTATTTAGTAAAATTCTAAACTGAAATCAGAAAATCAATTGCAATATTCTTAATTTGCTTTGGTTTTCCGTTTTCTGTTAAAATATTGTCAAAGGATCAAAGCAATTATGCAGAGCATTGGATTTGTTTTTCGTTTGGTTAGAATTTAGAAATATTCTTCTTTCATGTTTGTTTCAGTTGTGACTTGTTTCTAATTGTGACTTGTTTGGAATTATTTTAATTTTATAATACTCTTCTCTGTTTTCTTTACTTCCTCAGTTTTCTTAGACTTAGTTTATAGCTTTTGACATTTTGTAGATTGTAATTGTTGGTTTGTGTCATTGTGTGCCATGATTGTGTGTTTCTGTTTATAAATCCTTTGCTTGTTGTTTGTTTCAGTTCGTAGAAAGATGCCACCATTAGGAGTAAAAAAAAAGAAGCCATCTGGAGTCATAAAGAGTCAACCAACGAGACATGATAAAAGAAAAAAGAAGGCGAAACAACAAGCATACATCAAGTCTATAACAGGTTCTATGTTCAAGTATGTAAAGAAAGTTGAGAAATCTGGTGAAAGTTCTAACAGAGATGAGGAAGAAGAGCATCATGAAGATGTCAATAATTCTGATCAATGTCATCTAGATGAGACTGGAAATCAAAGTGAGGAGCAAGAAGATATTTCTGATATTTCTGATATTTATGATCCTGGGAATTGGAGAAACATTGATCAAAGATTGAGAGATTTGTTGGTTAAAAATGGTCCTGCAACAAGGTTTTCAAGTGGTTATCGGTACCCTAAAGATAGTATTGGTAGGCATTTTTCTCAAGCATTCTACACAAGAGAAATGGTCAATGGAGAGAAACAGGATAGAAGATGGTTGGTATACTCAAAAGCTTTGAATAAAGCTTTTTGTTTTTGCTGCAAGTTGTTTAGACATGAAGACAGTGGTGGTAACTTGGCAAGTACGGGGTACAATGATTGGAGAAACTTTTCTAGAAGACTAAAACAACATGAAGTTTCTCACGATCATGTTATGTGTATGACACGCTGGACAGATTTGGAGGTGAGGTTACAAAAAAATCAGACAATTGATAAGTATGCTCAAGAAGAACTAAGAAGAGAGAGAAGCCATTGGAGAGAGGTATTATTGAGGATATTTGCAGTGGTGAAAACATTAGCTCAGAGAAATTTGGCATTTCGTGGGGATAGTGATAAGCTTGGTGAAGCAAATAATGGGAATTTTTTGGGTCTTATTGAGATGATTGCAGAATTTGATGTAGTGATGAGAGAGCATATTAGAAAAGTTGAAAGGAAGGAAATCTATTCGCATTACCTTAGCCACAAGATTCAGAATGAGTTAATTACAATGCTTGCTATGGAAATCAAAGTTATGATCATCAAGAAGATTCATGAGTCAAAGTATTTCTCTATTATTTTAGATTGTACTCCGGATATTAGTCACAAAGAACAAATGACTTTGATTATCCGATGTGTGGATGTCTCTACAACATCAACTAAGATTGAGGAATTCTTTTTGACATTTCTGATTGTCAAAGATAAATCAGGAGAAGGGCTGTTTTCTTCTCTCCAAGATGCATTGGTTGAACTAGAGTTAGATATTGATGATGTTAGAGGGCAGGGATATGATAATGGAGCTAATATGAAGGGAAAGAATAAAGGAGTTCAGAAGAGGTTGTTAGAAGTTAATCCAAGAGCCTTCTTTACACCATGTGGTTGCCACAATCTTAATCTTGTGTTGTGTGATATAGCATCTTCTTCTACAAAAGCTGTGTCTTTCTTTGGAATTGTTCAAAGAATATATAATTTGTTTGCCTCTTCAACAAATAGGTGGGATATATTGATAGAGGTGGTTGGAGGACTAACTCTTAAATCTTTGTCTCAAACACGGTGGGAAAGTCATGTTGAAAGTGTCAAAGCAATACGGTTTCAAGCCCCATAAATCAGAGAAGCTTTACTTACCTTGGCTGAAAGTACTGATGATCCGGGAACACGAAGTGATGCTGAATCTCTTGCACTAAGTGAAACACATGGAATTGGAGGTTTCGAGTTCTTATTTGGTATGGTTATTTGGTATGACCTTCTCTCTGTTGTTAATAAAGTAAGCAAGAGCTTGCAGTCAGAAAATATGGATATTGATGCGGCGATTCACCAATTGAATGGACTTGAGTCATATTTTAAGAAATACATAGAGACAGGTTTTGAGGAAGCAAAGTCTAAAGCTACACAAATTGCAGCAGAAATGGAGATTGAAGCTACATTTCCCGTGAACAAAAAGCGTATCATTAGAAAAAAGAAGGACTATGGTGAGGACAGAGAAGTAGTTAGTGAAAACGTAATATTAACGCCAGAGGAGAGATTCAGAATTGACTACTTCAACATACTTATTGATCAAGCTCTAGTTTCTCTTGAGTCAAGGTTTGAACAATTCCAAAGGTATGAAAAACTTTTGGATTTCTATTTGACTTAAAGAAACTGAAATTGTCAAATGATGATACTTTGAAGACATCATGTGTGAACCTAGAGGCTGCTCTAAGGAATGATATGGTTTCTGACATAGTTGGTGAGGAACTGCTTCTTGAACTACAGGTTCTACGAGAAGTAATACGAAAGGAAGTTCAGAAACCTATTGAAGTGCTTGATTTTTTGAAGAGAATGCAAGGCTGCTATCCAAACACAGAAATTGCTTATCGCATATTGTTGACCATTCCAGTATCAGTTGCCACAGCGGAAAGAAGTTTCTCAAAGTTGAAGTTGATAAAAAACTATTTGCGGTCTACCATGTCACAAGAGAGATTGAATGGGTTGGCTTTGCTATCAATTGAGACGTCTATGGTTGAAAAGCTTGATTATGTGACATTGATGAATGATTTTGCAAAAAAAAAGTATACGTAGAGCCAAATTTCGTGATTGAGAGTGTATTGTTTAACTCCTTTATGGTTATTCGACTGTTTTTGGAATTTGTAAACGTTTTTTTGTAATATGTGAAAAGGGCACATTTTAATATTTTTGCGTAGGGTACTTGTGAATGTCGGGCCGACACTGCAAACTGGTATAGGGTTTGTTTCGTGTCTTACGTGCGCCTTCACTAGCACATGTGTTATTCAGAAACACCAGCTTATTTCAACTTTTAACCTGGGGAAGAAGATTACATTTCCACTTCTGTTTAGATCCTATATAGATTTAGTAAATACGAATTAATCAACCAGAGGTTCCAGCGACTTCTCTGCAGCTCTCTGTCTCATCATCTCCATGACAGCAGCTCTGCGCCGTGTATGCGGTCGCTGTTGCAACCTTCTCAATATGTTCTTTTAGGTCCCTGAAATGAGAGATGTACAAAATGATCAATACAAATCAATACAAAGAGAGATATACAATGATCAATACAATATATAACTATGTCATATGTTATATATGCCCGGGTTCTAATATCCAAAATTGTATGTTGAGATTGCGAGATTCTCGAATGTGGGCAGAAGACAGGGACACATCAGAAGTTAAAGAGTTTACCTGCATCCAGGTACGTAACAATGGGAGTCCTTGCAGGCCCGAGCATGGAGTTGCAAGAAATACCACATATTCTTGCATAGAAAACAACCTCCTGAGGCACGTACTTTGCAACGGAGACCATGTCGAAATAGATCCTTCACTTTTCTGCAATTGGGATATTGGCAACGTGGAGAACGGCACTGCGACGTATGCACCAAAACCTCTAGCCTTTTCCTGAGCTGCATATTTTAGATAAATGAAAACTTTAGCTTTTCAGAGACATTGTGGAGGGAGCCATATGACTAATCTAATCCCATCCATTTCTTAAATCAGGAGAAGCCTAAAAGCAAGAGAAGAAGAGGCATCTTTTTTAACATAAGAATCTACCAACAACAACAACAACACCAAGAAACTGAATATTACAATATACCTCCAAGTCCCGCAATTGCCTAACTCCTTTATTCAGAGCGTTTTGATCAGCTAGTGATGAATATTTTGTTAACATGTGAGGATGATTAGCACAACCGGCCTCTTTATTGAAACAAGAATTGCACACATCATAGACTGGACAAACTTCACAGCGCCAACCTTGACCACTTTCAATATCGAGGTGGCATGCGTTACATGTTATCACAAAGGCAGGAGCAGTTGGATTATGCAGATGCGGAATAGAGCGAGACGACGGCGGATCTTTCATCATTATCTCCATGACAGTAGCTCTGCGTCGTGGATCCGGCGGTTGCTGTTGCAACCTTCTCAATATGTTCCTTTAGGTCCCTGAAATGAGAGATGTACAATGATCAATACAAATCAATACAAAGAGAGATATACAATGATCAATACAATATATAACTATGTCATATGTTATATATGCCTGGGTTATAATATCCAAAATTGTGTGTTGAGATTGTGATTTTCGAATGTGGCATAAGTAAAAGAAAAACCATGACTCCATGAAAGAAAAAGACAGACATTCCATCCTACGTTTTTACTTGTCGAAAAAGACAGGGACACATCAGAAGTTAAAGAATTTACCTGCATCAAGGTACATAACAATTGGAGGAGTCCTTGCAGGCCCGAGCATGGAGTTGCAAGAAATACCACATATTCTTGCATAGAAAACAACCTCCTGAGGCACGTAGTTTGCATTGGAGACCATGTCGAAATAGATCCTTCACTTTGCCGCAATTGGGATATTGGCAATGTGGAGTACATCATTGCTACGTATGCACCAGAACCTCTAGCCTTTCCTGAGCTGCATATTTTAGATAAATGAAAACTTTAGCTTTTCAGAGACACTGTGGAGGGAGCCATATGACTAATCTAGTCCCATCCATTTTTTAAAATCAGGAGAAGCCTAAAAGCAAGAGAAGAAGAGGCATGATATGATGCACGGGTACTTCTATTTGGTAGCCCATGCTGGGAACGGAAACTCTATGGAAACTCTATGGGGACGTCTTAGATGTTTTAGCGGAAGATAACATCAAATTTTTGATATTTGCATCCATGTCATTTCATTCAAAACACTTTTATCATAGGCATAGTTTCATTTCTTTGTGTTTTTCTACTTTCTAGACTCTTTCCCCCCTCTCTCCTTATCCCATTAGCTTTACTAATCACCTCTTACTAAAGGTATAGGTATCTTCTCTTATGTGTTTATTGAAGGTGCCCAAACCGTACTCGTATCTATAAATTTTTACTTTGCCGTTTTCCGTCCTCGATTCCGTACCCATTTCTAGTTCCCGTACCCGTTTCAGTGCAACATCAGGCATCTTTTTTAACATAAGAATCTACCATAAACAACAACAACAATAACAACAAACTGAATATTACAATATACCTCCAAGACCCACAATTGCCTAACTTGTTTATTTAGAGCATTTTGATTAGCTAATGATGGATGATATGTTAACATGTGAGGATGATTAACACAACCGGCCTCTTTATTGAAACAAGCATTGCACACATCATAGACTGGGCAAACTTTACAGCGCCAGCCTTGACCACTTTCAATATCAAGATGGCATGCGTTACATGTTATCACAAAGGCAGGAGCAGTTGGATTATGCAGATGCGGAATAGAGTGAAATGACGACGGATCTTTATCCATTTTGATTTGACCGCAAAAGTTTTTAGCTTTAGGGTTCTTGCAGATGTTTTTGCGAATTGCGATTCTAGGGTTCAAAATTGAGACAGAGGAAAAAGCGCATGGTAGGCGCTCGCGCTCGCACTCGCAGTCTCGCACTCAAGTTGCTTATGTTAGCGAATCAAAGAAACCGTAGAAATAAATTCGGCCTATTAGGCATATTGGGCTTTACTAATTTAGTGTGTGCGATGATAGCCTCTCTCCCCCAACATGTAATTTCCTTTGCTTTTTGTACAAGTATGTGAGCGAAAACCCTAGGTGCAAACAATAGTTAGAGGCTAAATGTGGATTTTTTTTCTCTGATTTTGCCATTAAAGCATTTTTCCGTAGTTATAGTTTACAGGAAAAAACGAAAAGCAAGAGAGATTAAAGAAATGTTTTGTAAGGAAGAAAGAAGAACACAATTTGTCTGAATTTGAACAAGAAAGATGTTCAAGATCAAGAACTTGGTGTTCACCTCAAAATCAAAGATACTTTTTTATGAGTTTTGTCATTTTGTTGATTCTGTATTACCAAGTGAAAATCTATCATTAGGAAACAAAACCTTATCATTTGTTTATTAGATTACTACGAAACAAAATGACAAAAGTTCTAACACAAAAGTTGTCAAAGGGCTCTCAATAAGGCTCAAAGCTAAGTTCTCTTACAAACAAAAACCAAACAAATCAAGCAAAAGTGAAACAGAGCCATTTCTTGACCGTTGGTTTATCATTATCTTGTTTCCTCTGTGAATTCGTCTTCGTCGAACTCCGTCCTGTCTTTTTATCTTCACCGGCTTTGCTAAATATCACCGTGAATCCATCAGCCGTCGCCGGATCATTCACATCCCATTCTCCAAATTTCGGCAATGGCCTTCCAGCTTCGTTTGATGCCATTCTTCTATCATGAAAATTACAAACAATCTTCTTAGAAAGAAAAAAAAACAAAATCTTTTCTTCTTTTGTTTGGATGAGTTGATGATTTTGTTTAAAGGGTCGTCCAATGCAGATTTATAATGGAGAGATTTTTTTAAAGAAAAGACAGATAAGTAAGATTGTGTTTGAAACCTTCCTACGAATTGGACCCGTTTCAGACACGGCGGAATATTCTATTAAGCTTCTTCTTTCTTTATTAATGTCTTGTAATCTTTTCTGAGGTACAAAATCGTTTGCCTTTCCGCGTAAGAAATCTAATTATAGCCAAATCATATCCATGGCTGATCTGTTTCTTCCTTTTCACGCGGTGGTTTACAATTCTCACATCTTTTGTTTCCTTATATATACACAAACATTAACTACATACCAAGTTTTTTTTTTTGTTTCTTACATGGCAATCACAAGCTGCCCATTTCCTCGGCTCTCTTTCTCAGAAGATACTTTGGTACTTTCCCCGTAGAGGTTTTAGGTATGTCCCCGAAAACAATAGTCTTTGGAGCCATGTAATGAGGTAAATGGTCTCTACAGAAACCAATAATCTCCTCGGGTTTGATACCATCAAACCCATCTTTCAGCTTTACAAACCCGCAAGGAGTCTGTCCCCAGTGATTATCCGGACGTGCCACAACAGCTGCTTCAAGAACCGCTTGATGGCTACACAAAACTCTTTCCACCTCCACCGAGCTTATGTTTTCTCCTCCTGAGATGATCACATCTTTTAACCGATCTTTTATCTCTATGTACCCGTCCGGGTGCTTCACAGCGAGATCACCACTGTGGAACCAATCTCCCTCAAAAGCTTTTCTTGTTGTCTCTAAGTCTTTAAAATATCCACTCATCACGGTGTTTCCTCTGAACATAACCTCACCCATGGTTAAACCGTTATCAGGCACAGACTTCATTGTCACCGGATCTTTCACTTCGAGCCCTTCTAGACCCAAATGCTGCACTCCTTGTCTAGCCTTTAACTTACTTCTCTCTTCCAACGAAAGAGAATCCCATTCAGGTTTCCACACGCAGTGCGTCCCTGGACCATATGTCTCTGTCAAACCATAAAGATGAGACACATTGAAACCTAACTCTTCCATCTTTGCCAGGATCTGCGGTTGAGGCGGTGACCCACCTGTCATGATCTCAACCTTGTGAGGAAGCGGTTTATGTTCGGTCACAGGAGAGTTCACAATCATGTTCAGAACCGTAGGGGCTCCTCCCATGTGAGTCACTTTATGCATAGCAATGTTCTTAAAGATCAACTTAGGAGAGACTTTTCTAAGACAGATATTAGTACCGCCTTGCGCTGCTACTCCCCAAATCAGGCACCATCCGTTACAATGAAACATCGGCACTGTCCATAGATACACCGGAGAAACAGACATCTGGTGAAGAAAGACTGTCGCAAGAGAATTGAGATAAGCTCCTCTGTGGCTATACACTACGCCTTTAGGTCTCGAAGTCGTCCCTGAAGTGTAGTTTATACTAATGGGATCCCATTCGCTTCTCGGTTTGTTCACCTCAAATCCGCTGTTTCCGGATTTGACCAGAGTTTCATATTCGTAATCAAAAGAGTACTTTGATGAACAATCACTCTCATCATCATCACCATCACGATCATCATTAGAGTGAGAGATCAACACAAGCTTTGGACTTTTTCTTGTTCTGTCTGATTTGACAAGAAGATCAAGAGCTCCATGAGCAAGCTCAAGTAACTGTTGATCAACAAAGAGGATCTTCGCCTCAGAGTGAGCTAGCAAAACGGCCAATGTGGAAGGATCAAGTCGAGTATTAAGCGGACATAGAACCAAACCAGCCATTGGAACAGCGAAATGAAGCTCATGCATAGCTGGAACATTCGGAGCCAAAGCTGCAACCTAATAAAAAGTATCCTCTTTTATCACTAAAACTACATCGGAAACCTAATCGGAGCAGAAATTGAACAATTTTAGAGACTAACCACATCGCCAGGAGAGGTTCCGAGGTGGGTAAGAGCAGAGGCAAGACGGAGACAACGTTGATAAGTCTGGAACCAAGTGTGCATGTCCGAACCAAATACAAGAGAGGTTCTGTCTCTGTAAACCTTGGCGGATCGTTCCAAGAACGTGATTGGGGATAAAGGAGAGAAATTGGCGGGTGATCGGAGTAGACCCTCCATTGTTCTCCATGATCCCGGCTCGGAATCGCCGGAGTCTGAGGTTGAGGAAAAGGAAGTATGGGTTAACCAAAGTCTCTGGAAACGTGGGGTAAAGCTTCTGAGTGCCCTTTTGGTTAACAAGAATCTCATGGTTTTAAACTCTAGTTGCCTTTGTTGGATTGAAAGTTTTGGTCTTTGGAACTGTGATCAAGACAGGTTTTGATTCTCCGGGAACTCAAATGGTCTGTCTCTGTCAAAACGATTGGTCTAAATTGATTACAAATAAGCTCTATTGGGATAACCATGCCTCGTGATTAACGGGCGTCGTCGTCCTAGATTAACTGGGATATGCGTTATGTTTGAGGGCTTCGATGGTACCCAACGTGGTGAATGATTTTGGTGCTAGTGTTGATGGGAATGACCATATTATATTAGGCTTTCAAGGATGATTCTACAAATTATTAGTCTTGAATCATAAACTCTTGAAATCAATTATACTTGCTGATTTAAAATAATAAGTGTAGTTTTGGGAATGAAGTACAAGTTTGTTAAGAAAACATGGAATAAGATACAAATAGTTTATATGACCTTTATCCGGCGACATAAACATACGACTAGTTGGCATCATTTGTTTGTGGGTCTCTCTACCTTGTAGTACAACTTTTATATTCTCTCCACCGAGGAAGGCGATTAAGATTCAACTATAATAGTATTTAACAAATCTATCCGAGCCTTGTTGATTAGAATAAGAGAGACCCTAATCACATTACGAACTTGGACACAATCACGGTCGCGACCAGATAAGGCCAAAGGAAAATAAAAATAAACATAATTACAACAATGATATGATATCATCGTAGAACGAACCCTTTCAAAGCGGTGGACACTGGACACAACAACACAAGACAAGACTTGTTTACAACGAGAAACCAAACAAACAACAACGACCATCAATAGAGAATCAAAAAGTTAAAAAGATGATAAAGGGTTTTGTCAGTTTCGCATCATATCCATTAAAGTAGCCTCCTTTTTTTTTAACACTTTCTCCTTCTCTTTTCTCTCGCCAACCAATCAATAGAGTTTTGTGATTCTTCCATCTTCTTCCGGGAATTGTATTGTAAACTATCTCAGGAGATATGAACGGCGATGAGCTTCCTTTCGAGGTTTACGCTAAGGGAATGCATAAGTCAGAGTTTGACTCGGATTTGCTTGATTCTGGTTCTGATCCTATCTGGGATGCTATCAGAGAAGAAGCTAAGCTTGAGGTTTCTAACATTTTCTCTGCTTCATCGATTCGTAGTCTTATCTAGAACAAAATAAGTTATGGTTTTGTGTCTCCATGTTAATCCACAGTTGTTTATAGTAGTAACCCTGTATCCGACCATTAGGGTTAGGAATTAGTCAATCTTGTTTCTCTCGTTGCAAGCTTTGATATTTAATCCGACCAAACATAGGACTTGAATGTTCATTCCCCTCCCATTGATCATCATCACACATGGATACACTTTAAAGGTTTTCACTTTGAAGGTTGTTTGATTGAAAGCAAGAAAGTTTGACTACAGTGTTAGTGTTCTATGCTTTATATAGTTTGGTATCTTACATTGCTGAATCTTGTTGTGGTTATAGGCAGAGAAAGAGCCTATTTTGAGTAGCTTCTTGTATGCTGGCATCTTGGCTCATGACTGTTTGGAGCAAGCTTTAGGGTTTGTTTTAGCCAACCGTCTCCAAAACCCAACATTGCTGGCAACTCAACTCTTGGATATATTTTATGGTGTTATGATGCATGACAAAGGTATTCAGAGTTCTATTCGCCATGATATTCAGGTAAAAGCACTTATCTAGTACATGTGAAAGACATGATCTTTGTTTGTTTGAGGCTGTTTTCTCATGTGCTTAAATGATTTGCAGGCATTTAAAGACAGAGATCCTGCTTGTTTGTCGTATAGTTCTGCCATTTTACATCTGAAGGTAAAATCTTTGATTGAATTTTACAGACAGAACATTTCTCACTCGGAAGAAGTGACTGCTGAGGTGGTTATGTTCTACAGGGGTATCATGCGTTGCAAGCATATAGAGTTGCACATAAATTGTGGAATGAAGGGAGGAAACTATTAGCTCTTGCATTGCAAAGCCGGATAAGTGAGGTAGTTTTGGCAATCATTGTCTTTTTGTTACTGCATTATTTAGAGTCTCGCTTGAGGTGTATCTTTCATCTCAATGTCTGATATATGCTGTGGTTTTTTCTCTCAGGTTTTTGGAATCGACATTCATCCAGGTAGAGTTTGAGCTTCATATCTCGCTCTTATCTGTTTTGAACATTCTCATATTCCCCTCTCTGGTGTATTAGTTGATCAGGTTTATCAGTGATTTGATTGCTGGTTATACATATTGGTTTATTACTCTTTTGCATAGCGGCAAGAATTGGGGAGGGAATATTGTTGGATCATGGAACTGGAGTGGTTATTGGTGAGACTGCTGTAATTGGAAATTGTGTCTCAATCTTACATGTAAGCATCTCTTCTCCAACCATTGCCTGGAAATTTAATACCGAGATCATGATCTTCTCCAACCAAGGCTACTTGAGTTTTCACTGTCACAGGGTGTGACTTTAGGAGGAACTGGCAAGGAAACCGGCGATCGTCACCCAAAAATAGGTGAAGGTGCATTGCTTGGAGCTTGTGTGACTATACTTGGGAACATAAGCATAGGTCCTGGAGCAATGGTAGCTGCAGGTTCACTTGTGTTAAAGGATGTTCCTTCACATTGGTATAAAAGAGAAAATGCATCTGACAAATCTTCATGACTTGGCACTCTTTGTTTTTGGTAACAATGGACACCCTCTTTGTATTTTTGAAGTGTGGTGGCTGGAAATCCTGCAAAACTGATCAGGGTCATGGATGGGCAAGACCCGTCTCTTACAACAAAACACGGTGAGTTTGCAGATATTTTTGTTCTTCTGGCTGTGGATGTATTAGTGATTATTCTTGAATGAATATGCAGATGCTACCAAAGAGTTCTTTTGACATGTAGCTGATGGTTACAAAGGGGCACATTCTAACGGTAACTTACACGCTCACTTATATAAAGAATCTAAAATTACAGTTTAGTTGGGATTTTGAAAACCTGAATCACTTATTTACTCGCTTCTTGAAAACAGGACCATCAGTCTCAGCAGGAGAAACAAAGAAAGGACACACTATCTGCACAGCATGAGATCCTTGCATGCACTTGCTTATCATCATAAGCTGATCCTTGCATGCATTTGCTTATCATCATAAGATGATCCTTGTTTGCATTTGCTTATCATCATAAGCTAATCTCAGCATTTTCTCAATAAGTTGTTTAACACAAGATTTTGACCACTTTGAAGTTTTCATCTGTTCATTGTCTTCAGTCTCAACTCAGAGTCTCAGACAAACATAAAAGTGTAAATGATTCTTGCTTGAAATTGAAACCTAGCATCTCAGATTATTATTACTGGAAAAATTCCACGTACAATTAGAATTCAAGTACAGGCAAAAGTACGGAAAAAACTCAAAACCATAAGCATCAAAGCTTAATACACAACAACAAGATGACCAGCAGAAAGCAAAAAAAAAAAAGAATCAAGCATGCCTAGCCTGAAAATCTTTCATGAAAGCAACAAGCTTTTCGACACCAGCCAAAGGCATTGCATTGTAAATAGAAGCTCTCATACCTCCCACTGATCTATGTCCCTTGAGCTGCACCATCTTCTCCTTCGCAGCTTCTTTAATAAACTCACCTTCCAATTCCGATTTCTCCAACGTGAAAGGCACATTCATCAAAGACCTCACAGACTTCTCAACAGGACACCTGAAAAACCCTCTGCTCTCATCAATGGCATTGTACAACAACTCAGCTTTCCTCTGGTTCTTCTTCTCCACTTCTTTCAAACCACCTTGCTCCAACAAATCATCAAACACAAGACCACACATATAAATCCCAAAACACGGAGGCGTATTGTACAAGGAGCTGTTCTCATCATGAATCTTGTAATCAAGCATCACCGGAGTGATATCTCTAGCATTCCCAATCAAATCCTTTCTAATAATCACAATAGTAACACCAGAAGGACCAACGTTCTTCTGAGCACCAGCGTAAATCACACCAAACTTGGATACATCCACAGGCTTGGAACAGAAATTGGAAGACATATCAGCAATAAGGACACCATCAAGGTTTTTAACAAGAGGGTAATATTTAAACTCAACTCCATGAATCGTCTCATTGGCGCATATATGCAAATACTTGGCGTGCGTACTCTGCTCCAACCCATCAAAAGATAGGACTTTGGTGTATTTCTCAGATTTACCAGACCAAATCACTTTAGGGTTACAATACTTTTGAGCTTCCTTGAAAGCTTTATCTCCCCAAGATCCAGTAACAATGTAATCAACGGAGTCATCGGGTTTACAGAGATTGAGAGGCAAAGCAGCGAACTGAGTTGTGGGGCCGCCTTGTAAGAACAAAACGGAATATTCCGATGGAATCTCGAGAAGCTGACGGAGATCAGATTCGGCTTTTTGGATGATCGAGAGAAACTCTTTACCACGGTGGCTCATCTCCATGACACTCATACCAGATCCACGCCAGTTATAGAGATCTGATTGAGCTTTGAGGAGGACGTTTTCAGGTAATGCGGCTGGACCGGCGGCGAAATTGAAGACCCGTTGCTCGGATCCTACGGTGGCGCATCGGATAGAAACGGAATCGGTTCTTCTTCTGGTGGTGGTGGTGAGGTTGATGGTGTTTGGTTTGGTGAAGTGGATAAAAAGATTGGGAATTTGATTTGGGTTTCAAGGATGGGATCTGTGTATTGTTTCCGATGAGGAACGAGTTCGTCGACGCCGCCATTATCGTCGTTGATCTTGAAGAATCTTCAAAAAGTTTTGGTTTTTTCTTTATATCTGATGATGATGATCTGATGATGATGATGAAGTGTGAAGAGAGAGTTGGTGGGAGAGAGAGATCTCAAACAACGAAAACGACACTGTTTTTGTAAGTAGCTCACATACAAAAATACAATTAATACACATAATTTGATCTACTATTTTGATTTTGAAATGTACTTTTGTATTTACCTACAAGACAAACAGTGATAGACAAACACAAGTTGAGAAAAAATTTCATGTATAAGAATGATATCATTCATTATAGAGTGTGATGCTGAGAAGTGAAGTGAAGAGATTGTTACAACAGAAGTAAAGAAAATTGAACTTGGCTTATTTTATCTTTTTTGTTATTTGTGCTACAGAGTGAATGAGGAACTATGTCAACAAGCTGTACAAAACTACTTAATTGGCCTTTTTGGCTTTGAAAAAATGATGATGAGAATGAGACTAGGAGGACAGTACTAGAAAGTGTGCAGCTTCACATTTTGCTATGTACCCAAATTTGGATGTGTTGTACTTCCTATATACTCCTGTCAAGTTTCCAGTCGCCGCCTTCTGATGAAGACTCACCAGCTTCCGTGAACATTCCCTGCGAAATCCACGATTACAATTTAAAAGATCAGGCTTTTCTCAATACCCTTTTGTGATTATGGATTAAAGAGGATCATGATATTTGTAAAAAATTAGTTACTACTTGGGAGAGAGAGAGACTTACATGAGTTGATCCTCAGAGTAATGACAGTAGAATTCACATGTACTGTTCCATTGCCTGAAACCATCAAGTGTACATTGAGCAGTGTACACAGATGTGGCAGCTAGTAATGATGGTTGAAACCGAAGCATCTCGTAATCTACAAGGGCAAGCTCAATCAAGAAGGATGCCAAGACCTCACACTGTTTTGTTTTTCAGTTTCACGGTTAGTTCCTTTTCTAAATTCAGACTTCTAGTTAAAACTGATTCATGATGAGCCAATTGTTTTTTTTAACTTACCTTCTTGTCTGCTTGAGCTGCCATAAGAAATCTCTTCAAGAAAGGGTACTGTGTCGGCAATGAAATATTGAATTGCAAAGTACTCAACATTGCTTTCTCCTGTAAAGAGAAACAGAATCATTCAATCAGAGAACGTCTCAACATAAATGAAGCTTGTATGTAAAAAACCACCCTAGTCTTTACCATCTCAAGAACGTCTTCCCTCGTATAAGCTTTGTCAGAAATGAGTACTAAATCTTGGACAACAGGAACAGAAACCTCTTCGTACTTGCAAGCTAAGAGCAAAGCCACTAAACCTACAAGCTGAAGCTTCTTTCTCATAACAGCTTGCTTGGATAAGAATCTATCTATCAGATTCACTGTGAGAAACAGTGTCTCGTTCATCAGATCAAACTTGTCATGTACCTGAAAAGTTTACCAAAGATGATCTTCTTTAGCCTCTACCAAACTACACAGTACAATGCAGAGAGAGAGAACTGTAAAATGTTGTGGATAATATTACCTCTATTAACCAGTCTATTAGTATTGCTCTCATCTTGTCGTTTAAATCGATTTGGTGCATCATATAATCTACTGGAACACAGCTAAAGCTCTGCAATTTCAAAATCAAAGAACTGTCTTAAACAAGCTCTCAAACCACTTCTTGCTTCAAAACACAGATACAATACTTTTACCTCCATTGCTCGGTAGAATGCGTATAGATCTTGAACGTATTCAACAGCTGCAAGTGAGTTCTTGGCATCTAAGACATCAATATCCAGAACCGGTTCTTCCACTGTTACATCCTCCATCTCAATTTCCTCCTATCCAAATCAAAGTTTCAATAAAAATCATTGATTTATGGATTGAAGTAAAGCTACAAATTCAGCATTGTGAATGTTCTTGTTTTACCATTAGATCAGCTTCAGGCATCGGTTGGTCCAATGTAGCTTCCTCTTCCTCTTCATCAACATATATAGACTCACCAAAATCATTTGAACTTGGAACTGTTGGCTTCAGCCTCTTCTTAGCCTCCTCTTCAACTCCAGATCTGCAGATTCAAAACAATCTTAGATCTTTCTATCAATTTCAAATCAAGACAAAAAAAAAAAAACACAAATTGAAAAAGATTGAAGCTTTATATACCTTGTAACTGGTGGACGCAGAGAATTAAACTTCTTCTTTTGAATTCCTTCTTCTTGTTGCTTACTGATTCAAATCAATCAAAACCCCATATAAGCACAACCAAATTGAAAAGAGAGACAAACTTGTGAGATTAGAGAGATTTAAGTTAAAACGTACTTAGATAATAATAAGCTTCCTCTCTTGTTAACAACACTTGCACCACCAACAAGATTATTATGGTTAATCACACCCAACACTCTTCTCTTCTCTCTCTTCATCATCTCTTGTCCGATTTTTCTACTTCTCGTTTCATCTAAACAGAACAAAAGAAAGAACACAACACATTCTGTCAGAATTCTCCATTGGTATATAAGACCTCGAAATTCTCATACAAGGACTTACCTTGAAGAATCGTAGTTGTAGTGGATTCAACAACAGAGACTTTGTTCTCACATGAATTAACCATTTTTTTAAAATTTTGATTATTCCAAGAGAAACCCACAAAGAGAGAACAAGAAGGAGAAGAGCATTAAGAAAACGAAGAGAATCTGAAAGTCTGATACAGTCGAATCTGAACAAGGGGATGAAATAAGCAAAAGAAGAAAGATAAAAACAAAAAAAAAAAAGATATTAGAAAAAGTGTTTAATTTTTTTTTAAAAAGGGACGGCTACAATGAGAATATAACCGTTGGATGATTAGGGGAAAGAAACGATTTACTTCTAAGTTTGTATAAGACAACGGTAACTTTGGTTCAAGGCATGTGGCTTCGTTTCTTCTCTTTGTTATTTCAAAATTTTCATTATTCTTTTTTTTTTTTAAGTGGCTTCGACTTTTTTTTAAGACGAAATCGTACGCTCCATATGCGCTCCCCTAACCAACTTTTTAATTAAAAACTTAGCTTATTAATTAATATTCTCACGAATATAATTAATAATCAATAATCAATAATCTTAGCTTATATTAATTAAATCACATTTACAGAGCTAATCATGCTCTCTCAGTCCTCTGTTCAGTGAAGAATTCGTTAGGGAGACCAGACCAGATTCCGTACTGAGAATTATATGCTGGCCCGTGAGAGAGTTACTCTCTTGTATTTCCCATTTGAAAATTATTTTTTGTAGGTGAATATTTTAATAAAGTAGTATTTGGAATTTTGCTGGCCTGTGTCTGTGAGAGTTATTTGGAATTTTGGATCATAGCTTACATTAATTTCACGATATTTAGAGTTTAAAAAATGTATATAAATAATTTGGCGACACGTAAAAGTTTCTAAAGAATTACGGAAGTTTTCGAAAGCCTGCTTGTGGTTTTCTGATTTGATTGTGAAATTTTAAAACCTTTAGAATATTTTTTGAAAAGACTTGCTAAATAAACTATTGTATATATGTTAAATATATATTTTAATATTTAGGGTTATGTTTTAAAAAAAATTCTTTGTATGTTTATTATCAACAACAATTTTCTTTGCCTTTTTTTGGAATTAAAAAAAATTGAATTTTTTTGAGAACCTATGAAGCTTTCCAAAAGTTGTTAAATATTTTGGAAACATTGTAAAAGTTTGTCAAAGAAAAAAAAAAAAAATCAGAAGTCATTGTTGTCCATCACCATTAGCTAGCATGAGAACAATGCCCTTCGATTAAGCACATAAACAGTAGAATTATGTCGACTCAAGGGTATTTCCATCAAAATGTATGACTACTGTAACTTTTTAAAAAAAATGAAAAATGTAGAATTATGGTTTTGTGCTATCTGTCTACCTATTCAAGAAAATCATCAGAATTCACAACCTTTTTTGTTTTTCTTGAAGATTGTTCGTCACAAAAAAATGTCATTGTTTTGGTTAGTGGCTCGATTGCCGGAAGACAACTTAGCAAAACTTCTCCTTTGTATTGTTCAGTATATGGTTCTCGGAAGTTGGCCTCTAAGTATTGTTATGGGGCCTGGAATAATAACATCATAAAAGTAACATAGTTAGCGTGGACAAAAGTGAGGTTGTCCTCCCAAAATCTCTTCCACCTTCGAGTAAAAAAAGTCATGTGACTAGGCAAAGAACCAAGAGAAGGTTGGAGGAGGGAAAGAGAATATTGAGTTTTAACCCATATCAATAAGGCGTTATGACTCAATATGCATATGTGTGAGCTTATAAAAAGAAGTTCAATTAATGGAAATAATCATTCCGGTGCGGATTATATATTCTTGAGAGCATGTCTAAACAAATTGGATCTGAATTGAAAGTTAAGACAAAAAAAATGAATGGAAAAGAGGCAAAACTTCTGACAAATACCTTTTTGTGTTAAGAAGTATGGTTGAGGTTTTATTTACTTTAGTCTTATTTACCTTTTGTGCCTGATAAATTGATGTTTAGATATAATCACACATATTAAGAAAAACTTTCATTTTTATTTGTAAATTAGTTTCTAATTATTTTTGGGTAGAAAAGAAAATATAAACCATTAGATAGATGCCATATGTGAAAAAAATAAAGTAGAAATACTAGTTTAATTTTTTAATATACAAATTCGATCTATTGGGGACAAAAATAAATTTTAGAACACTATTAGGGACAGAGTGAATATTATTTTTGTCTGTGTTTCTATATTCTTTTACCAAAAACTCAGATGATATATCTATTTAGACAACTGATTGCAACGTGCTTCTAAAACTTATTCGAACCAAAACAAAAACTAGTATAAAAAAAAAATGTTTTATACTTTTCAGTTTTCAGCACCTAAAAAGTTAGTCATCTACCATCATATAAGCATAAGCATAAAAGTAGGAATAGTCAATGTTTTACGAAAATCTAGACATAACGGGTAATGCTAGGGAATGAAACCGTGAACATGGGGGAGCCTCCTTATCATTTAGGATTTTTGATAAAGTAATTATAAGTAGAAAAGGAAATATTTTTCTAACCAAACGCGTATATGTTAAGACTTAAGAAAAAGAGGGGACCATGTCTTGTCATTGTTGTTCGTGGGTAAATAAATATCATTGTTGTCATGCACAAAATAATTGGACCAAACTAGCTGATTTGGTCGTTCGGATTTAACTCATTGATTAGGCTACGCTAGTTTATATGGCTCAATCTGTCAGTTCGATACTATCAGTCTGCGGATTTTATTTTTCTAATGATATGTGTTTTTGATATTATTGTTCAAAATAGTATTACGATGTGGTTAGGAATAATTTCGTGTAGGCTTTTGATTAGCACTAACGAAATATTATCCAGTCTGGAGTCTGGATAACCTGAACAAACCGATCCAAACCGTCCACCCAAAAACCGGATTCAGTTTTAATTCTACTAAAGTACTAATATAATTGCTTGTCCGGAAAGCCAAAACCAAACCGAAAATAATGTAAACTGATGATCGAACACTAAATTATGATGTTCAGGCAGAATGAGTGACAAGAAACGTAAAGCTTGTTGTTTAATGACCATGTTTGTTTCAATATTGCTGAAGTTCAAGTTACTAACGAGGAGAAACAACATATTGATTGTTTGTATCATTGTTACTATTTATTTGTTTAGTAGTTATTGGTTCTGTGGCATATTTCAGCGACGACTTGTCCCCAAATCAGTTATGGGGAAACAAGTAATTCATTGTAGAATAAATATATCAACGAGTTAGTGATTACACAAAGGAACATACTTTTTTTAGTCCATTGTAAGTGTTATCAGACCCTGTCACCCTGATAACCCTAGTGATGATTTGGTAAGTAAACGAATAACAAAATAGATGGACCTATCAATCTTGTGAGGTCAGGCAAATTTCATATTAACTTGTATCACAGGTAGATCTTAAATACATACTAATAAACTTAATTATTGAAACCATACTGAAGCCCAACCCACTCTATTTAAAGTCAATGGTCGCGGGGTGAACGGGACCGACCACCCTCGCGTTGGTGTCCGTGACAAGTTGTCGACTGCTCACAATTCCATGCTTTCAAATAAACAAAGACTTTTCATTTTCTTTCTATATTAATGTTTGAAAGTAAGATCAAAACACCCTGTAACTCTTACGTATTCTTCTAATTTAGTTAATACTAAAGCACTTGTAGTAATAAATTCGTTGGCCAAAATAAATTATTGTTAATCGTTGATATGGACAGTCTGGAGAGACACAGATCATGGAGAAAACTTTAATGAAGTTGTCTATAAATTTAATTTCGTGTCATTTGTATTGGTACAATTTGTACTTTATATAATTTGTATATTGAGTCTACATTATTTATTCGCTAACCATGTTAACTTGTGCCCACATTTAGTGTAGTCATCTCCACACGATGGAAGAGGTGTGAGTATATCTGTTTCATACAAACATATTGGATCATAACCAAAACTGTAAAAAAGAGAAGAAAAGAAAATGGCTGCTAATGAGGAAGAGCCAATATGCCGTTTATCTCATCCAACTCACCCTCACACCCTTTCCCGTAGAGCTGGAAGAATCCCTCCATCTGGTTGCTTCGCGTGCGACAAAGAAGAACCCTCACCGTTGGCTACCTTCTATTACTCTTGTACTACATGTGATGTGGAGTTCCACGATACTACATGTGACACACCCTTATCACCTTCAACATCCTCTCACCCTCACCACTCAAATAGAGATCACATCTAACAAAACCGAATATGGTTACATATTCAAGAAATGTAATTGGTGTGGAGATGATTTGGGAGACGGATCACAATTCTGTTGTTGTTCTATATGTAACTTTTGTTTGGATCTGTCTTGCTCCCACGGTTTTCCAACTCTTACTATCGCAAATCTAAAAAGCCATCATCATTCACTCTCTTTATTCCCTTGGCCCCTATTAATTACATGTGTAGCTTGTGGGCTGCTTAGTTTGCTGGAACCAAGTTATGCTTGTTTTCAATGCAACTATGTGGTTCATGAGAGTTGTATAGACTTACCGCGTGTAATAAAAATCACGCGTCACCCACATCGTCTCTCTCACACTCCTTTCCTTCCACCCACAACTCCATCTTGTCGAGTTTGCTACAAGATGGTCGACATCAAATATGGCCAGTATTCTTGCGATCATGAAGGTTGTTCTTATGTTGCCCATTCCAAATGTGCAACACATAGGAACGTTTGGGACGGCAGAGAACTCGAATGGGAACTAGAAGAACCCGAAGAAAGTGAAGATATTGCACCATTCAAGAAAGTGGGTGATAATTTGATAAAGTACTTTTGTCATGAACATCATCTAAAGCTAGAGAAGTATGACAGTGTTCGAGACGCAAAGAAACAATCTCAATCGTGCATCCTTCGTATCGACTCTAATGATTTTTACAATTGTATACAATGTGAGTTCTTTCTTCATGAAGTATGTGCTGGTCTTCCTCAAAAATTGGCTCATGCATTGCATAAGCATCCTTTGGTTCTAGACCCTTCTCCCATATTCGATTACAATTCCACAAGTTGTTCGACTTGTGCTCGTGAGTCCACTGGTTTTAGGTACAAATGCTCATCAAAAACTGATTGCGACGATGACTTTCAGTTAGATGTTAGATGCATTTTAGTTCCTGAGTTATTCACCCACAAAAATCATGAGCATCCTCTATTCATCTCAACATCATATTCAAGAAAAGGTATCATTTATTGCCCTGGCTGCAAAGATAGTGTTCGTAGTGAGTATTATCTACAATGCACTACATGTTCATTTGCTATGTGTTATCGATGCGCTACAATTCCGTATGAGTTATATTACAAATATGATGCACATCCTCTCTCACTATGCTACGGAGAAGATGCAGAGAAACCATATTGGTGTGAAGTATGCGAGAAAGAAGTAATTCCAAGAGAATGGTTCTACTCATGCAACAAATGTTGCATCACTGTCCACCTCGAGTGTATATTTGGATCTTCCATTTACGTCAAGTCAGGTGACACGTTCTATTTTGGCTCTGAATCGATGAAAATTCTTGGCAACAATAGTCATACTCGACCGATTTGTTATAAGTGTGACCATCGTTGTCCGGACTCCATATACTACAAATTGTTCGAGAAGGATTTTTGTTCTTGGTTTTGTATTTCGACATCCGGCATGGACAGTTTTGAGACGGAATAAACCTTAGATGGTTTTCTGAACCGCGAAGGATAGTTCTTTTCTAATAACATCAATTTTATTAGTATCTAAGTGTTTGAATTTTTTTTTTGGTAAAAGGTTAAATTTATACCAAATTTTCTGATTTTCTCTGTACATGTTGATACAACTTATTTAAGGGAAATAAACTAGAAAGGGAAATTAATACAACTGAAATAAGAGCCAAGAAACGAGCTAGGGAGAGATAGAAGCCGATCCCTTAAGGACCGATCCAGGGTGGCTTGAACTGAAGCTGCTGGTGTTGATGTGTTGGTGAAGATCCTTGCATTCCGCTCCCGCCAAATGAAGTAACAAGCTGCCTGCAAGATCAGTTTGACGAGAGTTGCTTCCTGGGATTGAGAATTAGATCGTGCCTGGAGGATCCAGGGAGAAATAGACGAGAGATCCTGCGGAGGAGATGGCCAGACTCTAGAAGCGAAAGCGTCCCAGACAGAGGTAGAGAAGGTGCACTCGAAGAAGAGATGAGAGTGAGATTCAATACCAGAAGAACAGAGGATGCAGCCTGCAGGTACCGTGAGGCCCCAGCTTCGCATTCTGTCCTTTGTAGGCAGTCTCCCAAGCATAGCAAGCCAAGTTATGAAAGAATAGCGTGGCACTGCTTCCTTAAACCAGACAATTTTGTACCAAGGCACCGTGGGAGAGTGAGGGCGAAGCTGCTCCCAAGTTTCCTTTGAAGAGAATAAACCTGCGTAAACTCCCGAAGACCGACGCCAGAGAAAAATATCCTCTCCATTTGAATCCGCAGGTGGGGAGATGGTAGTGAGCAGCTCCATAAAAGATTGTTGCTGTTCAGATCGTGCTGCAGGCATCCGCCATTCCCCTTCCCTTACCGCGTCAGAGATATGAGCATGTTTCCTGATTCTCAGTTGTCTTGGTCCATTAGCTCCAAGAAAATCGATCAAAGGAGATAGTGCACACCAGTTGTCATACCAAAAGGAGATTGTTCTACCATTACCAATTTCACAGTATAGAAAATCCTTGAGGAGGGATTTCAGCTTTATCAGACCACGAACTGATCTGGAGAGTCGTTGAGAGTCTTCCATAGCCCAGTAGCTCTTTCGATGGAAAACATTCCCTCATAACCAAGCAACCCACAGGGAGCCTGCGTTGGCAAACAAGTTCCAAATTAACTTCAGCTGAAAAACAATCTGGAAGTCCTCCAATCTCCTAATGCCGAGGCCACCTTCTTCCTTAGGCCTACACACATCTTTCCAAGCCACTCTCGCCCCAACTGCTGTTCCCACTTTGTTTTTCCATAGAAAAGCGGCGCAGAGTGAGTCCACCTTTTCATAGAAACCCTTCGGGAGGTTGAAGACAGAACTCCAGAAATTAACCATGCCATATATAACGGAGGAGATGAGCCTAATTTTTCCTGCAAAGGATAATAACTTAACTGTCCAAGAGTGAAGCTTCAATTTGATTCTCTCTAGAAAAGGCTGAAGCGTAGCAAGCGAAATCCGAGCAGGGTTAAGCGGCAAGCCTAGATATCTCGTTGGAAAAGAGCCTACTTTGATTCCTGAGAGAGCACTGAGGTCATCCACTTCAGCATCCGAGTATCCCCCAAAGAAAATTTCAGACTTAGCTGGATTCATGTCCAAACCACTGAACAATTTGAACTGGCTCATAACCTCTACAACTCCCGTGAGAGAGCAGCTTGATCCATTTGTGAAAACAAGGAGATCATCTGCAAATAAAAGATGGGTTACCTGCGGAGAAGAGCACAGAGGGTGCAGTTGTATTTTCTCAGTTGCAGCAGCCGATTCTAGAAGCTTGGAGAGGACCTCCATCACCATTATGAAGAGGTAGGGAGAGATTGGGTCTCCTTGTCTGATACCTTTCTTCCCAGGAAAGAAACCGGCCAGTTCTCCATTGATCGAGACAGAGAAACGAGGAGAGGAGATACATTCCTTGATCCACGTACAGAAAAGGGGGGGAAACCCCTGTGCTTCCAACACTTTCAGTACAAAATCCCAACAAACCGTATCAAATGCCTTGCGAATGTCTACTTTGATCATACAGCTCCTTGGGCACGAGGCTTTTTGATAGTCTCTTATCAGATCCGAGGCTAGCAGCACATTGTCTCTGAGGCTTCTTCCTTTCAAGAAAGCAGCCTGGTTTGGACTGATACACTCGAGCAGAATCGGCTTTAATCTGTTGGCAATAATCTTAGAAATGAGTTTATAAATCAGATTGCAGCAACTTATTGGCCGAAAGTCCCCTAGCTTGCTTGCTTGAGGCACCTTGGGTATGAGGGCTAAGATGGTAGTGTTAAAATCCTTTAGAAGACGCCCATTCCTGAAAAATTCCTGAACTGCTTCCACTACCTCATTACCAACGACATCCCAAGAAGCTCTGAAGAATTCCACAGAGAACCCATCTGGACCTGGACTTTTGTTCAGCGGCATTGCTAGGAGAACCGCTTTTATTTCCTCAGGAGTGATAGGACTTAAAAGCAGCTGACTTTGTACATCAATGCAGCGGAAAGGTAGTAGCTCTCGCAACATGTCAACTGTGGCGGGAGAGGTAGGCATGTCAGTTTGACCCAAGATACCTTCAAAGTAGGATGCTGCGTAAGACTTAATCTCATTAGCATTCATTATCCGTCTATCATTATGATCGCACAGCAGGTGAATATGATTCCTGGCTGCCCTTTCCATCACAGACTTATGAAAAAAAAGAAGTGTTCTTGTCCCCCAGGTGTAGCCAAAGAACCCTCGACTTCTGTCTGTAGAATTTCTCCTCTGCCTTAATCAGGACATGCCAGAGAGTCCTTGCTTGATGTTCTTCAGTAGCAGTCTGCACATCTGGCGAGGAGAGAAGGAGTCGTTGCAGTGTAGCAATCTTAGCTGCCTGTAACTTGACTCGAACACTGATACCACTGAAATGTCGTTTGTTAAGTTTCCTCAAAACAGGTTTCAGTTTTCTTAGGGCCCGGACCAACTTGAATTGGGATGTTCCTTGAATAGACGAAGGGGACCAAGCCTGCGAAATAGACTGGTGATAATCAGGATGGTCAATCACATGTTGGAAGAACTTGAAGGGCTTGCGGATCTGCCGCCTCATCGCTGGAACTTGAAAAAAACAAGGCGCGTGATCTGATTGCTGAGGCTCCATATAATCAGCAAAAGACTCAGGGTGTTGAGAGGCCCATGCCTGATTGATGAGTGCATGGTCTATTTTCTTGGAGATGGGGTTGTGATCTTGATTATTCCACCAAGAGAAAGGAAGACCCTGAGCTTGAGCTTCGAACAACTCCGCTTCTTGCAATGCGATCATGAAGTCATCAACACCAGTGGTATCCACATCCTGAGAGAGATGATCAGAGTGATTTGAAAGACGGAGGATTTGGTTAAAATCACCCACCACCGCCCATGGGCAGCGGCTTACTGGAGTGGTATCATGAAGCCGGATCAGATCCTCCCACAGTGGCAGACGGTCTTCCGGAAGATTGTGACCATAGACAAAAGATACAGTAATATTTAAACTCAAAGTTGAGATATATATACCGCATGTAACCAGTTGAGCAGAGGACTGGTACACTAATACAGAGACTGAGAGGTCCCAACACACAACAATCCTTGCGGTGTTGTGATGGTCAAAATTGCCAAAAAAGTTCCAACCAACTGGAATAGCTCTTGCAACTCTGCTTGCATTATTCGACTGAATATGCGTTTCAAGGAACGCTCCAAAAAGTGGCCTATGGATGGAGATCCATTCTTTTGTAAAGTCCTGACGCCTGGTACTATTCAGAGCTCTTATATTCCACACAAAAAACATCGATAAAGGGGATTAATGTGACAACATGGCCTTGCGGCCACTTCTCCTGTTAGAAACAAGGATAAACGGACCTTCTGACTCCTGCACGAGTTCTTGAGCAACCGTTGTCCCTTCGTCAGGCGGCTCAGATTCGACAGGGACTAGGTCCTCCACCGGAGCCATAACAGAGGTTGGTGCACGATAAATCTCTGAAGCTAGCCAATCCAAAATTTGATTTGCTGAGCTAAGCTCCTCATTCCTATCCGAATGTTCCCCGGGGGAATTACCAGGAGGAGGGTGATCAGGTTCAAGCCTCGGGATTGACTGCTCGGTCTCTAACCCTCCCTTGATTCTCCAAATCCTTTGAGATGGTTTACTATCAGGAGATCTTCCTTGCCGTGAGCGTCGCCTGCTACGGGGTCGACTACGGGACCTATTAGCGCATTTACGTTGGCTAGAAGGCCTAGAAGGACAGGAGGAGATGTCGTGGCCATATGCACAACATACTGAACATTTAGGGGGCAACCAAGGATAGGAGACGTCAACCTCCACTTCACGACCATCAGAGAAGCCCGTGATTACCTTAGAGGGGAGCTCCTTGGTGAGGTCAATGCGGACTAGGACCTTAGCAACCTCGAAGTTCTCCTTCCTCTCAGTTTCCGGGGCAAGAGCTACCGGTTTTCCAACCGCAGTAGCAATCCGACTAAGACTCTGCTTGTTGAATAGCAGATAAGGAACCCCGCGTAATTCCACAGTGATAGCAGCTGAGGTTATCGGAGGGGAGTTGGGAGTAAACTCCGGGGACCAAGGAGAGACAAACATGGGGAAGCCTGCAATGTTCCAGACATTTCGTCCCAGAAGAATAGCTCTGGTTCTAGGGTTAGTGACCCGTAGTAGAAAGGCACCATAGCCAATTTTGTGAACAAAAAT